>NC_142502.1:102174285-102780714 GCF_057876585.1 Rhinolophus sinicus
TAGCCACCACTGACCCTCATTTCTCTCTTGCTATTAAAAGAAAGGTCACAAGTTCAAAGGATTACCCCAGAAGGAAAAGACCCAAATCAATGAGGAAAGGTAGCATGTGGGGCAACCCACATGAATTTCATCACCAAGTAGACTGTGGCTGTCAGAAATCTTAAATTCACGACTGAAACATACACTCCTCCTTATACTTCTCAGGACTCTGCCCAAGACAAGCTGAAAACTGTAAACCAACAGCAGATGGAAGGATGTACAATTGTTAAGGGTCTCAACATACATCAAAAAGGAAAAAAAACGTAGCTTAGAAGGTCTGCTCTCCAACCAATCAACTGAAGAATGAAAAAATTTAGTAGAACAATACAACCCAGGAGGGTAAGGGGCCACTTGGGGCTGAATAAATCCTTAGGAAAGGCTAAAGAAATAACCTCAATTCTTGGGTCACCCTGTAATAATTCCTAATGGGAAAAGGCCAACTGAAGATCAAGTAAGGTCGGGCTTGAGAACTCTCCTCATTTCTCCTGTCCCCCTGCAGAGGGTCCCAGGTTCCCAGCAGAACCTTGTTGGAATCCAGGGAAAAGGTTCCTACGTGCCGAGCTGGAGGAGCAGGGCAAGGGGCCATCCGTGTCCAAACAACCACCTGTGCGTGGGGGAGACCCCCCAAGAGAGTTCTGTTTAAAGTGCGAAGCAGTTCCAGGGCCGGGCCTCCTAACCCAGGACGGACACAGGCTACTCATCCCACTCCAGGGTCTCTTACGCGCGGACTCCGGCCACCGCCCGGCTGAGGGCAGCCCCTCCAGAGCCCTCCCCCCCAGACCCCGGGCTGCTCCCACAACCAGCCGTCCCCACAGCTTGCTGCCTGCGCCTCAGCCTGACAGCTGCCCTGCCGCCACCAGGCAGCCCCAGCTCCCCCAGCCCACGTTGCCCAAACCAGCCTGCCGGGGTCGGCGGGACCCCAGGCCCGCGAGATTCAGGGCTTCAGATCTGAAAGGGTTTGGTCCAATCCTCTTCCTCCTCTCCGCTCCTGGGCTCACCTCCCCGGCAGCTTGGCGCTCCTCTTCCAAAACTGCTCGCTGTTCTCGGCAACCATTGCTCTGGCCCGGGGAAGGCCTGGTAGGCGGGCCGGGGTGTACTCGGCGAGATGCCCCCAGGACCCCACAATCGGAGGGCCAACCCAGGCCGCTTCCCCCGCTGCCGGTCACCGGCCCCTAGGTGCTGGGAGCGCCATCCTGGATATGGGCACCTCCCAACCCAGTGCCGCTGCCATTGGTGGACTGCCAGGCCGTGGTCGGACGAACCAATCAGGAGCCGGAATCCTGCAAGCCGCTGAAGCCGAGCGGTGACGTCAGGGGCCGGGCACACAGGTGGACCGAGAAGGCGGAGCTCGGACCGGCAGGGAGGCGGGGCTGAAAGTTCCTTAACCTGGCGAGGGGAAGAAGGAGGTAAAGGACCTATGGGAAGAGGAAAGAGCACAGTTTTCTTTGGGGGGAATGAGGTTCTTGAGTCTAATATTTTGGGGGAAGAGAGAGCATATGTATTTATTTATATACGTAAATCTTCACCTAAAAATGAGGTCCCATGTTTTGTTTGCAGCCCATTTAAAAATCTCCCACCAAGCTCAGTGACACTGGTTATTACTCTCCGTTTCCCTTTCCGTTTGGACCCCGATTTTTTTTTTTTTTAATCTCTGAAGGAAGATCAATACGGTCGGATAGCGTATGGTTGCTAACTGTTCAACACGTGAGTAACGGTTGGTTTATAAGAACCTTCCTCTCTGTTCATTGAACACTATTGAAGAACTTGGGCTGTGGGTGAAGTTCAAATTATCTAATCCAGGGGTGTCCAAACTTTTTTCAACGGTTTTCACCAAGGGGCATATGCGGTAAAATACACAAACAGCTGGGCCACTCACTGGAGGTGAAGTACGTATTGCCTCACCTGGTTTATTTAAGTAAACTAAATATATTTTTGGAATTTGCTGCGGGCCAATTAACAATGGATGGTGGGCCGCAGTTTGGACACCCCTGAATCCCTGTTTCACCCAATAACTGTCACTTTCTGACCAGAACCCAGATGCTGACAAAGTATTCATCCAATTCAGACCAAGTAATGTTTCTTGCGAGGACATAATATGTCTCCATGACATGAACCACAAAGATTAAAGGATACAAACCCAAACAGACTTAATTTCTCTTATTAATCTATTAGTTTTTCAGCCTTGACTTTATTTTCAATCTAGTTTTAAATCCAGAATGAGATTTAATATTAGCATTTTGAATCCTTTGAATATCTTGTCAGTGTTTTTGCTCTTTTTGAGTTTCTGTGGTTGTACACCAGTGATGAGGGGCGTGGGCAGAGAGCACACACCAGTCAGAATAGTTTCCATCCCAATAAAGGACTGTTGAGGTGGCTTGTTTACTGCTGCCACACGTCTTTCCACATATGGGAGAATACTTAAGGAGCCCCTGTCTAAAGGACATTTTTATATGCCTTCCAGTGGCCTCTTTCTATATAGACATTATCCCCATTTTGAAGCTTCTTTTGCCCCTAATTTCACAATCATGGGACTGTATAAAAAGAGCTGTTTTTACTTTCTCTGGACCTTTTGTGCTTTTATAGACTTGCATCTTATATTGTCTCACGTACTCACCTTTATGGGCATTTAATCCATCAAACGAAAGCCCCTCTTATCCGTTTATTCTTATCTTTTAAACATTTTAGCTGCCTTTCTTTGGCTGTTTTTTTTTTTTTTTTTTTTCTTTAGGATGCAGTGACCAGCACTGCACACTGAGCTCCAAGAGGGGTTTCCTGAGGTTTTGCTGAAGCTGATGTTTTGTCTTTATTCTGGACAGCCAGAACTTCTGCTGGCATTTTGGACTTTACAAAAGCTGATGTCTTGAAGAAATGACCTACAGTGACTTCTAGATCCTTTCTTCAGTGGCTACTGGCAAGTCAGAGTTCATTATCTTAAAGGTATCATCAGAGTTGTTTCTCCCTATAGGAGCTGTCTTACCCTTGTCCATGTGGCAAGTCACCTGTCACTATCCAGCCTATTCACAGAGCTTCAGAAATGTTCCAGAAGAGCTCCCTATTAACTTGCTATTTCACATGTGGAAAGCAGAGTATAATTTGCATACTTAGAAATATCTCAAAGTGTTCCTTTTTTCTTAATTGTATATTAAATGTTAAATAAAACTGATTCCAAGGGGATACTGTTAACATCGTTCAACCCAAAGAAGCCCTATTATCCCTCTTCTTGGTTTTCTACATCTAAGCCAGTTTCCCATCCAAGACTTTAAAATGTCACTCCAGTCGTCTGGTGATAATTTATTAAATAGTCTTTATCAGGGAAGTTGAGATGGCTGGGACCTTTCTCACCACCACCACCACCATGACCACCCAAATCTAAACCAACCAACATCCTTACAGCAGCCTCCTATTAAGTCTCCCTGCTTCTACTCTTGCCGTCTTAGAGTGTATTCCCTACACAGCATCTAGGGAGAGCTTTTAAAATGTCAGTCAGACATCACTCCTCTGCTCAATACCTTGAAATGGCTCCATCACACTTGACATAAAGCCTAAGCTCCTTAAAGACCCTGCATGATATGCTGCCGCTCTCTTCCTTGCTTAATCTGCTCCAACCACACTTATTGGCATTTTTGCTGTTCCTTGAACAATCCAAGCATGTTTCTATCTCAAGGCCTTTGCATTAGCAATTTCCTCTGTTTGGAATTCATTTTTCCCAAGTATCTAGATGACTTGCTCCCTCATTTCATTCAGGTACATTCCCAAATGTCTTCAACTGAGGGAGGGCTTCCCTGACCATCATCTTATTTAAGATTTATGTAGCGGGCTCCATCACTCTAGTTTTCTTTAAAGTACTATCACTGCCTACTATGTTATTTACTTATTTTGTTGTCCATCTCCATCCCCCAGAATGTAAACTCCACTAAGGCAGGGATTTGTCTGTTTTGTTCTCTGCTATAACCTCAGCACCTAGAAGAGTGCTTGGCACATGGTAGGTGTTTAAATGAGAGATTGAAGACTCTAAACTATTGTTGTCTTTTGGTTCTATGTTGTTCATACACATTTTTTGTTGGAAAAGATAATAGAAAACATTTTCTAAACCTTGTTAGGATGTGTCCACTTTACCAAAGATTCCATATGTTTGCCTGTGCTCTTGGTTGAAGAACAGTCTTCCTTTCTTGGGAAAGGTTGTCCTCTTCGAACCCTTTTGCAGCTTCAAAGGAATGAACCGATACCCAGAATGATAAGGGAAGGAAGCTGCCCACCTGTCCAAGAGACCAACTGGATCAACCCTGTCCATCAAAGGGGTGATAACTGTGGCAGCCAGATTAATTACTCTTACACCATATTTTTCACCATCAGAGGTAAATATCATTGCTTTGAGGTTCCCAAGGGATCCTTAGAGCACTTTGATGGAGGCTATAGTGGCAGACACTCGCCGGTCCACTAGACCAGTGCTTCTCATGCTTTAATGTACATGTGAACCACCTGGAGATCATGTGAAAGCCTAGATTTTGATTCAGTAGGTCTGAGGTGGTGCCTATGGTGATGCATTTCTCACCAGCTCCCAGGTAACACTGATGCTGCTAATCTGAGGGTCTCACCTTGTAGATCTTCTGTTACTAGGACAGTGTGGCCTGTGATCCTTGAATTTATCTCAAGGGTTTGATTATCTTCAAACTTTAAGTAGAGGACTCTCAATGTGGTCTGCCTGCAAGTTTTTACTGTTCATTCCTTAACTTGATAGTCATTCAAAGGAGAGTAATACAACTTAGGTTAGGGCCAAGTAGAGTTAAGGGAATGAGCTATGCGTGGGTTGAATATGGACTCAAAAGAGGTGGGTATATCCCAATCCTTAGAGAAGGTTTTATGGAAGAGATAACTCTGAGACATGTAAGAGAGAGAGATGAGAGGAGGAGAGAGCAGAGGAGAGGAGAGGAGGAGGAGGAGGAGGAGGAGGAGGAGGAGGAGGAGGAGGAGGAGAGAGGAGAGGGGAGGGGAGGGGAGGGGAGGGGAGGGGAGGGGAGGGGAGGAGAGGAGAGGAGAGGAGAGGAGAGGAGAGGAGAGGAGAGGAGAGGAGAGGAGAGGAGAGGAGAGGAGAGGAGAGAGGCAGAACAATAGAGAGGAAATTCCAGAGCAGTATTTCCATGGGGAAGATAGAAATTGAGGAAAAAAAAAGCCTTTGGACTTCGTTACCAACAGATCACAGGCAGACTTATCCCCACCCAGGGAGTGAAGTGGACCCTGTCATGAGAGGAAGGGTTAAGAAATGAGAGCAAGAAGCAGCCCTCACAATGCACTGTCGCATGTTGGACCACCGAAGGGATGGTAAGGTCAAGCTGGGATCTTAGAGCAAGAGAGCTCTTTTGGTACCTAAGCAATCACTAGAAAGAGCCAAATGAGATAGATGGCTTGTATGATAGAAGGCAAAGGGATAAGCAGAAAGACTGAAGAAGCAAAAGGTTATTGGAGTTGAGAGAGGAAGGAGAGAGTTGTTAGAGTCGGGGGAGGGAAAATTGTGAATTTCTTTCCTAAGAATGGATTTTAAGAAGATAAGTCTAGGGGGGGCGAAGCTCTGCGTACAAGATGTTCCCTGCCTTGTAACCAATAATAAATAGGGGGAAAATGAAAAGAACATAAAGGTTTATACATGAGGAAGGAGTTACACAAATTATGCTGTATGGTTTGTAAACCTAAACCACGCTATGCCATTAAAATGGGCAAACTTGAAGGCTACATAGCAGAACAAAAAAGCTTATGAACTGATGTACAAGGGTGGGGGAGCAGAATACACAATGTTTTTGCCTGATTTCAATAAAAAGATAGGGATTTTATCAAAGACTACAAGGAAACAGGTGAAAATTACGCACAATTTTTTTGGTGGTAGTATTATACATCTTTTTATTTCTGGATTTTTTTTAATGTTACCATTTTTAAAATTATTATGAAATATACATCACACAATAAACCATGGGCTGGCAAACTTTTTCTATAAAGGGACAGATTGTAAATATTTTTGACTTGGCAAGCCATACAATGTCCGTTACAACTACTCAACTCTGCTGTTGTCACATGAAAGCAACCATAGACAATATAAAAACAAACTAGTGTGGCTGTGTTCCAACAAAACTCTTTTGGTAGACATGAAAATCTGAATTTTATATAATTTTCACATGTCATGACATATTGTTATTCTTTCAATTTTTTTTCAACAATTGAGAAATGTAAAACCCATTCTTAGCTCCCAGGCCATCCAAAAACAGATTTGGCTCGTGGGTGGTAGTTTGACAACCCCTAAAGAATAAAGAATAAATAACATTTAAGAACAAGGTCAAGAAACAAGAAAACCTTATGACACAGTCCCCTTTTGCCCCTCTTTTTCCTTCTTTCCCTCCCTCTCTCTAGTGAAAGCCATAATCCTGAGTTCCATGTTCAGCATTTTTATGCATGTTGTAGACTTTTACTACATATGTGCATATCCATAAACAACATGTTTTTCATGTTTTGAAACTTTATAAATAGCATCACACTGTACATATGCTTCAGCAACTGGCTTGTTTTCATCCAGCATCCTGTTGCTACATAGAGCTCTAGTTCATCCATCTTAACTACGATGTCGTGTTCCACCGTGTGAGTATTCCTCAATAATTGTTATGTCTGGTTATTTTTATTTCACACAGTGCCCAGTTAACATTCTTTTACATGTTACCATGCACAAAATTTTATCTAATGCAGCCTTTTTCAAAATATGTTTTGTCAACTATTGAAGAATTGAAATAGATTTCAAGGTAGGTATCGTTAATGAAATAGAATAGACAGGAATACAAGAGGTCAGTGCGTGTTACATGTAACATGGATGGGCATTGTTCTGCACAATTTTTTTAAAGATTTTTATTAAAAATATAGTTACAGGGCTGGCCCGGTGGCTCAGGCAGTTAGAGCTCCATGCTCCTAACTCCGAAGGCTGTCGGTTTGATTCCCACATGGGCCAGTGGGCTCTCAACCACAAGGTTGCCAGTTCAATCCCTCAAGTCCCGCAAGGGATGGTGGGTTCCGCCCCCTGCAACTAAGATTGAACACGGCACCTTGAGCTGAGCTGCCGCTGAGCTCCCAGATGGCTCAGTTGGCTGGAATGCATCCTCTCAACCACAAGGTTGCTGGTTCGACTCCCGCAAGGGATGGTGGGCTTTGCCCCCTGCAACTAGAAAATGGCAACTGGACCTGGAGCTGAGCTGCGCCCTCCACAGCTAAGACTGAAAGGACAACAACTTGACTTGGGAAAGAAAGGCCTGGAAGTACACACTGTTCCCCAATAAAGTCCTGTTCCCCTTCCCCAATAAAATCTTTAAAAAAAAAAAATCCCTGATGATTAAAAAAAAAAAAAAAAAAAAATTATATATATATATATATATATATATATATGTATATATATATATATATATATATATATATATAGTTAGTTAGTTAGTTAGTTAGTTAGTTAGTTAGTTAGTTAGTTAGTTTTAGTTAGTTAGTTAGGTACAATATTATATTAGCTTCAGGTGTATACAATAGTTATTCAACATTTATATACCTAAAGAAGTGATCAACATGATAAGTCCAGCAACCATCTGAAACCATATCACAATATTATTGACTATATTCCCTATGCTGTACATTACATTCCCATGACTTATTTGTTTTATACCTAGAAATTTGGACCACTTATTGCCCTTCACCTTTACCCCCCGTTTTAATTATTCAGTTGTAGTTGACATTCAGTATTATTTTATATTAATTTCAGGTGTACAGCATATGGTTGGACATTTATATAATTTAATAAGTGATCCCCTTGACAGTGTAGTACCCACCTGGCACTATGCATAGTTATTACCATATTGTTAACTGCGTTCCCTTTGCTTTACTTTACCGCCTCATGATTATTTTGTAACTACCAATTTGTACTTCTTAACCCCTTCACCTTTTTCACCCTGCTCCCAACCCCCTCCCATCTATCACCCTGATAAATTTAGGACCCATCTTATACCATACAAAATTACTGCAATATTATTGACTATAATCCCTTATGCTGTACCCTACATCCCCATGACTACTTTGTAACAACCATTTGTACTTCTCAATCCCTTCCCTTTTTTCTCCCCCCACTGCAACCCCCCCACCCATCTGGCAACCATCAAAATGTTCTCTGTATCTGAGTCTGTTTCTGTTTTGTTTCTTTATTTTGTTCTTTAGATTCCACATATAACTGAAATCACATTGGTTCCGTGTTTCACTGTCTGACACTCCACTCAGCACAATACCCGCCAGGTCCATCCCTGCTGCCACAGATGGCAAGAAGCCATTCCCTTCCATGGCTGAGCAATATCCACTGTATATATGTACCATTCTTCTATTGACGAACACCCAGGCTGCCCCCAAATCTTGGCCAACCCTCACAGTAGCATTTTGGGTTTCTTCAAATAAATACCCAGAAGTGGGATTACTGGGTCCTTCTTTCTCGCCTGTTATAGCCTTTATTTTAAAGTCTGTTTTGTCTGAAGTGAGTCTCTTGTAGGCGTCACATGTAAGTGTCTTGTTTTTTTGTCTATGCAGCCCTCCTATGTTTTTTGAGTGGAGGATTTAATCCATTTACATTGAAAGTAATTGTTGATAGATATGTATTAATGCCATTTTATTACTCATAATTTTGATACTTTTTTTTTTTAATCTTAAAGAAGTACCTGTAACATTCCTTGTAATACTGACTTGGTGCTGATGAACAATAGCTTTTGCTTGTCTGGGAAGCTCTTTACCTGTCCTTCGATTCTAAATGATAGCTTTGTAGGGTAGAGTAATCTTGGTTGTATGTCCTTGCTTTTCATCACTTTGAATATTTTGTGTGAATCCCTCCTGGCCTGCAAAGTTTCTGTTGAGAAATCAGCTGACAATCTTATGGGGGCTCCCTTGTAGGTAACTAACTGCTTTTCTCTTCTGCTTTTAGGATTCTTTGTCTTTAACCTTTGCCATTTTAATTATAATGTGTCTTGGTGTGGGTCTGCTTCAGTACATCTTGTTTGGAACTCTTTCTACTTCATGGGGTTGTTGTGTCTGTGTCCTTTCCTAGGGAAGTTTTCAGTCATTATTTCGTCAAATAGGTTCCCAGTCCCTTGCTTTTTCTCTTCTCCTTCTGGTACCCCTATGATGCAAATGTTGTTATACTTGGTGGTGTGGCATCCTGCATGAAGGAGGTTGTGGGGAACGAGGAGGGTGTTAAGAAAAGACAGTAGCCATGAATAGAGTGCAAGCGGAGCCAAGGGACCCTTAGCCTCAAAGAACTGGGCGCACCTAATCAGACCTATGCATTAACTTTTATTACTTAGATAGGAAAGTAAAGGAGATAAAGCTTGTCAATCTCAAGATCAGTGAATCCCATACATCATAATAGGAAACTGATTCAAGCCAATCACCATTTCCTGCAGGCAGCTGAATCATAAATCTCAGGATGTGTGTACTTCTCCAAGGGACAAAACCTTTATGCATATGAATAGATGGAGAGCACATCATTGAATCTCTTCTCTTGCCGGTTGTAGGAAGGAATGCAGCCACTGAGGCAGAGGCTTTCCTTAGGATGGGGGGAGGGGTGGAATAGGAGGCTGTGCCCACCTCTATGAACCCCGCGGGTTCTCCTGTTGGTCCTCACTTGACTGCGCCTGGCTTCAGTTGTCTCCCGCCCCCCCCCCCCCCCGTGGGGAATCGTATTCGTCATTGGGTGACTAGCCATCTTTCTGGGACCAAACTGGGAGACATAAGGTGTAAGTACAAAGGTGAAGCAAAGTCCCCGAAAGGATCCGTCTCACAGACTCCTTTCTTTAGGGGCAGGTACACGGAGACAGACGGGTAGGCTGCTGCATGGCAACACCAGAGGATTCTTAAACTATTCTCTTTATTATTTATTTATTTTTCTTTTTGCTGTCCCTACTGGGTACATTCTGCTACCTTGTCTTCCAAATGACTGATTTGATCCTTGCTTCATCTGGTCTGCTGGTGATTTATCCTAGTGCATTCTTCATTTTGGTTATTGTATTCTTCACTTCTGACTGGTTTTTGTCTATGGTTTCTATGTCCTTTTTTATGCTTGCTATCTTTTCGTTGAAGTTTTCACTACATTCCTTGAGCATCTTTATAACCATTGTTTGAACTCTGTCTTTGGTAGGTTGCTTGTCTCCATTTCGTTTAGTTATTTTTATGGAGTTTTTGCCTGTTGTTTCATTTGGGATGTATTTCTTTGTTTCCTCATTTTGGCCGTCTCTCTATGTTTGTTTCAATGCATTAGGTAGGACTGCTATGTCCTCCAGTCTTGGACACGTGGCCTTATGTAGTAGGTGTCCAGTGGGGCCCAGTGGCACAGTCTCCCTGCTCAACTGCTGCAGGAATGTTCCCTGTGTGAGTTGTGTGTATCTTCCTGTTATAGTTGAGGCTTGGTTACTGTTGGCACATCAGTGGGTGGGATTGACTCTCAGGCTGACTGACTGTGAGGTTTGGCTGCATTCACAGCTTATGGGCTGCTGTGCAGGGGGTTTACCCCATGGAACAGAATTTGCCCCAGTGGGATCTGTTGCATGTTGAGACTGTCCTTTGTGTGTGCCATTGTGGGGCTAATTGGGTGGTGCTCTGCTGTGGTCTGAAGCTGACCTCCAAGTATGTTGGTTCTAGGGGTTTTTTGGAGGGGCTCAGGTGCAGGCCCAGGTCAGCCACTGCCTGTGACCGACTGGGGAGTACCTGGTAGGAGCTACAAACTGATCTGCCGTTGGTTGCTGCCTGTGCTGTACCTGGAGGCGCATGGGAGAGGCCATGTTGCAAATCAAGAACAGCTGCCACCAGTACCAGGCCTGAGGTAGTTTCACAAAAAGCCAGAACACACCGAGACCTGCTACCATCTGTGGGCTCCCATAAGGTTCATCCACTGACACAGCTTCCTGCGGTACGCAAGCTGGGTGAGGCAGGGTCTCAATGAGTCAGCAGCAGAGCAGCGGAGCTCACCAGCTAATCAGTTTCAGATTTGCCCTGTGGGAGCGGGTTCAACAGAGGAAATGGTGCCTGCCTGCTGGCTGCATGGGAAGAGGGCCCCACACGGGGAAAATGGGGACTGCCCCTCCAGTCCTCACCCCAAGTTACACAACTCAGTCTCTCCTCATATGTCTGTGACGTCCTCAGAATCATCATCCCTCTGCTGGAGCCCAGAGTGAGTGTCTATGTGGGCCCTTTAAATGGATGTCTGGCTTTCCCAAAGCCTTCAATCCCACTGGGAGTGTTGGAATCCCTACTCTTTTGCACAGCCAGAAGTTAAGGGGGCTCCTCTACCAGCACAGTTCTCCAGGCTGGGGAGCCTGGAGTGGGGGGCCTGGGGTCCCTCTTTCCTTGTGGGGAACTTCTGTGGTCAAGATACCTCTCCTAATTTTCTACCACCACACGTGGGTGTGGGACCAGCCTGTTTCACATCTTCGTCCCTCCTACCAGTCTCAACGTGGTTCTTTATATCCTTAGTTATAAAACTTTTGTTCAGCCAGACTTCAGATGGTTCTACAGGTTGATTGTTCTATAGTTTTGTTGTAATTTGATGTGTTCATAGGATGAGATAAGCATAGCATTTATGTACGCTGCCAACTTGGATCTCCTTTCTGCAAAATTTTGGTTTCAACTTTATACACAGTTATACATCCATGTGTATATGTGTTTGTGTGTAGATGTGTGTACTTGGTTGTAATGTAAAGTGTATTTCTTAATAACAAGTTTTTGTTGGAAAGTTTGAAAACCACTGCTTTAAGGCACCTAAGAATACGTAGGAAAGGCATTGCTAGGTGCTCTCCCAAATGCTTTTCCCCACTTACATTCAGCAGGGAGTAAGAGGTGTTTTTGCTCCACATTCTCACCTATAGTAGGTTTTTCTCATGGGATGTTAAATATTATCATAAACATATAAAAAATGTATAAAACTAATATGTACAGTTTGCTGAATAATAAATAGCATTTGCACTCACATTCCCACTCCCCACACTATTCAATAGGACGTCACTCGTACCGTAGAAGCCTCTGAGTGTTCCTTCCTCTGGGCTCTCCCTGCTCCTCCCCTCAGGTGTAATCACTGTGCAGAGCTGTGTGTTGATCATCTCCTGTTTTTCTCTGCACTTTTCCTCCTGTGTTTGTAACTGTAAATTATATATTGTTTATGTTAATGGTAGTGTATTGTAGCTACTGTTCAGTTGCTTCTTTTAGACGACAGTATGGTGTTGAGATTTACCCATGTTGATGAGTGTAGCTATAGTTCACTCATTTTCACTGCTGTGTAATAGTCCACTTTATAAATAGCACAGTTTTTCTGTGTTACTACTTGTGGGCATTTGGTTGTTTTGTACTTCGTGCTGTTGTGAGCTCTGCTGCTATGAACATTCTTATCTATGTCTTCTGTATAAGTGGACAAGTGGAAAGTTTTCTCTAGGATATTGATGTAGGAGTGGAATCGCTGGTCTAGAGTGTATGCATCTATTCAACTTTGCAAAATAGTACCTGAGTGTTTTTCAAAGTGCTTTTACTACTTTACTCTTCCACTCACATGGGATGAGAGTTCCATTTTCATTTCCTATAATGTGGTTTCAACAGTGAATAAAAGTTGGGTGAGGGGTGGGGATGGTTCAAAGCCAGATCTTATGTGAAGAATAAAATTGTGTTGAACATGAGGCATAAAAGTAAAAATTTTAATATCTGTTCAGTCACATATAAGTCTTTCCTTTTTCCTTCCTTCTTTCCTTCTGTCGTGCGGGAGACCCTGCTCGCTGCGCCATTTTTCAGGCGGGGCGGCCTGCGGGGTCTCTGCTCCTGCTCCCCACACAAAAACGCAGGATATGGTGAGGCCGAAAAGGAACACCCATGGAGCCATAGGTAGGGGAGCCATACCACCACGGTCTCACTGGAGGCTGGGCCCACCGGACGCCGACCTGCCGTCCACTTTTCCACCAGCTGACCGACCAATGATTCTTCTCCACTCTCTCCTCTGTTCCTCTCTCTCGGCTCTCCTCTTCCGCTCTCCTCGGCCCTCCTCTTCCGCTCTCTTCGGCTCTGCTTGGCTCTGCTCGGCTCCTCGGCAATCCTCGGCAATCCTTCGTAGCCGCAGCAGTTATACCAGCGGCCAATCGGCTAACCGGCCACAGCCGAGGGCCAATCAGCCACAGCCGACGGCCATTCACCACCCGAGCCAGCGCCCTTCCACGTGAGGCTGAGAGCCTGTAAACTACTCTCTGGGGCTCTGTCCCCACACCTTCCTTCCTTTTATAAATTTGTACATGATGCCAATGTATAGCATTGAAGCAGATATGTGGTAGTTTCAATGGTGAACCCCCCAAAAAAGATATGTTCACATCCAAATCCACGAAATCTGTGACTGTTATCTCATTTGAAAAAAGAGTCTTTGCAGATATAATTAAGTTAGGAATTTTGAGATGAGATGATCATGTTTACTCATGTAGGCCATAAATCCAATGGCAAGTGTTCTTATAAGAAAGAAGGCACAGACAGAAGAGGAGGAGGCATTTTGACACAAAGACAGAGATTTGGGTGATGAAGCTACAAGTCAAGGAATGCAAGAAGCCACCCAGAACCCAGGAGAGGCAAGGAGAGATTCTCCCCAAAAGCCTTCAGAGGGAGTGTGGCCCTGCCAACACATTGATTTTGGTCTTCCAGCCTCTGGAACTGTGAAAGAACAAATTTCTGTTCTTTTATGCCATCAAATTTGTAGTAATTTGTTGCAGCAGTCCCAGGAAACTAATACAGGATGTAAAGAGAAAGTTGGTCTTCTTGATGAATGGACACCCCTTTTTCCTTCCCAGCAGCAACCCCTATTTCAGGTCCTTGTGTGTCCTCCTTCCAGAGATGTTCTTACAGAGCCCCTCAATAATTGGCAGGGACATTTGGATCATTTTACAAATGAGGAGTCTGAAGCTCAGAGAGGACAAATCTTGGCCAAGGACCCCCAAGCTAGTCAATGACAAAGGTGAACAGGAACCCAAGATTCCCGTCTCTTGGTTTTGTTCTCCTTCGATGTAAAGAAGTGTCTAGGAGCAGGTTTTGACATTAGGGTAGGGAGACAGAAGAGGAGGGTACCAGGTGAGTGAAAGAAGGGGAGTCCCATGGAGATAATAAAGGGGCATAAAATTACTATGACATCACCTCAGCTGAGCTGCACGCAGCTCAGGGCAGCTCCATCCAGTGATTGACAGACCATAGGAAGAAAGTCCATCCCACTGGCTTTTGTGGAGTCGCTGTTACATTTCAGGTGACAAACTGTATTAAGAGCTGTCAACATGCAGCGCTAGTAATACCTAGTAAGGGAGTGAGGCTAGTAAGTAAAGCAGTATGGTGAGTGATTAGGAAAAACAAAACAAAACAGAGGTATGTACTATGTCCTAAGAAAGCAAGGAGTGAGGCCTGGTCCTTTCTATTTAGGAAACTGGGAAATGTCTTGAATTTAATTCAGTAGGAGTTTACCAGGCACACAAAGAGGGGAAAACATCATAGGCACAAGGGTGACACATTTATGGAACTATGGGAACCTACAAGATAAGCTGTATTACAAAGCCACGTGGAGACACTGTCAGTGCCTGGCCCGTATCCCTCGGCATCTCCGTGTGCTCTCTGTACCCGGGGAACAGCCCTCAGACAGTGAGTGTCAGGAGATGGTGTGTAAATCCCCCAGCGCCTTCACCCCTCAGGTGGGATAATTCTGAGGCGTGTGTTTTCCAGTTTCTTTACAGGATTAAGCTCCTGTTGTTCACTGTGGTAATTGACTTAATAGCTCACCCTTCCTTCCCTGTATGACTTTCCACCTCTTCCTCACTGGTGTTTCCATCACCTCCCAAATAAACTACTTGCAGTCAAATCCTTGTCTCAGGATCGGCCTCTGGGAGAATCCAAACTCAAATAAACCATGAGCAGCTCTACATGTGCAAGGAATGAGGTGTAGTGACAGGAGATACTGGAGCAGGGGCCTGTCATGGTGGACTTTTAATGCCCTATAAGGACGGTATCACCTTTCCCTCTAGGCAATGGGACATTCATTGAAAGTTTAGTAGGGGCGTGACATGACCAGATCTGCATTGTAAACAGCCCGCTGTGGTCACATAGCCAATCATTAAATGGTTTCCCCTACACTTAGAATGAAATCCTAGCTCCTAACTGTGGCCTAAAAGGTACTGCATTACGTGGCACATGCCACCTCTTCATCCTCTGAAAGCTGTGTGTTTGAGTTGGCAATTGTTAGGTTATTGTTGACCCAAATGGCTCAGCAAGGTCAGAATCCAGATGAAGAGCTGTGGTAGCCTGGATTATTCTTCTCGCTTCTTCACTCCCTCTTGCCACATGACCTTGCAGTGCGTGAAAGTGGATGGAGTATATTTCCCTGCTAGACTTCTTCTGGCCAATGGAATGTGAGCAGAAGTGCAGTGTCTTAGAAGGCATCACACGTTTCCACTCACTCTCTTGCACTCCTGCCATTCAGCACGAGAAGAACATACCCCAGGAGCTGCTGGGCCAGAGGACAGGAGCCACGTGGAGCAGATGAAAACCCAAATTGAAGCCTGGAACCAAACCCAGCCATCCTGCAGCCTGAAGCCTGATGAGAAAAATAGATGCTTGTGGTTATGAACCCCTGGCCTGTGCATCAGTGCGGCAAGACTGATTCCTGCAGCTGTGAAATGGAAGAGAAGTAGGAAAGTGAACAAGGAGTATTTAAGAGCTTAGCTGTAGAGAATGAGAAGCTAGTATCGTCTCTCTCCTCCTCCACGATGTTTTTAGTTTTTGAGCTTCCTAGGATATGAGCCCCTTTCCCGTGGGAGGACAACTGTCCACTCTGTGAAACTTTGTGGGAAGCGGAGCCCACCTCCCAGGATTCGAGCTAAAAATGCCAGCTGCTCACTTCCCACTCTTTCTTGTGGACTAACTCATCTGCTACTAAAATCTGCCCCACCCAGACTTTGAATCCGGTGGAGCTTGTGATGCAAAGACACAGAAAAGAATCCATGCTTTTGGTGGCAGTGCCATTGTGGCAGCAGCACCCAGTTGGGGGAACAGCCACAGCAGCAGCAGCACCCAGGGCCTGTGCTAGAAGGGCTCTCAGTGTAGCTGTGGCACCAAATGCTCATCAGTGGCAGGAGCAGGGCCTTCACTGGTCCAGCTCTGTGGTGTGATGCTGGCTGCTGCCCTGTAAGCGAACCCTCTGAATATGCTGTGGTAGAGTGACTGCATTAATGGCCTCAACTCACCTCTCCCTGCATCTGTGTTGTCTTGTCACCTTCCCGTTCTGACTCTGGACTCACCCTGTGACTTGCTTTGGTCAACGGATATTAGCAAACGTTTCATAAGCAGAAGCTTGAAAAGCACTTGTGTGATGGGCTCACTCTTTGCTTAGCCCATTTGGGCCGCTCTAATAAAATACCACAGACTGGGTGGCTTATAAATAATAGGAATTTATTTCTCACAGTTCTAGAGGCTTGAAGTCCATCATCCAGATGACAGCATGGTCAGGTTCTGGGAAAAGCTCTTCTGTGTTGCAGACTTCTCACTGTGTCCTCACATGGTGGGAGGAGGCAGGGATCTCTCTGGGACCTCTTTTGTAAGGGAACTCGTTTCATTCATTCCACCGTCATGACCGAGTTACTTCCCAAAGGCCCCACCTTCTAATATCACCTTGGGCATTAGGTTTCCAACATATGAATATTAGGGAAACACAAGCATTCAATCCATAGCACTGTCCCTGTTGACTTCTGCCATTGCCATTAGAACATGTCTTGGCTGACCCATTGGATGATGCAACATGTGGCACTAAGCCGAGTCTCTCCGAGTTACCCCAGCTGAGGCCGTCCTAGTCAGCCAACAGCCAGGTGAGCTTTAGACATATGAATGAGCTCAGCCAAAATCAACAGAGCTCTCTAGCCAACCGACAGTTGACCCCAGACATTGGAACCAGTCTGGTTGAGATCAGCCCAGGCCCAGATAAGCTAAACCCCACAGACTTGTGAACTAAATACTGTTCATGTCATATGCCACTGAAGATTTGTGGTTCTTTATGTGGCATTATTATGGCAGTAGATAGCTGATGGTTCTCTCGCCCTTTTCACAAGCTGATGAACTGCCTTTTCTGCTAAATCAGCCAAGAATCGATATCTGTTGCTTGCTCTGACTAACAGAGAAAGACTGAATGTGAATTAGAGAGAAACACAGGGTCAAGGGAGAGGTTGTTTGAGATTGGAGAGACAACATGCGTATAAGCAGCGTATTGGAGGCAGTTGTATTTATTAACACTAGGACCTAAGTGTGGCTGCAAAATCACAGTGCTTTAAACATGATAGACGTTTACAGCTGTTCTAATGTAAAAGTCTCAGTCCATTTGTTATTTTCAAAAACACATAAGATTTTAATATATTTTTTGTGTTTCATTCTATAGTAGTTTATTCTTTTTAATGTTTAAATTAGCCCATATTTTGCTAGTGATAGCCCCTTCGATACAGCTCATGTGTCCTTCTAATACAACCCCATAGTCTTTGTTTTTTGCCTTTATATTCAATAAAATATTCCAAGCTCATCTTGCATGTTTCCTGTCCCAGATATAATGATATATTTCTGCTGTCAACTTCCCTTTACTGGAAAATGTCATTTACAGTATACAATCTGAGTACTGAGGGGTGCTCATTGTTCTTGGATAGTTACCTTTTCTAGGCCTATTTAGAGAAAGTATTAACAACTCAAATTTAAGATTACAGTGCTTTAACTAAGTTCTTTCATTACGTTTCTCTTACACCTACATTGTGGGTCCCAATAATTTAAACATAAATACTCTTATTTTATCCACATACACTTTATATTTTATTTCAAAAATATTGTATCATTATTCTTAAAAACTACATTTTTATATAGTTTTGTATATAAATATTATACATAATATGTAGAATTTCAAAACAGTGATTCTAATATCGCTACTATTATTTAGAACAGCTTAATGTACATATGCATTTTTAACATTAAGATATTCTACTGTGCATATAGAATATACTGCTGTATTTTAAATGCATTTGAAGTAATTCACTTCTATAAAATTAAACCATAATATACATGTGGGGACAGAGCCCCAGAGAGTAGTTTACAGGCTCTCGGCCTCACGTGAAGGGGTACTGGCTCGAGTGGTGAATGGCCGTCGGCTGTGGCTGATTGGCCGTCGGCTGTGGCCGGTTAGCTGATTGGCCGCTGGTATAACTGCTGCGACTACGGAGGACTGCCGAGGATTGCCGAGGAGCCGAGCAGAGCTGAGCAGAGCCGAGGAGAGCCGAGGAGAGCGGAAGACCAGAGCCGAAGAGAGCGGAAGAGGAGGGCCGAGGAGAGCGGAAGAGGAGAGCCGAGAGAGAGGAACAGAGGAGAGAGTGAAGAAGAGTGGTCGCTCGGTAGGTTGGCGGAAAAGCAGACGGCAGGTCGCACGTCCAGTGGGCCCAGCCTCCAGTGAGACCGTGGTGGTATGGCTCCCCTACCTATGGCTCCATGGGTGTTCCTTGTTGGCCTCATCGTATCCTGCGTTCTTATGTGGGGAGCAGGACCAGAGACCCCGCAGGCCGCCCCGCACGACAAATGGTGCAGCGAGCAGGGTCTCCCACACGACAATACAGTTCCAACATCCGGGTCAATTCTGACTCTGGTTCTGTTGATTGTTTTTCCTTTTGACAATGGGTAATTTTTTCATGTGGTTTGGTGAGTGTCATAAATTTTTACCTCTCCAAGCTGTAGCAAATCTCTGCTTTATATCAGTGCAAACTTTTTTGGTAAAAGAAGGCTTTCTGCCCTTCCCACACTTCCTGTTGGCCTTTTTTCTCCCCATAGCTTATGCTCTAAACATGTGGTCAGATGTTAGTCATATAGCTACTTTCAGCTGCAATTGTGTCTAAGAAGTGTAGTATTTATTCTAAACAACCAAAAAATAAGATTTTATTAAGAAAGAAGGGGGAAATGAATAGTGGAGTAGTCAGGTACCTCTGCCTAAAAAAAAGAAGTTTGTTGGGCACCTATGAACATAATACAAAATAACTGTACTTCATTTTAGTTTTTATAAAATCTTTCAAGTAATTGTTACTTAATTATTCAACAACCCTGTGGAGCAAAAAGACAGTCCTCTACGGCTAGTTTTGTTTGGGACACACTTTACAAACCTCAGGCTGAAACATTTTATGAGATGCCTAAGATAGTAGTATTTTTAAAGGTAGAATTATGTAATCTTTTGCTAGAGATACATGTAAGGAAAACTAAATTGGGTTTCATAAAAGCTGAGATTTTTCTGATTTTTCCTTGTAATAATTATATGACCTTATGCCTCCCTGAGCTCAATACTTGCAGCTAGAAATAAGCATTAGCATTCTTGAAACTATGAATTGAAAATGAGAAAACGCAAGAAAAGTGCTGTGACAAGTAGGGAATGATGAAGAATAATATGCAATAGGATGGTAAGGTACATCATCTGTTATAAGTTATTAAAATAAGTAATATATGTGAAATACGGTACACCCATTGCCTAGAGTGTTGTTAACAACTGATAAATATTTGTTTAAAAAATCAAGTGTGAATATTCGTAATAGGTATGGTATTTTGTTTTCATTAATGCACTTTCTGTTTGTATTTTCATGTATATGAACTAGTTAGCCTCGGGTATCCACTTGCCCCAGGGTTTTGGGTAGATACTATTAAATTAAACAGGAGGCCATTAGACTGAGGTGGCTCTAATGCCTTGTTAACCTATATAAATGGAAACCTCAGCTAGAGTCAATTCCTATAAATGCCTCAAGATTTGGTAATCAAAACTTGAGAACAACCAATCACAAAGAGCCAGTTAGGCTACCCCAATAAGGCTTAAGCTATCGCCAAATAATTTCCTTGCTTTGTTTCCATCTGCTTTACAAAAGCCTTTCCTTTATCTCCTGCTGGTGGAGCGCTCCTAACCGTTTTTAGTTTGATACTGCCCAATTTAAATCAGTGTTTGTCCAAATAACCTATTCAAAATTTCAATATACCTTAAGTTTCTCTTTAACAGTGTGGAAATTTAGTTTGCTAAGATAAACTGGAAAGAAAATAAAAAGAAACTTAAAATTTAGCTTCTAATTTAAAAATAGTAAGTTGAAAAACAAATGACAGGATTTCTCAGGAAAAATTCTATATATTTTTTTATTTCCTATTCTACATATTGATAGCGAGCCTAGCCCACTAATCCAGAGTTTCTCCCATAGAAGGGTTAGGATATTACTTCCTCTGAGGACTGTCAGCCAATGAAGCTTATTATGCTAAGACGGAAAGGCTTTTGTTTAAAGAACGTAAAAAGCTTGAAACTCTCACCTTCCAGCTGAAAGGGACTGTGGGGAAATATGTCCAGATATATGTCCAGATCTTCTCAGACCCAGGTCCCAGATGACAAACTATGCTAGTTAAATGTAGAGTAGTGGTTCTCAAAGTATGGCCGCTCTGCCAATAATTTATTATACACAGCTTAGAAGAAAATAGGCAGAATATTCTACGTTTCTAATGAACTGGGACACAAATAACTGAAATCTCTTGGAGGAGTATGTCAAAGGTGGTTACTTCTATAGGGAAAAGTGGCCTACAGCTGAGGGCTGCAAGATGGGACGCCTGTACCGGGACTGGGTACTACAATCGGGTTTTAGGGATTAAGCAAAGCAGGCAGAAATCCCACAGGCCTTGTAATGCATTGAATTGTGTCCTCCAAAAGTCCATGTCCATTCAGAACCTCAAAATGTGGCCTTATTTGGAAATTGGGTGGTGTGGGGACAGAGCCCCAGAGAGTAGTTTACAGGCTCTCGGCCTCACGTGGAAAGGTGCTGGCTCGAGTGGTTGATGGCCGTCGGCTGTGGCCCGTTAGCCGATTGGCCGCTGGTATAACTGCTGCGGCTACGGAGGAGAGCCGAGGACTGCCGAGGATTGCCGAGGAGCCGAGCAGAGCCGAGGAGAGCAGAAGAGGAGAGCCAAAGAGAGCGGAAGAGAGGGGAGGTACAGTGTCGAGGAGAGTGGAGGAGAGTCGTAGGTCGGTTGTTGGTTGGCGGAGGAGCGGACAGCAGGTCACGTGTCCAGTGGGCCCAGCCTCCAGTGAGACCGTGGTGGTATGGCTCCCCTACCTATGGCTCCGTGGGTGTTCCTTTTTGGCCTCACCGTATCCTGCGTTCTTGTGTGGGGAGCGGGAGCAGAGACCCCGCAGGCCGCCCCGCCTGAAAAATGGCGCGGCGAGCAGACCTCCGCGCACAACAGGGGGATATAGATATAAATAGTTAAGATCGAGTCATAGTGTTAGGATGGGCCCTCAATTCAATGACCGGTATCTTTATAAGACAGCCAAGTGAAGAGACATTAAGAGAATTAGGTTATGTACAGGTAAAAAGCACTCTCAAAAGACTGACAGGCCTAGATTTTCAAGATAGAGAGGAATGACATCTCATCAGAAGCAGTCATGTTCTACTAAATTAAAAACAGAAACTAAGTATCAAATATTATGTATAAACAGTGTTAACATATAAGAACATAGAATCATTGAATGAGAAGTGAGAGTAAAAGGAACAACATCCTACGTGTTTTGGAGCCATTTTACCATTCCTAGGACAAAATAAAATCCAGTTATTTTTGAAGTATTATATAAAATATGGCTGAATAATTTTACTTGCAATGGCTTCCATTTCTAAAGACCAGCACATTAAATTATGAAACCTGAAACAAACGGATTTGTACCGTATGGACTTAATTTCTTTTCAAGCTTTACAGCCTTCTTCATACTTTAAATGAATATTTTTTCTGAAAAACATTTTATGGCTTTACTTAATAAAAATCCTTATACTGGTTTCCCTTTCCTCATTCCACCCTCTGTTCCCAAGCAATAATTCTACTAGACCCAAATCAAATAAAACACTCTGTTATTCCTGACGACGTTCACTACATGTGATTTCTTTCTTCTGAATTCTTACATCTTTTGGTTATGTGTCTTTATCACCAGTATATAAAAGCTTATATAATAGTGATAGTTTTCATTACATATATATTTGTTTTTTAAAACAAACTGTCTAGGCAGGAACATGGTTTATATGTCTTTGTTCCCCTTCTCTTCACCTCATAATACCTAGAACAATGCATTTACGTGTGTGAATGGGCTCCTGATAGTTTAAAATGGCCAGAACTTACTCAGGGAGGTTTACTCAATTTCACATACCATAGCCATTAAGAACCTGAATAGATAAACCTGTCAAACCAAAACTAAACATAAACACAGAGTAGACATTGATTATTAAGGCTGAAAAATAGACAATAGGAAAGAGAAAACATGTTAGGAAAGTCCAAACATGTTCGAATTTTTTTTTAAATTTTTACCTATTTCTAAACAGAATTATCCTCAGATTTGTAGCAAGAGTCAATATAAGAATAATTAAGAATTAGTGTAACTAGATACTGAAATTTAAGAAACTTTGCCAAAGATAATCGTGTCTTATGTTTCTCTATCAAGGCAAATACTACCTGTATTTCTGGCCTTCATTTCTGATTAAATACTGTAAGCCTACCCTGAGTATACTAACTTTCAGCTGCTATTCTTATGTTTTCAGCTTATTATTAACTGCCCTACAAAGACCCTTTACTAACCCTTCAGACACCTGTGAGAGAGACCTCTGAATTTTCTTTTTCATCCTTACTCCTAAGTAAGGCTATTTCAGTGTAGCCGTTTGCAAATATGGGTAAGATTTTTTCATAATACTTTCAAAAAGAATCACCAGCCAAGGAATAAATTATCTGTGATACGCCGCCCTTACAGAGTATGTTTTCATGAGAAATGATGCATATATATATTGTCATGCAGGGTCTCTGGTCCCGCTCCCCACATAAGAACTCAGGACATGGTGAGGCCAAACAGGAACACCCATGGAGCCATAGATAGGGGAGTCATACCACTATATTCTCGCTGGCGGCTGGGTTGGAGACACAGGAAGCAGGAGCCACATGATCCGCAATCTGCCATCAGCTTTTCTGCCAACCAATCTTTCCTGCTAATTGCAATCCACGTCTGTCTGCAATCCATGCTTGCTAGTTTAGCCATGGCAGTTATATTAGTGGCTAATGGCTAACCGGTGACAGCTAATGGCCAACTAATCACAGCTGACGGCCATCTAATACCTGAGCCAGCACCTTTCCACGTGAGGCCGAGAGAATGGAAACTGCTCTGTCCCCATTCTATGTTTATCATAAATAAAACATGATTCAGGGTAAACTGTTTTAAAACTTGAACTGTGTTTTCCCAAGATGAATTAGACTTTGTGTACTTTATTATCTTTCTAGTTTTACGTCCCTTTCATGTGGCTGATATAGGCTACTGATGGCTTCATTTCATAACCTCAATAACCTCAATATAAGATACTATTGTGGGGGCAGAGCCCCAGAAAGTAGTTTCCAGGCTCTCAGCCTCACATAGACAGGTGCCTGGCTCATGTAGTAAATGGCCAACTGTGATTGCATGGCCATCAGCTGTGGCTAGTTGGCCGTCAGCTGTAACCAGTGAGCCATTGGCCACTAATATAACTGCTGTGGCTATGCCAGCAAGAGAAGGGAGAGAAAGAATGGGGGCTAGCAAGAAGATGGCGGCTGGGCTGGCAAGCGTGGATGGCGGTTTGCGGACAGTGTGGATCCAGCCTCCAGTGAGAGTATAGTGCCGCCAGAGAGAATATAGTGGTATGACTCCCCTGCCTATGGCTCTGTGGGTGTTCCTTTTTGGCCTCACCATATCCTGCGTTATGTGGGGAGCGGGACCAGAGACTCCGCAGGCCTCCCCGCATGACAAATGGTGCAGCGAGCAGGGTACGGTGCCGGCCAAAGCTCTCCAAAGGACGGTGGAGCAGTCTGTGTGTATGAACACTCAGTCTCAGGAAGACCAGGAGAAGCAGCTGCCGGAGAGCTGGATCCCCGTGGAGGGGTGGGAGGACGTGGACGGTTCCCCAACCAGCACAGGCCAGAGAAAGCGAAGGTCGTTGCAGCCCTGTGGGCCGGGAGGTTCCTGCTCAGGCAGCCCGGATGCAGGACTTATAGTCCCAGGAGGTAACGCTTGCTGAGTCCTCCGTGGGAGATAAGGGTGAGGTCAAGGTCGTCCTTCACCCCAGGACAGCCCTGGAGAAATGACTATGTACTATGGGGAATTGCCTTCCATCCCTAATTTAATGGACAGCTTGACTGTTTGTTTGAAAACTTAACACCTTGTAGTAGAACTGGGGGATATTTGCTTTTGTGTCTTGGCTGGCTACCATTGAGAATATGTAAGCACCTTGATTGTGAGTCGCTATTGTTCCAGCAGGGTACCCCGAGAGGCCCAGAGAGAGTGGCATTGCCCTGAGAGCCCTGGCTGTGTCCAGGAAGTGTGGCTGTGCCCACAGAGAGTGGCAGTGCCCTGAGAGCCCTGGCTGAGTCCAGGAAGTCTGGCTGAGCCCTGAAGATGCCCTGGCTGTGCCCAGGAAGTCGGGCTGTTCCCAGAGAGAGTGGCAGTGCCCTGAGAGCCCTGGCTGTGTCCAGGAAGTGTGGCTGTGCCCACAGAGAGTGGCAGTGCCCTGAGAGCCCTGGCTGAGTCCAGGAAGTCTGGCTGAGCCCTGAAGATACCCTGGCTATGCCCAGGAAGTCGGGCTGTTCCCAGAGAGAGTGGCAGTGCCCTGAGAAACCCTGGCTGTGCCCGGGGAAACTAGTGGTACCCTAAGAAGCCCAGGAAGTCTGGCTGTGCCCAGAAGCACTGGTGGTGCCCTGAGAAACCCTGGCTGTGTCCGGGAAGACAGGTGGTACCCTAAGAAGTCCAGGAAGTCTGGCTGTGCTCAGAAGTACTTGTGGTGCCCTGAGAAACCCTAGCTGTGCCTAGAGAGCCTGGCTGTGTCCAGGATATTGCATTCACCCCCAGGTTCCTCGCACAGGGCCCCTCGCGGAAGACGCTTGTCGCGTAGATTGTGAGGCGAGAGCCTGTAGGGGTGGAGTGTGGGGGCAGAGCCCCAGAAAGTAGTTTCCAGGCTCTCGGCCTTACATAGACAGGTGCCTGGCTCATGTAGTAAATGGCCAACTGTGATTGCATGGCCATCAGCTGTGGCTAGTTGGCCGTCAGCTGTAACCAGTGAGCCATTGGCCACTAATATAACTGCTGTGGCTACGCTAGCAGAGAGAGAGAGAAGAGAAAGAATGGGGCTAGCAAGAAGATTGCGGCTGGGCTGGCAAGCGTGGATGGCGGTTTGCGAACAGTGTGGATCCAGCCTCCAGTGAGAGTATAGTGCCGCCAGAGAGAATATAGTGGTATGACTACCCCATCTATGGCTCCCTGGGTGTTCCTTTTTGGCCTCACCATATCCTGCGTTCTTGTGTGGGGAGTGGGAGCAGAGACCCCGCAGGCCGCCCCGCAGGACAAATGGCGCAGCGAGCAGGGTCCCCCGCACGACAAATGGCGCAGCGAGCAGGGTATGGTGCCGGCCTAAGCTCTACAAAGAATGGTGGAGCAGTTTGTGTGTATGAACACTCAGTCTCAGGAAGACCAGGAGGAGCAGCTGCCGGATAGCTGGACCCCCGTGGAGGGGTGGGAGGATGTGGACGGTTCCCCAACCAGCACAGGCCGGAGAAAGCGAAGGTCATTGCAGCCCTGTGGGCCGGGGAAGTTCCTGCTCAGGCAGCCCGGATGCAGGACTTATAGTCCCAGGAGGTAACGCTTGCTGAGTCCTCCGTGGGAGATAAGGGTGAGGTCAAGGTCGTCCTTCACCCCAGGACAGCCCTGGAGAAATGACTATGTACTATGGGGAATTGCCTTCCATCCCTAATTTAATGGACAGCTTGACTGTTTGTTTGAAAACTTAACACCTTGTAGTGGAACTGGGGGATATTTGCTTTTGTGTCTTGACTGGCCACCATTGAGAATATGTAAGCACCTTGATTGTGAGTCGCTATTGTTCCAGCAGGGTACCCTGAGAGGCCCAGAGAGAGTGGCATTGCCCTGAGAGCCCTGGCTGTGTCCAGGAAGTGTGGCTGTGCCCACAGAGAGTGGCAGTGCCCTGAGAGCCCTGGCTGAGTCCAGGAAGTCTGGCTGAGCCCTGAAGATGCCCTGGCTGTGCCCAGGAAGTTGGGCTGTTCCCAGAGAGAGTGGCAGTGCCCTGAGAGCCCTGGCTGAGTCCAGGAAGTGTGGCTGTGCCCACAGAGAGTGGCAGTGCCCTGAGAGCCCTGGCTGAGTCCAGGAAGTCTGGCTGAGCCCTGAAGATACCCTGGCTGTGCCCAGGAAGTCGGGCTGTTCCCAGAGAGAGTGGCAGTGCCCTGAGAGCCCTGGCTGTGTCCAGGAAGTGTGGCTGTGCCCACAGAGAGTGGCAGTGCCCTGAGAGCCCTGGCTGTGTCCAGGAAGTGTGGCTGTGCCCACAGAGAGTGGCAGTGCTCTGAGAAACCCTGGCTGTGCCCGGGAAGACAGGTGGTACCCTAAGAAGTCCAGGAAGTCTGGCAGTGCCCAGAAGTACTGGTGGTGCCCTGAGAAACCCTGGCTGTGCCCAGAGAGCCTAGCTGTGTCCAGGATGTTGCGTTCACCTCCAGGCTCCTTGCACAGGGCCCCTCGCGGAAGACGCTTGTCGCGTAGATTGTGAGGCGAGAGCCTGAAGGGGTGGAGTGTGGGGGCAGAGCCCCAGAAAGTAGTTTCCAGGCTCTCGGCCTCACATAGACAGGTGCTGGCTCAGGTAGTAAATGGACAACTGTGATTGCATGGCCATCAGCTGTGGCTAGTTGGCCGTCAGCTGTAACCAGTGAGCCATTGGCCACTAATATAACTGCTGTGGCTACGCTAGCAGAGAGAGAGAGAAGAGAAAGAATGGGGCTAGCAAGAAGATGGCGGCTGGGCTGGCAAGTGTGGATGGCGGTTTGCGGACAGTGTGAATCCAGCCTCCAGTGAGAGTATAGTGCCGCCAGAGAGAATATAGTGGTATGACTCCCCTACCTATGGCTCCGTGGGTGTTCCTTTTTGGCCTCACCATATCCTGCGTTCTTGTGTGGGGAGTGGGAGCAGAGACCCCGCAGGCCTCCCCGCATGACAAATGGCGCAGGAAGCAGAGTCCCCCGCATGACAATTATAATGCCAAGAAAAATCAGTTTAAAAGACCACCTTATTTTTATCGAACAGTTTTTGAGCACATTTTGTAATATTTCATTCTACTGGCTCCAAAAACTGTGGAAGAAGCTTATTGTGTTTCTCAAGGAGAAAAAAAAAGAAAATCTATCTAAACAATACATTTTGGGTTTTTTTAAAATCAGAAAATCCAGAAGGATGTGTCTCAAATCCAAGGGGAAAAAAAATTCTTTTTTTGAAGGGCAATGTTAATCTGAAAAACATTTTCCAGGTTCTACAGCCCTTAATGAAGTAACCAACTAAGAAGTCTCTTCATACATACAATCAAATAAACCTGTGGTCACAGGAGACTTACCTGTGATAGAAATGCCTTTGGAAAAATTGCAAGACTCTCTACCTTTCCTCTTCCCCATTCTATCCAAAACTCTATGGCTTTACGCCATATCTGCCTCAAAAGATAAAAGGAAATATTGTTATATATAAACATTTTATATGTTTCTAAAGTACGCTCTGTGAGCTATGTAAGGGAATGATAAGGGATAGTATTAGCTAAATATTGTGTACAACTTAGAAGCCAAGACAGTGACCACACAATACTTCATCTGTCTAATCGGGAGCCCAGAGCACATAAAAGATAAATGGGAATAACCCAAAAACACTGAGGAGAGTGAGACTCCTACACTGGGGGAGGACCCAACAACTAGAATGAATAAACTACGTAACTTTTTATCAAATCATATATCAGGTTTATTCCAATTTGAGAAAAATACCTTCAGCAAACAAAGAGAATAGCTTCACATCCAATTTCTACGTAAAATCCTGCAGAGGAAACCGCTCTACGACCAACTGCTAATGAAACTTTTACTCTCAGACTTCCTCTATCAAGAGCAAAGAGCTCCTGTCCTTAGGGCCAAACATGTGAATAAAGATAATATGTCCCTCTCTCCCCCCATATCCATTTTATTTTACAACACAGAGATTATGTATGGTAGGGAGTAATTTAAACATTCCTTTAAGAACACTGCCTTCCTTTCCTCTTATTTTCTTTTTTAAGTTTATTGGGGTGACAATTGTTACTAAAATTACATAGATTTCAGGTGTATAATTCTGTATTACATCATCTATAAATCCCATTGTGTGTTCACCACCCAGAGTCAGTTCTCCTTCCATCACCATATATTTGACCCCCTTTACCCTCATCTCCCACCCCCCTTACCCTCTAGTAAGCACGAAACTATTGTCTGTGTCTATGAGTTTTTGTTTCTCATTTGTTTGTCTTGTGTTTTTTTTGTTTTTGGTTTATATACCACATATCAGTGAAATCATATGGTTCTCTGCTTTTTCTGTCTGACTGATTTCGCTTAGCATTATACTCTCAAGATCCATCCATGTTGTCACAAATGGTCCTATTTCATCTTTTCTTCCCACCAAATAGTATTCCATTGTGTATATATACCACAACTTCTTTATCCATTCATCTATCGAAGGACATTTTGGTTGTTTCTATGTCTTGGCCACCATAAACAAAGCTGCAATGAACATTGGAGCACACGTGTCTTTATCTCTAAATGTTTTCAGATTTTTTGGGTAGATACCCAGGAAGGGATTGCTGGGTCATATGGTAATTCCATTCGTAATTTTTTGACGAACCTCCACACTGCCTTCCATAGTGGCTGCACCAGTCTGCATTCCCACCAACAGTGTATGAGGGTTCCTTTTTCTCTACAGCCTCTCCAACACTTGTTACTATTTGACTTGTTGATGGCAGCCATTCTGACTGGGGTGAGGTGATATCTCATTGTGGTTTTGATTTGCATTTCTCTGATGATTAGTGATGTTAAGCATTTTTTCATATGTCTATTTGCCGTTTGTATGTCCTCTATGGAGAAATGTCTCTTCAGGTCGTCTGCCCATTTTTCAATTGGGTTGGGTTGTTTGTTTTTTTGTTCTTTAGTTGCATGAGTTCCTTGTATAATTTGGATATTAGCCCCTTATCGGAGGCACTGTTTGCGAAAATCTTGTCCCATTCAGTTGGTGGCCTCTTTATTTTGTCGATGGTTTCTTTTGCTTGTGCAGAAGCTTTTAAGTTTCATATAGTCCCATTCATTTCTTTCAGCTTTTACTTCCCTTGCCTTTGGAGTCAAATTCATAAAATGCTCTTTGAACCCAAGGTCCATGAGTTTAGTACCATGTTTTCTTCTATGCAGTTTATTGTGTCAGGTCTTATGCTTAAGTCTTTGATCCATTTTGAATTAACTTTGGTACATGGTGACAAATAGCAGTCCAGTTTCATTCTTTTGCACGTGGCTATCCAATTCTCCCAGCACCATTTATTGAAGAGGCTGTCTTTGCTCCATTGTATGTTTTTTGCTTCTTTGTCAAAAATTATCTGTCCATGTTGATGTGTTTTTATTTCTGAGTTCTCAATTCTATTCCATTGGTCTATGTGTTTGTTTTTCTGCCAATACCATGCTGTTTTGATTATTGCAGCCCTGCAGTACATGATAAAGTCAGGGAGTGTGATACCTCCAGTATTGTTTCTGTTTTCTGTTTGCTTTGGTTATTCGGGGTCTTTTGTGGTTCCAAACAAATCTGATGATTTTTTTGTTCTACTTCTTTTAAAAATGCCATTGGGATTTTGATGGGGATTGCATTAAATCTGTATATTGCTTTGGGTAATATGGCCATTTTAACTATGTTGATTCTTCCAATCCATGAGCACGGAATGTCTTTCCATTTTTTTGTGTCTTCTTCAATTTCTTTTAAAAATGTCTTGTAGTTTTCAGCATATAGGTCTTTTACATCCTTGGTTAAGTTTATTCCTAGGTATCTTATTCTTTTTGCTGCAATTGCAAAAGGAATTGTTTTTTGTGTTTCTTTTTCTGAGATTTCATTGTTAGTATATAGGAAAGCAATGGACTTTTGTACGTTGATTTTGTAGCCAGCAACTTTACTGTATTCGTTGATTGTTTCTAATAGCTTTTTGGTGGTGTCTTTAGGGTTTTGTCATCTTTAGCATTATGTCATCTGCAAAGAGTGACAATTTAACTTCTTCATTCCCAATTTGGATGCCTTTTATTTCTTTCTATTGCCTGATTGCTCTGGCAAGGACTTCCAACACTACGTTGAAAAGCACAGATGATAGGGGACAGCTCTGTCGTGTTCCTGAACTTAGAGCAAAGGGGTTCAGTTTTTCACCATTAATTTTGAGATTAGCAGAAGGTTTGTCATATATGGCCTTTATTATTTTAAGGTATTTTCCTTCTATACCTATTTTATTAAGTGTTTTAATCATAAATGGATGTTGTATCTTGTCAAATGCTTTTTCTGCATCAATTGATATAATCATATGATTTTTGTCCTTTATTTTGTTTATGTGATGTATCACATTGATGGATTTGCAGATGTTGAACCATCCTTGTGCCCCAGGGATGAACCCCACTTGGTCGTGATGAATAATCTTTTTAATGCATTATTGTATTCGATTTGCTAGATTTTTGTTTAGGATTTTTGCATCTCTAGTCATCAGAGATATTGGTCTGTAGTTTTCTTTTTTTTGTGTTGTCCTCACCAGGTTTTGGTATCAGGGGAATGTTGGTCTCATAAAATGAGTTAGGGAGTACTGTCTCTTCTTCATTTTTTTTGGAAGAGTTTGAGCAGGATTGGTATTAGATCCTCTTTGAAGGTTCGGTAGAATTCACTAGTGAAGCCATCTGGTCCCGGACTTTTGCTTTTGGGAAGGTTTTGGATGACTGATTCAATTTTGTTACTGGTGATCAGTCTGTTTAGATTTTCCAGTTCTTCATGGTTCAACCTTGGAAGGCGATATGTTTCTAAGAACTTGTCATTTCTTCTGGGTTATTGAATTTGGTGGCACATAGTCCTTCATAGTATTCTTGGATGATCCTTTGTATTTCTGTGGTGTCCGTGATAACTTCCCCTTTTTCGTTTCTGATTTTGTTAATTAGTGTCTTCTCTCTTTTTATCTTAGTGAGTCTAGCCAAGGGTTTGTCAATTTTGTTAATCTTTTCAAAGAACCAGCTCTTTGTCACATTAATTTTTTCTATTGTCTTTTTGTTCTCTATTTCATTTACTTCTGCTCTGATTTTTGTTATTTCCTTTCTTCTGCTGACCTTGGGTTTCATTTGTTCTTCATTTTCTTGTTCTTTAAGGTGTAACGTGAGGTTATTTATTTGGGAGTTTTCTTGTTTCTTGAGATAAGCCTGTAATGAGATAAATTTCCCTCTTAAAACTGCTTTCGCTGCATCCCAAAAATTTTGGTAGGATGTATTTTCATTGTCATTTGTTTCTATGTATCTTTTGATCTCTCCTCTAATTTCTTCTTTGACCTGGTCATTCTTTAAAAGTATGTTGTTTAATCTCCATGTATTTGTGTTTTTTCCTGCTTTCTTTTTGCAGTTGATATCCAATTTCAAAACCTTTTGATCAGAGAATATGTGTGGTATGATTTCAATCTTCTTAAATTTGCTAAGGCTGTGTTTATGTCCCAATATATGGTGTATCCTGGAGAATGTTCCATGTACACTAGAAAAGAATGTATAGTTTAATGTTTTAGGATGAAGTGCTCTATATATGTCAATTATGTCCATTTCATCTAATGTGTCATTTAGGGCTGCTATTTTGTTATTTGTTTTCTGTTTGGATGATCTTTCCATAGCTATCAATGATGTATTTAAGTCCCCTAGTATAATTGTGTTTTGGTCAATTTCTCCCTTTAGTTCTGTTAGTAGTTGCTTGGTATATTTTGGTGCTCCCTGATTGGGGGCATAAATATTGATGACTGTTACTTCTTCTTGTTGTATAGTCTCCTTTACCATTATGAAATGTCCATCTTTGTCTCTTGTTACCTTTTTCACCTTGAAGTCTGTTTCATCTGATATCAGTATGACTACACCTGATTTTCTCTGGATACCATTTGCTTGGAGTGTCAATTTCCACCCTTTCACTTTGAGTCTATTCTTGTCCTTGTAGCTGAGATGTGTCTCTTGTAGACAGCACATGGTTGGGTTTAATTTTTTGATCCAATCTGCTACTCTGTGCCTTTTTGTTGGTGAGTCAGTCCTATTACAAATAGGGTGATTATTGATGTGTGAGGATTTCCTGTCATTCTATCTTTAGTTTTCTGGTAAGGCTGTGTCTCCATTGTTTCTTTGCCTTTTGTTGTTTTCTATTATTTCGGTGTGGTGGTATTCTATGATATTTCCCTCTGTTTCTTCTTTTATTTCAGTATATATTTCAGTTCTGGATTTTTTTTTTTTCAGTGGTTACCCTTAACTTTATGTAAAAGAAAGTTTGATATTTAGAGTATTCCGTTTTATTCAGCGTGCTTACTTTCTCCATTCCCATATTCCGGTTCAGGCCTTTACTTTCCCCTTTTTTATGTTTTTGTTGCCACAAATTATCCCCGTTGATGGTGGTCGAATAGCCTCCTTTAGTATTTCTTGTAGTGCAGGTCGTGTATTAGAAAATAACCTCAGCTTCTGTATGTCTGGAAAGGTCTTTATTCCTCCTTGATATCTAAAGGATATCTTTGCTGGATATATTATTCTTGGCTCGTAATTTCTCTCTTTCAATAGTTTGAATATTTGTTTCCACTCCCTCCTGGCTTGTAGAGTTTCTGCTGAAAAAATCTGATGATAATCTAATGGGCTTTCCTTTGTAGTTTACTGTCTTCTTTTCCCTGGCTGCCTTGAGGATTCTTTTTTTGTCATTAATTTTAGACTGCTTCAATACAATGTGCCTTGGAGAAGGCCTGTTGGGATTGAGGTAATTAGGCATTCTATTTGCTTCTTGGATTCGAGGATCCAGTTCTGTCCACAAGTTTGGGAATTTCTCATCGACAATTTGTTTGAATATATTCTCTGTTCCCTTCTCTCTTTCTTCTACCTCTGGTATGCCCATTATTCTCATATTACTCTTTCTGATGGAGTCAGAAAGTTCTTGTAGAGTTCTTTCATTTCTTTTGAGTCTCAATCTCTTTCTTCCGTCTGTGTCATTTCCAGGTTTCTATCTTCGATGTCACTGAATCTTTCCTCCATCTGGTCAACTCCACTACCTAAGCTGGCTATTTCATTCTTAATTTCTTCTATTGAGTTCTTAATCTCCAGAAATTCTATTTGGTTCTTTTTAAAATTTCAATCTCTTTTGTAAAATGCTCATTTTGTTCTTTGATTGTGTTACTGAATTCATTAAACTGCCTTTCTGCATTTTCTTGCATCTTGTTGAGTTTTTTCAGAACTGCAATCTTGAATTCTCTGTCATTTAAGTCACATATATCCATATCTTTAAGTCCTTTTTCTGGAGACTTTTTACTTTCTTACTGAGCTGTCTTGTTGCGTTGGTTATTCATGGCAATTACTGATTTATTATTTCTCTTCCTAGACATCTACATGAGTGGCTTCTGCAACAGGTTGATAGGAAGAGGTCTTTCTTTCGTTTTCCAGTACTTGTTGGTAGAATGTTTTATTTTCTCTCTGACTACAGCCTTTTTTTCTCTCTCACATGGTAGTGCTATGTTTTCTCTGCACTGTTCCAGCTTCTCATACAATGGGGGGATTCCCTGGAGATTGGCTTCTCCTGTGTTAATAGTTCACCTGGGTCACAGGGAGCAGTGTCCGTGTGGGTATGCAGAGAGCTTTTGAAGTTCCAAAGCTCTTCCTGCACTGGATTCAGAGCCCATATGTTTCAGCAGTTCTGTTTACTCCTGCAGGGATCTGCCTAGATAGGTGGGGTCAGCGGCGGGGTGAGTTGTGAGTGGTGGCCCAGAGCAATGGCGGCAACCACCACCACAGCCGGTCCTGCTTCCACAGCTCCCTCCCCTTTGCCGGAACAAGTTGGGCCGCAAATCTGTGTCTGTGGTCCACAGATCTCAGGACAGCAAATATTCTGTTCTTTTGCTATGACACTGCTACTGTTCCATTTCTAGCACTGGGCAGGTGGGGGTGGGGCGAACTCTGGGAGAGTAGGGAGGGGGCGGCTAGTCTCAGTGCCTAAGGCTTCTTCCGTTCTCTGCTCAGCAATGAGGGCTTAAACCACCATTTTCAGCCTTCTTCCCTCAGTCTTTTCTCCGAGGTCTCTGCCGTGAGTGTTGGGTTCAACCGTGTTATATGCTGTCCCCTCAGCCCTGTGGGCCATAAACAGAGCCCTAGCAGTCGGAATTCTTCCCTCTCCAGCAGCTGTAGTTGTTCTGGGATTCAGCGAGCTCAGAGCACTGAGCTAGGTCTGCATCCTGCGCCCGCGTGGCTCTGGCTCCACACTTCTTCCTTCCCTTCTACCCCACTCATGCGATTCGCCCACCTTTACGGGAATTCAGTAGTGGGCCTCTTCGTTTTGCCTGTCTGCTGTGCAGGGAGTCCTTTGTGGAGTTATTGTTGTTCGATGAGTTGTAAATTCTAGGGGAGCTTTACAGAGGCTCACCTCACACCACCATTTTGATGACGTCTCCTTTCCTCTTATTTTCTATACAGAGTAATCTTTGGGATAAAACCATTAGTCACACAGGAAATGAGGAGTACACTAACTGAGGTTGTTGAAATGGAAGCCAAGCACGGAAATCATAAATAAAATGAAAACTATTCTCTGTTGTCACACTCGGGCTCACAGAGAATGTACATTGCGTCACAGAGCATACTTACTCCATAATTTCCTTAAAGAGCTCCATCAAATCTTTGCATATTTAAAGTCCCATTTCCTGGCCTTTCACAGCACACCAAGTAACTGTTGAATTAATCACCATAGACTTTTTTGTTAAAGAAACATCATTGCAGCCAACAGCTAGCTTTTTCAAAAGCCATATCCTCTATTTCAATTAAACATGAAACGTTTAAACATGATACGTGGTCATAAAGCAAGTTTATCCCAGCCTACTTCAAAGGACAAACAATGTTAAGAAAAAAAGGAAAGGAAACATTCCACTCCCTTTTGCTAGTAGATTTAGATGAAGGTTCTCCAAACATCTTGGGACTTAATAATGACCATTGGGAAAACTCAATCATCTCTAATTTTCCTCTGGTTATCAAGTAAAACAACAAAGCCATAAATGGCCTGATGTGTGAGAACAAACTGTTTCTAGCTCCTCTCGTTTGCCGGCTGGTGTGTTTGATGGAAGAGAACGATCTCACTGGCATATGTTTTATTCAGTCTTATTTCTAAATAAAAGAACTTTAACACATTGAAAAGTGTTAAACTGATTTATCAGGAGGCCATTAGGATGAGGAGGCTTGAATGCCTGGGCAGCTTGTGGAAGCAACCAGAGCAACGCAAGCTTATATAAAATCGAAACCTAAGGACAACCAATCACAACAGGCAGCTAGGCTTTAAGGCTGTAGCCAATCAATAATTTCCTTGCTTTGCATCCACCTGTCTTCAGAAAAGTCTCTCCCAGAGATCCTATTGGTGAAGCATTCTTAGCCACTTCCCTGGATGGTGTTGCCCAGTTGGAATTGAGTATTGAGTTTTGCTCAAATAAACTCTCAAAATTAATATGCCTCAATTTATCTTTTAACAAACGTAAACAATGGTTGTAAAGAAAAATATACTGATTTCTGGTTTTAGTCGTTTGTGTGTTTTAAGAATTTTACCATGAACATCAATTACTGAATAATATTGGAATACATCAGTGCTTCCATGGGACTGTGACAGCGGCAAAGCTTGCTTGCCTTGGCCCTTTCCTAACTCATACAACTGACCCTAAAGGTTCGCTGGGGCTGCTGCTTCTCCTGAGTACCTCTTGTGATGTGCTAGTTGATGCTTCTGCTCTTTCTTTCTTTGTAGCTGCGTTCTTGAGGGCCAAATACCTTGTTGCTGGGTAGGTTCGTTTCCAGGTATTGCTTCTCAAAACTTCATTCTAATTTCTATCTTCTGTTTGTAAAATCGCTGCCCAAATTTCTGATTATAATCTAAGGAAGCACGTAGAAACAAAATAAACAGATGTTGCATAATTGTTATTTATACAAAATATATCCATCCGCCATCTATGTTTGTGGGGACAGAGCCCCAGAGAGCAGTTTCCAGGCTCTCGGCCTCACATACAAAGGTGCTGGCTCAGGTAGTAAATGGTCATCAGCTGTGACTAGTTGGGCATCAGCTGTTACTGTTTAGCCATTAGCCACTGGTAGAACTGCCGTGGCTAAGCTAGCAAAGTGTGTGGCGTGGTGGTGTGGCATCCTGGCGTAGTGTGGCATGGCGGAGTGTGGATTACGTGGATTACAGATTGAAGAGAGGCAGACTGCAGCTAGCAAGTTAGGTTGGTTGGCAGAAACAAGTGGACAGCGGGTTGCAGATCATGTGGCTCCTGCCTCCTGTGTCTCCAACCCAGCCGCCCGTGAGGCTATAGTGATATGACTCCCCTACCTATGGCTTTTTGGCCTCACCATATCCTGCATTCCTATGTGGGGAGTGGGACCAGAGACCTCGCATGCCACCCAGCCTGACACCAACCCAGCCTCCAGTGAGACTATGGTGATACGACTCCCCTACCTATGGCTCCGTGGGTGTTTCTTTCTGGCCTCATCATATCCTGCGTTCTTATGTGGGGAGCGGGACTAGAGACCCCGCAGGACACCCCGCATGACACATGGCGCAGCGAGCAGGGTATGGAGCCGGCCAGAATGCCAGAGGGGTAATGGAGCAGTTTATACGTGTGAAAGTTCAGCTTCGACAGGCCCATGAGGAACGGTGCCGGGAATGGGAGGCACGGTCTGCCTGGGAGACTCAAGCCTCCAGATGGCACACCACCCTCTTGGCCATAGAAGGCGTCACTTTCCTTTTGGTAATCTGCTGCTGCTGTAGATTCCGAGGATTGTGGACATCTTGCACCACAGCCACAACCCACTCAGAAACCTGAAGCAGCGAGCAAGATTCAGGCCAGGTAGAAATAGCATCAGACTCTGGGCAGGAGGACAGGTGGCCCCCACACGGTGTGTGGTGCCCGGTGGTCACTGTTCTCAGGAGTTGGACCCTGAGGAGGAGTGGGAGGACATGGACGGCTCTCCAGCCAGAGTGGAGAGGGCCCTGTAGGCTCTGGCTGAGCTGTTGCCAGAGGAGGCGAGGACTGGATGTTCCTCACCACCCTGAATTGTACCACGGAAGATGCACTTAATGAAATAGCTCAGGTGCCGGGGACCAGGTGTCCGGGTTGGAAGCGCTGGAAGCACAGTCCGCCTGTTAGAACAGGGACCCCACAGTGAAGACTCTGAGGCAGAGGCGGAGGAAGCAAGTGGAGACAATGTAACTCTCAACCCCCAAGCCCAGTCAATCTTGAAGCAAAGGGTAAAGCATGAGCAACCTTTGGGCCCCGGGGGCGTTGCTGCCGGCAACCCAGCTGTGACTGAGTTCACAACCTACACCCCTTACACTCCCACTGAGTTGCAGGAGCTGGGAAGCCAGTCTCAGTTGGCTATTACATTTATGGGATGAGGGGGCAGACAACATTCTCTGCTCCCCAGGCGAGATGGAAAAACTAGCCTCCATGACGGTGGATCCATTCCTCCGACAAAGGTTACAGGATTGCCATACGTTGTCCCAGGACCAGGGCAACCACTCTCTAATGGAGTGGCTCACTGCTGCGGTACGCACAGTATGGGGACAGGCTGGCGAGCTGCCAGACACTGTGAGTCAATGGCAGTCATATACAGAACTTACTCAAATCATCTGTGAAATGAGTATGAGACATGCTATTTTCAACCCTAATATGCAGGGGCCAGATGACGAGCTTTTTACAGCCAGCATGAGAGATCTGGTTTTGGATACTGTACATGTGAGTGCTTTTGGATCCTTCCTTGGTTGCCATTCTTACGCCCTATGTGGGGCAGCGGATCCATGAAGTTACCACCGCCATGGCCACCCTAGGGGATGTTGAAAGCCGGCGGCAAAGGAAGTTAAGACAGGAGGTCCACGCAGTTGAGACCTGGAAGCCCAAATCAAAAGTAAGGGGGCGAGGTTGCGGGCCTCAGAGTAACACGCGCACAGATGTGTTGTGATCTCATGGCAACAGGGGTCGATCGGAAGAAAATAGACGGACAACCTAATGCACTCCTGCTGGAACTTTGGAAACAGTTGCGTCCGGAACAGCAATTCTAGAGAAACCTAAAGGAGGAGTCTGGGAAAGTGGGACCCGTGTCCCTCCAGGACTTCATGTGATCGCTTGAGGCCAACTCCTTTCAGCTTGATTAGGGGTGCGGGCAAGGTACCCAGTCATAGGGGACAAGCGGGGATGGGAGGCCCCACATGGAACTGTCCGTACATTGGTCCTCTTCTAATGTGCAGAGGGTTTTGGCCCTAGTTGACACTGGTGCAGACTCCAGTCTTGTTTATGGGAACCCAGAACTGTTCCCTGGACCAGCAGTCTGCATTGATGGCTACGGGGGAAAGACTGTGACTGTAAAATCCGTTTCCTTACCACTGGGTATAGGAAGGCTTCCCCCTCGTACCTGCAAGGTTTATGTCTCCCCAGTTTTGGAGTATATTCAGGGGTGGACGTGCTACATGGCCTCAGCTTACAGACGTCGGTAGGAGAGTTCCGTCTCAGGATCCGGGTGGTGAAAGCAGTGGGCATGCTCACCACCCTCCCCAAGTGTTGCCACAGCCCTGGCGCATGGTTACAGTGCGACAGTACCGCCTACCAGGAGGGCAGGAAGAGATTGGTCGTACAATTTTGGAAGGCACATATTGTGAGGCCAACGCACAATCCCTTTAACTCCCCAGCATGGCCTGTCCAGAAGCCAGATGGGACCTGGCGAATGACTGTGGACTAAAGGGAGTTAAATAAGGTGACGCCACCTTTGCACGCGGCAGTACCTTCAATTCATGATTTAATGGATCGTCTGACTGTCCGCCTGGGAACATATCACTATGTAGTGGACTTGGTCAATGCTTTTTTCTCCATAGACATTGCACCTGAGTGTCAAGAGCAGTTTGCTTTTACTTGGGACGGGCAGCCGTGGACTTTTCAAGTCCTTCCACAAAGATACTTACACTGCCCCACTATCTGCCATGGGCTCATGGCCCAGGAGTTTGCACAGTGGGATCGCCCATCCTCTGTGGCCTTGTTCATTATGTCGATGATATTTTATTAACATCTGATTCTCTTTCAGATTTAGAGCAAGTAATCCCTCTCTTCTCTACCACCTGAAGTCACGCGGCTGGGCGTTGAAAGAGGAAAAGGTCCAACGCCCTGGCTTATGCGTCAAGTTTTTGGGTTTTGTGCGGTCAGGTAAGACAAAGGTCATACCTGAGGCTATTATTGACAAAATACAAGCCTTTCTCCGGCTGACGAATGTCTCCCAACTGCAGACATATTTCGGTCTGCTGGGGTATTGGCGGGTGTTTGTACCCCATTTAGCACAAATGGCAAGGCCCTTGTATAACAAGATAAAAAAAAAGGGGCCTCATGGGATTGGACAGAGGCTATAGAGCAAGGTTTTGTTGCCACAAAACGGGCAATGCAGCAGGCACAGGCTCTGTAAGTAGTAGACCCTGGCCGGCCATTTGAACTTGATGTTCACGTAACCCAAGAGGGGTACATATGGGGCCTCTGGCAACAGCAGGAGCGTCTCTGGTCGCCAGTGGGATTTTGGTCCCAATTATGGAAGGGAGCGGAGATATGCTACTCTCTAATAGACAAACAGCTGGCTGCTGTGTATGCAGCCCTAGTGGCCACAGAAGCCATCACAGGAACGGCACAGGTGTTGGTTCGAACAACGTATCCCGTCCAGGAGTGGGGCCGTACATGGACACAGGGACCCAAAACGGGGGTGGCACAGACCACCACCCTCGCCAAGTGGGGTGCCTACTTGGAGCAATGTAACACCCTTAGTTCAAGCCCTTTAAGCACAGATCTACAGCAAGTCCTGGGGCCGGTGGAGCTTGTAGCCCAGGCTGAGCCAAGCTTTTTGCCAAGAGAGGAGGACTTGGAGCCCTCGCCCTACAAAGAAGGACAGTCCCCAGTACCTGAGGATGCCTGGTTTACCGATGGTTCTAGCTGAGGAGCTGCAGCCGTTCGGATGGCTATTGGTGTGCAGCCCAAAACAGACACCATTTGGTTTGATACTGGGACGGGCCAGAGTAGCCAGTGGGCTGAGCTACGAGCTGTGTGGATGATAATCAGCCATGAGCCCAGGTCCCTAGTTATTTGTACTGACAGCTGGGTGGTGTTCCGGGGCCTAACGTTGTGGCTCCCTATGTGGCAACACCAAAACTGGTTGGTGGGACACCATCCACTGTGGGGTCAAGTCATGTGGCAGGACCTCTGGGACCTAGGGCAGAGAAAGGAGGTGACCCTATTGCATGTCACAGGTCACTCCCCCTAGTGTCCCCAGGTAATGATGAAGCAGATGCCCTAGCACTGGACCGATGGTTAGAACGGGCTCTGCCACTGATGTGGCCCATTGGCTGCATAGGAAATTGCAGCATGCTGGAAGCCGAACCATGTGGCAGGTGAGCAGACGCTGGGGTCTGCCTTTGAAATGGCAGGAGATAGCAGATGCCTGCTATGACTGTGCCGTCTGTGCCCAGGACAGCCCCCAACGGCAGAGGCTCCCCTGGGAGACACTGCAGGTTACGCTAGGGAGGGTGCCCTTCACTAGCTGGCAAGTGGATTACATTGGACCCCACCTAAGGCCCGCAATGCGATGTATGCGTTCACAGCAGTGGACACTGCTATGGGGTTGATGTTTGCTTAGCTGGGTCCGGCTGCGGATCAGTGGCATACAGTGGTCGCTCTTACACCACTGTGAACCCTCTATGGGCACCCCCAAGTCATTGAAAGTGACAGGGGTACCCATTTTACAGGGAAAGAAGTGTAGTGCTGGGCTGCCAGGATGGACGTACAATGGTTGTTTCATACCCCGTACAACCCACAAGCAGCTGGTATGATTGAACACTACAACAGCCTTTTGAAGCAAGGCTTCCAGGTCAGAACACCCTCCCACGATGCGTGACTGGGCCTCGCGTCTATGGGCCGTCTTGAGAATCCTGAATGAGAGACCACGGAAGGGAGGGTCTGCACCAGTAGAAGCTCTGCTACATCCAACGGCTGTTCCCATTTAGTTATAGGTTACCACCAATGAGACTCTGTGAAAGCCAGGCTGCGGCAGAAATAGACACATTTTGCTGCTGTTGCCACGCAGCAGCCTACCCGTCTGTCCCCTCGTACCTGCCCCTAAAGAAAGGAGTGTCTGTGAGATGGATCCTTTCAGGGACTTTGCTTCACCTTTGTGCCATCTCTCTGTTTGGCCCCAAAGATGACTGGGCAGTCAAAGACAGGTATGACTTTCCATGTGGAAAGCAACCTAAGACAGGCACAGTCGAGTGGGAACCAACAGGAGAACCCAGAGGGTTGACAGAGGTGGGCACAGCCCCCCACCTTCCCCAGGCTAAGGAAAGCCACTGCCTCTGTGGCTGCATTCCTTCCCACAACTGCAAGGGAAGAGATTCAGTGATGTGCTCTCCATCTATTCATATGCATAAAGGTTTTGTCACTTTGGGAAGTACATACATCCTGAAACTTACAGTTCTGCTGCCTGCAGGCAAGGGTGATTGGCTTGAATCAGTTTCCTATTATAGTGTATGGAATTCACAGATCTTGAGATTGACAAATTTATCTCCTTTACTTCCCCACCTAACTAATAAAAGCTATGCATAGGCCCCATTCTGGGATCAGTCCTTGAGGCTGGAGTCCCTTGGCCCCGCTTGCACTCTATTCTTGGCTACTGTTTTTCTTAACCGTGCGCTGCCCTTCTCGCTCCCCACAACTCTTGTCGCATGAGACGCGACATGCTGCCAGCATCCACATGCTTGAAAGCTGGGAAATGGCAGCAATGGACTTGGCCCTGGTGGGTCAAAAGCCCCCACTGTCAGTGGTTGGGCCTGATAACCCCGTGGGGGGCTGGTATGACTCATGATTTACAAGTGACACCAGCGGTGGTGGCCGAGTGGCCACCGCAAGTGACTGTGATATATGGAGGTCCAGATGCCAGGATGATTTTGTGGGGAACCTATGAGCTCTCGCTATGGCCTATTATGGGGTCCCCTCTTCTGTTACATGTTGAAACTGTGCAAGGGACCCCAAACACTGCCATAAAGGTCTGGTACCACAAACCGGGAAAGGTGCCAGTGGCAGCAACCCTCCTTTCCCAGGATAAAAAGCTAGCAGGTATCCTCCCAGATGGAAGGGATTTGCCATTGTTGGTTCCTAAGACTGCTATTTCTTTCCCCCGTAGGTGCCATTAGGTAATACGGCACAGGGTCCATTTCAGAAGACGCTTATCGGGTAGATTGTGACGTGAGACACTAGAGGAGTGGAGTCGGGGACAGAGTCCCCTAGAGCAGTTTCCATGCTCTCGGCCTCACGTGGAGGGTGCTGGGTTGGGTAGTGAATGACCATCGACTGTGATTGGATGGCCATCAGCTGTGGTGGTTGGCCATTGGCTGTAGCAGGTTGGCCAATTGGCTGCTGATGTAACTGCCGTTACTGTGTTGGTAGGTTGGCTGGTTGGCAGGCAGAAACGTGAATGGTGGACTGAGGATCGTGTGGCTCCTACTTCATGTGTCTCGCCAGCCGCCAGCGATAATATAGTGGTATGACTCCCCTTCTATGGCTCCGTGGGTGTTCCTTTTTGGCCTCACCATATCCTGCGTTCTTATGTGGGGAGCAGGACCAGAGACCCCGCATGACACCCTGCATGAAAGCACCACATTCGGGACCCTGTACCCCCCAGGAGCTGTGACCCTTTGCTTTTTAATAAACTATCCTCTTTTACAACTCCTTGCCTCTCCTTGGTCCGTGCTTCCATCATCTTTAAACCTACTTCCCACGTCCAAATGCACCCTAATTACACACATAGACAAGAACGTTTCATGCCTGGCGATGTCAGCCCCCGTGAAGGCACCAGATTTGGAAGTATAGTTTTTTTTCCCTTGGGCAGGTATTAAACTGAAAAATACATAATTATCAACATATCAACAACCTTGGAGGAAATTGCTGGAGCTGCCACTAAAACAAAGCCGACCAGGAAAATCTTTAAATCCCCGTATGTGAGTTATATTAGGCAGTAGAACTGCTCTTGACCAGCTCCTAGCTGAGCATGTGGGGTTTGCTCTGTTGTTAATACCTCTTGCACTTGGATGAAACACCTCTGGAAAATAGATAGAACTAAATAAAATCCAGGCACAAACCAAATGACTAAATACAGTGCCCACTGACATATCAAGGATTTTTAATCTTCAACTAACTGCCCTCAGGCTTTGCCTCTTGGTCCAAATCTATTCTTCAAATTGAACTTAACATTTTATTTGCTATTATAAAATATTTGCTGTTATAAAACTGTTTGTTTTGCATGTCTTGGTGTTATAGAAACACCACTCTGATAATAGTTGCTCAACGTTTTTGAAATGCTCACTAAGGCCTGTGAGACTATATAAAAAACCCTCAAGAAACTACAGACGATGTCTGCTCTTAAAGGAACACGACGGCAAAGCCTCCTCTGTGCTGGCGCTCTTGTTGCTCCAATGTAGCTAAAGTTCCTAAGAACAAAGAAAACCACTTGCCCTCCGTCGTGGGACATGACGTACCAGCAATGAATTTTCCTGGCAAAGAGAGACCGACAGTGGCACGACACCCCGAAAATGAGCCGTCCTAACACTGGAGGGCCAAGGATGCTTTAATGACCCATCAGTGCTGCTTTCCAGTGATTTATCAGTGATACTTAGAAGGAAAGATGTTGATCAAAATGAGAGAAATATCAAAAAAATATTAAACAGTCACTTTAAACTGGAGCAGGAGCTGCCATCCCAGAGGAACTGCTTTGCACATCTTATGTCTCAAACCTTTGAAATGTTAAAACAGGGCAAATAACCTTTACACTGGACCTAAAGCAACATTATGTCTCAAAGAACAGTTTGCAAAGATAACAGGAAAGCAGTTATTCTGACTACTGAACTGAAAATTTTAATTAGAATTAGCATCATTGTTATCTGCACCAATAGAAATGCCTTCCTTCTATTGATGTAATTGTTCCCCTTCCCTTTCTCATAAATACCCATCCCTTTTGCTTCCTAACTGAAATATTATGTGTGTTTCTGTCTGAATCAATGCTTCCCAAATAGCTACTCTTTTGTTTAATCTGAAATGCTTTTGATTCTCACTTTGAAAGCCTTTTAATTTTTAGGTTAACATACCCACAGAAACCCTCTTGAGACGTAGTCAGTCATAAACCAACCTCTCCCCAAGTAGCTCTTAGCTTGCTTTTTAACAGCACAGATGAGTTCTGTCAGGTGTTGGTAGAATGGAATATTACAGGGGAAACCCCTCGGTATCTGTCTCTCACTCAACATTATGTCCCCGGGTCTCACCCTTAAGGCCGTGTGTGGTTGTGGATTATTCATTCCCACGGCTACAGGGGGTCCGTTATATGAACAGGACTACACTTCTTTTCTCCGACGCTTATGGGCATTTGTGTTATGCCCAGATTTCACAAATCATGCTGCCACGAATGATTTTTTCATATATTCTGGCACACACATGCACGCATGTCTATTAGGTATATAAGTAGGAGTAGAAATGTAGGGTCATAGGGCGAGTAAATGTTTGGCTTTAGAATGTACGGCCAAAGAATTTTTCAAAGTACTTGAATCAATTTACTCTCCCTCTAGCAATATATGAGATATAATTAAATTATTGCCAACAATTGATATTGTCTGACTTTTTCAATTTAGCCATTCTGGCTAATGCAATGTGCAATGATATCCTATTATAGCTAATTTGAATTTCCCCTTTGACTAAAATGTTGAACAATTTTTGTAAATTTATTAGGCATGTAAATATCTTCAATAGGACACTGGACTGGACTAATTGTTAGTAACTGAATGGGACTCCTGTAATGTGCCAGCATCTTTTAACTGTTATGGTCTTTTTGTTATAAATGGATCTGTGGTCAAAGACCTGTGATATAATAAAAAAAAATTTGATCTTTGTCCCCAGTTCCTGACACAGAACTCTTAAAACTTTTCAAATCTCCCAAGTGAGAAGAGTGACTTTGAGATGATATGACTCTTGGCTGAGGGGTCCTAGAGAGCTTCGGGATGGGAGCTGGTCACTAAAAAGACCAGCCATGATTAGAAGGTTGCAACTTTCAGCCTCACTCCCTGACCTCTGGGGAGAGGAGCTGGAGGTTGAGTTCAATCACCAATGGCCAATAACTTAATGAATCAGGCCAACATCATGAAACTTCCATTAAAGAAAACCCTAAATCAACAGAATTCAGAGAGCTACCGAATTGCTCATCACATCCATGTGCTGGGAGGGTGACACATTCTACCTCAGTGAAACAGGCTCCTGCGCTGGGGACCCTTCCAGACCTCGCTCTACAGACCTCTTCATCTGGCTTCTCACTTGTATCCTTTATAAACCAACTACAACAGTAAGCTTAGCATTTTCCTGAGTTCTATGAGTTGTTATAGCAAATTATTAAACTTGAAATGGGGGACCCCAACTTAGTACCCACGTCAGACAGAAGTGCAGGTAACATGAGGGGGACCTGAAACTTGTGACTTGCGTCCTAAGTGAGGGCGTCTGTGGGACGGAACCCGTAACCTGTGGGGTCTGATGTAACTCCAGGTAGGTGGTGTCAGAGTTGAGTTGAAGTGTAGACTTTTTTCTCCACTGAACCAATTCTCTGATTCTCGGACACACAGGTGGTGTCCGAGAATCAGAGAATTGGTTCAGTGGAGAAAAAATCATCCCTCACCATCCAACAAAGAAATTTAAAGTAAGAGTGAGCAAGTCAACCTCCCCCTTGGATGTCAATTATTAGTCCCTGTTCTTCCAGCCAAACCTGAGTGCCTATCAAGTACCAGAGAAAGTTCTAGTCTCAGATGTTTGCTCCAAGAATTGAAATTAGTCATTCTTTTTACATCCCTCAACACGAACACCTGAACTCTTTTCCTACATTAGGAAAATTCCACACATGGAGTCCTGGTGGGAGGCAGAGGCCACTTCACTCCATAAGAGGGAAACGCACTGTCCCCAACACTCTTGCAGCTGGACACGGCATGAGGCTCCCCGTTCAGGTGACCACATGCCAGACTCTGACTCAGGACGTGGTGACACAGAGGCTGGAACCATGCAGTAACAACAATTTGGCAGTAACAACACAGCTGCCAGGAGCAGCAGTGACAGCAGTCATGGCCACAGGATCCAGGGTCCACATGGATGTCAGTGGTGTGAGCAGTGACACGTGTGCCCAGCAGCAGGGCCAGTGGTTTCCACGTGGGACCCAAACTCGGGGGACTGTGGGTCACTTCCTGGTGTGTGGCTTCAAACTTGTTCTGTGGCCTTCCCCACAACAGTATTTTGCCAGAATGTTTCACACACACACACACATACACACACACACACACACACACACACACACACACACACACACACGGGCGCACGCGTTGTCGGACAATTAAGTTCGTGAACTTGTAACAATGTTGCTAACCTTTTTGTTATCAGAGGGATTATTCATTATGAATTTGTACCAACTGGACAAACAGTTAACCAAGTTTACTATTTGGAAGTGCAGAAAAGGCTGCGTGAAAAAGTTAGATGACCTGAACTTTTCGCCAACAATTCATGGCTCGTGCATCACGACAATGCACCAGCTCACACAGCACCGTCTGTGAGGGAGTTTTTAGCCAGTAAACAAATAACTGTATTGGAACATCCTCCCTGCTCACCTGATCTGGTCCCCAGTGACTTCTTTCTTTACCGAAGATAAAGGAAAAATTGAAAGGAAGACATTTGATGACAGTCAGGACATCAAGGGTAATATGACGACAGCTCTGATCGCCATTCCAGAAAGAGTTCCAAAATAGCTTTGAAGGGTGGACTAGACACTTGCGTTGGTGCATAGCTTCCCAAGGGGAGCACTTCGAACGTGACCACAGTGGTATTCAGCACTGAGGTATGTAGCACGTTTTCTAGGATGAGTTCCCGAACTTAATTGTCTGAACTCGTGTGTGTGCGACTGTGTGTGTGTGTGTGTGTGTGTGTGTCTAAATTAGAAAAAATTTGATTCCATTGTTTGCTCCCATAAATCAATCTGGGGAATACTTTCAGGAGCGAGCATTCATAGATTTTACTATACTGACCTGTGACCCACTCCTAAATGTCCCACTGACTCCACATGTAGAGAGAACACGTAACTCCCAACATCATGTCTCATAATAAACGATGTATGTCCTCCCCTTTCTGAGGAAAAACACTTTAAAAGTGTATTTAAGACCATTCCCCACCCTGACCCCCATCACTGACCTCAGAGGTTCCCAAGCTGGCTGAGCCCCAGGACAGCTTGTGGGCTTGTTACAGACACTCAGGCCTCTCCCAGACCCACCGTCTCAGAGAACCGGACACAAGCCCAGGAGTCGTTTATGTAACAAGCCCTGCAGGCGAGACTGACGCACAGCCTGTGGGAATCCTGGTGACAGTCGTGCTACTAAAAGTGTGACCTGAAGACCAGCAGCGGCACCAACCTCCTTATAAATCCAGCCTCTGCTCTGCTCCAGACTTAACAAGATGTCCAGGGGATTCCTGTGCCCAGGGAAGTTTGGGACTCGCTGGTCTACGTCCTTAATCGACATGGGGCCAGAACTGTGCCGTCTGAAAGGGTGTGTGGTCTGATCAGATCACAGCACTGGGGGTCCAGGGTTCAGTCCTGTTCCTTTCTCTTCTACAGCCATCACTCCCTTGGTGACCTCATCTGTTCTCAAGGCTTTAAATATCATTTATATGTGTCACCTCACAAGTCTATTTCTCCAGCCCAGACATTTCCCCTGATCTCTAAACTCTTCTGTCCAACTGCCAGTCCGATGACCTAACTTGTATTTCTAACAGACATCTCAGCTCCAGCATCTTTAAAATGAGTGTCTATGAAGCCCCCCACCCCTCAGATGCTCCTTCCAGAGTCTTCTCCATTTCTGCTGACAGCAACCCCATCTTTCTACTTGTATCCTCAGAGATGTTGGGTGTCCCTGACTCTCACACCCCAGACTCTCCCATTAGGAAATGCTGTAATGTCCACCTTCAGGACGTACCCAGACCCCCACTCCCACTATTCCCACTGCTCACCCCCAGTGGCAGCAGGTCCAGCCCAGACCCTGCAGATTCCTCCGGCTTCCGGATGGCCTCCCTCCCCCAAGTCTGTTCTCGGCACTGCAGCACCAGCTGTCCTCTGAAAGAAGGTCACACCATGTCCCCTTCTGCTCCTAACTGTCCTGTACCTCCCACCTCACTCAGCGCACAGCTCACTGCCCTCTACCATCCTCCCGGCCACGTGGTCTGGCCGCACCTGTCTCTTCTCCATCACTCTCTGCTGCAGCCACACCAGACTCCCTGCTCTTCCCAGAAACCAGACACACTCCTGCCCCAGGGCATTCCCACTGCAGTTCCCCTGCCTGGAAAGAACGTGCCCAGACATCCTCGTGGGTAATTTCTCGTGTCCTTCACATCTTCCCTGAAGGTCAGCTTCCCAGTGAGGCCCCCTGAGCACCCCAATCTAAACAGCCGTCTTCCCTGACCCCACACCCCACATTCTGGATCCCCTTCCCACTGCATTTTCCCGGAACACTTATCTCCTTCTAACATAAACACCTTCCTCATTTACTGTGCTTATAGGATATAGTCTGTCTCTTCCCACTGGAATAGATGCTCACCAAGTGCAGCCACTTTACTTTAGTGATGTTTCCCAAATGCAGACACTGTCACACATCTGGCACACAGCCAGTATCGATGAATAATCAGTGACAGTGCCTCCATGTTCCAGAGACAGTGTCTTGTAGCCTCGGGTCAAATGCTGTTTTGTGGCATTTGTGTCCCCTCACACTGGCATCACTGCCACCTCCCGTTATCTCACAGGTGATGCTCTCCCCCTCCCCCCTTCTTTCTCCCACACCTGCCCTCCTGCACATCACAGCACAGTTATATTTCCCTCTTCAGGAAACATGAGCCTTGACTTATGGATCCTATTCTCCAACCAAATATAAATCTCAAGCAACCCTGCTTCATCAACCCCTGAGTTTGGACTGGAGCCAGCACTGGAGCTCAGGGCAGGGAGAGAAGGCAGCGAGCAGAGCAGGTTTCCAGCAGAAACTTATCTAAGATGGGAAATCACGGGATCCCTCCTCTGCTCATTCCAGAATCTGGTTCCTCTGATAGTTTGGGAATAGATGGAAAGAACCATCAGGCCCTGGAAGGAGGTGAGAGCTGGATGAGTCTGAAAATTCATCTCTCAAGCCACATACTCCTGTGTGCAGGGTCCCCTAGGCCTTGTGGAGACAATGACAAGTAAAACACCTGCTGCTGACAGATAGGGGACACCCAGAGGAGAATGAGACAAGGACTCGTAATAAGCACAAACACAGTCATATTCCTCTATAGAAACAATACATGAACACCTAGAAGATGGGGGCCAAGGGCCGGGCCAGGCCTGAGCCTTGGTGACCCGGCCACACGAAGCCGTCACTGACAAGACCAGACCTGGGTGATGCTCGAGTCCCTGTGACCACAGGTCTTGGTGGGACAAGGTCCTACTGAAGGGACGAGGACAAAGGGGCAGAGAGGTGACCCCGCCGAGGAGACACAGCCCACGATGCACTGAGCCCCAACTGGGCTCAGGCCGCGTCCACGCTCGGTCCTCACAGCCTCTCCTCTCTCCACCTGCGACAGACTCAGCACAGCAAACACACGGATTCGGGAAGGTTCTCAGTGCTTCCATTTATTTCCTCTCCAACTTTAGGATTTTGTCCTTTAATTAAGCCCTCAACTGTTCATAGCAAGAATTGAAAACAAATTCATATCCAGATTCTTATTTCCATAGAAAGTAAAAGTTGCCGCTCAGTGTAACACGAAGTAAAGGCGGGGATGGAAACAGCCTCTGCTGAAACAGGACAGTGGGTCAGGGAAGAGACTCGGTCAGTGTGGGGAGGGGGCGTGGAGGGCAGGGGGTGGGCACTCTCCCAGCTCCTCACATGATGCCAGAGGAACGCAGACACATTCAGATGCCCTTTGCAGAAAGAGAGCTCAGAGGTTCCTGTGTCATAAAGTGGGAACATGAATAAATCTCACATCATTCAGTCCCCACCAGGCAGCTGTCTCAAGCTGTAGAAAAAAATAATCACAACAAATTCAGGTTAGTGGCTGTAAGTGGTAACATTCTCAACAGTCCACCGCTGCTCAAACTGTCCCGAAGAATCCCCAGTACCCAGTCCTGTAGTCTCTGCCCCAACCCCTCCCCACCTGCAGAAAGAAAACATCACATGAAAAGCCAGGAAGGAGGCAGGGCCATGAGGTCCTAAAGGAACCACCTAGTCCTGGACCCCAGAGAGTTTCCAGAACTGTGATGCAGACCCACCACGGCATAATCAGGAAACCTGTGGAAAGTACATATGGGGGGACTGGAGCAACCACCCTCCTGGAGGTCTGTCCTCAGCAGGGACCTTCCGCTCTGACCTGTGACTATGGAGAATCAGGTCTCCATCACCAGAATCACCAAGGTGATAAACCTGTCCCTCATTTTCACATGTGCATTAATAAAGTGTTAACAAATAGGGCCCCAGACAGGGAAAGCACATGTATGTGGATGGTCCTTCCCACTAACGAGGCAGGACACACGTCCACCTGGGGCTTAAAACCCCCCAGTGGGACAAGACACCTCAGTCCCCGCCCCTTCCCTACCTGAGCGCTTCCTCCTCCACAGCACAGCTCCAGTGACCGCAGCTCCAAGGAGGACCAGCCCAGCCATGACGCCCACCACCATGACAGCGGGGATGGCGGCCTGAGGAGGCGGCTCTGGAAGGGAAGGGAAGGTGAGGGCCCTGACCCCCAGGCCTCAGCCCCGACCTGACGTCCTCCAGAGGCCCCTGCTTTCCCTGAGAAGAGGCTCTGTGCCCACGGCCCCCTCCGTACCCCATCTCAGGGTCTGGGGCTCGGGCAGCCCCTTGTGCTGCACATGGTATGTGTATCTCTGCTCCTCTCCAGAAGGCACCCCCACAGCTGCCCACTTCTGGAAGGTCCCGTCCCCCGCGGGCCTGGTCTCCACGAGCTCCGTGTCCTGCGTCAGGTCCTGCCCATCACGCTGCCAGGTCAGGGTGATCTCCGCAGGGTAGAAGCCCAGCGCCCAGCACCTCAGGGTGACGTCACGGTCAGAGGTGCGGTGGGTCATGTGTGTCTTTGGGGGATCTGAGGGGAAGGGTCAGAATACTCAGGACGTTTGCATCCCTCAGGGGACACTCCAGCAGTGGTCACGTGACCATCCCGAGACTGGTCAGGACAACTGGGGTGGGGGAAGGGAGCACAAAACCCAGACACCACACTGGACAGAGACATTCGGGATAATCTCTACTCTTTAGAAAGTTCTAGAATCAGGGTGAGGCAGCCCCGTCTGTGACAGGTCTCTGATGGAGAGAAAAGGGATTCCTGGTCCTGAGCTGGGTGGACACCACATGACTCAGAAAAGCTGGGGTCAGAGCTCAGTCACACTGTGTGCGGGGCAGCGAACAAGGCGTGAGAGAGAAAGTCCCCCCAGGTTCCCAGAGCAGCTGCCAGAGTCACTGGGAACCGCTGATCAGTTATTTCTGAGATGGTCTCCCCTTTACCCCCTGAGAGACTGCACCCCTAATTGTCCCTGAGAGAAGGGGTCCCTTAGGGTCACTCTCTGGTACCGAATCTGAAAACATCTCCCGGGGTCGGGGAGAGAGTGTGTCCTGGTGTTGATCCCATTTCCTCCTCTCCTCGTAGGAGGCCCCGCGGCCCCTCTTACCTGCGCGCTGCAGCATCTCCTTCCCCTTCTCCAGGTATTTGCCGAGCGTCTCCACGCACCTGCCCTCAAAGTAGCCCCTCCATTGCTCCGCCAGACCGGCCACCTCCCACTTGCGCCGTGTGATCTGAGCCGCGGTATCCGCCGCGGTCCAGGAGCGCAGGTCCTCGTTCAAGGCTATGTAGTCGGCGCCGTCGTAGGCGTCCTGATAGTAACCGCGGAGGAGGCGCCCGTCGGGCCCCACTTCGCAGCCGGACATCCACTGGAGGGTGTGAGACCCTGACCCCGCCCCGCAATTGGGCCCGTCCCGCGATTGGCCCAGCCCCGCGATTGGCCCCGCCCCCGCCCACCCCGCTGTGATGGAGCCTGAACTGAAAATGAAACCGGATCAAAGTTTCGCGGGCTCTTCCGCGGTAGACTGGCCGGGAGGGTCCCGCAGCCTCGGGGGCAAGTTCGGGCCAGGAGGCTAGGGGAGACCCCGGCCCGTCCGTGGGGGTAGGGGTCGCTCACCTGCCTCGCTCTGGTTATAGTAGCCTCGGATGTTGTTAAGGCTCCGTCGGTGACTCTGTGCCCAGTCCTTGCAGACCTGCGTCTGCTGGTCCCAGTACCCCTGCACCACCTGCTCCACCCACGGCCCCTCCATCCACGCCGCTCGTGGCTCCATCCTCGGACTCGCCGCGTCGCTGTCGAACCGCACGAACTGCGTGTCGTCCACGTAGCCGACGGCGATGAAACCGGGCTCCCCGCGGCCGGGCCGGGACCAGGAGATGAAGAAATACCTCAGGGAGTGGGAGCCTGGGGACGGGCAGGGCTTGAGACCCAGGCGACCCTCCTACCGGCGCGGGTCCCGGGTCTTAGGGCGATGGGCGGGGAGGGGCGGGGACCCGGGAGACGGAAAAGGGGGGGACGGAAAGGGGAGGTGGCGGGAGACCCGAGTAGGTGACATGAGTGGGCGGGACACGGGGCGGGACCAGGACAGGGCGGAGCCGAGGGTCTGGGGTCTGGGCCGGGCGGTGAGGCACATCTTCCCCGGGGTCGTGCGCCCCCACCGAGCGGTCCCCTCGCTTTCCTCCCGCGGAGACCGTTCCCTCCCGACCCCGCACTCACCCGCCCGGGTCCCCGTCAGGCCCAGGGCCCCCGAGAGCAGCAGGAGGAGGGTTCCAGGGCCCATGATCGGAATCCTCCGGCTCTGGGGACAATCTGCGTACGGCGGGTCCGTGGACTCTTTATAACCGGAACAGCGGTGACACTGATTGGCTTCTCTAAAAATAGGACACGAAATGGGAGTGAGAACTGGGGCCGCCTCATGAGTTTCCAGACAGGAGGACCCGACACAGGTTGTGAGAAGGAGAATTGAAACCGCGGGGAGGTGAGGACTCCCCAGCACTTTTCCTCCTCATCTCTTCCCGGAATCCCTCTCCCTGAAATAGACTCCCTGCCTACCACCGTTTACCTCTCCCCCCGGACTATTCTGGAAGAAGACACCCCCAGGGAACTTGGTGCCACAGAGTGAGCTCGCCCTGGGAATAGAGGAAGGACAGGGCTTTTCTCTTTAACCCTGGAGAGGTTGTGCCTAAAAACACCAGCTGGAGATTCTCATAGAGACCAGTCTCCTTGTTGTTTATTAACTACAGTGGGAACAAGCTTGGAAACCCCTGATCATCAGGAAGCTAATCTGTAAAACCGTGATTTGTCCCCCTTGGTGCAGAAATGTGTGTAAACAGCGCTGCAGCCAGACTCTCAAAGCTCCTAAGTCTCACATTCCCAGACTGTACACCTGTGACTCCGGATGTTTCTACTGTAAAATGATCTTCATTCTACAAGCCCTGAGTTTGTCTGTTGAGTCCCCGCATCCTCAATACAAAGAAGCAGGGGAAGCAGTTTGTTACTGTGTATTTCAACCATCAGGACGTACAACCTCAAAGCTGCAAGTGTTCAAAGCAGTTAAAATGCCCTTCACCAGGGCTCCTGTGCTGCCTATTTTTATGAATAATTCACATCTCAGCAGTGTGCATATTTTATTGGGACACATTATTTTTAAACTGAGTAGCATAAGGAGCAATTACTTTTTAGGCAGCTCCACAGAACATCCCACTAGGTCCTAAATAATTTACAAAAGATCTATAAAACAACATTATTTCAACCCGAGAGTTCCACTGCTTTAGGATTCTTTACCTCTGCCTCTCCCCCCACCCCTGCTTCTCCAGCCCTTCTCTGTCTCTCTCACCCCTCATGTCCTCTTCCCCCCTTAGTCCCCACTACTTTCTCACTCTTGATTGTGGCACTAGTGCCACCCCCTCACCTGCCACCCAAGGACTATTTTCCCCACAGGGATTGGCGATCCTGTTAACGTCAGTGAGGCTGTGTCATTTCTTCACTAAAAACACTCCAGTGGCTCTGAATCACTCTGGGAAACTTCTAGAATGTCAGACACATGAGCACAGGGGCTTTGGGCTGTTTAGGTCAAAGTTGTATCCTAGGCATAAGAAGCCATTCCTGATAGATAGTGGGCATTAAATTATTTGTTGAATGAATGAATGATTGTATTAAAATTTATATCACCTAAAATCGTAACCTGAAAAATACAAAAGAGGAAATATTTTCTTACAAACTAGTGGGCATATCAGTTCATAAATCCATTCCAGTGGAAAAAATGCTGTGTGCTTATTTGTTGCACAGTTGAGCCTATGTATTAGTTTTCTGTTGCTGTGTAACAAATTACCATAACTTAGTGGCTCAAAACAACACCCACTTATTTGTTCACAGTTCCTTAGTAATCCAGGCCCGGTATGGATGGGGTCTCTGGTCAGGGTGTCACAAAGCTGTGAGCTCATCCTGAGCTCAGGATCTTCCTCCCAGCTTACAGAGAGCTGTTAGCAGAATTCAGTTTTTTCTAGTTATAAGTCTAAGGTCCTTGTTTCCTTGACAAGTGTCAACGGGGGGGGGGGGGTGCTGCCCCAGCCCCTAGTGTCCACCATCAGTCTTTGCCATGTGGCCCTCCATTTCCAAAGCTGCCAGTAGAGAAAATGCCTCACACTGAATCCCTCTCACTAGGAATGTTTGCTCAGGAGAAACCCCAGTCAGTCCTCACCTGATTAGGACATTCCCCATGGATAGTCCCCGTGTCTTAAGGTCAGCTGATTTGCGACCTTAGTTACATTTGTAGAATCCCTTCCCAGCACCTATATTAATGTTTGATTGCATAACTGGGAGAAGGTGAATAACCAGGGTTGTTATTAGGGACCATCACAGAATCAGCCTAGGATGGCCTGCTCTTCCCTTTGTGTTTATTTGGGTCACAGTTGAAAATGAAGTTCAAGTAAATAGATTGTTGTGAGTGGTAATAAAATGCAAACCAAATGACATGTCCAATATCTTATAATTAATTTAGAGCAAATAAAAATGCAATAATTCATTCTCTCTTTGGACACTGTATTAGTCATGTATGGCAGCATTACAAATTACCCAAAAGTTAGCAGCTCAAAACAACAAATGGGTATTGTATCCCAGTTTCCCAGGGTCAGGAATGCAGGAGAGGTTTATCTGATGCTTCTGGCTCAGGGCCTCTCTCAAGGTGCAGTCAAGTTGTCAGCCAGGGCTGCGTCATCTGAAGGCTTGAGTGGGGCTGGAGGACTCGCATGAAACACGGCTCAGTCATAGGGCTGTTGGAAGGGGCCTCCTTTCCTTCCTGGATGGTCCCAGGAGGCCTCAGTTCCTAGCCGTGGGGACTTTTCCATAATGTGGATAATAACTTAGGTAGCTTCTTCCCTAAGAGCAAGTGATAGGAGAGAGAGAGAGAGAGAGAGAGAGAGAGAGAGAGAGAGAGAGCTGCAGTTTTATGTCCTAAACTCAGAATCACACACCGTTACATCAGCCTGATGAGAAGTGAGTCCTTATGTCCAGCCCACACTCAATAGAGAAGGAATTACTCCACCTCTGAAAGGGAGGAGTGCCCAAGAATATGCATACATATAAAATTTACAAATAAATATTGTTTCAGGATTTTAAAAGCATAATCCTTTTCTCTGATCATTTTCTTTAATGCCTTAAATTTCAGTCTTACAATGTAACTATTAAAGGTTTGAGACAAAGAAAGGCGATACAACAGTATTTGTAAGTTTTATTGTAGATGCCTTTAATAACCATGTTCCCTACAATAAGTTGCAACAAAGTTGAGAACATATAGTAGCTGATCACACAGTTTAAAGACTGAGCGCCATAACATTAATGCCTTTACAATAACTATCTTTGCTTTTTCTTAGAATTTTCAAATTTGTTTCAATGTCAGAAATATTGGCTACAATGCCAATTTTCTTACTGAACATTATCTTCAAAAATATTTCCCTAATGAAATCGCTTTTCAAAATGTTAGAAAAATGTAAATCTCATGCCTCAGTCTATACACTTGGTGTCCTGACAACAATTGTGTTGTGATACAGTGGGCAGCGATGGTTAACTCCAATCTAGAAACAAAGTGTTCCAAAATTGGCTGTCCGGTTGGCATCCTAGAATAAATGTTAATCTTTTACTGTGTTTTTGAATGATATTTGGTAGAAGTGATTTGGACACTAATGTGATTCTAAAAAGCACTGTTGATAGGTGAAGCTGGACGCTAAAGTATTTTTGTTTTGCTTTTAATTTTTATTGGGGAATATTGGGGAACAGAGTGTTTCTCCAGGGCCCAGCAGTTCCAAGTCGTTGTCCTTGGATCTAGTTGCGGAGGGCGCAGCTCAACTCCAAGTCCAGTCACTGTTTTCAATCTTACTTGCAGGGGTGCAGCCCACCATCCCATGGTGGAGAGCTCACGCTCTAACCAACTGAGCCATCCGGCCACCCCTGAAGTTTTCTCCAAAGCAGCTCTGTTGTATCTTCCATTCACACTCTCTATTCTATCCATCGTTCCCACTTTATAGCGTTTTCCAGTTTAGCTTACATTGATCAACAACGTGCATTAACATTCTGTAAAAGTAGTTAATTCAGTTGCATGTGAAGTTAAATATAACACACCAAATCCTTCACAGATTGAATCACCTTGCAGGTCACACTGAACATTGTGTCCCAGAAAATCTATAGAGATGCCAGTGATCACATGACCCATTTCTAGCCAAAGCTGTTTCCTTTGACACCCCGGCCCCCACTCTGACATGGCTCATAACAATTGGCTGTGGCTTTGTTCCAGGTGGGTAGTTCTTTCTAAGGATCATTGCAATAAACGTTGGTATTTCTTTTTCTATTTCTTTATTTAAAAATTAACGAGGAATGGTTCACAAGTCACCGTTGGAGAAATGTCAGTTTAGGAATTATGATGAAGTAAATACCTGGGCACACACCGCTGGTGTCAGAAACGGAACCTGTGAAGAAGCCACCGTGGCCGCGTCCCCCATCCTGTCCTTCAGATGGAAACTCTATCTTGAGGCCTGTGTTTACTATTCCCTGGAGATTCTCTGAAGATATTACAATAAGTATGTATATCCCCAAGCCAAATATTATTTACTTTTGCCCGTTTTTGAACTTCCTGTCCAGTTAACTCGTACTGCATGGGCTCTTCTGAGACTCAGCATTACGTAGGGAGTTACCCCCATGTGTGAGGGTGTCCTTCATTTGTTTTCACTGCTTAAGTCTTACATTTCATGATGACACCACACTTTCTCTGTTTCCCTACTGATGCATAAGTGGTTATCCAAGTTGCTATAAACATGAGTGTGCTTGTCTCCTGGGCACAGGCAAGGAATTCCCCGGGGAGGACGGTCAGGAGGGAAGGCTGGGTACAGGGGTGTGAGCTTTAAGCACAGTAGGTAAGATGATGTGCACTTGATTTCTGAAGTGCTTCTGCCAATTTAAACTTTCACCAGGAGTGTGTAAGACTTCATGTTGCTGATGTGTCTGTTGTAAAAATAAACCAAACTCACCTTAAGTAGAGGAATTAAGAGTTGGAAATCAGTTCCTTGGTTGCAGAATCACCCAGGCATTTTATTTTCTGACTTATTAATTACTTCCTTTATTTTTATTCCATATAGTTTTCATTATACTCACCAGAGACACAGTTCAAGACACTGGTTATAAGGATCTTCAGTGAATACAGTGAGAACTTGAACAAAGAGACAGCAAGCATTAAAAAAGTCATGGCGACCATAACAAAGAACCAGTCAGAAATGGAGGCTACAATAACTGAAATGAAGAATGTGCCCGCAGACTAGATGGAGCAGAGGATCAGATCAGTGATTTGGAAGACAGGGTAGCAGAAAATGCCCATCGGAACAGCAAAAACAACAAAGAATGAAAAACAATGAGGACAGTGTAAGAGACTCTGGGACATCATTAAGCACCAAAATTTTCATCAGAGGGACAAGAAGGAGAAGAGAGGGAAAAGGGGGTTGAGAACCTATTTGAAGAAATAATGACTAAAAACTTTCCTCTGCTGGCAAAGGAAATAGACACACGAGCCCAGGAAGCGGATAGAGTCCAAACAAGAAGAACCCAAACAGGCCCACACCAAACACATTATAATTAAAACAACAAAGGTTAAAGACAAAGAAAGAATCCTAAAACAGCAAGAGAAAGGCACCTACTGGTAGTAATTTACAAGGGAGCTCCCATAACAGTTTCTGTTGATTTCTCAACAGAAACTGCAGGCCAAAAGGGATTGGCAGGAAATATTGAAAGTGATGAAAAGCATGGATCTACAACCAAGACTACTCTACCCTGCAAGGCTATTATTTAAAATTGAAGGACAGATAAAAAGCCTTCCAGAGAAGAAAAAGCTAAAAAAGTTCACCATCACCAAACCAGTATTACAAGGAATGTTAGAGGGACTTGTTTAACACACACACACAAAAGTCACAAATATGAATAATTGAATGACAATAACTACACATCTATCAACAATTACTTTCAATGGAAATGGATTGAATGCTCCAATCAAAAAATAAGGTGGCTGAATGGATGAGAAAACAAAATCCTTACATTTGCTGCCTACAAGAGACTCACTTCAGATTGAAAGACACACACAAGACTGAAAGTAAAGGGATGGAAAAAGTTATTTCATGTTAGAAAAAATAAAATCAGACAAAACAGACTTTAAAACAAGAGACAAAGAAGAACCCAGAAATCCCACTTCTAGTTATTTATCTGAAGAAACCCAAAACGCTACTTCAAGGGGACATGTGCATCCATATGTGTTGCATTCAGCGCAACACGGGCAGTGAGGGTGCGAGAAGGGGTGGCTTTGGGTTAAGTTTTTAAGAAAGAAAGAAACAGTGACTTAATGCAGTTAAATTTCAGAAGCCCAGGGGTCTCACAGTTCTGAAAGACTGGAGCCCAGATTTGAGCCTTCTGGAGGTTTTTATTGATAAGTATACAAGGGAATAGTAGTGTTTTTTTGGCACAGTCTGTGGGACTCATTTATCACGTTATAGAAATAACCCAAACCGATTATGTTGATCTTCAAACAGCCGAAGCAGAAAGTCCTTGAGGTGAGGTATGCATCTCCTTTAAGGGACATATATCACATGTTGAAATTGTTTCACAGAGCTGAGCAGAGAGAGCACTTAATCTTATCACTCTCAAGACTCTTCTCTCAATTAAGTGAGAGGGGAAAGCCAGGGTCAGCAGCAGTTTTCCCAGGCAGGGGGAAGGGGAGGCAAGGCCCCTTCCAGATCTTTCTAAGGCAGCTCATCTGGGGTCTCCATGGGGTTCCGCCTGGCTTGAGTTGTCCCCCCCCCCCTTGGGAATCTTACTCGTCATTGGCTGCAAACCCTCTTTTGGAGACTAAATAGAGAGAAATACACAGTCTCAGAGATGCACAGTCTCACAGACTTTTCTTTTCACAAGGAAAGACATGGGGGGACAGTCTGCTAGGCTGCTGTGTGACAATACATATGTTCATTGAAGTGTATTTACAGTGGCCAGGATGTGAAGGCAACCTGGGTGTCCATCACTGGATGAATGGACTGTGAGTAGGTCATACATAAGTACAAAGGAATATGGCTTGGCCATGGATGGGAATGGGTTCTAGCCATCTTGGTTGCATGAATGGATCTGGAGAATATTGTGCCGAGTGGAGTATGTCAGACAGAGAAAGACAGATGCAATGTGATTTCACTTATATGTGGAATCTAAAAAACAAAGTAAAACATAAACACATTCATAGATACAAAGAACATTTTGATGATTGTGAGATAGGAGGGTTGTTGAGGGGGTAGGTGAAAAATGCAAAGGGCTGCTGTGAGCGGCTGACCGACCACCGGTGACCAACTGCCTCGGCCGGAGGGAGCGCAAGGCTCATAATACCAGCATGGGCAAGGGAGCTGTGTCCTACACAACTAGACTGAGAAACAAAGGTGTGAACTGGAGTGTGCGTGTGGGGAAGGTGGAAGAAGGGAGAAAAAGAAAAAGGGAGAGGGATTAAGCAGTGCAAATTGGTTGTTACAAAGTAGTCATGGGGATATAAAGTACAATATAAGGAATATAGTTAATGTAATACCTATGTATGATGTCAAATGGATACTAGATTTATCAGGGTGATAGATGGGAGGGGGATTGAGGAATAGGGTGAAAAATGTGAAGGGATTAAGAAGTACAAATTGGTAGTTAAAAAATAATCATGGGGCTGTAAAGTAAAACATAGGGAATATAGTCAATAATATGGTAGTAACTATGTATAGTGCCAGGTGGGTACTCGACTCGTCAGGGGGATCACTTCTTAAATTATAAATGTCTAACCACCATGCTTAAAATATAAAATAATCTCATCAGGCATGAAATTAATATAAAATAATTTTGAATATTGTCATGCAGGGTGTCATGCGGGGTCTCTGGTCCCGCTCCCCACATAAGAATGCAGGACATGGTGAGGCCAAAAAGGAACTCCCACGGAACCATAGATAGGGGAGTCATACCACTATATTCTCACTGGCGGCATCCGCCTCTCTGCAATCCACGCTTGCTAGCTCAGCCCCCATCTTCTTGCTAGCCCCCATTTACTGCCAGTGTAGCCACAGCAGTTATATTAGTGGCTAATGGCTCACTGGTTACAGCTGATGGCCAACTAGCCACAGCTGATGGCCATCCAATCACAGGTGATGGCCATTTATTACCTGAGTGAGCACCTTTCCACGTGAGGGCGAGAGCCTGGAAACTGCACTCCTGGCTCTGTCCCCACAAATATCAACTGTAATTGAAAATATTAAAAAGGGGGAAGGTAAAGAAGAACAAAAGTTTCAAATTTCCAGCTATAGAACAAATAAGTCTTGGGGATGTAATGTACAGCATAGGGAATATAGGCAATAATATGGTGATCGCGTGGTACGGTGTCAGATGGTTGCTGGGCTTGTCATAGTGGTCACTTCGTTAGGTATATAAATGCAGAACAACTATGCTGTGCACCTGAGACTGATACAATGTTGTATGTCAGCTGTATTTTTCAATAAAAATTAAAAGAAATAAGTTACAAAAAATAAAGCCAAATGATTTCAGGTGTCAGCCACATGTATAGAAACCCCTAGATCAGTGTTTCATCAAATACCTGAGTGCTGCAGCCCAGACAAGTTGACACGTAAGACTATTCATCAAAGATAAGGTATGAAAATGAAGTCACTGTTCAGAGAGGAAGACATTCAAAAAAAGAAGACAATAAAAATTGTAATTACTCCATAAGCTCTAAGGGAACAGTTTCACTGCCCTGTGTTTGCCAATATGTGGGGGTAAAAGAAATAGAAAGCAAAGTTTATATCCTTAAAATTTTCATAAGCGACAATATCACTTCTTAGGTGGCCCTGTGTCCACCCCATTATGTCCATCAGGAGGAGCATGAAGTCTGGTGGCTTCACATTAGAGACGTTAACATTGATTAGGGGTCGGGTGGTGACCACCTACTATCCAACCACTATAAAGTCCCCCCATCAATTTTTCATCTAATTGTCAGAGTATCCATTGATGGTCATTGCCTATAGTCATTATTTCATTAGGGCTACAAAGGACAATGTTTCTGTCATTCCTTCTGAATTACTTAGTTGGAATTCTGTTAGAAAGAAAAGTGTTTTCCCATCAATAATTTGGATCCTCTCAAATAAATTTCTGACAAAGAAATAGGATAATGATTTGAATTTATTTATTTGTAAAAACAAGTTTGTGCCAAACATGATCAATATTTATTTTTCTAAATCAAGTACAAAACACACATATCATTAGTGAACATTTTAGTGAATTTTCACAAAATGAAGATACCCTGTTATAGCTACACAGGTCAGGAAACAGAACAGAAGACCAGACCCTCTCACACCCACAATCATTGACTCTGTGAAATTAAATGGAAGTGTCAGGAATGCATCTAATTACCTGTGTGTCATGATTTTTAAGTGGTTCGAGTGCTATAAAAATGTCTTTGCTGGGTATTATTCATCTGGTATTTTCAGGCAAGTATTTGATGGCAGCAGCCGAGACAAGGACCCCACTGCAAACCTTATGGGGGGGAGGGGTGGGTCTCTCGGCACCCCAGGAAAGTCAAAGCCCTGACAGACAGACAGTGAGCACAGCTGGTCTCCCCCAGGGCGGGTATCAGAGGAAAGACCTTGTGGGGGCAGAGCCCCAAAAAGTAGTTTCCAGGCTCTCGGCCTCACATAGACAGGTGCTGGCTCAGGTAGTAAATGGCCATCAACTGTGATTGCATGGCCATCAGCTGTGGCTAGTTGGCCGTCAGCTGTAACCAGTGAGCCATTGGCCACTAATATAACTGCTGTGGCTACGCTAGAGAGAGAGAGAGAAGAGAAGAGGAGAGAGAGAAAGAATGGGGGCTAGCAAGAAGATGGTGGCTGGGCTGGCAAGTGTGGATGGCGGTTTGCGGACAGTGTGGATCCAGCCTCCAGTGAGAGTATAGTGCCGCCAGCGAGAATATAGTGGTATGACTCCCCTACCTATGGCTCCGTGGGTGTTCCTTTTTGGCCTCACCATATCCTGCGTTCTTGTATGGGGAGCGGGACCAGAGACCCCGCAGGCCTCCCTGCACAACAAATGGCGCAGCGAGCAGGGTCCCCTGCATGACAGACCTCCTTTGAGGTTCCTACAGAGCAGAGACCAGTGGAGGCAGTTCTGTGTCATGAAGACCACGTTTCAGACTGTGTGAGAGGAGATGTGCTGTTTCACAGATGCAGACAAGCTGCTGACCATGGAGCCCTTCCTGGCACAGCGCCTGTCAACCAGGGTCGTGATGCAAAGGTAAATATTAACTCAGAATGATGCGTGAACTCTGGCTGTGCGCTCCTCAGTGTGGGGGAGCCTGGGTACATGTGTGTCATGATACTCTAGGTCAAATTGATTTTAAAAAACAACATACCACCAAATTTACTCCATTTTACACAGGTTCTGGTATTACTTTTACTGTTACTTAGCAAATGTTAGTGACCGCTGGTTAACTCAGCTGTTTGGCACTGGCTACAGGACCCCAGGTTACATGAGCCCAAACTACATGAGTATCAGGTTCTGGGGGCAGAGCAACGGCACCCACTTAACCTTGTAGGACCCGCCCACAGACCACCCGCAGGGCCAGGCAGCGTGTCACCCAGATGTGTATGTGAACAGACTCTAGGAGTCCAGGGGCCCCAATGCCAATGTCAGATGCCCGGAGGCTCCCGATCTAGGGTCAAACATCTTGAATGTGGTGGCTACCTCAATTTCTCCTCTGTTAGAAATTCTCTCTTATTCTTGGGGTAAGATGAGAGTGAATGAATGAGCGAATTAGCAAGCAGGGACATGCCACTTGTGCCAGGTGCCAGGGAGAGCAGGCTAAGTCTTACAGTCCTGAAGATGACAAGTCGCAACTTGACCTTGGAGAATTTACCTCGTACATGACAGGAAGTTCAGCATTGGCCATCCCACCACATGCACACACCGCCCTCCCTGTATCAGCTCAAAGGAGCTCAGCTCAGACTGGGCCGCCTCCTGCTGGGAAGAGCCTCAAGGCTTCCTCAACTTCCTGTCACGCAGCAGGCTGCTGCATCTGTGTAGGGGGGGGCCAGGAGGCATCTTGATGAAAGGGTTAGAGTCTCAAGTATGGTGAGTGCTAAAAAATTCAGCATCAGCTCCACTCCCCAACTCTCTCCAAACCAAGAGCATTAAAATGGAAAATGGAGTGTCTTTACTACATGATTCTATTTCTATGAAGGTTAGAGGTAGGCAAAACTAACTGAGATGTTAGAAGTCAATAGTTACCCTTGCTAGGGAAGGAGGGGAGGGGACTAGAAGGGAACACAGGGGACTCTGCAGTGTTCCATGTCTTGATATGGGTGCTGGTTATTTAGGGGAAATTTACCAGCTGTACACATATATGTACTTTAAAAAATATAAGAGGGTCGGCTGGATGGCTCAGTTGGTTAGAGTGCGAGCTCTCAACAACAAGGTTGCTGGTTCAATTCCTTCATGAGATGGTGGGCTGCACCCCCTGCAACTAAAGATTGAAAATGGCAACTGGACTTGGAGCTGAGCTGTGCCCTCCACAACTAGATTGAAGGACAACAACTTGGAGCTGATGGGCCCTGGAGATGGACCCTGTTCCCCAATGTTCGGCAATTTAAAAAAATAAAAAATACAAATGCACGAGTAAGTTGTATTTCAATGTAAAGTTTACATTTCTAAAGGAATGTCTTTTTAAGACAACAATGAAAACCCACCATTACTATGGAAGTTTGGCCAGTTTCACCTTTGGCCTTCAACGCCTTTTTTCTGAAAATTTGAGTGTTAACTTTCAAAAACTGAAAACTGCATGGCTTGCCCGCTGCCCCCTTCAGGACTCCGCTCAAACTCCTCTTCTCTGTGTGACCCTGATTCACTGCCCCGTTTATAACCTGCTCCTGTTCCCACTCTTGCCAACGGGGCACATCTCTGATCTTTCCTGCTTCATTGTTCTCCATAGCACTTATCACCCTCCTACAAATACCTGTTTTTCTGTCTATTATCTGTTTCTGGTAATCAGAATTTAACCTGCAGGAAAGGGATTTCTTCTTACACATAATTTACAGACAGTTGACTACACGTAAAAGCCATTTGGCTTTGACACATGTGTATCTGTGTGTAAAACACACCCCAGTGGAGAAAGAGAACACTTCCGTCTCCCCAGAAAGCTTCCCCAGGCCTCTTCCCAGTCGTCTCCATCAGAGCCAACCATTGTTCTGATTTCTATTGACACAGATTATTTCTGAACTCAATTTAAATCGGATCATCCAATGTAGACTTTTTGATATCAGGCTCCTTTTGTTCAACAGAATTGTTTTTAAACTAGTTTCTCCTGTGTTGCCAAATCAGTAGTTTGCCCTTTCTTATGGCTGAGTACTATTCCATTGTATGAATATCCATTTTCCTGTTAACTGATATTTGGGTTGTTTACAATTGTTGTCTATAGGAATAAAGTTGCTATGGAAATCCTGATACATCTTTGGAGGCCTATTACCTTTCATTTTCCTTGAATAAATAACTAGAAGGAAAAGGCAGAGATTTTTCTCACTTTGTTTATGGTGGCACCTTCAATGCCTAGAGCAGTGCCCAGCACAGCGCGGGGCTCAGTAAATACTCGCTGATGAGCAGGTGGCTCTCCATCTCCTTCCCTTCGGAGAGAGAACTTTGGCCAACTCAGCCCAGTATCAGACACTGTAATTCACTGCCCTCCAGTGGCCACGCCCAGCAAAGCCGAATTCCTAGACATCTTGCCAAGTTATCATCTAGACGTGTGGAATGTATATTTTGGACACCAAAAATGAAGGCACTGGGAATATAAAGGTGTTTAAAATAGTCTCTGGCCTCAGAGAATCACACAGTCTGGTGGCAGAGGGCGGAAGGAAACACAAGAGCTACAGAAGAAATGCACAGGGTCAGGGTAAGAGCACGACAGGGGTGGGGGGCAGGGGGAAGCCCCGGCTTAGGGGAGCCTTAAGGACGCACAAGGATCAGCCTGGGGATAAAGGGATGGAGCAGGACGAGGCTGTCGATGAAAAACGTCCATTCTGGATCCCTGAGTGCAAGGGGTGAGGAGGGCGGAGATCACACAACAAGCCAGAGAACCTGGACATTTGAACCTGTAGGTGATGAGATGCTACTGAAGGGTGTAAGCAGAGGAGCAGAGGGCAAGTCTGTGTTTAAATGGTGTGAAGATAGGTTAGAAGGGGACAGAATCAGACGTGGGAAAACACACCTGGCCATTTCAGCAACCCAGGCCTGACCTAGGACAGTCGTAGGATGAATGGAGAGGGAAGCAATTTCAAGGAATGTTTAGGACATAAAACCATCAGAGCTTTGTACCTGATTGGGTATGGAAGCGTGAGACAAAGGACTCATTCTTGGCATTTCCGACTTAGGTGACAGGAAATGCTGCTGAGAGAAAAGGGTGGCTGTGCGTGGGGAGGAGTCAATCAAATACTGCGTCTCAGGAGCCTGAGGGTGGCAAGGATGCCAGCTGTCCACACATAACTGTGCCCCTTCCTCCCTGCTGGTAGGACCCTGAGGGTACTGACCACTTGGGATACAGACTATGTTTTCCAGCCTCACTTGCAGACAGTTATGACCGTAAGACTGAGTTCAGACAGAGATTCAAACCCAAGCATCATGCCCTTCAGAAGTATCCTTAACGGAAGGAGTATGCCTTTCTCCCTTTCCTCCTTCATACTGGCTGGAATACAGATGTGATGGCAGAGCACACAGCTATTGTGGACCATGAGCGGGAAACCACACCCTGAGAATGGCAGAGGAACAGGAGGAAGGAGTCTGGGCCCCTGACATACCGGAGCGGCACACAGCCCTGCACTCATTACCTCTTGACTTTTCATGTGAGAGAAATAAGCTTTTCTCTCTTGCCTCAGATACTTAGGGTATTTGGTGTTCCCTGTCACATACAGCCAATCCTGATTGTCCATGAAAAGTGGAAATGTCACACAGGGAACTGGATACATGGGTCAGAGGAAGGGGAAAGCCTTCCCTTACCTCTGAGTTCCAGTGCCAATGTGCTTCTAAATAGAAGCTGAAATGAAAACCCTACTGAACTGCTTCATGTGGACGAGAAGAGGGAGAGTTGTTTGATACTCAGTGTTTCATTTGTACTGAAATCACCAGGCACCACTCTTCTTTTGAGAATAGGACATGTGACCTGCCTCACTCTTCTACATGATTTCCTCCCATGTGTCACTTAAATAGATCAATAATATCGTCTAAGCCCAAAAGGTTTTGGGGATCAGAGACTAGAGGTATTCTGCAGCCCCAGGGATCGTCGCCCAGAGACCGCATCTCCCCAGGGGTGACCCTCTAGCACTGTCACCCCTGGACCCAGACAGCGGGCTTACCCATAGCGGACCCACCTCTCTGTGAGCAGCTGGCTGCAGCAGAAGCCGCGTGGGGGCCAGACTAGCCATAGAAAACTTCTCTGCCAACTCAGAGGGCATTCACTGGATCTCCCTGTTTTCAACTATTTTACAAAAAACATAACTCAAAGCATAAAGCAAGCTCAGATATGAATTTATAAAATGACAGGTGACAGAAGAGGGAGGACATAGGAAAGAGGCCAGTGGCCCAGTGACATGAGGATCCCACAGCTTTACAAAGGCAGGTCATCCACGTTATAGCTCAGTGAGATGGGGCGGAAGAGAGAGGCTGCCCGCTGAGACTGCCCAGGATGCCAAGGGCAACGCCTGGCCTGTTCCATGGGCAAGGATACCTGGGGCCTCCTGCATGAGGGAGCGTCCTATCAGAAAGGTCATAGCAAAACACCTTTTCCAGCAGCTGCCCTGTGAGGATACAACGTCATGAGAGAAGGGGTAGAAAGAAGGGTTGTTACTCAAACAAGAGACTTATTCTTGATGGTCACACACAATGTTGTTTCTATGTTCAAGAAAGACCTTGGGGCTGGAGAGAAGTCGGTATGACTTGTTTCTTTGAAACTTAATTTATGACAATCAACGGAGGAGCAGATAAAGTGTGGTATATCCAGTCAGTGACATATTTGACCTTAAAAAGGAATGAAGTACTGACACATGCTACAACATGGATGAAACTTACAAATATGCTAAGCGAACTGTATTTAAATAATGGCTCCCAAACTTTTGGTCATCTGACCTTGGGAAGTTATTTAACCTCTCGAATCCTCAGTTTGTTTATCTACAAAATGGGGATAATAATAGTACCTACTTCACAGGATTATTGTGAGGATTAAGTAAAATAATGATTAACAAGGCTTTCGCCCACACATGGTAAGCATTCTTGTGTGAATAAATACATGGTAGCTTTTATTATTCTGTTGTGAATCCTCCATAAAGCCTGATAACCATCGCAGAGGCTCAGAGGTGTTCTCCGTGTACTAACTGTACACGGACATTCTTAGGTGAGACATCTGGAGGTGGCTAAACCAGCCTTACTGAGACTTGTAATTGTCCATTCCTGATGTTTTGGCCACACCTGTGTGCTCTGGAAGACTCTCTGCATCTTTAAGAGGTGGCCCGTTATTCATCAGAGTATCCAACTCGGATGCAAAGAATCAGAGAGCTGAAGGGGTAAATTAACAGATAAATCATTAACGTTGTTCTAAATGCCAAAGGTCATTTGGGATTTATCTGTCTTTACCTGAAAAAGTAGACTAAAAACCATGTACTCTGTGTGGAGGATGATACCAAAAGCTGAACTTCTATGTGCTAGAATACTAAATCTCAAACTTCTCTTCGAAAGACTAAGTCAGAACTTACCCTTAGATTCTCCTGTTGGAAGTGTCGTGTAATGATTATGTTTAGGAGAGATAGTCTGATAATAAAAGTGAGCTAAACATAAAAAAAATTATGTTAAGTGAAAGAAGCCAACAAAGACCACATATAGTATGATTGCATTTTTATGAAATATCCAGAAAAGGCAAATCCAAAGAGACATAAAGTAGATTAGCAATTGCCTGGGGGCAGAGGGGATGGGGATCTTGGGGCTGATGGCTAAAGGGTACAGGGTTTCTTTCGGGGTGATAAAAATATTCTAAAATTGTGGAGATGCTTACACAACTCTATATACTAAAAGCTACTGAATTGTACATTTGTATGGGTGAATTATACAGTATATTAATTACATCTCAATAAAGCTGCTATAAAAAATAAACCCCACAAAAATTAATTTATAAATTTACTGCAACTCCAATAAAAATGCTAAAGGTTCCTTACCTCCTGAATTTGGCAAGTTGACTCCAAATTCCATCTGGAAGAAGAGCCAAGACAAGATTTTAGAAAGGGTGATGGAAGAGACTGGTCCAGGACTAATAATAAAACATACTATAAAGCTCAAAAATCCAAGCCATGTGGTACTTGCATAGAAACGGAGATAAATAGAACAGAAATAAGTAGAACCACGGAAGTAAAGGGATTTATATTACATTATGAGGAGGGATTTCACATCAGTGAAGAAAGGATGTGCTCCTTATAAACGGTGTTGAAACAAAAACTATCCAGTTAGAACAGTAACTGTAAATCTCAACACCTATCCCACAGGAAAATAAATTACTAATGAAATTTAAAAAGCTAAATGTAAAACCAAACCCACGGGAGTATTAGAAGAAAATATGGGAGAGTATTTTTTATAATATTGAGGTGGGGAAGGAAAGGCTTCCTTAGCAAGACACCAAATCCAAATGCCATAAAGGAGAAGATTATTTCCTTCGTGTCCCCCTCACACATTGCAGTGACTTATTTACTTGTTTCTGAGCCACCCCCACCCCCACTAGGTGGGAGGAGCCACAAGGGCAGGGCCAGTCCATCATCTTAGTCACTTTATTCCCTGCCAAGTAGTAGGAGTGCAGTAAATACCTGTCAAATGGACAGATTTGACTACATAAAAATCAGGATCTTCTATATAAGAAAACACAATAAACAAAGTTAAAGAGATAAATGGTGATCTGGGAGAAAAAAATATTAGGTTGAATCATATAAAATTCCTATGGGGGAGGTAAAAAATGGTTGAATTAGCAATTTCACATGGTTGAAGCTATTTTTAACCTATACCAGATAAAGAATGAACATATCTAACCTGCAAAAAGCTCTTACAAAACAACAAGGCCAAAAATCCTATAGAAAAAAAATAGGTTTGAACCAGCAGATCACAAAAGAAACAAATGCTAATACATATGAAATAACCTCACTAATGAGCAAGTGGAAATAAAAATTGAAACAAAAACAGTAGTGTATTTGCCAGATTGGTAAACTATTTGATTAAGAGCCCAGTTTTGCTAAGGACGTGAAGAAAAGTACACTCAAACATCAGCGGTTGGAGTGTAAACTGGTGCAAACTTTTCTGGAGTGTAATTTAGCAGCGCCTATTTGGTGTGCCGGTAGGACTAGCAATTTCACTTCTAGGGACTCTCTTTCAAGAAATATGTATTTTAACCCAAATGCACAAGAAAATATGTATGAGGATATTCATTGCAATGCTATTTAAAACACCTAAAAATTATAGATGATTTAAATGTCCTTCTATAGAAGATTTTTAAAATAAACTATGGTAAATTAAAGCCTTATTATGGAAATAAATGGAACTGCTGAAAAGGATGAGGCAGATCGATATGTCCAGACTTAGAAAGCTGGCCACAGTATTTATCAATGAAAAAAGGAAGATATAAAAAAGTATGGCTAGTTTGATCCCATTTTCCTGAACATAACAAAGAAAAATAATCTATGTAGGTGTATCCACACACAGGAAAAGGTCTGGAAACACACACACACCAAAAGGTCAATAGTGGTAGAGATCTCTGGTGGTGGGGGATGGAGGTAGGGTAATAACACTTCTAAATTGTTTTGATTTTTTTTAATGAGCATGTACTTCTGCAACTTTTCTTTTTTTTTAAGACAAGGGGCAGTAAGAAATACACTGCCTGCTGTGGAGCAGAGAATGGAGTAGACAGAGCCATTAGAGGTCCAAGGACACAGATCTACGATGAGATACCACCAAGTCATATAAAGATCACAGGTATTAAGACCAGAAGACCTGGGTTTGGGTTGGGAAAACTCGTTAAATCTCTGAGCCTTAGATTTCTCACCTGGAAAATGGGTTGCTACATCTACTTTAACAAGATATTGGGGTCTACTAAATGAATCCAGGTATGTCAGAGTACTTTGCAAATGGTGAAGTGCTTTAAACATCAGGGTGATATTACTGCTTGGTACAGCAAAGCCCTAGACTGAAAACTGGAAAAACAAGGGCTAACACTACAAAGTTCTAAGGACAAGAGAGAAGGATGGGAACTAATGAGACGTGTCAATCAGTTAGAGTGTGTGGACTTGATTTGGACCCTGATTCAAACAGTTAAATACATTTATGAGAATCAGGAAAACCTGAATACTGTTCTATATGAGATTCTATTATGGTGCTATTATTACTTTTTAGATGTAGTAATTGCATTACGGTTGTGGGTTTCTTTAATCATTATATTCTAGAGATACATATGGAAATATTTATGGATGAAATTACATGATGCTTGATATTGAGATTTGCGACCAAGTAATTCACAAAGCTGAGGGGAATGGAAAATGGATAGAGCTACAGATGAAACAAGACTGGCTGCTGAAGTTGGATGATAAGTATATGGGGATTTACAGTATATTTTCCTTTTACATGTTTGAAACTTAATATTATTAAAATTTTTGTAAAAAATGAGTGCCCCCCATCTTCCTGGGTCTGGGAGAAGGTAATCAGAAGTCTGTGGCAGAGGTGAAACTGAGTGCAGCCCTGCCACGAAAGGCTTCTGTGCGTGGGAAGGGCAGAGGGACCCACGCTGCATTGCACATGGTTTCACTGGGCAGCAGGTGGGGCTGACAAACCAAGTGCCGAGATCAGAATGCAGTCACACATCAAAGTGGCGGTGTGAGGTGAGCCTCTGTAAATCTCCCCTGGAATTTACAACAAATCGAGCAACAATAACTCCACAACGGACTCCCTGCACAGCAGACAGGCAAGACGAAGAGGCCCACTACCGAAGTCACCTACAAGTGGGAGATTCGCGTGAGTGGGGGAGGAGGGAAGGGCAAAGTGCGGAGACAGAGCCGCGCGGGCGTAGGACGCAGGACGCAGACCTAGCTCAGTGCTCCGAGCTCGCTGCTTCCCGGAACTACCGTGGCTGCGGGAGAGGGAAGAACTCGGACTGCTAGGGCTCCGCTTATGACGCACAGGGCTGAGGGGGCAGCATATAACATGGCTGAACCCAACGCTCACAACAGAGACCTCGGAGAAAAGACTGAGGGAAGAAGGCTGAAAACGGTGGTTTAAGCCATCACTGCCGAGCAGAGAACGGAAGCCTTAGGCACTGAGACTAGCCGCCCCCTCCCTCCCCTCCCAGAGCTCGCCCCGCCCCCACCTGCCCGGTGCTAGAAGCGGAACAGTAGCCGTGTCAGTTCAAAAGAACAGAATATTTGCTGTTCTGAAAACTGTGGACCACAGACACAAATTCGCAGCCCAACTAGCTCTGGCAAAGGGGAGGGAGCTGTGGAAGCAGGACCGGCTGTGGTGGTGGTCGCCACCATTGCTCTGGACCACCTCTCACAACTCACCCCACCCCTGACCCCACCTATCTGGGCGGATCCCTGCAGGAGTAAACAGAACTGCTGAAACATACGGGCTCTGAATCTGGAGCTGGAAGAGCTTTGGAACTTCAAAAGCTCTCCGCATACCCACCAGGACACTGTGCCCTGTGACCTAGGTAAACTATTAACAGAGGAGAAGCCCGTCTCCCAGGGAATCCCCCCATTGTGTGAGAAGCTGGAATAGTGCAGAGAAAACATAGCACTACCGTGTGGGAGAGAAAAAAAAGGCTACAGTCGGAGAAAAAATAAAACATTCTACCAACAAGTACTGGAAAACAAAAGAAAGACCTCTTCCTATCAACCTGTTGCAGAAGCCACTCTTGTAGATGTCTAGGAAGAGAAATAGTAAATCAGTAATTGCCATGAATAACCAAGGCAACAAGATAGCTCAGAGAGAAAGTGAAAAGTCTCCAGAAAAGGAACTTAAAGATATGGAAATATGTGACTTAAATGACAGAGAATTCAAGATTTCAGTTCTGAAAAAATTCAATGAGATGCAAGAAAACACAGATAGGCAGTTAAATAAACTCAGAAACACAATCAAAGAAGAGCATGAGCATTTTATGAAAGAGATTGAAATTTTAAAAAAGAACCAAATAGAATTTCTGGAGATTAAGAACTCAATAGAAGAAATTAAGAATGAAATAACCAGCTTAGGTAGTAGAGTTGACCAGATTGGGGAAAGAATCAGTGACATCGAAGATAGAAACCTGAAAATTACACAGATGGAAGAAGAGACTTGAGACTTAAAAGACATGAAAGAACTCTACAAGAACTTTCTGACTCCATCAGAAAGAGCAATATAAGAATAATGGGAATACCAGAAGGAGAAGAAAGAGAGAAGAGAACAGAGAATATATTTAAACAAATTGTCGATGAGAACTTCCCAAACTTGTGGACAGGACTGGACCCTCGAATCAAAGAAGCAAATAGAACACCTAATTACCTCAATCCCAACAGGCCTTCTCCAAGGCACATCGTATTGAAGCTGTCTAAAATAACGACAAAGAAAGAATCCTCATGGCAGCCAGGGAAAAGAAGACGGTAACCTACAAAAGAAAGCCCATTAGATTATCATCAAATTTTTTAGCAGAAACTCTATAAGTCAGGAGGGAGTGGAACCAAATATTCAAACTATTGAAAGAGAGAAATTATGAGCCAAGAATAATATATCCAGCAAAGATATCCTTTAGATATGAAGGAGAAATAAAGACCTTTCCAGACATACAGAAGCTGAGGGAATTTTCTAATACACGACCTGCACTACAAGAAATACTAAAGGAGGCTATTCGACCACCATCAACTGGGACAATTTGTGGCAACCAAAACAGAAAAGGGGGAGAGTAAAGGCCTGAACCAGAATACGGGAATGGAGAAAGTAAGCGTGCTGAAGAAAATGGACTACTCTAAATATCAAAATTTCTTTTACATAAACTTAAGGGTAACCACTCAAAAAAAAAAATCCAGAACTGAAATATATACTGTAATAAAAGAAGAAACAAAGGGAAACATCATAGAATACCACCACACAGAAATAATAGACAACAACAAAAAGGCAAAGAAACAATGGAGACACAGCCTTATCAGAAAACTAAAGATAGAATGACAGGAAATCCTCACATATCAATAATCACCCTAAATGTAAATGGACTGAACTCACCAATAAAAAGGCACAGGGTAGCAGATTGGATCAAAAAACTAAACCCAACCATATGCTGTCTCCAAGAGACACATCTCAGCTACAAGGACAACCATAGACTCAAAGTGAAAGGGTGGAAATTGACATTCCAAGCAAACGGTACCCAGAGAAAATCAAGGTTAGCCATAATGATATCAGATGAAAGAGACTTCAAGGTGAAAAAGATAACAAGAGACAAAGATGGACATTTCATAATGGTGAAGGGGAGTATACAACAAGAAGACATAACAGTAATCAATATTTATGCCCCCAATCAGGGAGCACCAAAATATACCAAGCAACTACTAACAGAACTAAAGGGAGAAATTGACCAAAACACAATTATACTAGGGGACTTAAATACATCATTGACAGCTATGGATAGATCATCCAAACAGAAAATAAATAATGAAATAGCAGCCCTAAATGACACATTAGATGAAATGGACATAATTGACATTTATAGAGCACTTCATCCTAAAACATCAGACTATACATTCTTTACTAGTGTACATGGAACATTCTCAAGGATAGACCATACATTGGGACATAAAATCAGCCTTAGCAAATTTAAGAAGATTGAAGTCATACCAAGCATATTCTCTGATCACAAGGCTTTGAAATTGGATATCAACTGCAAAAAGAAAGCAGGAAAAAACACAAATACATGGGGATTAAACAACATACTTTTAAAGAACAACTGGGTCAAAGAAGAAATTAGAGGAGAGATCAAAAGATACATAGAAACAAATGACACTGAAAATACATCCTACCAAAATTTTTGGGATGCAGCGAAAGCAGTTTTAAGAGGGAAATTTATATCATTACAGGCCTATCTCAAGAAATAAGAAAACTCCCAAATAAATAGCCTCATGCTACACCTTAAAGAACTAGAAAAAGAAGAACCAGTGAAACCCAAGGTCAGCAGAAGAAAGGAAATAACAAAAATCAGAGCAGAACTAAATGAAATAGAGAACAAAAAGACAATAGAAAAAATTAATGTCACAAAGAGCTGCTTCTTTGAAAAGATTAACAAAATTGACAAACCCTTGGCTAGACTCACTAAGATAAAAAGAGAGAAGGTACTAATAAATAAAATCAGAAACGAAAAAGGGGAAGTTATCACGGACACCACAGAAATACAAAGGATCATTCAAGAATACTATGAAGAACTATATGCCACCAAATTCAATAACCTAGAAGACATGAACAAGTTCTTAGAAACATATAGCCTTCCAAGGCTGAACCATGAAGAACTGGAAAATCTAAACAGACTGGTCACCAGTAACGAAATTGAATCAGTCATCCAAAACCTTCCCAAAAGCAAAAGTCCGGGACCAGATGGCTTCACTAGTGAATTCTACCAAACCTTCAAAGAGGATCTAATACCAATCCTGCTCAAACTCTTCCAAAAAATTGAAGAAGAGACAGTACTCCCTAACTTATTTTATGAGGCCAACATTACCCTGATACCAAAACCTGGTAAGGACAGCACAAATAAAGAAAACTACAGACCAATATGTCTGATGAATACAAATGCAAAAATCCTAAATAATATTCTAGCAAATCGAATCCAACAATGCATTAAAAAGATTATTCATCACGACCAAGTGGGGTTCATCCCCGGGACACAAGGATGGTTCAACATCCACAAATCCATCAACGTGATACATCACATGAACAAAATAAAGGACAAAAATCATATGATTATATCAATTGATGCAGAAAAAGCATTTGACAAGATACAACATCCATTTATGATTAAAACACTTAAGAAAATAGGTATAGAAGGAAAATACCTTAACATAATAAAGACCATATATGACAAGCCCTCTGCCAATCTCATAATTAATGGAGAAAAACTGAAGCCCTTTGCTCTACGTTCAGGAACACGACAGGGATGTCCCCTATCACCTCTGCTTTTCAACATCGTGTTGGAAGTCCTCGCCAGAGCAATCAGGCAAGAGAAAGAAATAAAAGGCATCCAAATTGGGAATTAAGAAGTTAAATTATCACTCTTTGCAGATGACATGATGCTATACATAGTAAACCCTAAATACTCCACCAAAAAGCTATTAGAAACAATCAACGAATACAGTAAAGTTGCTGGCTACAAAATCAACGTACAAAAGTCCATTGCTTTCCTATATACTAATAATGAAATCTCAGAAAAAGAAATACAAAAAACCATTCCTTTTGCAATTGCAGCAAAAGGATAAAATACCTAGGAATAAACTTAACCAAGGATGTGCAAGACCTATATGCTGAAAAGTATAAGACATTTTTGAAAGAAATTGAAGAAGACACAAAGAAATGGAAAGACATTCCATGCTCATGGATTGGAAGAATCAACCTAGTTAAAATGGCCATATTACCCAAAGCAATATACAGATTTAATACAATCCCCATCAAAATCCCAATGACATTTTTTAAAGAAACAGAACAAAAAACCATCAGATTTGTTTGGAACCACAAAAGACCCCGAATAGCCAAAGCAATCTTAAGAAAAAAGAACAATAATGGAGGTATCACACTTCCTGACTTTAGCTTGTACAACAGGGCTACAATAATCAAAACAGCATGGTGTTGGCAGAAAAACAGACACATAGGCCAATGGAATAGAATTGAGAACCCCAAAATAAAACCACATAAATATGGACAGATAATTTTTGACAAAGAAGCTAAAAACATACAATGGAGGAAAGACAGCCTCTTCAATATGTGGTGCTGGGAGAATTGGATAGCCACGTGCAAAAGAATGAAACTGGACTGCTATTTGTCACCATGTACCAAAGTTAATTCAAAATGGATCAAAGACTTAAGCATAAGACCTGACACAATAAACTGCATAGAAGAAAACATAGGTACTAAACTTACGGACCTTGGGTTCAAAGAGCACTTTATGAATTTGACTCCAAAGGCAATGGAAGTAAAAGCTAAAATAAATGAATGGGACTATATGAAACTTAAAAGCTTCTGCACAGCAAAAGAAACCATCGACAAAATAAAGAGGCCACCAACTGAATGGGAGAAGATTTTTGTAAACAGTGCCTCCACTAAGGGGCTAATATCCAAAATATACACGGAACTCATGCAACTCAACAACAAAAAAGCAAACAATCCAATTGAAAAATGGGCAGAGGACCTGGAGAGACATTTCTCCAAAGAGGACATACAAATGGCAAATAGACATATGAAAAAATGCTTAACATCACTAATCATCAGAGAAATGCAAATCAAAACCACAATGAGATATCACCTCACCCCAGTCAGAATGGCTATCATGAACAAGACAAATAGTAACAAATGTTGGAGAGGCTGTGGAGAAAAAGGAACCCTCATACACTGTTTGGTGGGAATGCAGACTGGTGCAGCCATTATGGAAGGCAGTGTGGAGGTTCCTCAAAAAAATTACGAATAGAATTACCATATGACCCAGCAATCCCTCTCCTGGGTATCTACCCAAAAAATCTGAAAACATTTAGAGATAAAGACACGTGTGCTCCAATGTTCATTGCAGCTTTGTTTATGGTGGCCAAGACATGGAAACAACCAAAATGTCCTTCAATAGATGAATGGATAAAGAAGTTGTGGTATATATACACAATGGAATACTATTCGGCGGTAAGAAAAGATGATATAGGAACATTTGTGACAACATGGATGGATCTTGAGAGTGTAATGCTGAGCGAAATAAGTCAGACAGAAAAAGCAGAGAACCATGTGGTTTCACTGATATGTGGTATATAAACCAAAAACAACAAAAGAATAAGACAAACAAATGAGAAACAGAAACTCATAGACACAGACAATAGTTTAGTGGTTACCAGAGGGTAAGGGGGGGTGGGGGGTGGGAGATGAGGGTAAGGGGGATCAAATATATCGTGATGGAAGAATAACTGATTCTGGGTGGTGAACACACAATGGGATTTATAGATGATGTAATCCAGAATTGTACACCTGAAATCTATGTAATTTTACTAACAATTGTCACCCCAATAAATTAAGAAAGAAAAAAAAGAACGCAATCACATCAATCACAGAAAAAGGCACAGCACTGGTGGGGCTGATGGGATTGAGGCAGTAACGGGATGGACACCTACAGAAAGTAAAGCCAATTTTGGTACAAAATACCAATGGCAGCTAACAAGAGAATTAAATACCCCACTAGTACTGCAGCTGCTGAGGACTATTTCTAATTGGCATAATAGTGTTACCAAGATGTCATGGCAGCGTTTACAATTCAAATATAGATTAATGGACGGGTTAGCACCTTTCTAGGCTCATCCTTTAACACTGTTTTATAGAAGTGCTACTGCAAGAAGCTATCTGAAAATCCCAACAGATCAGCTGCACTGTTCTTAATGAAATTAAACACAGAATTAGGCTGCTTCCAAGAGCTGACCTATTAACGTGAAGGGAAAATGAAAAGTCCTTTACAAAACCTTTATTTATATGCTTTTAGTAGCTAAATTTTCACTAATGTCGCTTTTGCTTAGGATGACCTGATAGAGTTGGCAGAGTGACCTCCCACCCTCACTCCCGGTGCGGCCCTGGTTGCTGCTACTTCAGGGGAACAAGGGATAACGTCATTAGGTTGCCTTACATTTGAGACCTGCCTCATGAAAGACCAAACACCACCCCTTTGAGCCCCATCAGAGAACATGAATGAGATGAACCAAGTGAGACATTTCCCATGCCCTCCGCCTTCAAGGGTCTGTGCTCTAGTCCACTTCTCAGTACCCCCTGCCCCCTGCAATGGCTTCCTGCACAAACCACAATAATCCACCACCCCAGCATCCAAAGAAAAGGGTTCTAGTCCTCGCTCTGCCACTAGTAAAAAGGCAGGGAATCTTATTACCCATCTGAGAAATGAGGGGATTATAATGATGGATGGTTTTCTAAGACCCTTTCAATGTTCTTACTCCCACACGAGCTTCCCTTTAACTAAGAGAACAAAGCCTCAGGCCATGACAGACGGGTTTGCCTGTGACTCTCCAAGCACAAGTGATTAAGGAAACCAGAAGCAGTGGGAGATCCTCAAGTCCTTCTAACGGCCTAATTTAGGCACGGCCAGGGGAGGGGACTGGGCTGTAAGGAAATCTACCTGCCGCTGTGACATCTAATCGCTCCATCCAAAGTGAGGAGAACCCAGTGGGGTAAGAGCCGAGGGAGGAGGGAAGAAATCAAGGTGCTGGAGGTCTCCTCGGTCCATTCCATTACCTGCAACGTGAGCTGGATTCTGGGGCCACATCCTTTGCTCCTCTACAAGTCCATACCCCGCTCCTAAGAAGCAGCATGTGAACTGAAGTGGGAAGGCCTGATGTATTAGGTTGATGCAAAAGTAACTGTGGTTTAAAAGGTTAAAAATGGCAAAAACTGCAATTACTTTTGCACCAACCTAATGCAATCTAAAATTCCTGTCTTTCCAATAAGTTCAAAATAATCCTAAAATGACCTCAAATAAGCCATCAAACCATCTGTTTATGGCAGAACACAATATATCAGTGTGGTCATTCTTGTGACAAAGTAGGTCTTTTCAGGTGAGATCTGTGACCACCTCGAGAGGGAAATTCCAGGCTGTTACGGCTGTTAACATAGGTTTAGCTGCGTACGCTTCAGCCACTGTCCTTTTTTAGCACGAACGTCTACTGGCTGCACTCTTGGGAAAAACAGACTGAAGATAAGAGCGAGAGCTTGTTCAACTTGGTCCTCATGCTTCTTACCCACATATTCTGAGAGGAAGACAACAAAGAACGGAGTGACCAGGTCATTAATTCCCTGGACATGCCCACTGGCAGGGTGTCGGATGGCCCAAATAAACAGAATTCCTTCAAAGATCTGGGAAAAAGAGAAAGAAAGAAGACATGAGTGTTAAACTGTGGGGATACGCTCCCTCTCTCCATTTAACTAGCTCATAATTTATCTCAGGGTAGCTACAGAATTTGGAGGGAAAATTTTTAAATACTATGGATAAAGGAAGTATATAAATATAGTTTCTAAGATGCTAATCGTTACTAAGCAGGGGTAGATATTTCTTGCTCTTTATTTATCTTTTCAGTATCTGGTAACTGTGATATAAAATTGGGAAAAGAAAGGGATGGCAATACAAACGGCTTAGAAAAAGGTTTGCAATGGATGTCATTAATTCAGGATGTCATTTGTAGATACTGTTTCTCTATTTCCAGGAGAAAAATATCAGAACATCTAAGTTCTGACACCTTTTCTAAATCTCTTTCTGTCACTGCAGGATTTAGAGAGGAAATGCCTTCTCTACCATCCTCTCCTTTCTCCCTGCTGAGACAGAAGGAGATCTAGATCTAGATTTAGTTCTAACTCTGCTTGACTAGAACTAGTGACAGACTATAAATGCAGGAAGTCACTTCACATATCAGGATGCAACCGGACATTTGCTGGGGACAGGAAGTCAGATAAACCAAATCCCACGGAGCGTTACAGCTGCGAATCTGAGAACAGAGACAGCAGCCAGGGCCTCCACAGCAAAGCCTCTGGAATGAAGTGTATTAGCCACAGAGGCCAGAGGCTTAGAAGGGGGAGACAGAAAAGCTCTGTACGGTCCATTTACAAAGTCTATCCCGGCCCATTCAGCTACACTCCCCTCTGCTTTCATCGGGGTCCGAACTTTCCCCCGATCTTCTCTCAACCTGAAAATCCTCCTTCCCTGGCTTATCCTGCTGACCACAACTCCTGGGCTGCCTCACGTCCCTGTGAACCACCCAGAGGGGTGGCAGAGGTGACGGCGAATATATGCCAAGGACAGGAGAGTACAGGGCCTCCCCAGCACATGGCTTTGCAGAGCCCCAACCAGCCGGCTCTGGGCAGACTGAAGAGGCCCTCCTGGAGGTCAGGTGGAGGGAGAAAAACACTCCCATGGAGAACAGTAAAAGAGAAATGGTTGTATGGTTTCGGAGTTGGTTGCCTAGTGTAGGAGAGAAGCTGAGCACCTAAAGACAATAAAGGCTGTTTCCCAGCTGGGGTTGAGTCTGCCTTCCAGCTGGCAGAGCTGAGAAACTCCCACTGCCAACACCCCTGCCCTTCCAGGCAGTGAGAACAAAGCCCTGCCCGGAAGGAGCGGCCTCTCTGGCTCCACTAGACCTGCCCACGTGCTCCCTGGGGTTGAGGGAAGGCTGTGGCACCCTCACTTCTGTGAGACCCAACATTCTCATGGGGGCCCTCCGACACATTTCCTCTCTGCTGCTAAATGACACCTCCCGCCCTTGAAAGTGGAGCTCAAATACACCCTCCAAGTGCAGGAAGTTCCCAAGGATGCCCCCCCCACCCCACCCCCACCCCCCCGTCTCCTCACACCTCCTGTGGCGCGTGTCTGTCTGGATGTCTCTGTTAAAGGCTCCTCCAGGTCAGTCCTTCTGAAGGACCTGCCAGGGCTTCTACTGCACACTCCCGATCACCCCTTGTGAACACACAATCCTTGCTGACTGGCATTAACAACGGCCAAGGGGTGGGAACCAGCCATTCAGAACCAGAAGACCTGCGATGCGTCCTAGTCAGGATGGCACATCACAGACACACTCACCTGTATAAGTGAGGATGACGCCAAAGAGACGGGAATTGGGCAGCACCCGGCCTGGCACCAGAGGAGACATGGCATCGTCACTACAGAGAAGCCTGGGATAGTCCTGCCTCGCAGAGAGGAGAGGAGAGGACAACCCCGAAGGATTTTCTACACCTCTTCTACTAGTGCGGGTAATGCTGACTTGCTACAGTTAATGCTCACGTATCTTTCAGGTTTGCAGAGCAAGTCTTAATATTCAGGGTTACTGAGTTCTCTGCTCCTTGGTTGGCATTTCACATCTGCCAGATGGAAAGGGGATTCAAGAAAAATTGGAAAGTTATGATTTTCCTTCTTTGTATTCAGGTTCCACTCGCAGGAGAAGGCTTTTAAACAAACTACTTTCCCTGTCTCCAAGTTGAGAATAAGCTTGCACAGGTAAAAGTATCTGAACACCTCCAAGTTGAAATGAGGAATGAGCAGGGCTGAGCCCTAGGAAAGTGTATGAGACACACAGAGGGTTTCTGAATTGGTTTTTAACTTCCTTTGAGCGGCCTCTTAGAGCTAAAATAATGGTGTCACCCTCAAAATCTTCTTTACGCGATGGGTAAGTCATGGGGGATCCCACCAGTAGAAACATCTATAATTAAACCGAATTATGAATATAATCTAAAGTTAATAAAAAGTATTTTTACCACCATCCTCTCTATTATGAGGATTCCTGAAAGGGAAATTCAAAGAGCACTTAAACCCAGCATCCTAGCTACTATGAAGCTGCAAAGGCAACCCCTCATCTCAAGGAGATTATAGTTACTGCTCGGGCAAAAGGCAATAGTCCCACTGAGATCTTCCATGTGCTTTGCTAACTTGTTAAGTCTCAAAGTATCATCATTACTAATTCAACTTCTGAGTTATACCCAAAAGAATTTACTGCTCTGGAGTCTTTATCATCAGAGTTGGTACCTTTAACAGGTGTGATGATCAAAATGTGTACCTCTCTTTCTGAATCTTACTCATCAAGTTTGCAAGAAGTGAAAGAGCTCTGACAGCTGCAAAAACGTGCCAGGATAGGGAACCAGAGAACCTGCCCGTGAAGTCATGACGTGTAAGAAGTGAGGAAAACCCGAGGGGAGCTGAGCTCCAGTAACTGGCACTGGAAGTTCTGACTCCTGTTACTAAAGAGGTCACTACATTGGTGTTGGCCTTGGGATTCCCACTGCCCCGTCTAACAACCCTAGAAACGATGCTAGCAGCGGCAGGGGCTACTTCCGTTCTCAGGCCCGTTGTAGACAGCTGATCCGCATCTTGTCCCCTCTTCTGCAGCTACCAGACTCCTCTCTGCCCCGTCCACGTTTCTTCAGGCTGTGGGGACCACTACGGGCAATCACGGGACAGTCCCTGCCAAGTCTGCTGCTGACTACAGCTCCAGCAGACAGACAGACAGACAGACATGGGTGCTGAACAGGCACTGCCAGCGCCAGAAGGACACACTGACGTCCCAGTCGGGTGTGCACCACTCCTGAGGGATCTCATCTCTCCTCGTCTCCCATCACCCTCTCTGCTCGCAGTGACGTCTGTGAAACAGCAGCTCTGGCATCACCCAGGGGCTCATGGGAAGGGAAGGGCTCACTCCAGACCTACTGATTAGGGTTTGCACTTTATCAGAATCCCCAGGTGGGATTTTATCAGAATCCTAGGTGATTTGCATGCACATTATGTTTGAGAAGCACGGCCACTGACCAGTGGAAAAATATTTATTTAAAAAGGGCTAAAATCAGAACGACTGATTAAACAGAGGGGAACTGGCCTGGGTATAAATTTTTTTCCAGACCCCCCCACACCTACTCCGCACACCCCCAGGAATAAATGCAGCCCCACAGCAGCACACCACAGCCTGAGGACTTGGAAAACCCACCTGTCCCCCGACAGCACTCCCAGGGCACCTGGAGGTCAGGACGAGGGAGGAAAAGGCAGCAGGGATGACGGTACCTGTCTGTACGTGTCCTGGTGATGCTCCTCATTCCGAGAGTCATAATACTGCTCGATGAAGCCGAAATACTCCTCCCGCTTCCGCTGCAGCGTCAGCGCCCTCCTCTCGGTGTTGGCGGGGAGATAGCCCTGCAGACAGGACTGCCGGTCAGACCGGGACACAAGTGGCTGGAGGATCCTGTTTTCATTTTAGCCTGAGCAGTGACTGGGAAACTATCAAAGGGACAGAAGGAAAGCTGCCAGCAGGACAAGGGTCAGTCCCACTCTGGTTTGGGCCACACAGTGTCTGCCGGCTCCTCACAACAAGCTCCACCTGTGGGCAGTGACCCCGCTTCCCGGGCTCTTTACACTCGCGGCCCTGCACCGCCCTTGGGCTGGTACCGCTGGTGGCGTCAGAGCTCCCGGAGTTGGCGCAGTCGAGCAGTGAATGCAGGTCAGTCGGAGGGAACTGGCCCCACATCAGGACCTCTGAGGGCTGTGTGTGTGCAAAGCAGTACTTAAGAGAATCGCGTGGACGGGCCATCTCTGCGGCACATCTCAGTGATGTGCCGTGTAAGTTTGGGCCGCTTCCCCATTCTTTACACGGTAACACTCAGAATGACAAGCTTAGGAAGCCGAATGGAACCTGTGACACAGCAGCTGTGACGCCCAGACACAGAACTTCTGGCAACAGCCCCACCCCCACCCACCCCCAGCCAAAGCTCCAGCCCAACTTTCATTCTTGTCCCAGGTCTAGATCCCACTCTCACTGCTGACACCTCCTATTCCGTTCTCATCAAATCGACTCTTAATAGCATTCACACTTATTAGAAGCGGCAGAGGCAACGATTATGTGGTTGCCAGACGGACGGTGGGAGCCGTCAGGAGAGACCCCTCCTCTCGCAGGCGGCTCTGCGCCATTGCACAGCGGTGACTAGAGGGCAGGGCCTCAGTTTCTTCATTCTCCTACCCTCCCAGCACCTGGCACCGTGACTAGCAAACAGCAGGCCCTCGATAAATCCTTACTAGGTGAGCGATGAATGTCACAGGCTTAGGAAATCCAGGCCCTATCGCAGTGGCCGGCCTGGCGCTCTGTACTTTAGTGAAATGGGACTAGAGCAGCTTCCGAGGGAGGCCCATTTTTCAACTCTTCACAGCTGCAAAGTGGGTTTCAACCACTTTGGTTACTCCTACGAGCAAGCAGTGAAACACTGGGACCAGATCATGAGGCCTTTGTATGCAGCGGTGTGATGTACTGTCAGAATTACCTCATGCAGAGTTGGGGCTGGTTTCCCTGTTTGTTGGCTGATTCACCATCAAAGCATGGTGCACATTTTCTCTTTGTAGGTTTAAAAGGAATGCCCTTGTCTCCCCCATTAGGTAGTTAAAAAGACTTTTGTTGTGGACCATCTAGACTCTTAAAGGCAGAGATCTAGATTCTGTGGGTGTGTAGGGCACGTTGACTTGAGAAGTTGAGGGAGAAGTGAATGAATCCCAACCCCTGCAGCAGGTGGGGTTTCCTTAATCTTCAGGGAATAGAGAGGTGTCTGGTTCTGCCCATCTTGGAGCCCTAGTGTGACTTCCTTTCAGACCCTGGAGAGACAGGGTGTCTAATGGGTGAGCTGCATGGACACAGGAACTAAGCTTAAGCCACAGCCTTTGGGGCGATGAGCAGTGTGACAACCGCAGATCGGACACACACCAGCCTGAAGTCCAGAGCCCTTCCCTGAGATTTCAAGATTGGGTGAACTTGGGAATTCTATTTGATTGAGATAGAATTTCTCTTTAAATCCTTGAGAAAGAGCACTGAGTCAGATTTTATATTATTTAAAAAAAATAAAAAAAAAATAAAAAAGCCATTTCTTGCATTAGTGTGTTCAATTATGGTACGTATTCTAACTGTGTTATACAAAGCCAAGGAAAAGGGTGTGAGAAGAGGTCATAAATTATCTCAGTAGCTTTCTTTTAAGCTGATGGATGTTTTACAAGGAAATATAGAAGATATGTCTCTAAGAACTCAAATACATATACATATATATACATATATATACATATGTATGTATAAATATATGTATATATGTATATATATACATATATACACAAAGTATGCATTTTAATTTAAAAAGAACTAATTAAATTGGCCTGATACTGCTACCGTATTTTCCTGAAAACGTGACTTAACCGGAAAATAAACCCTAGCATGATTTTTCAGGATGCTCGCAATATAAGCCCTACCCAAAAAATTGCCCCAGTTAAGAGCATTAGCCAGACGGATGCATTTAGTATGTCCGCTGCGACACACTACGACGTATTGAATTATAATAATGTTAATATATAATTAAATATAAATAAATAATATCATTGACATTAATACTTAAAATAAATGATAATATAAATTATAATAAAGTATTTGTAAATACTGAAGCAGGAGCCTTTGGACGAGAGGTAAACACCTATGTAAACAGATGAACTTGAGACTTATTGCCGAATGACCAATCAGAGTACTCATGAATAAAGTGCGCACTTGATAACGAATGGCCATGGTTGTGTCTAACGTGAATCTTCATAATTCAATACATCATATGTTGAAACACACATACTTAATGCACTTCTGTGAAATAAAGACATGTTTTCTGAATTTTGGTGTCTGCAATTTTTTGTCGCTTTTGTGTGGACCATCATTCTTAACTGTCATCATTTCTGCTGCCACTTCTGTCTCGTAAGTCTTCAGCTAACATTTGATTTAATGGTAGATTTAAAGGGAATAATATTTTGACCCCCAGACAGGATGAGTGCAAAAAGAAAGAGCTATTCCGCCGAGTACAAGAAAGGAATCGTGGAGGACTCCCAGGGCAAGAATCTTATGGCTTTCTGTAAAGGGAAGAAGTTAGATGTCGAAATGGTCCGAAAATGGTGAGCAGAGTACAATAATCTCAGTCAATAGGTGAACGAGGGAAATGCTAAGAAGCACAAGTGTGGATCATGTCGGCAACCATTATTTCCTGAGCCGGAAGACATCATCTGTGAGTGGATTGCTGACAGGTGAGCAAAGGCTTTGGTTGTGCGCAGGGCTGATAGTCAAGCATTTGCCCTTGCAATGGCACCACAGTAAGAAATATCCCCAGAAGAATTCAAACCATCACAACACTGGCTGGATGGCTTCCTTCAGCGATATGAACTGTCTCTAAGTGTGACAACCCTGTTCAAGCTGGAAGATACTGAAGTTATTAAACGTGCACTTGCATTCAAGTCCTTTGTTGATGGCATCGGCTTTTCTAAATACCACCTCTCCAACATGATTGCTATGGATGAAATTGCAGTGTTTATGGGCCAAGGATCTGAAACGACAATTGATCAGAGGGGCGCCTCGTCAATCTGCATTCCCTCCACTGGTTACGAAAGGGCACGTGTTACCTGTATTTTGGCAATTTGTCTGGATGGAAAGAAAGCCCCACCTCTAATCATCACTAAGGGCAAGAAAGATAAGGTTGAACGTGTTTCAGGCATTTATGTTCTTGAAACCGAAAAAGCCTGGTGCACACAAGCAGTTATAAGGAAGTGGGTCGATTTAATGCTGCCACTTGTTTTCTGAGGTAGCCAAAGAGGTCTGCTAGTCTGGGATTCAGCCAGCACTCACCGCGCTAAAGAAATGAAGAACTTTCTTCCAGAGAGAAGAATAGATAAAATAATGATTCCCACAGGAATGACTGCCTATTATATCTTGATATTGCAATAAACAAGCCATTCAAGGACCATCTGTGCATGGAAATCAATGACTACATTGAAAATAGAATGGAGAGAAATCAGTGTGGAAACATTGTGAAGCCTAGCCTGCAAGAGGTCGTGACTTGGGTGAAGAATTCATGGGATAAAATCACTGACAGCTGTGTTGCCAGTGCACTACGAGCAGGCTACATGGACAAGATGTGCTCATTGAAGGAGAGCTCTGTTGCTGGACATGAGAGATTCGGGTCAATGGCTCTACAGGAAATGGAATCGCAAGAAATTCAAGCTGGAATTCGGAGTTTGGAGAGTTAGTACGATCCTCCAGAAGAAGATGACATGACTGTATTTAAATAAATGTAGATTGCTGTACATGAATAAATGTAGATTGTTATACATGAAAAAATAAATCATCCCCTGAAAATAAGCCCTAATGCATCTTTTTGAGCAAAAATTAATATAAGACCTGGTCTTATTTTGGGGACTACAGTAGGCTAGAAGTAAATCCAATCTCTGTAGTCACCGGGCTCCTCTGGCTGTCAGAGATGCCTCAGAATCCAGATGTAGAGCCTGGTCCCAGAAACAGGGGCAGCCTCTCACCTGTGGCCGTCGTGGGGGTGCTGACAGATGCCTCGTGCGTGCCCACCAGCTCCTGCTTCTAGCCCCACGTGAGTTATACTCGTAGGTATTTTTATTGAGGTTCGGGAGTGTTAAAGAAAACATTGTTCATGACACTTGTTAAAGACTGTAAGGACGACTTTATTCAAGAGGAACTACTGCAATGGAGGTTTTGTCGTGGGGGAGAGAAATGGGGCCCAACTCCGAATACAGCAAGGACAAGTGGAGATTATAGCCAAGCAGCAGGTGGGGGCGAGTGGATGGAAAAGTACCAGGAGGAGACGTAAGGCTGGGAGGATGTTTGCTGAAGGCAGGCCAGTAACACGTTTGGGGATTGTCACTCAATCACTCAGCAGGAGTCTTGCTAAAACTGGACTAAAGGCCAAGGATAGAGCCAAGGTTGGGGCTAACGCAAGAAGAGGACTCAGGGGAGCCTGACTCAAGTTTGGTTAGGGGGGAATTTCTAATAATTGGGGTCCAGTACCTCCCCAGTTCAATACCCAGACATCCCTTTTGAGGTCCTGCGTCCTCCCTGCAGCTCTGCCCGTGAGGATGCAGGGTCTCAACACTCCCCACCGAGACAGGAGCTCTGTTTTTTCTTTATTATATAAGGAACTTACACAAATTGGGGGGGAAATCACTAACATCCTAATACATGAATGTATTAGGTAAAGGACATAAATAGCTTGTAACAGGGACAATGAAACTGGTCAACAAACACATTTTAAATATTCAGTTTTAGGAGTAATCAATAAAGTTCAAAAATTAAAGTATGATTTTTTTTTACTTACTACGTAAGTTAAATGGAAAGAATATATCAAAATAGGAAATAACTTTAAGATAATAATATCAAATGTTGGCAAATATGTGCTAAATCAGGTGTCTGGCCTTCAAGTTGACCCTCAATGATCCCGCCTCCTGGTATTTCTATCTTTGTGGAGCCCACTCCCCGGAGTCTCCTCCTGGGTTGATGTGTGTGACCATCGCATGCACCTGAAATAATGGATGTCACTCCTGAGATTGGGTTATAAAAGGTACTGCAGCTTCCATTTTTGTCTCTCTCACTCTTGAATCACTTGCTTTGGGGGAAGCCAGCTGCCGTGTTATGAGGAAGACATTCAAACATCCTCTAGAAAGGTCCACGAGGTGAGGGACTGAGGTATCTGTCCAACAGCCAGCAGGACACTGAGACTTCCTGCCAATAAACACATGGGTGAGCTTGGATGAGGATCTGAGGGTCTCTTCCACACCCCCTGCCCTGACTCCAACGCCCACAGAGCATTCAGGTGACCACAGCCCCAGCCAACACTGGACACCACTGCATGAGACACTTTGATCCACAACCACTCAGCTAAGCCACCACCAGGATCTATGACATAAAAAATGTGTCTTCTCATAAGCAACTAAGGTTCGAGGTAATTTGTTACAAAGCAAGAAATAATACAGTATTGGAGGGGGGAATAGTCCAATATACTTAAAGTGTGAAAAAAACAGGTTTCTATCCTACCTCTTTGTAGCCACCCAGATGTGCTCCTCAGAGGCCAGTGCCCAAATGCTAAACTGCCACGGCCAGACTTTCTGTTATGAGAAGAAAATTAAATCTTTCTTTGTTTAAAGGCTACCATTGTTTGCGTTTCTGTTCTTTGCAGCCAAATGTACTCTTAACTGATACAGGGGCCTTAGGCTGTAAAGCCTTATAATGTGCTCACTGTCATTGTTATTTTCTTCCCCGAACTAACAATGCAAGGGATCTAGCTGAGAGGAGCTGGCAGCAATGAGTCTGCTGGGATCACAAGGCAAATTGTGAAAGGAACTGTAAATATAAAGTTTTTACTGTAATTGAGTTAATCTAAGATTAACTCATCATGATAAGACTAACGGCACCATTTCAGGAACTGAGAGAAAAAGCCTATTTTAAATTATGCTTGATGCTTTCTCATCACTTTGAACTTCAGTTTTCTACTTATCACACTAATTTTTAAACTTAGTTAGATATGGATTTTTCAATCATGTGTCAATAGTTATAAGAACGTTCAACTTTAGGAGTAACCGATAAACTGCAAAAAGACTCTTTCGCGTTGACATCCTTAGCATATTTGCTTCTGTCTTCCTGCCTGTTGCCTATAGTAACAAAATAGCTGCTGAGGCTCTAGGCATCACAGCACGTGCAAGTTAAGAACGGAGATGTAGGGATGGTGCCAGCCACATCATCCTCTTTTATCGGGAAAAGCAAGTCTTCCCAGAGCCCCTAGAAGTTTTCTGCTTATGTGTCATTTGCTATAACTGGGTTCCATGGACACCCTTGGTATAAGCTAATATCTGGAAAAGCAAATATTTTGCCTGGGTCTCGGTTCATTGCCATCCTGAACAAAAGCAGACTTCTGTTAGCAAAGAAGGAGGAAATGGGTACTGGGAAGGAAGCTAATGGTGTCTGCTGCAGCACAGCTTAATAAATAGCAGTTTTATATGGATAATAAATAATAGTTGCCCCTGGGCGTACAGTAAAAATAATGATAGCAAAAATACTATATAGTACAGTGCTACTGTGTTCCAGGCACTGCTCTGAATGTTTTAAATATATTAACTCATTTCATCCTCACAGCCACTTTATGAAGTAAATGTTGGTATTATCCTTGTTTTATGTTGTTTTTTATTGGGCCTCATCTGCTCACAACTAGATTTATTGTAATCCTTGGTGCAGGACATATTCCTCATTGCTCCATGCATGGCTCTCTGTTGTTTACTTTTCAAATATTAGTTATTTTTAATATTGTAATATTCCCTTGAAGCCTCCACCCAAAATAAAATGAGGATCTTGTCAATAATTCGCCTCTGACTGGATGGTCCACCCAACCCATGTCACTTCTTCTCCGGGCCCAAAGTAATCCTCCAGAATCCTAATGTCATCATTTCTTTACTTTCCTTATACAATTTTATAGCTTTATTGCATCTATATATGGTCCTAAAAATGTGTGTGTGTGTGTGTGTGTGTGTATGTGTGTTTAATATGTATCTATGGTTGTTTTTAACTGTCTTACCATCTTTTGGTACTTTTTTCTCACTTACTGTTGCATTGCTAAGATTCATTCATATTGTTGTGTGTTGCTACAGTCATTTCTACAACCATTTAAAATCCAGTGTGTGAATACGTAACAGTTTACTCATCCTCAAACCATTCTTTATTGAAGTACCTATTACATACTTATTGATTTTTTCTTTTCTGATTATTAACTAGTTTATCTCTGTCACATCCATGTTTGCTAATAGTTTCCTGTGATTCCAGCAGTTTTTCTACATCCTCTGTAATGGCTGCATGAGATCCCGCCTCTTTTGCAAGACTTGCCATCATGCTTTGCAAATGATTTGCCTTGGGCTGTCAGGTATTTACTCTGAGCTACTTGAGAAAGGCTGACTAATAAAGACTTTGATCTGATGGGCTTATTAGGGCACAGAGAGCCCATACTCTCAGCCAAGAGGAATATTGGGGGGAGGTGGGGAATGTCAGTCCATTGTTGACTATTTCATTGTTATGATCTGTAAACAATACTATAAACAGGGCCCCTTGAGAATGGAGATGGAGCTGCCATGAATGTCTTATACCTCACATCTTTGGAATTGTTAGAAAAGAGCAAAATAACCTTGCACTGGGCCTAAGCAACCCTGTGCCTTGCAAAAAACTGTTTGCAAAATAACGCGAAGCAGTTATTATGACTCCTGGACTGAAAATTTAAGACATTGTTTAGAATTATCATGACTACGTTATATTATCTGCCCCAATAGAAATGTATTCCTTCTATTGAAGTAATTGTTCCCCTTTCCTTTCTCATAAATACCCATTGCCTTTGTCTCCTAATGAGAACACTATTGGGGCTTCTGCCTAAATCAGTGCATCCCAAATAGCTACTGTTTTTGATCTCAATAAATGCTTGTTGCCTCTCACTTTGAAAGGATTTTTTTTTTTTTTTTTTTTAGCTTAGCAGGTCACTTTTGCTTCCCTGGGCACCTGGGAAATGTGGGAACTTGGGTCATGACCACTAGATAACCAGAAGGCCCTGCACCTGGGCAAAATCTTTAGCTCCTCCCACAAAAGGTAGAACCTAATTGCCTCCCCTTGAATATGCACCGGCCTTGGTGACTAAAGAATACAGTGCAGTAGAAGCCGCATGGTGGGGGAACTTCGGAGGCTAAGTTAAGGAAGGGGGACATAGCTTCCAGTGGCTCACTCTCCTGGGACACTTGCTCTGTGAAAGCCAGGCAGCAGGCTGTGAAGAAGAAGCTCTGAGCCCCCACAGAGACCACACTGGAGAGGAACTGAGGCCCCCAACTGAGCCAGCAGCAAGTGCCAGGCTAGTGAGTAAAGGAGTCTTCCAGGAGAGGGCCTTCAAATTCATGAGCGGTGACAAGTCACCCTGCACGTGCCAGGTCCAAATTCCTCATCACGCATAGTGAGTATTCAGCTAACCCCGTGTTGTGTCCAAAGTTCTTACCCACAGAATCCATGTGCATAATAAATGGTTGTCTTATGCTTCTATGTTTTGGAGTAGTCATTTGTTATGCAAACTGGTAAAATTAGTAAAAAAATAGTAACTGGTACACAATTTACTTTTTATTTTTATTTCTGCTATTACATGCATGCAAATTTAAGATTGATATTTCCTTTTGATAATTTGACTCCTTTATTGCTAGAAAGCATACAATCTTATCTCTGGTAATATTTCTCCTAAATATACTTATTTTTTATTTTAATACAGCCAGTCCAGCTTTCTTTGGATTAGTGTTTGCATAGACTATTTTATCCTGTCTTTGTACTTTAATCTATTTGGAGCTCCACATTTAACGTGGGTTTGGTAGTGGTTTTTTTTATTCTATTTGACATCTTTGTCTTTTAAGTGGAGTGTTCAGATAATTTGTACTTTATGTAATTATTGCTATAGTTGAATTTAAATCTACCATCTTGCTATCTTATTATGTGTTTTCTATTTGTCTTATCTGTTCTTTTTCTTCTTTTTTTTAAATTTTTTATTTCACCCATCCCTTCAACACCCTCCCATTTGGGAACCATCAGCTTGTTCTCTGTCTATGGGTCTGCTTCTGTTTTGTACTGTTTATTCATTTGTTTTGTTTTGTTTTTTAGATTCCCATTGTAAGTGAAATGGTATGGTATTCGTCTTTATCTGTCTGACTTATTGCACTTAGCATAATACCCTCTAGGTCCATCTACGTTGTCGTAAATGGCAAGATTTCATTCATATGTGTGTGTTTTTTGCTGAGTAATTGTACACCCAATTTAAAGATGTGGTAGCTGAGGATAAATAAACAGTAAACGGAGAAACCAAGGATTGAACTCTGGCCATTTGAATTGAAAATTTGCTGTTCTTAACCTTGACACTTCCCTTATAACTATCTAATCTGTTTCTTCCCTTGCATTTTCAGGATACCCTTCAGAACATAACTAATTAACTCAGTTCCCTAACTCTGGGATTAAACCTGGGAGTGCAGTGCTTCCAAAAAATGCACATGCCAATGCCCTCAATACAGCCCACTCAGGAAGGACTAGATCTGCAGATTGTCAAATGAGACCTTCCCAAGTAAGATAAAACCCTACTTCAGGGCCAAAAAAGAACAGAGTATTTTAAAATAAACATTATGTACTTTTATTAAGTTCAAAAGGGTGATGTTAATGTGAAGAAAAGGATAAAAATCAACTCTTTATTTTACACTATATTGTTGTATTAAGAAATTTTTATTTTCTAGTGTAGTTTATTTAAAAATCAAAAGAAACATCTTTAATTTAAAACAGTTTGGAATGTTGTAAATATTCAAAGATGGAACCAGAATCATTTCTAGTTATGTAGTATTTGAACTAATATATCATTTTCAGAAAATTTTACAAATAAACCAAGAAGATTATGCTAATACCAACTACTTTTCATGATAACATTTTTAGCTCTTGGTTTAGAGTAGAGGTCTTGGTTTAGAGTTTATCTAGCTGTCTTTCCATGATGCCAGCTTTAACCCTTTCTGGAGCTAAGGAGACACTGTATTAAAGAAAATACCAGTGGTTACCAGAGGGGAAGAGGGTGGGGGAAGGATGAAGAGGGTAAAGGAGGTCAACTATATGGTGACAAAAGGAGACCAGACTTTGGGTTGTGAACACACGGTTCCATATATAGTTGATGTATTATAGAATTGAACACCTGAAATGTGTATGTTATTAACCAATGTTACTCCAAAAATTTTAATTAAAAATAGAAAGCTACACCAGGATTAAGGCAGCCAATGGGATTTATTTAATGATCTGGATTTATTACGAACTCATGAAATAAGTATCTTTTCATAAATGTGTGTTTGTTAACATTGTGTTTATGTATAGTATTATTCTTAAAGGCTTATAAATACAGTAGTCCTTTGCTCCCTGTCCCTACCCCTAGTCATACCTCCCACAGGCAACCACCTTCAATTCTTCTATTTCTCCTCCTGTTTACCTTTTATCTCTAATTTATACACTTATACTGATATTTCTTCATTAATAATTTTTAGACATTATTTATTGACCTCCCATCATGATAATGAGGACTTTTCATCCTTTACACACATGTCCACTGGCTTTTTACCCAAATGCCCAACATGGCTGTATCATCATTCATGGCTGTATGAAGGCGACAACTTTACAAGACATGTTAGCTGCAATAGCCCAGAGGAGACATGATGGTGATTAGATTATGGTAGTGGCTGTGGAGATGGGAAAAACATGACTGATTCAGGAGATATGTGGGAGGAAGAGTAGATTAAACTGAGTATTTCTGGATGTAAAGGATGAGAGAGAGGGAGGTACATGGGGAAATGGTGGAGATGGATACTGATATCATTTACTGAAATGAACACTGAAGTAGCAGCAGGTTGGGGTGGGGATGGGAGAAGTGTAAGCTCAGTTTGTGACATGCTAAGTTTGAGCAATCTAAAAAGTTCCCAGATGGAGGCAGAATATGTGAATAGGCAGATTGAAATCTCTACCTAGACTGGACTGGATTGGGAGTCGTCATTGTGATGGCAACTGAACCACGGTGATGAGTGACAATATCTGAGGAGAAAAGAGAAAGTGAGAAGAGTGTCTTGGTTTATATACAGAGGAAGACTAACATTTAAGAAGCAGAAGGAAGCCAGTAAGGGATTTTAGAAGGAGTTGCCAGAGACATGGAAGGAAAAGAAGGTGAGTTTGCTGTCAGAAGCCACAAGAAAATCCTTGACGAGATACAGAGGGGTCCAATGAAGTAATAAATGGAAAATTCCAGAAAGGGCAGGAGGAAGGGCATCTGGAACACAGACAATGGTAGAGGGAGAAAGTTAGTCACTGTAAAAGAGGAAGACGGTGTGTATGTGGAAATGGGATTTGTGCATCTCAAAGCAGAAGGTTTAAAATAGTTGTTGCAAATAATAGGAGAGGAAGTAACCAGAGATGTGTAGTAGGAGTTCCTAGCCTTGCTGAAGGCCCAGTTGGAACTGGTGACTATGAATACTGGTACAAAATATCTCGTAGGACCCTTGGTATATATTACCCTTGGAGGTTCGGAAAAAGTATTATATGTAGAAAATCCATTATGGGCAGGAGCCTTTTGGTGGAGAGTTTTGCTATGTCAGCATGTTGTTTGTGATCCCTAATTCTATTGGCATCAATTTAGGAAAATTCTATATTTTAGAACAAGACATCTTTTTGTATCTGGTAACCAAATATATTAGCCCAGAGTGAAAAATAAAAATTTTTTATACCTCCTCAAAAGACTTACACAAGCAAAAAAGAAATACCTTGCAGGGTAACTTCCTTCAGCTTTATTCTGTTCCCCAGTTTCAGGCACAAAGAAAACAAGTAGCAAAGTTGGGAGTTTTCTCTGGGTCCACACCTTCAGCAGGTCTGGTCTAGGGACTGAGATTCTTTCATATTTTATTTCATTTATTTTATTATTATTTTTATTTTTAGCTACAACATCAGGTAGACCTAAGAAGCAGGGTTTTGAAGTGGAAGTGGTAAGAAAATCAGGAACACAGCAGCTCCACCTCCTAAAAACATTTCCCCAGAGAAAATGAGTTTTTTCTTGACTTCTTAATATTAAATGGAGTTTACTGACAATGATTTACTAGGTTCTTGAATGATTTGGTTTAATCCCACAGCCTCAGTTAAAAAACAACCTTGTGTTGTTATATTGTTTTCGTCTAAAAGAAAACTGATTGTTAAAATACATTTTCCAAAAGAATTAATTTTTGTAAGAAAGCATCCCAGTTGTAGACAGGCAATGTACCCAGATCCAAAGAAGAATTGGAGGACAATTCATGGCTGTGGTTGGCAGAATTGTGGCCCCTGTATTAGTTTGCTGAGACGGCCGTGACAGAGCACAACAGACTGGGTGGCTTCAACTACAGAAATTTATTTTCTCACAATTCTGACGGCTAGAAGTGCTAGGTCAAGGGGTTGGCAGGGTTGGTTTCCCCTGAGCCCTCTCTTCTTTGTTGTAGATGACCATCTTTTCCCTGTCGTCACATGGTCTTCCCTCTCTCCATGTGGGTCTATGTCCTAATCTCCTCTGCTTATGAGGAGAACTGTCATATTGGGTTAGGGCCCACACGGATGACCTAATTTTAATTTAATTACCTCTTTAAAGGCCCTATATCCAAAAGTAGCCAGAAGGTACTGGGAATTAGGATTTCAACATACATTTTGGGGGACACAAAGGGTCCTTTTGACCCTTGCCCCTTGAATCACATCTATGAATATGGCAAAGGAACTCTGTAATTAAGGTAAGATGTAATTAGGGTAAGAGATCTAAAGACAAAGAGATTATCCTGGATTACCCAAGTGTACCCAATCTAATCCCATGAGCTGGTAAAAGACGAGAACTTCCTCCAGCCAGAGGCAGAAGAAGTCAGGGAGGTCCTAAGCATGAGAAGGTTTGTTGAACCCTGCCGGCTCTGAGAGCCCACAGGCAAGGACAGAGGGGGCCTCCAGGAGGACAGGGTGGCCCTCAGCTGACATCCAGCAAGGAAATGGGAACCTCAGTCCTACAGCTGCGAGGAACCGAGTTCAGGCAACAACCTAAAAGAACTTGGAAGCAGATTCTTCCCCAGAGCCTCCCACCAAGAACTCACCCAGCCAATGACACCTTGATTTCTGCTGTGTGAACCCTGAAGCAGAGAAACCATTTGAGTCTTGAGGCAGCCAAGACTTCTGACCTACAGAACTGTGAGATAGTAAGTTTGTGTTGTCTTTAGCTACTAAATTTGTGGTGATTTATTACAGTTAGCAATAGAAAATAAATGAACAACAAACTGAAGAGTCAGCAACTTAAGGAAAAGTACAGTCTAGAAATTAAATCTACAGGTGACTTCAACTTAGAATGAGCCAAATAATAAAATAAATCCAATAAAGTTACTAGTACAATTGAAGGTACCTTGGGAAATGAACCAGGATTTCTTCAAAGCCCTTTTGAAGAATCAGAAAATTAGCAGAACGACCTCCTGAATTGGAGCTAAATTCTGAATGGTTGTCAGTAGCTGTGAATGATTCCTCTCCTGACAAATAAAAATCAATGTCTGGGAGTCTGAATGCATAAATAATTCAAATACACGTCTCCTCTCTCACCTTCAACAAGAAAATAAATTGTACAATTACAGCTACACTGAAAAGAATGTTGTGAAACTCTCACACAATGTCTGGCACAACGTAAGATTTTAGTAAATGTTTATTATTATCATTATTATTACTTGTTTCATTTGATTGGTATATTCCTGAGAAGTAAATATTTTAATTTGCAAAAGTAAAGGATAATTTTCTATTGACTTAGCATATAACTTAAGAGATTTTTTTGGACTGAGTCCGAGTTGTTTTAAGATTTGCGCCTGAAAAGCCGCAAGCCCAAAGAACACGCCAGCTGGCTGAGTGCGGGACATAGGTTCATTGAGACTTACTAACCAGCGAGAGTCTCCGGTGGCGGCCGCAGTGGCAGCGATAGGCCCCAAGGTGGAGGAGAAGCGAGGTTATACAGGTCCCGCAAAACAAAGAACGATCCGTGGGAGAAACGATCTGGCGGGCCCTGCAGGCCTGCTCTCGTGCACACTGCGTCCCAAGAAGCCGGGAGACCTTGCAGGCTGGCCAGCGTACAGAACTGGCTGTCTGCTAAGCAGCGTTCCCATGGAGCCAGGAGACCCTGACTGCCTTGCCTGGTAGCTTGTCTGCCTGTGGGCCAGGTCCTTACAGAGATAATCCTCTGAGGGGAGAGGGGGAGCCAATACTGAGATTTAAAAAGTCACAAATAAAAATACAGAAAAAGATTAATAATAATATTTTTATTATTAAAATATTAATAAAATATTGTGGTTAACATTTTCATGTTACATAAGATGTCACATCTGGTCTATCAAATGAGATAAAGAGACTTCTGAAGCAAGAGTGTCAAACTGCAAGGCCTTCCGGGGCCAGGCAAGTAAAATAAATGTATGAGGTGAAGGGGTGCAAAGATAATAGGGAGTGATGAAAAATTAACAGCAGGACGGTATCCACCTTGCCTGAGAGCATTTTAATTCAACTGCCTTTAAAAGACTGCTGTTCAAACAAAACCTGTTTGAGGACCATCGTGCAATTTTTTTGCTCCCTTCATTTCCTAGTCCTTTCTACTTTCCCAGGTTAAAGACCATCACCTTCTCTTAGAGCGATCAAGAGTACACACTTAGAAGTTTTACTGTGTAGGAGGAAAGAAGACAGGGAGGTAGGGAAGGGAAGAAAGGAGAAAACCTAGGAGAGAGGGAGAAAAAGGAGAGAAGAGCATAACGGCCCTCAGAGTTACTGAGAACAGATGACTAAGATGAGAGGCAAAGGGGGGAGAATTGTCTGTATTTGTCAAGGGCCTGCTCTAATCCAGGCCCTGCTCTAGTCAAGACCATCTGTTAGGAACTGGGATGGTTGGAGTCTGTGGGCTCACGGAGCTCACAAATCTCTGAGGAAGATAAGGCACAAGTGGATTGAGTGTTGAGATTGGTCTTGGAGCCAGACAGGTATATAGGTTAAAATCTAGATTTTGCCACTGACCAGATGTACAGCCTTAGGCAAAATTAATTAACTTCTCTAAGGTCCCCTTTGGTAGCCATTGGGATGATTCTTATACATACAGAATATTTAAATAGCAATTTAACACAATACAAAAGATGTCACAATACATGAATTATTATCAAGTTAATTGTAAAGACAATAGTGACCCTGAGATAAAAGGGAGACATCTTTTTCAGGGAGATAAACATATAGACAGGGAAAACCTGCTGGTTTCTTCCAAAGGGCAAAGTCAAGGGAGGAGCTAGATCCCCGCGGATGGCTAGTCCTCCCTGGGTTTAGCACCAAAAAGTGAAGTTTAGATATATTATGGCACAGGCTAAGTTATTGTAACAAAGAAACCCCCAAACAGTGGCTTATTTATGGTAGGGGTTTATTTCTCTCTCAAGAACAGTGATCCACGGCTAATAGGGTGTTCACCATATTCGACAAGGGCTCCAAGTCTGGGTCAAAGATCAGCTCTGATCATGGCCAAGAATCAGGAAGGAGGAAAAGGAGAAGGTGAGACACTCCTCATCCTTTTATGAACAAGACTGGAAAGTGGCGCGTGTCACTTTCACTCACATCCCATTGGTCACGTAGCCACATAAGTTGATAATCACAAAACAGTCACAGGGATGTGAAATACAGTATGGGGAATATAATCAATAGTGTTGTAAAGATCATGTAGGGTGTCAGATGGCACTGGACTTATCAGGGGGATCATGTCATGGACGGTGCAGATGCCTGAGCACTGTGCTGTACATCTGAAGCTGAAGTAGAATTATATTGAATGTCAACTATAATTAAATATATACATATAGTCACAGATGTAAAGTACAGCATAGGGAATATAGTCAATGGTATTGTAACAGCGATATATGATGTCAGAGGGGTAGTAGATTGGGGGAGTTTTCACTTTATGAGGGGCATAAATGTCTAATTATTACATTGTTTTGTAAACCTGAAACTAAAAAAAAAAAAAGAAAAATGGTGTGCCATCATCCACCTTATTCGCTGGATCTGGCACAGTGCAACTCTTCGCTTTTCTCCAAAGTCAAAATGACTATGAAAAGAAAATGTTTTGAATCAATTCATGACATCAAGACAGCCATGACAGCACAACTAAAGACATTCACAAAACAGGACTTCCAGAACTGCTTCAGAAAGTGGTAAGAATGATGGGATAAGTGTGTTTGAAGCAAGGGGGAGTATTTTGAGGGAGATTAGTGGCAATGTGTCTTTTACTGTAATAAATTTTTTAATTACAAAGAAAAGCTACAAGGAAGGCCGGGAAATGTATCATTAGTCCAGTGGCCGTGTGTCTAGCTACAACAAAAAGTAAGAAGAGGGAAATGGATGTTGGGAGAAAATTAACAATCTTTGCCATAGAGAGACCAATGGGAACCCCAAAATTTTAATGCACATTTTAGAATAGAAGGAGGAAGTTTGCCATCTGTTTCAAGTAGGTGAGAGTCAGTAAACACAGCAGGGTCAATTACACCACAGGAACATTTGTTGTGAGACTAGTATTTATTTATCTTACAACTGAAAGTTTGGTTTGTCTTTTTCCATCCTTGTTTCTCCTTAGGGAACTCAGGTATCCCGAATTGGATTACTCATACTCCCATGTCATAAAAAACAGACATCATTAATACAATGCATGGCCCACTTACATTAACTAATTTATTTATTGGTTTAATTAATTTTTAATTAAAACCAACATTAATGTACATCATACACCCCATATCTATGAATAAATGTATGAAAGGGTGCTAACTGAATTTTTTTATGTAGAAAAAACACTGCAAGAAAGCCAATCAAAATAAATAGTGATTTTTTTTACTAATCACTAGAGATTAAATGATGAGCAAGAAACTCTATTTGCATAATGGGAAATGTATTCAATGGTAGTTACCCAATTTGTAGCATGCCACGTGGGTAAACCAGGTCAATAGCACCCTTTGTATTTAAACAGATAATCTATTCAGATACATAGCAGCAGATACTGGCATGGCAGCCAGCCTTCTTGCTGCACCTTCACTCCAGAATGGTTTAGTTCTCATTTTTGGGGTGATATTCATACGACCATCACAGTTCCCATGGAACTTTGCTTTCTGGCTGTAAGACTATCTATTTATAATTAATATTTCATCCTTATTACTAAATCTTTCAGCCTTATTACCTTAGTTTTGGTGGTAAATTCCTAATTATTTAGGCTTATTAACTTAGATTTGATTCTCCACAGCATTTTTCCCAGTTTTATTGAGAAATAATTGACATAGATCACTGTATAAGTTTAAGGTGTACAGCAGGATGGTTTGATTCACATATATTGCAAAATGATTACTACAATAGTTTCAGCTAACATCCATCTTCTTACCGTGTTTCCCTGAAAATAAGACATAACTGGAAAATAAGCCGTAGCATGATTTTTCAGGATGACATCCCCTGAACATCAGCCCTAACACATCTTTTGGAGCAAAACTTAATATAAGACCCGGTCTTATTTTCAGGGAAACACGGTGTATAGATACAATAAAAAGAAAAGAAAGAAAAAAAGAAACCAGGCAAAATTTTTTCTCCTTGTGATGAGAACTCTTAGGATTTATTCTCTTAACAACTTTCCTATATATCATACAGCATTGTCAGCTATAGTCATTATGTTGTACATTACATCCCTACTACTTACTTATCTTATAACTGGAAATTTGTACCATTTGACCATCTTCATCCAATTCCCTCTTCCCTCACCCTTCACCTCTTGTAGCCACAAGTCTGATCTCTTTTTCTATCAGTTTGGTTGGTTTCTCTTTTCTTTTCTTTCTTTTGTCTTTTTCTTCCTTTTTCTCGTTTCTTTTTTAAGATTCCACATGTGAGATCACACAGTATTTGTCTGTCTATTTGACTTATTTCACCTAGCGTAATGCCTTCAAAGTCATAATGCCTGTTGGTATGTCTTTTTTGGAGAAATGTCTATTCAAGTCCTTTGCCCATTTTTTAAATTGGTTATTTGTTTTTTGATATTGAGTTGTATGATTTCTTTATGTATTTTAAATATTAACTCCTTATCAGATTTATGTTTTGTGACTATATATTTCCATTCCATAGCTTGTCTTTTCACTTTATTAATGGTTTCTCTTGCTGTGCAGAAGCTTTTTAGTTTGATGTAGTCCCACTTGTTTAATTTTTATTTTGTTGCTTGTGCTTTGGGTGTCATATCCAAAAAATCATTACCAAGACCTATGCCAAGGAGCTTTATTCCTATGTTTTTTTCCTAGGAGTTTCATGATTTGAGGTTTTACATGTAAGTCTTTCACGCATTTTAAGTTGATCTTTGTGAGTGGTGTAAGGGGTTCAGTTTTATTCTTTTGTGTTTGAATATCCAATTATCCAGCACCATTTATTGAAGTGACTGTCTTTTCTATTCTTGGGTTCCTTGTCAAATATTAGTTGACTATATATGTTGGGTTTATTTCTTGGCTTTTAATTCTTTTCCATTCGTCTATTTGTCTGTTTTTATGTCAGTATTGTTATGATACATATAATCTTTATAATATAGCCTGAAATCAGGATGTGTAATGCCTCCGCTTTGATCTTCTTTCTGAGGATTTCTTTGGCTATTTGGGCTTTTTGTGGTTCCATATAAATTTTAGGGGTGTTTTTTCTACTATTATAAAAAATGCCACTGGAATATTAATAGGGATTGCATAATGGAAAATATATTTAATAGTAGTTATCCAATTTGTTGCATGTCAAGTAGGTAAACCAGGTCAATAGATGGCTTTTGGTAGTATTCACATTTTAACAGTATTAATTCTTCCAATCTATGAACATGGGATTTCCATGGCTCACTTTTATTTCCCAATTTATTTGTGTGTGTTTTTTATATACTATACTGAGCACTTCTGACTACCCTCATTCAACCCAAGGAACAGAAGATTAACTATAATTCACACTTATCTATATATCCCTTCCCTATTTCAACCCCTGCACTTCAAGGTAACCACTATCCCATTTTATGTTTATTATTTCCTTACTTTTTAAATAAAATTTAATCCACATATACATGGAGGCCAAATAATATATTAAATTTTTGTTGTTTTGAATTTTACAAAAGTATTAATATACAACATGCTTTCAATTTTGAGAAATAATTTAGCTGGGTGTCCTAGGTTGGCAGTTATTTTCTTTTAGCACATTTATAATTCCTCTGGATTTGGGTTTCCTTTAGAAGCCTAATTGTTGCTCTCATGAATAAAAATACCGTCAGCTGCATTTTGAGAATCTATTTTAGTATTTGGTGTTCAACAGAATGAGTACCAAATGTCTAGGTGCAGATTTCCTCTTATTCACCCTACTAGCAATCAGTTAGGATTCTTGAATCTGCGTAGACATTTTTCTTCAGTTGTGCAAATCCTTAGCTATTATCTCTTCAAATATGCTACCCAATTCTCTTTCCTCCCACCTTCCTTCTCTCTCACTCTCTATGAATCAGAACATCTTATTATATCATTTTTGTCTCTTAACTTCTCATCCATATTTTTAATCTTTTCATTTCTCTGTGCTACATTCTGGAAAATTTCTTTTGATTTATCCTCTGGTTAAGTAATTATCACTTCATCTGCATCCAATCTTTTACCCAATGCCTACCGTATTTTTAATTTCAGATATTGAGTTTTCTATTTCTAGAAATCCTATTTGGTTCTCTTTGAAACATATTAGGTTATTTTCTATGGTTTCCTATTCCTACATAGTTTTCAATATTTTCTTTTAAATTTATTTAAAGGTAGTAATCAAAGGAAATTATGACACATGCTACAATGTAGATGACCCTGAGGACGTTATGCTAGGTGAAATAAACCAGTCACAAAAAGACAAATACTGTATTATTCCACTTTACTACTCTGACTAGATCATATCAGATTTATCATATATCATATCCAAAGTAGTAAAATTCATAGAATCAGAAAGTAGAATGGTGGTTGCCAGAGGCTGGAGGGAAGGGGAAATAGGGAATTGTTTAATGAGTATAGAATTTCAGTTTTGCAAGAAGAAAAAGTTCTGGAGATTGGCTGCACAACAATGTGAATATAATTAACACTGTTGAATGAACTGTACACGTAAAAATGGTTAAGATGGTAAATATTATGCTATGTGTATTTTACCACAATTAAAAATAAAATTAGAAAGTAATGCAAAAAAGTAGCAATTATAATTGTTTCATGAAGGCAGTGTGGAGGTTCCTCAAAAAATTATGAATAGAATTGCCATATGACCCAGCAATCCCTCTCCTGGGTATCTACCCAAAAAATCTGAAAACATTTAGAGATAAAGACACGTGTGCTCCAATGTTCATTGCAGTTTTGTTTACGGTGGCCGAGACATGGAAACAACCAAAATGTCCTTCGATAGATGAATGGATAAAGAAGTTGTGGTATATATACACAATGGAATACTATTCGGCGGTAAGAAAAGATGATATAGGAACATTTGTGACAACATGGTTGGATCTTGAAAGTATAATGCTGAGCGAAATAAGTCAGACAGAAAAAGCAGAGAACCATGTGATTTCACTGATATGTGGTATATAAACCAAAAACAACAAAAGAACAAGACAAACAAATGAGCAAGACAAACTCATAGACACAGACAATAGTTTAGTGGTTACCAGCAGGTAAGGGGGGTGGGGGGTGGGGGTGGGAGATGAAGGTAAGGGGGATCAAATATATGGTGATGGAAGGACAACTGACTCTGGGTGATGAACACACAATGGGATTTATAGATGATGTAATATAGAATTGTACACCTGAAATCCATGTAATTTTATTAACAATTGTCACCCCAATAAATTTAATTAAAAAAATAAATAAATAAAATAATTGTTTCATAATCTAGTATTCCTGCCGTTCTGTTTCTATTGTGTGTTATTTCTGTTGGTTCTCACTCACAGTGACTTGTTCCTTGTTTGGTTTGTTGTTTTTTACTGTGTACTAGTCACTGTCTCTGAAAAATTACTCATGGAGATTCTTTGAGGACCAAGACAAAGATGCATTCTTTCAGAGAGGATTTGAGTTTGCTTTTGCCGGCACTTAGAGACACTTCCAGTTTAGGGCTACTTTAAACTAGATTTATGACTTTAAAAAGTGCTTTGAATGATTCATATCATTTAGGCTACAAATCCACAAAAAGGCTAGCTATGATTATAATGTCTCAAGGAGAGTTTCCCGCCCCCCATAAATTCAGTGCACTACTCAGTTAACTTTCCTTGGAATCTCTTGGGAGAAAGGTGTGGGGGCAGACTTACTTCTGATTCTGTCAGGAAAGTTTTTTCCTGTGGGCAAGTCCCCCCCAAGAGCTCCATCCCCTTATTGGAGATGTCTCCCTCCATCCTCTTATTGGAGATGACTCCTGCAGGCACCATAGTTAGAGGCTTCCCTGTCAAAACAATGTTGAAGGATCACAGCTGCTAGGGACAGATTTCCCGGCACCCTGGCCAGATTTAACCAATCCCTAGCATCGCAATGGCAATAGCACGAATGTCCCCCAAACCCGGAGGCCTAACTTATAAAACAAAGCGCCCGACCCCGGAGAGTGCTCAGTTCTTTGGGAACAATCCCGCTGAGTCTACTGGTATAATAAAGCTGTGTTCTCCCTGATCTCTGCGTGCCACTTGAGTCTCTCAGTCCTCCTCATTCTTCCTCAACAATTCACCTTTAATCATATGTCTTTGGGGGGTCCATGACTAATATAGGGAAGGCCTTCGAACAGATTCCCCATCTTGGCAGACCCTGAGCTTTGATTTCATTTGTTCTTATTCTGCAGAGCTTTCTCATAAATGAAATTCAAATTTGGCCAGATTGGCAATATCCTCAGAGCAAAATTGATTTCCATGCTTGCTTACCTGTCCCAGTTCTTAAACTCTGTAGACTTTGGCTTTCTACCTCTTACCTCCTACCTTGTCAGCACTTCTCTGCTCTTAAGAGTATTTTAAAACTATTTTATCCAGCATTTTTAGTTGTTTTTAGCAGTAAGTTGGCCCCCAAAACCTAACCAATCAGAAATTCCTCTAGTTTTTAAAAATTTCCTTTCCATTGTTTTCTGTTCTACTTATTTTTTTCCTTCTATTTTTTGTTGTTCGTATTGTTGTTGTTGTTTTTCTCTAACTTCTTGAGTTGAACACTTACCTCATTACTGCTTTTCCTTTTCTTTACAAGGCTTTTCTACCCTAAAGCTCTCAATTTTCCTTAAAGTACACATTTCATTGTATTCCTTAAGTTTTGATTTGTAGTGGGGGAGTGATTACTCAAAGTCCCCTGTTTCCACCAACTCCTCACCCCAGCAGGGCTATCGTGCTGCCCAGATTTTTCTCCTAAGGACACCTGCAGTCAAGGTTGGACAAGTGCCCCCAATTTTCCCCATGAGGGAGCAGCAATGGTTGCCCAAGGCAAAGCCAGGAAAGATCATTTAAATTACCTTTTTCTGCTCAGTATTTTCCAGTTCTGGCTACACATGAAAATCACTAGGAAGTTTTGAAAAATTCTGATATTTGGGACCCACCTAGAAAATGTTCTAATTGGTCTGACATAGGGCCTGGGCCTCGCACTTTCAGTGATTTAATGTGAAGACAGGATGAGAACCACTCCTGTAATTGATCTGCTCGCTGCCACCAGACTGCATCCTCCCTCCCCACTCCCACTCCCAATCAATTGTAAACAGTCTTCTGTCTTCCTACAGTTATTTCCTGGTTTCATATTTTTCTCTGTCATTTCTCCTTTAAGACCGGAGGCAGACACCCTGGTAATTTAATTTGCCACATGGATAGGAACCAGAATTCCCCCTTATATTGTTTGTCTCCACAGGAATTCTCAGCATGAGACAGAAACACTGGTGTGGGATGACCGCCAAAACAGACACCATGTTAGCAGGGCTTTTACCATCGTAGCCACTGACATGTACATCATCTTCGAACAGAAGCCACTGAGGAGCAGCAATTGCACTGAGGTTAACCAATGGAACAAGAGCGTAATTCTCCTGATACGTCAGTTCCTCATCTGTTGGAGTTTGAATATCGCTTTTGCCGGCACTTAGAGACACTTCCAGTTTAGGGCTACTTTAAACTAGATTTATGACTTAAAAAAGTGCTTTGAAAGACACTTCCTGTCTTGCATCACCAGCATCATCAGCTGCTTGCTCATATACTCAGTACACGCCCAGATGTGCAGGGGCTTGGTGATCTACATCACCTGGATCTTCTTCTATGAAACTGTGAACATCGTACTACAAATCCTTACCAACAATGACACCAGCATTGGGGAGGTCAGAGTCACGCGCTGGTTTGGCTTGGTGTCCCATATATTCATGCACTGTTTCTGGATGTTCTTTGTCACCACTTATGCCCACATAATCTACAAAAGTAAAGCCCAGGGCAATATAATTTTCTACAACAGACGTATTTCTGCAGGCAGTAGAGAGTTCCCACGGCAGAAATCAAAGATAATCAACTTTACCCGCCACTATAATGAATAATGTTGGCCTTTTTCTCTTCCGTGAGTGGTAGATCTCCCAGGTTTTCATGGTAGTTCTGTTTCCATCTTTCACTTTTGCTGGTCTGTTGAAGTAGAGACCCTACTGTCGGGTGGCAGTGTGGAGAGAAATCCTGCTCACCGAGGATGGTTACTTAAAGGGCACTGTCATTTATCAAGCACTCCTGGAGTTCTCCTTCTTTTTCTGATCAGCACCACCTTCCTGGTCAAAATGAAGAGGGCAAGGGAGTGAAATGAAGCGAATTGCAGTCAGGCAAGCCTTTCACCTTGGTATGTCTTCATCAGCCTCCAACCCAGAGCTCTCTAGTGTAACCCTGGGACAGGCGCATCTGTATGTGTACCTCAGGTTGCATAAAGGATTCTGTCGGTGCCTTTGAGCTATAGTTTTTCTCCCTGTGTCCTCTCTGCTATATTCCAGATAAGTAAAAGAATAAAAATAGAGAAAAATCATTCTTCCTTTTCTATTTTGAATCCCCTCCTTTCCAAATTTGTCAAATAGTGCAAATGACACTTATGTGGTTAATCAAAAGGGACTTGCTAAACTTTTCTGTGTCTGGACACTGGAGGAGGATGCAAGAAAAGTGTAAGCTTTGAGGCCTGACCTTGAGTATTTTGCAGTTATGCATCACTTAGCCAACCATATGAGACAGTACAAGATTACACATTATCACAGATCAAGAAACTTCACTTTGGGGCCGATCTGGTGGCTCAGGCAGTTGGAGCTCCATGCTCCTAACACCAAAAGCTGCCAGTTCAATTCCCACACAGGCCAGTGGGCTCTCAATCACAAGGTTGCCAGTTCGACTCCTCGACTCCCGCAAGGGATGGTGGGCTGCGCCCCCTGCGGCTAAGTTTGAATAGGACACCGTGAGCTGAGCTGCCACTGAGCTCCCGGATGGCTCAGCTGGTTGGAGCATGTCCTCTCAACCACAAGGTTGCCGGTTTGATTCCTGCAAGGGTTGGTGGGCTGTGCCCCCTGCAACTAACAATGGCAACTGGACCTGGAGCTGAGCTGCGCCCTCCACAACGAAGATTGAAAGAACAGCACCTTGACTTGGAAAAAATCCTGGAACTACACACTGTTCCCCAATGAAGTCCTGTTCCCCTTCCCCAATAAAATCTTTTAAAAAAAAGTACTCCCCCGCAAAGAAAAAGAAACTTCAATTTGTGTTCAGGTTTAGAAACTATCAGAGCAGCTTAAGCCAGGATTGAAGACAAACTGAGCAAACTTGTGCTTCAAACATTCAATATTATTTTAAGTGTTTATTTAATAGCTTTCTTGAGGCATAATTGACATATGATAACACATAATGTTTAAAGTATACAATTTGACATAAGTATATCCCAGTGAAACCATCACCACGATTCAGTTCATGAACATATGTGTTACCTGCAAACGTTTCCTCATAATCCCCGCCTCCCGCCCCTCCCTGCGCTCCCCACCCCACATCACAAGGTACTGATTTGCTGTCACTATAGATTAGTTTGCGTTTTCTAGGATGTTACACAAGTGAATTCATACAGTATGGACTCTTTTTTTGTATGGCTTCTTTCGCTCAGCCTGATGCCTCTAAGATTCATCCATGTCGTTATGTATGTTAATAGTTTGCTCTTCCTTGCTGAGCAGGTGCCATGGCAGGAGTGTACCACAGTCTGTTTATCCATTTGCCCAGTGAAGGGCATGTAGTGGTTGCAGTTTGGGGCCATTAGGAATAAGAACACTATAAGCTTCTGTGTAGAAGACTTTGTATGGACTTAGGATTTCATTTATCTCGGGTAAACACCATTTTAACTTTTTTAAGAAACTGGCAATATTTTTTCTAGAGCGGCTTACAATTTTGCATTCCCAGTGACAGTATATGAGAATTCCAGTTTCTCTATGTCCTTGCCAGCACTTAGTACAAATGATAAGTTTTTCATTTTAGCCATTTTGATAGGTGCATAGTGGTATTTCTTTGTGGTTTTAACCTGGGTTCTCTAATGACAAATGATGCTGAGCATCTTTTCATGTGCTCATTTAGCTCCTTATATCTTTTTTGGGTAACAAGTCTGTTCAAATCTTTTGCCCATTTTTAAAAATTAGTTTGTTTTTTATTGTTGAGTTTGGGGTGTTCTTTATATTTTCTTTCTTTCTTTCACGATTTTATTGGGAAGAGGAACAGGACTTTATTAGGGAACATTGCATATTTCCAGGACTTTATTGGGAAACAGCGTTTTTCCCAGGACCCATCAGCTCCAAGTCAAGTTGTTGTCCTTTCAATCTTAGTTTTGGAGGGCGCAGCTCAGCTCCAAGTCCAGTTGCCGTTTTCAAACTAGTTACGGGAATTGAACCAGCAACCCTGTTGTTGAGAGCATGCGCTCTAACCAACTGAGCCATCTGGCACCTGGGAACTCAGCCGCAGCTCAGCAGCAGCTCGTTGTCTTCACTCTAGTTGCGGAGGGTGCAGCTCACTGGCCCATGTGGGAATCTAACCGGCAATCCTGTTGCTCAGAGCTCGTGCTCTAACCAATTGAGCGATTCGGCCTCCCTATATTTTCTAAATACAAATCCTTTATCAGGTATATGACTTGTAAATATTTTTTCCAGTTTGTGCCTTGTCTTTTCATTCACTTAACAGTATCTTTTGAAAAGCAAAGATTTTTAATTTCAATGAAGTCCAATTTATAATTTTTTTTCTTTTTTAATTGGAATAATTTACTATTCTGACAAAAGCACAAAGTATGGAAAATTAAAGTACTTGAATCATTTCAGAGCATAAAGTTTCACACTAGCAGATTTCTGTTTTTAGCATTTTGAACAGAAATATTCAGAGTAAAGGCAAATGGCAGGCCAGGCTCTGACCACCTGTGGTGAGTGATTCCTCTGACTTAGTGTGTGCAGCTCACAGAACAGTGCCGTCATTTGGGGTTTTTTTCCTCTACATTTTGGGAGTGCAAGAAAGGACACTTACAGAGAATGAAAATGGTGTTCACTGAATTCACAGCGGGTGTAGAAGATGGAAGAGAAATGCTGAGACAAAAGGAGAAAGATCACAGGCGGAGGAGGAGCTCAAATGGACAGTCCACAGGCTCTGACGGCGCAGCACGTGGTCTCCTCCTCCAATCGCACGGTGCGGCTCCCGTCAGCAGAGCTGTCCCAGAAGCAAGAACTTGCCCTGTGTGATCCTGCTCCCTTCTTCTGCATAATTGTACACGTCACAATGTAGGAGCATTTAACTGGTTTTCCCAGCTTGGTGAGTTGGCTTCATGTTTGTTCTATTACATCTGTGGTCCACTGATTCACTTTGCTGTGGTGACAGGTGTTGCCACCAACAGCACTTCCTACAGCCTCTTTTACTATGTTGCTCACTTCATGAACAAGGAAAGCAGTCTCTTCCGCAGACTGTGGTCTTCCATCTTTCCTCCAGCATCGCCTCTGCCTCCCTAAGTAGAGCGCACTCAATTTGTTCTTTTATGAATCACACTTTTGGTTATGATATTTACCCCAACCCCAGGTCATGAAGGTTTTCTCCTATGTTTTCTTCTAGAGGTCATAGTTTTAGGTTTTAAACTTAGATCCATAATCCCTTTTGAGTTATTTTTTTTATGTATAGTGAGAGATATAGATCAAAGTTTACTTTTTTTGCTCCTGGTTTTCTAACTGTTCCAACACTAATTCTTAAAGGATTTCCTTTCTCTACTGAATTGACTTTATATATACGTACACACATGCCTGTTTCTGGACTCTATTTTACTACATCGACCTATTTGTCTATCTTTATGCCACTGCCACCCTGTCTTGATTACGGTAGCTTTAAACTAAGTCTTTAAATCATATTCCTCCATCGGTGTTTAAAATTGTCTTGCTGATTTTCAAAATTGTTTTGCCAATTCTAGGTCCTTTGCATTTCCATATGAACTTTAGAAACAGCTTAAAATTTCTATTTATAAAACTTCTGCTGGGATTTTGATTGGAATTGCATTGAATCTATAGATCTATTTGGGGAGAATTGACATCTCAACAATATTGAGTCTTCTAACCCATGACAATAGTATTTCTGTCCATTCACTTAAGTCTTTTTTGATATCTCTAAGCTGTGCTTTGTAGTTTTCAATATACAAGTCTTTCACACCTTTTGCAGATTTATCTCTAAGTATTTTATATTTCTGATGCTATTGTAAATGGTATTATTTCTTAAGTTTTAATTCCAACTGTTTGCTTTTAGGATATAGAAATACAATTTTTTGTTTGTTTGTTTTTTGTATATTGTACCCTACTACACTGCTAAACTCATGTATTAGGTCAAGTAATGTTTTTGTAGATTCCATCAGATTTTTTGCATAGTAAGTTATGTTGTCTGCAAATAAAAATAGTTTTACTTCTTCCTGTTCTTGTCTTATTTCACTGGCAGCACCACTAGTACAGTGTTGAGTAGACGTAGTGAGATGTGACATTATTGTCTTTTTCCTTATTTTAGAGGGAAAGCACTTAGTCTTTCTTCAGTAAGTATGTTAGCTATAGGTTTTTTCATAGCTGCCCTATATCAGATTGAAGAAGTTCCCTTCAATTCCTAGTTTGCTGAATTTTTTAAAATCAGGAAAAATGCTGCATATTCTCAAATGTGTTTTTCTACATGTGTTGAGATGATCATATGCTCTTTATTTTTTTTAATTATTAATATGGTAAATTAGTTCGATAGATTTTTAAATGTTAAACCAGCCATGATATTCTTGGGATAAACTATTTGGTCATGATGTGTAATTCTATAGTGGATTAGATTTGTTAAATTTTGTTTAGAATTTTTGAATCTATGTTCATGGGAGATATTTGTCTGTAGTTTATTTATAATGTCTTCATCAGGTTTTGGTATCACAGTAATGCTTTCATCATAGAAAGGAGTATTTCTTCCTTAAATGTTTGGTAGGGTTCATCACTGAAACCATCTGGACCTGGAATTTCTTTGTGGAAAGTGTTTAACTACAAATTCAATTTTTTTTGTAAACAGATAAGGGACTGTTGAGGTTATCTAGTTCTTCTTCAGTAAGCTTTAGTAGTTTGTGAGTTTTTAATAATTTTTTTACCTAAATTGTCAAGTTTATTGCCATAAAGCTGTTCATAATATTCTCTTGTTATCCTTCTAATATCTGTAGAATGTATAGTGAAGTCATTGCTCTCATTTCTGATGTCCATTTGTGTTCTCTCTCTCTCTCTCTCTCTCTCTCTCTCTCTCTCTCTCTCTCTCTCTCTCTCATTAGTCTGACTAGAGGTTTATAAGTTTTTAATGAAACCAGTTTTGGGTTTCATTGATTTTATCTATTATTTTTCTATCTTATGTCTCCATCTCCATTGACTTCTGCTCTGATATTTATTATTTTCTTCTACTTACTTTGAGTTAAATTTGCTCTTCTTTCTATACTTTCTTAAGGTAGAAGCTAAGGTCATGGATTTAAGATCTTTCTTGTTTCTAAGATAGGCACTTAGTGCTATAAAATTTCCCCTAAGTGCTACTTAAATGGCATCACACAAATTTTGATATGTTGTGTTTTTGTTTTTAGTCAAATATACTTTCACAAATCATGCTGCTATGAATGATTTTTTCATATATTCTGGCAAAAACATGCACGCATGTCTATTAGTTATGTAAGTAGGAGTAGAAATGTAGGGTCATAGGGCGAGTGAATGTTTGGCTTTAGAATGTATGGCCAAAGAATTTTTCAAAGTATTTGAATCAATTTACTCTCCCACTAGCAATATATGAGAGATATAATTAAATTCTTGCCAACAATTGGTTTTCTCTTTTTCATTTTAGCCATGATATCCCATTATAGTTAATTTGAAATTCCTGTCTGACTAAAATGTTGGGCAATTTCTGTAAATTTATTAGGCATGTAAATATATTCAATAGGACACTGGAATGGACTAATTGTTAATAACTGAATGGGACGCCTGTAATGTGCCAGCATCTTTTAACTGTTACAATTCTTTTGTTATAAATGGATCTGTGGTCAAAGACCTGTGACATAATAAAAAAAGTTTGGTCTTTGTCCCAGTTCCTGACACAGAGTTCCTAAAACCTTTGAAATCTCCTGAGTGAGAAGACTGTTTTTGGGTGCCAATGAGATGACTTTTGGCTGAGGGGTCCTAGAGAGCTTCAGGATGAGGGATCGTCACCAAAAAGACCAGCCGTGATTAGAAGGTTGCAACTTTCAGCCTCTCTCCCTGACCTCTGAGGAGAGGAGCTGGAGGTTGAGTTCAATCACCAATGGCCAATCACTTAATCAATCAGGCCTATGTCATGAAACTTCAATTAAAAACAAAACCTAAATTGACAGAAATCAGAGAGCTACCAAATTGCTCATCACATCCATGTGCTGGGAGGGTGACACACTCCACCTCAGTGACACAGGCTCCTGCGCTGGGGACCCTTCCAGATCTCACCCTACGGACCTCTGGCTGCTCACTTGTATCCTTTATAACCAACTGTAACAGTAAGCTTAGCATTTTCTTGAATTCTATGAGTTGTTCTAGCAAATTATCGAACTTGAAACAGGGGACCCCCAACTTACTACCCACATCAGGCAGAAATTCAGGTAACATGAGGGGTACTTGAAACTTGTGACTTGCGTCTCAAGTGATGGCAGCCTGTGGGACGGAGCCTGTAACCTGTGGTGTCTGATGCTGACTCCATGTAGTGGCAGAATTCCCCGATTGTGGGATGCCCAGGTGGTGTCCGAGAATCAGAGAATTGGTTCAGTGGAGAGAAAAAATCCCTCACCATCCCACAAAGAAATTTAGAGTAAGAGTGAGCAAGTCAACCTCCCCCTTGGATGTCAATTATTCTTCCAGCCAAATCTGAGTGCCTATAAAGTACCAGAGAAAGTTCTACTCTCAGATCTTTGCTCCGAGAATTGAAATTAGTCATTCTTTTTACATCCCTTACCTTGAACACCTGAAATCTTTTCCTACATTAGGAAAAATCCACACAGAGACTCTTGGTGAAAGGCAGAAGCCACTTCACTCCATAAAAGAGGGAAACACACTGTCCCCAACACTCGTGCAGCTGGACACGGCATAAGGCTCCCTGGTCAGGTGACCACATGCCAGACTCTGACTCAGGACGTGGTGACACAGAGGCTGGAACCGAGCAGTATGCATTTGGCAGTAGCAACACAGCTGCCAGGAGCAGCAGTGACAGCAGTCATGGCCGCAGGGTCCGGGGCCCACATGGATGTCAGTGGTGTGAGCAGTGACACATGTGCCCAGCAGAAGGGGCAGTGGTTCCCACGTGGGACCCGACCTGGGGGGACTGTGGGTCAGTTCCTGGTGCGTGGCCTCAAGCCTGTTCTGTGGCCTTCACCAAAATAGTATTTTGCCAGAATGTTTTACAGACGCACACACACACACACACACACACACACACACACGCACACGTGGGTGTGCATGAGGTCAGACAATTAAGTTCGTGAACTTGTTGTAACAATATTGCTAACCTTTTTTTATAACAAAGGGATTATTCATTATGAATTTGTACCAACTGGACAAACAGTTAACTAAGTTTACTATTTGGAAGTGCTGAAAAGGCTGCATGAAAGTTAGACAATCTGAAGTTTTCACCAACAATTCATGGCTCTTGCATCACAACAATGCACCAGCTCACATGTCACTGTCTGCGAGGGAGTTTTTAGCCAGTAAACAAATAACTGTATTGCAACACCCTCCCTACTCACCTGATCTGGCCCCCAATGACTTTTTCTTTACCTGAAGATAAAGGAAAGATTGAAAGGAAAACTTATGATGACATTCAGGACATCAAGGGTGATACGACAACAGCTCTGATGGCCATTCCAGAAAAAGAGTTCCAAAATAGCTTTGAAGGGTGGACTAAGCACTGGTGTTGGTGCATAGCTTCGCAGGGTGAGTACTTCGAAGGGGACTGTAGTGATATTCAGCAGTGAGGTATGTAGCACTTTTCCTAGGATGAGGTCCCGAACTTAATTGTCTGACTTTGTGTGTGTGTGTGTGTGTGTGTGTGTGTGTGTGTGTGTGTGTAAATTAGAAAAAAATTGATTCCGTTGTTTGCTCCCAGAAATCAATCTGGGGAATAGTTTCAGGAGCGAGCTTTCAGAGATTTTTATTACACTGACCTGTGACCCACTCCTAACTCCCACCTGACTCTGCCCCACGGTAGAGAGAACATGTAACTCCCAATATCACGTCTCACAATTGACGGTATACGTCCTCCCCTTTTTGAGGAAAAACACCTTTAAAAGCTTATTTAAGACCATTGCCCACCCTGAGTTCCATCACTGACCTCAGAGGTTCCCAAGCTGGCTGAGCCCCAGGACAGCTTGTGGGCTTCTTACAAACACTCAGGCCTCTCCCAGACCCACCGTCTCCGAGAGCCAGACACAAGCCCAAGAGTCACTTCTGTAACAAGCCCTGCAGGTGAAGCTGACGCACAGCCTGTGGGAATCCTCGTGAGGGTCGTGCTACTAAAAGTGGGATCTGAAGACCAGCAGCGGCACCAACCTCCTCATGAATCCAGAGTCTCTGCTCTGCTCCAGACTTTGAGTCTTAACAAGACGTCCAGGGGATTCCCACCCAGGGAAGTTTGGGACTCGCTGGTCTACGTGCCTAATTGACGTGGGGCCAGAACTGTGCCATCTGCGAGGTGTGTGTCTGATCAGATCACAGCACTGGGGGTCCAGGATTCAGTCCTCTTCCTTTCTCTTCTACGGCCATCACTCCCTTGGTGACCTCATCTGTGCTGAAGGCTTCAAACATCATTTATATGTGTCACCTCCTAAGTCTATTTCTCCAGCCCCGATATTTCACCTAATCTCTAGACTCATCTGTCCAACTGCCAGTCTGATGACCTCACTTGTATTTCTAACAGACATCTCAGCTCCAGCATCTTTAAAATGAGTATCTGTGAGGCCCCCCTCCCCTCAGACATGCTCCTTCCAGAGTCTCCCCCATCTCTGCTAACAGCAACTCCATCTTTCTACTTGTATCCTCTGAGATTTGGGGATACTTGACTCTCATGCCCAACTCACCCATTAGGAAATGCTGTAATGTCCACCTTCAGGACGTACCCAGAACCCCACTCCCACTGTTCCCACCGCTCACCCCCAGTGGCAGCAGGTCCAGCCCAGAACCCTGCAGATTCCTCCACTTCCCGACGGCCTCCCTCACCCAAGTCTGTTCTCAGCACCGCAGCCCCAGCGTCCTCTGAAAGGGGGTCACACCATGTCCCCTTCTGTTCCCAACTGTCCTGTACCTCCCCCCTCACTCAGCGCACAGCTCACTGCCCTCTACCATCCTCCCGGCCCCGTGGTCGGGCCGCACCTGTCTCTTCTCCATCAGTCTCTGCTGCAGCCACACCAGCCTCCCTGCTCTTCCCAGAAACCAGACAACTCCTGCCCCAGGGCATTCCCACTGCAGGTTCCCTGCCTGGAAAGAACGCACCCAGACATCCTCGTGGGGAATTCCTCATGTCCTTCAAGACTTCCCTCAAGGTCACCTTCCCAGCGAGGCCCCCTGAGCACCCCAATCAACACAGCCGTCTTCCCTGGCCCCACACCCCACATTCTGGATCCCCTTCCCCACTACATTTTCCCCAGAACACTTATCTCCTTCTAACATAAACACCTTCCTAGTTTACTGTGCTTATAGGATATAGTCTGTCTCTTCCCACTGGAACAGACGCTCCTCAAGTTCAGCCATTTCTCTGACGTTAGTTCAGTGATGTTTCTCAGAGGCAGAAACTATCACACATCTGGCACACGGCCAATATCAGTGAATGGTCAATGACAGCGCCTCCCTGTTCTAAGGACAGTGTCTTTATTAATGTAGCCTCGGGTCAAATGCTGTTTTGTGGCAGCTACAGCACCAAGTCCCCTCACACTGGCATCAGGGCCACCTCCCCTTTTCTCACAGGTGCTGCTCTCCCCTCTCCCCCTTCTTTCTCCCACACCTGCCCTCCTGCTCACCACAGCACAGTGATATTTCCCTCTTCAGGAAACAGTGAGCCCCCACTTATGGGTCCTATTCTCCAACCAAATATAAATATAAAGTAGACTCTGCTTCATCAACCCCTGAGTTTGGACTGGAGCCAGCACTAGAGCTCAGGGCAGGGAGAGAGGGCAGCGAGCAGAGCAGAATTCCAGCAGGAACTTATCTAAGATGGGAAATTACGGGATCCCTCCTCTGCTCATTCCAGAATCTGGTTCCTCTGATAGTTTGTGAAAAGATGGAAAGAACCATCAGGCCCTGGAAGGAGGCGAGAGCTGGACAAGTCTGAAAATGCATCTCTCAATCCACAGACTCCTGTGTGCAGGGTCCCCCTGGCGTTGTGGGGAAAATGACTGGTAAAACACCTACTGCTGACAGGGGACACCCAGAGGAGCATGAGACCAGGACTCATAACAAGAACACAGTCATATTCCTCTATAAAAACAACAAATGAACACCCAGAAGATGGGGGCCGAGGGCCGGACCAGGCCTGAGCCTTGGTGACCCGGCCACACAAAGCCATCACTGACAAGACCAGACCTGGGTGATGCTCGGTTCCTGTGACCACAGGTCCTGGTGGGACAAGGTTCTACTGAAGGGACAAGGACAAAGGGGCAGAGAGGTGACCCCGCCGAGGAGCGACCATGTAAGAGCCCACGATGCACTGAGCCCCAACTGGGCTCAGGCTGCGTCCACGCTCGGTCCTCACAGCCTCTCCTGTCTCCACCCACAACAGACTCAGCACAGCAAACACACAGATTCTGGAAGTTTCTCAGTGCTTCCATTTATTTCCTCTCCAACTTACGGATTTTTCTCCTTCAATTAACCCATCAACCGTTCATAGCAAGAATTGAAAAAACAAATTCATATCCAGATTCTTATTTCAACAGGAAGTAAGAAGTTGCTGCTCAGAGTAACATGAAGTAAAGGTGGGGATGGAAACAGCCTCTGCTGGAACAGGACAGTGGGTCAGGGAAGAGACTCAGGTCAGTGTGCAGAGGGGGCATGGAGGGCAGGGGGCGGGCAGTCTCCAAGCTCCTCACATGATGCAAGAGGAACGCAGACACATTCAGATGCCCTTTGCAGAAAGAGAGATCAGAGCTTCCTGAAGTCACAAAGTGGGGACAGGAACAAATCTCGCACCACTCAGTCCCTACCAGGCAGCTCTCTCACGCTGTAGAAGAAAATAATCATAACAAATTCAGGTTAGTGGCTGTAAGTGGTGACATTCTCAACAGTCCACCGCTGCTCAAACTGTCCCTGAGAATTCCCAGTACCCAGTCCTGTCCCCTCTGTCCCCTCCCCTCACTTCAGGCCCCCCAGGTCTCACCTTTAGAAGCTGTGAGGGATACATCAGAGCCCTGGGCACTGTCACCGCCTGGGGGAGAATAAGACAGGATGTGGTTAGCGCTCACAGCAGATGTGGCTAAAGGAGGAATTATGGGGGTGGGTGAGCTCCCCAAGGGCTTCCATCTATTCCAAGGGTCTCAGGGATCACCCCCCCTCCATACTCACCTGCAGTCTGAGTGTAGCTCCTTCCTTTTCCACCTGCAAGAAGAAAACATCACATGAGAAGCCAGGAAGGAGGCAGTACCATGAGGTCATAAAGGAACCCCCTGGTCCTGGACCCCAGAGAAGTTTCCAGAACTGTGACTGCAGACCTACTGTAGGATCAGGAAACCTGAGGAAAGTACACGTGTGGGGACTGAACCAACCGCCCTCCTGGAGGTCTGTCCTCAGCGGGACCTTCCGCTCTGACTTGTGACTATTGAGAATCAGGTCCCCATCACCAGAATCATCAAGGTGTTAAATCCATCCCTCATTTTCACACGTGCGTTAATAAAGTGTTAGCAAATAGGGCCCTAGACAGGGAAAGCACACGTGTGTGGTTAGTCTTCCCACTAACGAGGCAGGACACACATCCACCTGGGGCCTGAAACCCCCCAGTGGGACAAGACACCTCATTCCCCGCCCCTTCCCCACCTGAGCGCTTCCTCCTCCACAGCACAGCTCCAGTGACCGCAGCTCCAAGGAGGACCAGCCCAGCAATGATGCCCACCACCATGCCAGCGGGGATGGCAGCCTGAGGAGGCGGCTCTGGAAGGGACAGGAAGGTGAGGGCCCTGACCCCCAGGCCTCAGCTCCGACCTGATGTCCTCCAGAGGCCCCTGCTTTCCCTGAGAAGAGGCTCTGTGCCCACGGCCCCCTCCGTACCCCATCTCAGGGTCAGGGGCTCGGGCAGCCCCTCGTGCTGCACATGGCACGTGTATCTCTGCTCCTCTCCAGAAGGCACCCCCACAGCTGCCCACTTCTGGAAGGTCCCGTCCCCCGCAGGCCTGGTCTCCACGAGCTCCGTGTCCTGGGTCAGGTCCTCCCCATCACGCTGCCAGGTCAGGGTGATCTCCGCAGGGTAGAAGCCCAGCGCCCAGCACCTCAGGGTGACGTCACGATCAGAGGTGCGGTGGTGGGTCACGTGTGCCTTTGGAGGATCTGAGGAGAAGGGTCAGAAAATTCAGGATCTTTGCATCCCTCATGGGACACTCCAGCAGTGCTCATGTGACCATCCCGATAATGGTCAGGACAACTGGGGTGGGGGAAGGGAGCAGAAAACCCAGACATCACACTGGACACAGGCGTCTGGGATAATGTCTAGTGTTTAGAAAGTTCTAGAATCAGGGTGAGACAGCACAGGGTCAGAGACAGGTCTCTGATGGAGAGAAAAGGGATTCCTGGTCCTGAGCTGGGTGGAGGCCACATGACTCAGAAAAGCTGGGGTCACAGCTCAGTCACACTGTGTGCGGGGCAGCGAACAAGGCCTGAGAGAGAAAGTCCCCCTGGGTTCCCAGAGCAGCTGCCAGAGTCACAGGGAACCGCTGCTCAGTTATTTCTGAGATGGTCCCCCCTCCATCCCCTGAGAGACTGCACCCCTAACTGTCCCTGAGAGAAGGGGGGCCCTTAGGGTCACTCTTTGGTACCGGATCTGAAAACCCAGGCGGACTCCATCTCCCGGGGTCGGGGAGGGGTGTCCGGGTGTTGATCCCATTTCCTCCTCTCCTCGTAGGAGGCCTCGCTGCCCCTCTCACCTGTGCGCTGCAGCGTCTCCTTCCCCCTCTCCAGGTATTTGCCGAGCGACTCCCTGCACCTGCCCTCAAAGTAGACCCTCAGGCGCTCCGCGTAATGGGCCGCCTCCCACTTGCGCCGGGTGATCTGAGCCGCCGTGTCCGCCGCGGTCCAGGAGCGCAGGTCCTCGTTCAGGGCGATGTAGTCGGCGCCGTCGTAGGCGAACTGCTCGTACCCGCGGAGGAGGCGCCCGTCCGGCTCCACGTCGCAGCCGTACAACCTCTGGTAGGTGTGAGACCCTGACCCCGCTCCGCCGTCAGCTCCGACCTGTAACCCCGACCTTTAACCCCTCCCGCCCCTCAGTGGTGGCGCCTGAAGTGACAATGAAAGCGGATCAAAGGCCCCGCGGGCTCTTCTCGGTGGAGTGGCCGTGCGGATCCTGCAGCCTCGGGGTGAAGCTGGGACCGGAGACTCGGGGAGACCCCGGCCGCGTCGCTCACCGGCCTCGCTCTGGTTGTAGTAGCGGAGCGCGGTTTGCAGGTTTCCTCGGAAAGTCTGTGCGGCGTCCTTGGCTCTCTGCGTGTTCCGGTCCCAGTATCCCGGCTCCACCTGCTCCATCCACGGCCCCTCCATCCACGCCGCCCGCGGCTCCTCTCTCGCACTCGCCGCATCGCTGTCGAACCGCACGAACTGCGTGTCGTCCACGTAGCCGACGGAGATGAACCGGGGCTCCCCGCTGCCAGGCCGGGACCAGGTGGTGTCGAAATACGTCAGGGAGTGGGAGCCTGGGGACGGGGAGGGGCTGAGACCCAGGCGACCCTCCTCCCGGCGCGGGTCCCGGGTCGAGGGCGATGGGCTGGGAGGGGCAGGGGGCCCGGGAGACGGAAAAGGGGGGGACAGAGAGTGGAGGCGGCGGGAGACCCGAGTGGGCGGGGCACGGGGCGGGGTCAGGGCGGGGCGGTGGGGACACATCCTCCCCGGGGTCTTGCGTCCCCAATGGGCGGTCCCCTCGCTTTCCCCCCGCGGAGACCGTCCCCCCCGACCCCGCACTCACCCGCCCGGGTCCCCGTCAGGCCCAGGGGCCCCAAGAGCAGCAGGAGGAGGGTTCCGGGGCCCATGACGCGCTTTTTTGGGATCTTGGGACAATCTGCGTGCGGGCGGGTCCGTGGAGACTTTATAACCGGAAACGCGGTGACACTGATTGGCTTCTCTAGAAACCGGACACGCAATAGGAGTGAGAATTGGGGCCGCGTCACGAGTTTCTAGACAGGAGGACCCGACACGAGTTGTGAGAAGTGAAACCGCTGGGCGGTGGGGACTCCCCAACACTGAGCTTCCCCGCCCCAGACTCCGCCCTCAGGGGACCTGGGACTCTGCCCTGACCCCTCCTCCTGCACTGAGCGCTCTGTGTCACGCTGTCACCCTGAGTCCTGACCCAGGGGTTGTCTGAGGAACCAGGGCTCGGCGCCTTTTCCTTCTCTTCCCGGAATCCCTCTCCCTGAAATGGACGCCCTGCCTCCCACCTTTTACTTCTCCCCCGGACTATTCTGGAAGAAGACACCCCCAGGGAACTTGGTGCCACAGCGTGAGCTGGCCCTGGGAATAGAGGAAGGACAGGGCTTTTCTCTTTCACCCCGGAGAAGTTGTGCCTGAAAACACCAGCTAGAGATTCTCACAGAGACCAGTCTCCTTGTTGTTTATTAACCACAGTGGGGCCACAGTGGGAACAAGCTTGGAAACCCCAGATCACCAGGAAGCTAATCTGTAAAATCGTGATTTGTCCCTCTTGGTGCAGAAATGTGTGTAAACAGCGCTGCAGCCAGACTCTCAAAGCTCCTAAGTCTCACTTTCCCAGACGGTACACCTGTGACTCCGGATGTTTCTACTGTAAAATGATCTTCATTCCACAGCCCTGAGTTTGTTTCTTGAGTCCCCGCCTTCTCAGTCCAAAGAAGCACTGGAAGCAGTTTGTTACTGTGTGTTTCAAGGAGGAGCATGGACAACCTCAAAGCTGCAAGTGTTCAAAGCAGTTAAAATGCTAGTTTTTAGGCAGCTGCACAGAACACACCTCTAGGTCCTAGATAATTTACAAAAGATCTATAAAACAACTTATTTCAACCTGAGAGTTCCACTGCTTTAGGATTCTTTACCTCTGCCTCTTTCCCTCCCCCTGATTCTCCAGCCCTTCTCTGTCTCTCTCACCCCTTAGGCCCTTTTCTCCCCTTAGTCCCCACCACCCTCTCACTCCTGATTGTGGCACTAGTGCCACCCCCTCACCTGCCAGCCAAGGACTATTCTCCCCACAAGGATCGGTTATCCTGCTAACGTCAGTGAGGCTGTGTCATTTCTTCACTAAAAACATTCCAGTGGCTCCGAATCACTCTGGGAAGCTTCTAGAATGTAAGGCACATGAGCACAGAAGCTTTGGGCTGTTTAGGTCAAGGATGAATCCCAAGCATATGAAGCCATTCCTGATAGATAGTGGGCATTAAATTCTTTGTTGAATGAATGAATGATTGTATTAAAATTTATATCACGTAAAATCATAACTTGAAAAATACAAAAAAAAGGAAATATTTCATTTCAAACTAGTGGGTATATCAGTTCATAAATTCATTCCAGTGGGAAAAATGCTGTGTGCTTATTTGTTGCACACTTGAGCCTGTGTATTAGTTTTCTATTGCTGTGTAACAAATCATCACAACTTAGTGGCTCAAAACAATACCCACTTATTTGCTCACAGTTCCTTAGAAATCCAGGCCCGGTGTGGATGGGATCTCTGGTCAGGGTGTCACAAAGCTGTGAGCTCATCCTGAGCTCAGGATCTTCCTCCAAGCTTAAAGAGAGCTGTGAGCAGAATTCAGTTTTTTCCAGTTGTAGGTCTAAGGTCCCTGTTTCCTTGACAAGTGTCAGCGAGGTGGGTGCTGCCCCAGCCCCCAGTGTCCACCAGCAGTCTTTGCCATGTGGCCCTCCATTTTCAAAGCTGCCGGTAGAGAAAAGACCTCACACTGAATCCCTCTTACTTGGAATGTTTCCTCAGGAGAAACCCCAGTCAGTACTCACCTGATTAGGACATTCCCCATGGGTAGTCCCCGTGTCCTAAGGTCAGCTGATTTGAGACCTTAGTTACATCTGTAGAATCCCTTCCCAGCACCTATATTAATGTTTCATCACATAACCGGGAGAAGGTGAATAACCAGGGTTGTTATTAGGGACCATCACAGAATCAGCCTAGGATGGCCTGCTCTTCCCTTTGTGTTTATTTGGGTCACAGTTGGAAATGAAATTCAAGTAAATAGATTGCTGTGAGTGGTAATAAAATGTAAACCAAATGACATGTCTAATATAATTAGAGCAAATAAAAATGCAATAATTCATTCTCTCTTTGGACACTGTATTAGTCATGTATGGCAGCGTAACAAATTACCCAAAATGTAGCAGCTCAAAACAATAAATGTGTATTTTATCCCTGTTTCTCAGGGTTAGGAATGTAGAAGAGGTTTACCTGAGCGCTTCTGGTTCAGGGCCTCTCTCAAGGTTGCAGTCAAGTTGTCAGCCAGGGCTGCGTCATCTGAAGGCTTGATTGGGGCTGGAGGACTCGCATGAAACACGGCTCACTCATAGGGCTGTTGGAAGGGGCCTCATTTCCTTCCTGGATGGTCCCAGGAGGCCTCAGTTCCTAGCTGTGGGGACTTTTCCATAAGGTGGCTAATGACTAGGTAGCTTCTTCCCTAAGAGCAAGTGATAGGAGAGAGAGACCAAGACGGAAGCTGCAGTTTTATGTCCTAGACTCAGAATCACACACCATTACATCAGCCTGATGAGAAGTGAGTCATTATGTCCAGCCCACACTCAAGAGAGAAGGAATTACTCCACCTCGGGAAGGGAGGAGTGTCAAAGAATTTAGATACAGATAAAATTTACAATTAAAATCCTGAATATTGTTTCAGGATTTTATAAAGCATAATCATTTATCTGATCATTTTCTTTAATGCTTTAAATTTCACTTTACAATGTAATGATTAAAAGTTTGAGACAGAGAAAGGAGATACAACAGTATTTGTAAGTCTTTATTATAGATGCCTTTAATAACAATGTTTCCTACAATAAGTTGCAACAAAGTTGAGAACATACAGTAGCTGATCACACAGTTTAAAGACTGAGGGCCATAATGTTAATGCCTTTACAATAACTATTTTTGCTTTTTTTAGAATTTTCAAATTTGTTTCATTAAAAATGTCAGAAATATTTGTTACAACGCCAATTTTCTTACTGAACATCATCTTCAGAAATATTTGCCTAATGAAATCGCTTTTCAAAATGTTAGAAAAATGTGAATCTCATGCCTCAGTCTATACACCTTGGTATCCTGACAACAATTTTGTTGTGATACAGTGGTCAGCGATGGTTAACGCCAATCTAGGAACAAAGTGTTCCCAAACTGGCTGTCGGTTGGCATCCTAGAATAAAGGTCACGTCTTTCACTGTGTTTTTGAATGAGATTTGGTAGAAGTGATTTGGACACCAATGTGATTCTAAAAAGCACTGTTGATATGTGACGCTGGACGCTGAAGTTTGTTTTGTTTTTAATTTTTATTCTGGAATATTGGGGAACAGCGTGCTTCTCCAGGGCCCATCAGCTCCAAGTCGTTGTCCTTCAATCTAGTTGTGGAGGGCGCAGCTCAGCTCCAAGTCCAGTCGCTGTTTTCTATCTTAGTTGCAGGGGGCGCAGCCCACCATCCCATGGTAAAGAGCTCGAGCTCTAACCAGCTGAGCCATCCGGCCACCCCTGAAGTTTTCTCAGAGCAGCTCTGTTGTATCCATTCACACTCTTTATTCTATCAATGGTTTCCCCTTTATAGCATTTTCTAGTTTAACATACATTGATCAAACTATGTATGATCAATACATTGATCAAACTATGTATGATCAATACATAGTTTTCTGGAAACTATAATACATAAATTCTGGAAATTACACAATTTCCATTTTGTAAAAGTAATTAATTCAGTTGTATATGAAGTTAAATATAACACACCAAATCCTTCGCAGATAGAATCACCTTGTAGGTCACACTGAACATTGTGTCCCAGAAAATCTATTGAGATGCCAGTGATCACATGACCCATTTCTAGCCAAAGCTATTTCCTGTGACACCGGCCGTCTGTCTGACATGGCTCATAATAATTGGCTGTGGCTTTGTTCCAAGGTGGGTACTTTTTTCTAAGGATCATTGCAATAAACTTTGGTATTTCTTTTTCTATTTCCTTATTAAAAAATTAATCAGGAATGGCTCACAAGTCACAGTTGGAGAAATATCAGTTTAGAAATTATGATCAAGTAAATACCTGGGCACACACCACTGGTGTCAGAAACGGAACCTATGAAAAAGCCACCATGGCTGCGTGCCCCATCCTGTCCTTCAGATGGAACCTCTATCTTGAGTCTTGTGTTTACTATTCCCTTGAGATTCTCTGAAGATTTTACAATAAGTGTATAAATCCCCAAATCAAATATTACTTACTTTTGCCCGTTTTTGAACTTCCTGTCCAGTGAACTCACTGCATGGACTCTTCTGAGACTCAGCATTACGTAGGGAGTTACCCCATGTGTGAGGCTGTCCTTCATTTGTTTTCACTGCTGACGTCTTACATTTCATGCTGACACCACACTTTCTCCGTTTCCCTGCTGATGCATAAGTGGTTGTCGCAGTTGCTGTAAACATGAGTGTGCTTGTCTCCTGGGCACAAGCAAGAAATTCCCTGGAGAGGACAGTCAGGAGGGAAGGCTGGGCTACTGGGGTGTGTGTTTTAACCACAGTAAACAACATGATAAGCATTTGATTTCTGAAGTGTTTGTGCCAATTTAAACTTTCACCAGGAGTGTGTAAGGCTTCATGTTGCTGATGTGTCTGCTCTGAAAATAAACCAAACTCAGCTTAAGGAGAGGAATTAAGAGTTGGAAATCAGTTCCTTGGTTGCAGAATCACCCAGGCATTTTCTTTTCTGACTTACTAATTACTTCCTTTACTTTTATTCCATATATTTTTCATTATACTCACCAGAGACACAGTTCAAGACACTGGTTATAAGGACCTTCAGTGAACACAGTGAGAACTTGAGCAAAATGATAAGCATTAAAACAGTCATGGCGACCATAACAAAGAACCAGTCAGAAATGGAGGCTACAATAACTGACATGAAGAATGTGCCCGCAGACTAGATGGAGCAGAGGATCAGATCAGTGGTTTGGAAGACAAGGTAGCTGAAAATGCCCATCGGAACAGCAAAACAACAAAGAATAAAAAACAATGAGGACAGTGTAAGAGACTCTGGGACATCATTAAGCACCAAAATTTTCATCAGAGGGGACGAGAAGGAGAAGAGAGGGAAAAGGGGGTTGAGAACCTATTTGAAGAAATAATGACTAAAAACTTTCCTCGGCTGGCAAAGGAAATAGACACACGAGCCCAGGAAGTGCAGAGAGTCCAAACAAGATGAACCCAAACAGGCCCACACCAAACACATTATAATTAAAATGGCAAAGGTTAAAGACAGAGAGAGAATCATAAAGTAGCAAGAGAAAGGCACCTACTGGTAGTAACTTATAAGGGAGCTCCTGTAACAGTTTGTATTGCCAAAAGGGATTGGCAGGAAATATTCAAAGTGATGAAAAGCCTGGATCTACAACCAAGACTTCTCTACCCAGCAAAGCTATTATTTAAAATTGAAGGACAGATAAAAAGCTTTCCAGAGAAGAAAAAGCTAAAAAAGTTCACCGTCACCAAACCAGTATTACAAGGAATGTTAGAGGGACTTCTTTAACACGCACACACACACAAATCACAAATATGAATAATTAAATGACAATAACTACACATCTATCAACAATTACTTTCAATGGAAATGGGTTAAATGCTCCAATCAAAAACATACAGTGGCTGAATGGGTAAAAAAAACGAAATCCTTACATATGCTGCCTATTCATAGTAACTATGTATAGTGCCAGGTGGGTACTAGACTCATCAGGGGGATCACTTCTTAAATTATAAATGTCTAACCACCATGCTTAAAATATAAAATAATTTCACCATGCCTGAAATATAACATATAATGTAATATAAAATAATTTTGAATATCAACTGTAATTGAAAATGTTAAAAAGGGGGGACGTAAAGAAGAACAAAAGTATCAAATTTCCAGGTTTACAACAAGTAAGTCCTGGGGATGTAATGTACAGCATGGGGAATACAGTCACTAATATTGTGACAGCGTGGTACCGTGTCAGATGGTTGCTGAACTTGTCATAGTGGTCACTTCGTTAGGTGTATAAATGCTGAACAACTACGCTGTGCACCTGAGACTGATATAATGTTGTATGTCAGCTGTATTTTTTAATAAAAATCATACAAAATAAGTAAATTAAAAAAATAAAGCCAAACTATTTCAGGTGTCAGCCACATGTACAGAAACCTTCACAGCAACACCTAGACCAGTGTTTGATCAAATAACTGGGTGCTGCAGCCCAGACAAGTTGACACAAGACTCATCAAAGATCAGGTATGAAAACGAAGTCACTGTTCAGAGAGGGAGATATTCAAAAGGAGAAAACAATAAAAATTTTAATTACTCCATAAGCTCGAAGGGAACAGTTTCTCTGCTCTGTGTTTGGCAATATGTGGGGGTAAAAGAAATAGAAAGCAAAGTTTATATCCTTAAAATTTTCTTTAGCGACAATATCACTTCTTAGGTGGCCCTGTGTCCACCCCATTATGTCCGTCAGGAGGAGCATGAAGTCTGGTGGCTTCACATTAGAGACGTTAACATTGATTAGGGGTCGGGTGGTGACCACCTACTATCCAACCACTATAAAGTTCCCACATCAATTTTTCATCTAATTGTCAGAGTATCCATTGATGATCATTGCCTATAGTCATTATTTCATTAGGGCTACAAAGGACAATGTTTCTGTCATTCCTTCTGAATTACTTAGTTGGAATTCTGTTACAAAGAAAAGTGTTTTCCCATCAACAATTCAGATCCCCTCAAATAAATTTCTAACAAAGAAATAGGATAATGATTTGAATTTATTTATTATTTATTTATAAAAACAAGTTTGTGCCAAACATGATCAAAGATTTATTTTTCTAAATAAAGTATAAAACACATATCATTAGTGAACATTTTAATGAATTTTCACAAAATTAAGATACCCCTGTTACAGCTACACAGGTCAAGAAATAGAACAGAAGACCAGACCCTCTCACACATCCCACAATCATAGACTCTGTGGACCTGAGAAATTAAACAGTTACTTATTTTGCCACCAAAGATGAGTTTACTCAGGAATAGCAGAGAACTGCAATTTGGGATATATGAGCTATGGCAAAACAGTAGGCAAGTGTTAAGAACAAAGGAAAGGAACATTTACAGAGAAAAGGGGACGTTGAGAGGAGCTGTTATAAACAAAAAATCCCCCGGAGGAAACTGGGAGTTCAGACTGTAGTGGCTTTTCATTGGCTGGGTTGTGACAGTCTCTCATTGGCCGGGCCATTGCCAGGGGAGGAGAAAATCTTCCTCCTTCCTGGTGGGGTTGTAGATTATAAAACATTTTCCAACCAGAGATGTCAAGCAGTTTCTTCCTGTTGGGGGCACCTTACAGTGCTGGGTGTGAGAGCTCCCCCTACAGGCCCTCCAGGCTCCAATCTTGGTTGAGGTCTAATTTTTACATCTCCTCTCCACCCCAAAGGTAACCAATAATTTTAGTTCTAGCAACATAGATTATTTTTTCCTTTTTAAAAGTGTACTTAGATGGAACCATACAGTATCTGTTCTTTTGTGTAACAATATTGTTTGTGAGGTTCATCCATGTCATTGTGAGTAGCTGTATTTCATTCACTTTTGTTACTGTGTAGCATTCCATTGCATGAACATATCTCTATTTGTCCACTTTACTGTTGGTGAATTTTTGGGTTGATTCCAGCTTTTGACTATTATAAATAAAACTGCTTTGAGGGGCTGGCCGGGTGGCTCATGGGATTAGAGCTCCATGCTCCTAACTCGGAAGGCTGCCGGTTTGATTCCCACATGGGCCAGTGGGCTCTCAACCACAAGGTTGCCAGTTCAACTCCCACAAAGGATGGTGGGCTGCGCCCCCCTGCAACTAGAAAATGGCACTGGACCTGGAGCTGAGCTGCGCCCTCCACAACTAAGACTGAAAGGACAACAACTTGACTTAGAAAAAAGGCCTGGAAGTACACACTGTTCCGCAATAAAGTCCTGTTCCCTTTAAAAAAAAAAAAAAAAAAATACTGCTTTGAACAATCTATGGTGCATATACCAATATTATATTCTTGTTGTTAGTAAACCCTAAAAGTGGAATCAACAAGTATACAGAAGGTGAATCTTTATCTTTGGTAGATAAGGACAAACCATTTTTCAAATCTATTGGACCAATTTACTCTTTCAACAGCAGGACACAGTTGTTTTATGTCCTTGCCAACACATGACGTTGTCAGACTTTTTTTCGTTTAAAACACTATGGTTCGTGCACTAGTGGCTTCTAATTGTGAAAACAAAATGGCTCAAAAGTCACCTAGTCTCTATGCTCGATATGGGAACAAAAGAATGTCATGGTGGATCAGCTCGTGAAGCTGTGTGCTGCTTATAGACTTGCTCTGAAGTGACCAGACTGATCGAAACTTAGAGACAAACTGAGGACTGAAGTTTTAACAACAAATGGAGTAAAGACTACTCTTTACTTTTCATGCACTGTACCACAGAAAGAGAGTTGCTTTGCTTCATGTTGAAGAAAGTCAGGCCCAGGGTAGTGATAAGGAGCTGATAGAAATGACTAAGGATGTTACAATACGTAGTATTCCACGTACTGTGAACGTGTGGTATCTGAATGCACCAGACAGAGCAAGGTCCCATGGTGACATTTCTTCTGTGAAAGCCTGGGGGAAGAGGCGGGACTCAGGCAGAAGGCCTAGGATGGAAATAATAAAACAACAACAACCAAGGTAATCTCCAGGTGTGGGTGTGAGAATCTCCTACTCTCACTGAGCACAATCACTGGGTAGGGAAGTCCAGCTCAGCAGATGGCTTAGTGCTGGACTTCCTCTCAGTTCTCACACACTTGTGCCAGGTGTTACGGCTGTTCTACCGAGGGACAGAGGACACAGCATCATGTCTACTTTTCAATAAGTTCTGAGGTTGTAGGAAAGTCAATCAATCAGGGTTAGTCAACATGTACATTTACAACACCCACACCAGTGGGCAGCCACCCTATTCACCCCAGATTCCAAGGCATCCCGAGCGGCCAGACCACGGGGTCCCCAACCCTCCTTCTCCTCCTCTCTGGGCCCTATGACTGACTGAGCCCAGGGCTGGTGAGCATGGAGACTGAGAAGACTGATAATGGAGACGGAGGACAAAGGAGGGCCAGCCTGGGGGGTGCTGGGCAAAGACAGTGAGCCATCCCACCTCCCCCCTGAGCCCTGGTCACCTGCCCTTCCCCACACCTTTCCACACCTTTCTGTCCTCCCCCCCCCCCCCCACTGGCTCTCATTCCCTTCCCCTACTTGCCTTGTACTGTTGTAAAGGATAAACTCATAGTTCTCCTCCTGTGTTGGGAAAACCCAGGGCTTCCCTGTCATTCTTCCTGTGTCTCATTTACTTCTACAGACACTTCACTTCTGACACATCTGGTCACCAAATGTGTGGAGGTTTACCTACGATAAGTGATTCTCTGTTTCACCAGCTGGATGGTCTACAATTTAACTCAATTCTAACACTGTCTGCCTGGTGTCAGATCCCAGGGGTTAAGGGCTCGTCCCACAGACGCCCTCCCTTCAGATGCCAGTCCAAAGCCCACATTATCACTTCTGACAAACCAACTGTAGATCAGAGGTTCTAATGGCCCGTTCCTCGGGTTTAATGAATGTTCTAGAGCAGCTCACAGAACTCAGGGAAACGTCTGCATATATTTACTTCTTTATTAAAGGTTATGATAAAGGATACAGATGAACAGCCAGATGAAGAAATACACAGGGCGAGGTCTGGGAGGGTCCTGAGCACAGGAGCTTCTGTCCATGGAGTTCACCCTCCCGGAGAGGACGGGATCAAAGACAAATGTTAGAACAAGAGGTGATCCTAGTGTTCCTGTCACTTACAGCTCCTATTACAAGGGTTTCAGGAGCTCTGTGCCAGGAACCGGGGACCTCTAGAGGCCAACATCTATTTTCTATTATCTCAGACCCGTCCACAAAAATAAATTGCCCTTCCTTGGAGAAGAGCTCACTCTGTGATGTAGGAAGAGCAAAAAGGATTGCCGGGGCCTGAGGCAGCCAGATGTCCTTGGTGGTTCACTCAGACTGTCCCAGGATCAAGTCTCCAAGGCAGAACGGGCCCACGACTGCCCTGTAGGTAACGCGAAGCCTGGGGACACAGCTGCACAGCCACGTTTGGACTTGAGCACATGCAGCCCAGGGAGGCGGGTCTAAGCAGAGCCCCGCCCTCAGGGGTGCCTGTCTCCCACGTCGTCTCCCAGGCTTTCATTTTCCTCCTTCTGCCTCCTTCAGCTTGTTCTGCTTGTTCTGCCAGGAGAGTGATGATAGAGGCGCATTTTTGTTAGAATTAGATCTTAGGGTTCTGGAAAAGCCCATCAAAGTTAGTAGAGGTTTGTGTTTACAGCAGTGGGTGGGGATTCAGAGTTCTCCGCACACGGTGACATGGGGAGAGAAGCCGGTTCAGTGGCCCCTAACCTTCCTCCTGCTGCTGTGGGGATCCCCGACCCTGATGGAGACCCCTCCCCTCCGTTCACCTCACTCCGTTCCCCTCACCCCCCACCCCCCACCCCAGCCCTGTCCTGGCTTCTCCGTCTCTCCTCCTCTCACCTTTCCCCTCCACACAAATCAATAACGGCCCCAGGGGAGCAGCTCCCTGGCACAGGTGCAGGAGGGAGCTGGGAGCAGTTGAGCCCAGCTCAGGACAGAGCCAGGAGGGGGCGGCAGTGGGACATCACCTCCCTCCTTCCCCTGAGGGTCTTTTCAGCCCAGGCTCTCACTCCCTGATGTGTTTAGACACCGCCTTGATCCACCAGAGTCAGGAAGCCCAGCTTCACCCCCACCACCTTGGGGGACACACGTGGGTGAGTCCTGTGCTTCAACAGCGACAGAGAGAGTCAAAGTGTGATGCCGCGGGCTACGTGGCTGGAGAAGATGGGACCCAACTATTGGGAGCAGAAGGATTTCATGAAAACCATAGCAGAACATTCCCGTGGCGCTGGAGGTAAAGCAGAGCTTGGACCATCGAGGCAAGGCCTGTGAGTGACCTCAGGTTCCTTACACAGACGTCAGGCTCCTCTCACCTGTGAGGAGGGGAGGGTCTTCACCAGTTGTGTGGGGACACAGTGACCCCTCACAGCCTGGACCAACGTGTGGCGTTTTGCTTTGGGCTTCATTTTCAATCTGGGTTTTGATAAAGATGAACTGGAACTTGAAGCAACGTAATCAGTGGGGAGGGTCTGTGGGAGGAGCGAGGGCTCCTGGAAGGTCTTGTGCTCTAAGTGATCCCGAGACCCCTAAGGAAGAATGCTATTCTGTAATAAAGCTCCAGGTTCTAACTTCCCCTCATTAACTGTCCTTCTCTCCCATCAGTACCCTCCACCTTGGCACGCAGGCAGAGTGTGCACGTGGCTGCCATCTGCATGCTCTGGGTTGCAACCCTGTTTTTTCCCCTGAATGAATCCTTTGGTGACACAACACCTCGTGGTTATTATTTCTCAGCTGACAGTTTTGACGGACTGTTGGTCCAGAGTCCCAGCCTTGCAGAGGTTGCCCTGCTGCGTGATGGCCCCAACGGGAGCTTCCTCAGGGGACAGTCTCCCAGGATGGTGAGGGTTTCCTCTCTGTGAACAGGGACCCACAGCCTGGAAAGTGACAGGCAGGTTGGCTACACAGACCAAGCACAACTGGGGAAAGATTTGTCTTGCAAAGACTTTGAGCCACTTCTTGACTGAAGGGCATGTGCACCTGCTACTCAACACCCCGAGGTCTGGAATGAGACACTGCAGCCACCCCTTCATGATCGCCCTCAGGGAGGGAGAGAATCCTCTGAGGCCTCACTCAGGGGAGGGCAGGGAAAGGACTGAACCCTGAATCCTCCTCTGGCACTCGTGGTCCTGGCAGGTGACCGTGGTGTGTGCGGGATTTCAGACACATTCCTGGTGTGTAACTTGCCCAGAGTCACCCTAGTTCTGTTCATGTCCTTTTAAAGGATCCTGTGGCTTTGGGAGGGTCAGAGGGAGGCCACTGGGACAGGAGGAAAAGTCAGTGACAACAAAGGAGCAGCACTTCCTGTAACGGACTTTGGTCCTGAGATGTTCTGTGGGAGCAAGTGTACAGGGGAGACTTTCCTGTCCTTCCCCTCTGTCCCCAGTACCCCCCCTTGGGCCTGTGGCCCCCACCCCTGAGCTGTCACTCACCCTGACGTTGCTCCCCCTCCATTAAGATCAAATGCTCTCCTTCCCTCCCCTTCAGAACTGGAGCTCCCAGCACTGTGCTCCCTCTCAGCCTAGAAAGTAGTTTGTCCCCCGACTGCTGGTTAAGGAGGAGGTGATTCAGGAAACACAGGCTACCACTTAGAAACGAGAAATTCTGATAAAATATAGTTCACGTCCTTGAAACCCTCCACATGCAAACACAGTGAGGGGATCCAGCCAAGGTCTAGGGCAGGACCACTGCCTGGGGAGCTGAGGTCAGAGGGCCCAGAGCTCCGGAGTCACTTTCGCTCTGAGGGCATTTGCCAAACCTGAGTTCAGCAAGAACTCTGTCTGAGCTTTTGGCTCCCCCTTGAGGGACTGAGCAGAAAAGGAGGTGAAAGCTGGCGCCCAACGAGGGTGGTACCCAGATACACTAACCCCCACATTAAGCAGTGACTCTGAAATGCTGCTTCCTAGAAACGTGAGTGAATCTGAAATAAACAGTCCGCTCAGGACCTTACAGTCACTTATGGTTTCTCCATCTCTGGGTGATAAGGGATGACTCGGCCCTCAGACTGCGGTTCGGCATCATGGCAAACATCTCCTTGGGCACCAAGAAACAACTAGGACAACCACCCTGAATAAGATAGCACCACTTTAGGCTGCAAATAATTCCTACACACAACATTTTTATTATTTTTATTTTTTTAAAAAAAGTTCTGGCCAGTTTTATTAAAGAAAAATCTGCATGAGTTACTTTTCCCCACTCTGTCCTGGCTTCTGCTAATGACGTCAGAACCCCCTGGATCAGTGGTAGCCAGTGCACATGCTCTGTAGAGTTCTCCACATGCTGTGCCGTTCAATATTGTTGCTTCTGTGGTGATGGCCACCCGTCCTGGCCAACATGGCTCTGTTTCATATTTCCTCACGGTTGGAAAGTGTTGGCGAGGATTACCAGTTTTCCTTTGCCTTGTCTGATCATTTTCAGAGTCTGCTTGTATCCCAACGTGTACTTTCCACTTCTCATAACAAGTTGGAGCCTAGAGTTGATCAACTCCAGCAACTTTTTCGTCTTCTTTGCAGCCCCCATATTCCTGCCTTAGGTGTGGGTCGGTCCCCAACCAAGAGCAGCCGCCAAGACAGCAGGGGAGTTGGAGAGGTCTACACGTAGTATTTTTAAAAACGGCCCAGCATACTAGCAAAGCCAACCAAGACGACATGAGCCAGAATACGCGGTAACAAGTTTCAGTTGAGGCGGACGGCAAAAACTTTGGAATCTGTAAATATGAGGCACATGCAGTAAAACAAGTGTGCTTTCCATGTTCAAATACAGATACAAAAGAATTTCAGCGGGGAACTGGAAATTATAAAAGGTGACATAGCAGATTTTAAAAGGGACATGTATTAGTTTGCTATGGCTGCTGTAACAAAGGACAACAAGCTAGATGGCTTGAAACAGCAGGAATTTATTGGGTCACAGTTCTGGAGGCTGGAGGCCTGAAATGAAGGTGTTGGAAGGCCACGCCCCCTCAGAGATTCTGGCTACAATCCTTTCTGCCTCCTCCTAGCTTCTGGTGGCTGCTGGCAGTGGTTGGCATTCCTTCGTTTGCAGCTGACCTCTGCCAGTCCAATCTCTGCCTCCATCTTCATATGCTATTTTCCCTGTTTTGTCACACAAACTTCCCTCTGTGCATGTCTGTCTCTGTGTCCAAATTTCCTGTTTTTGTAAGGACACCACTCATATTGGGGTCACCACCCTAATGAACCCATCTTAACTGGTTAAAGCTGCAAAGGTCCAATTTCCAAATAAGGTCACACTCTGAGATACAGGGGGTTGTTTGCAACATACCTTTTGGGGGGAACACAACTCAGCATAGAACAGAACCCAGTAGAAATTTTAAAATTGAAAAAACGGATAACTAAAATTGAGACCAAATGCATAGGTTTAAAAGCAGAGAAGACATCTTTAGAGATAAAAAGAGGGAATGAAATAATGGAAGCTGGGTCATCCTAGAATCCAGTTTGAAATAGAATCTCCTCTTCCCACCCTCAGGCTGTGGCTATGGCTGACTTTCTTCATTATCTTCCCTCAAACCCAGCGAGTCTGTCCATTCTCTAGTTGAATGTGTCTGTTGAAGGGACTGTGATAGGAGACACTTATCTCCCAAATCCCTTCTGACTCTTCTGACCCTCTCAAGTATCACCGTCAGCATATGTGACCTGTCACACAAGGCCTGATGGGAAGCGGCCCAGGCATTTTACCCGGCAGAGATCACTCTGAACTGTTGCAAGTTGAAGAGCCCCAGACCCGGGACACAGAGCTTGTGGCCACCAGGTCTGCAGCAGACAGGACGCTCCACAGGTGGGCAGCTATCGTGAAGCCTCCTGGAGGGGAGCAGAGACACACGTGCCACGTGCAGCATAAGAGCTGCCCAGGCCCCTCATCCTGAGATGAGGTAGGAAGGGAGGCAAGGCTGGAAGCCCCTTCTCAGAACCACTATAGCAGGTGCTGTTCTGGGTCCCTGTGGCCAGGTCAGGCTCTTGCCATTCTCTTCTCTGACCCCCGTCCCAGCACTTCCCAATCACTGCAGGGACCGTGGCTGGCCTGAAGCTCCTGCTGCTCTAACCCTTGTAACTGGGACGTGTGAGAAGATACCGGGCATGGAGGGGTGGATACGGGGTTCCCGTCTGTCAGGTCTCATCCCACATGGTTCATTGGGCATAGCATCTGTCCTTGTTACTGCTGGGGCCAGGGATGGTGACCGAGGCAGGTGACAAATCATGGGAGGGAGCCAGGATGACAAATAACGTGGGGGAGAGGTCACAGGTTGGTCTTGTGGCCATTTGTCACCCAGCAGGAGAGGTTAAAGGTGGGAGACATGACTCCTGGGGACTAGAAGCTCGGCAGCCGGGACACTGAGAAACTGCAGGGAGGAGGCAGAGGCGGGAGGCTGGGGACTTGGCGAATCAGTGTGTCCAGTTCCCAGGAGCCCTGGATCCAGAGTGACCTGTGTCACAAGGGAGCACCAGCCTCTGTGGTCACCTCAGGGCTTCACAGGCTTGGTCTCAGCCCACATTTCCTTTGCTTCTCCATTTGGTTCTAGGCAGCAAGGTTGCAAATTTCCCTGAAAGTCCATCTTAGGGACCAGGGCTTCTGGAAATCAGATCCTCTTGTCATCAGGGTCACCCTTACAAAAATGTGTCCTTTTCACATTTCTTATAAAATGTCAACAAACAAGGTCCTCAGGAAAAATGAATGTGTAGGCAGGCAGGTGAGTGTAGATGGTCCCTAAGAGATGTGTGACTGGGCGGGTAAATGGAGAAACTGCTCAGACACTGATGGAAGATCAGAGGCTGTTTTCCAGTCTGGGACCCTGGGTGCCCACACAGTCAGAGTTTATATTAATCAGGGGAAGATCTGCTCCTGAAGAACGGACCTCCAGGAAGGTGACTGTCTAGTGCCAGCGTTTTCCCTTCCCCTAATTGTTTCCTGATCGTATTTGCTGTCTTAAGGTAAACCTACTAAACCATCAACAAAATGAAAAGACAACCTGCTGAATGGGAGATATTCAGAAATGATACATCAGATAGGGAGTAGTATTCAAAATATATATGAAACTCACATGAATTAACATTAAAAAAAAATCAAACAATCCAATTTAAAAATGGGCGGAGGACCTGAACAGACATTACACCAAAGAGGACATACAGATGGCCAATAGACATAGGAAAAGATGCTCAATGTCACTAATCATTAGAGAAATGCAAATAAAAACCACAATGAGGTATCACCTCACACCTGTCAGAATGGCCATTATCAATAAACGAAGATGTGGAGAACAGGGAACCCTGGTGCTCTCTCTGTTGGTGAGGCTGTAATTGGTGCAGCCACTATGGAAAACAGAATGGAGATTCCTCAAACTAAAACAAGAGCTGCTGTATGATCCAGCAAGTCCAATTTTGGGTATTTATCCAAAGAAAACAAAAACACTAAATTGAAAAGTTATATGCACTCCTATGTTCACTGTAGCATTATTAGTATTAGCTAAGACATGGAAACAACCTACGTGTCCATCAGTAGATGAATGGATAAAGAAGATGTGTGTGTGTGTGTGTGTGTGTGTGTGTGTGTGTGTGTGTGTATACCGTGTTTCCCTGAAAATAAGACCTAGCCGGACCATCAGCTGTAATGCGTCTTTTGGAGCAAAAATTAATATGAGACCTGATCTTATTTTACTATAATATAAGATCGGGTCTCATATTAATTTTTGCTCCAAAGGATGCATTAGAACTGATTGATCAGCTAGGTCTTATTTTCGGGGAAACACAGTATATAATAAAATCTTGCCATTTGTGTCAACATGGATGGACCTAGAGGACATTATGCTAAGTGAAATAAGTCACACGAATATAAATACTGTATGATTTTACCTATGTATGTAATTTAACAAAACAACAGAAATAGATCCATAGATATACAGACAAGCTGATGGTTGCCAGAGAGGAAGTGGGAGGGGGATGGAAATAAAGAAAAAAATAAGGACAAAAGAATCATAATAATAAAACAGCACGACTAAAGTTTGATGAAATGGAGGGAAGAGAAACTAGTGGTGGGATTTGTTTCCATCCCAAGTGAATCTCAGTTGGTTGCAAAATGACTGATGATTTCCCTGCACAGACCAGAATCCGGCCTCTTACACAGCAGTGAGCACAGCCTGTGCAGGGCCTGTTAGCCATGTCGTCACCTCAGACACCTGACCTGTGCCCAGTGCTCACAGCGTCCTCGACACGGCCATGTTACACGCAACGTCACTTTACTCCTTAGTCTGCGTAGGTGACGGCCCTCAGGTACTCAAGATTACATCCTTTTCCAGACTCACAGTTTGTAAGTCACAACCTGAATGGACTTTAAAGCTTGTATCTGACCACCTTCTCCATTGCTCCCCACCCTGGAATGAAAAGTGTGCTCACCACCTACAACAGTGACACATCCTGTGAGGTGTTCTGTTCCTCAGAGAAGAGGCTTCGAGTAATGACCTACACCTGATAATACCCAGCGTTAATTCTGACCACGCATGCTTGAAACGACAGCATCAAAATGAATAAAATACATAAGAGTACATTTAACTAAGGATGCAAAACAATAAAGCTGAACTCACTGGCTCTGCCTAGAACACGATGATACCCAGCTGTCCTGACGCTTCAATGCACCACTAGGGCCTCCCTGGGATGCTGTGTCCTTGTACGTGGACGGAGGGGTCCAATGTCAACTTGTAAGTACGTACAGGACAGAGCAGGAGGAAGCTGATCTCAATAACCTTTAGGAAAAAGGAGCAGAGCCGAAAGCTGTACCCCCACGTGAGTCTGCCTTCAGCACCCCCTCTCCTGGGTCCTCTGCTCAGCTCTTCTTTACTGCCCATCTCTAATCAGGCTCTTGTCCAGTGCCCAGGACCCTCGTGTTCTCAACGCTTCCTGAGGTCCTGTCCTCAAGGTCCCGACAAGACAAGAAGTTGAGTCGGGGGGACCTAGGACTGAGCTACAGGGAGGTTGTGATGTTTTGAACGTGGGGTGTGAGACGGGCTGTGAGGACACTCAGCGTGTTTAAGTGATTAGCGGTTGACCCGAGTCTGTTACCACTTACTTCTATAGCTGCAGAGCTGCGTGTGTGGACCAGTGAGACACGAGCTGTTCGTCCTCCCACTTGGTCTGTCTGTGGACCCCTGATTCTCTTAGTCCAGCTGCTCCGCTGAGGGGTCTATCCTCCCCGTGTAGCACGTAGGACGTAGGGAGAAGGGTCCACTCTCCTGCTCGCTCAGGCCTATGGTTCCTGCCCTGGACCAACTTTCTTTTTCCAGGGATGACGGGAAACGTCTTTCTTCCCACCCTTGCCTCCTCGTGGGGGGAGTGGTCCTTCTTTTTCCTTGTTACTTACTTTCTCTGAATGGGAATCACACTGTTTGATTATTTTTTCTGTTACTTTTCTCCAGGATGGGGACGGGTAGTTTAATAAAAGGAGTGGAATATTGTCACAATTTTTCAAAAAAAATAAACGTGAAACCTGAACATCTTTTATAAAGCATATGCTTGCTGTGCTGGGGCAAGTGGCAGATAGGAGACAGGAAAATGGCAGGTGGGAGGTAAATGATACAAACCTTCTCTGTGCTCAGTAAATAAATACTCTGCTCTGAGTTGATCACTTCTTGTGTCTTTTGTCTACCTTCTCCCTTTGTATCGTAATTCATACTTGTTTTCTGCAGGCTGTCATATCACCAGGTTGTAGGATTTCAGACATCCCTGAGCCAAGTCCCCAAAACCACGGAGCCCCAGGGCTGGCACGTCATGGTTACACCGTGACAGGTGTTCATCTGGCCCTTAGCCTCAGTCTCTTTGTTTATGTTATGTTTGTTTTTAAATTCACTTTATACAGGCTATGTCATGGTGTTTTGGAAGAGAACTATCGTCTCCTCCAGCTGCCACCTGTCTCTGATGATGGGATCTTGTTTTCTTTGCTGAGAACCAAGATGACCCAGAGCAACTTCTGCCCAGGGCTCTGTCTGGATTCCAGCTAATGAGTCCAGTTCTTCTTGGAGCACCTCAAGCGTTTCACTGTTTAGTTAATGACTCAGCCTTTTTCTGTGATGGGCAATGGCGGATTCCTAGTCTATAGGAGTTGTCCTTTTCCTGTCCGCCAATACAGGAGTGTTACAAGGGGAACTAATGGATTTAAGTAGCCCCTGAGTAAGAAACTTAGAAATTACAGGCTGAAGCCCAGCCCTTGCCTCAGGCCTTAGAGGGTACTGCTTCTGGGGGAGAAACTGTGAGGGATCCCTAGACTAATGAGGACTGGGGTTCTTAGCCCGGCCAGGAATTCCAGTGTCTCAGACACTAGGTCACTTTGACTCTTCCATGTAGGGGTGAGAGTATTCAGAGGGGCTTCAGTTTGTGTAACTAACATTTGGAGGGGCGGTCTTAGGACAGGATTTTCTCCTATAACTAAACTATTTTCATTCCTAACAATTGGAGAAGGTCCTTCCCAAGGAGAGGAGTTGGGCATTCAGGGACTACAAGAAAGGAATGAATGAATAATACCCGTCCCGATATGGGAGAGCCCCCTCACTATAGAAGGTTTAAGCCCCTTCACTACAGAAGTTTTAAGTCCCCTCAGTATAGAAATGTTAAGCGTCCCTTTCCCTAGTTTGTTAGCTCCTTAGCCCCTGGTCTTAATCACTCTTCTAATCAGTTTCTAAATCCTAAACTAAGGATTGCTCCTAGCCTAAATCACAGAATGCGTCTCACCCCTGCCTAATAACTACTGAAAAGCCTGTGAGCTATAATCATTGTAGCCCAACATTCCCCAAGCCATTCCAGACCTAACTCTTGGATAAATAAACGCCATCCCAGAGACCGAATGGGTATTAACACTCCTCCAGGCCAGTCCAGACCTAACCCTGGGCTTTGAGTCCCATCCCTGGAGCCAGCGCTTTTGATTTATTAATTAATATCTGTCTCTCCTCATCTAGGGGCCATTGGGATACAAATTATATCCCAGGGAGGCTTCTAGTACACCCCAACCAAGGAAGAAGAGACCCCCCCTTTTTAATACTTAAGAACAGATAGGGTGCGAGTTCTGTGACTCCCCATTAGGTAGGGACAGCACTACCCCCCTTCTCAGCTTGAAGCAGATACAGAAGAAGAGACCTCCCATCCCTCAACTCCCCACACAGATTCATGGGGATCACGTCTCTCAGGGAAAACAAGGCAGGCAGTTAGGTAATGGGGTCTCTGCATTCCTGCACAACCAACACAATCTACGGGGAGCACCGCCTGGAGACCTAGCGCACAGCAGGCCCAGGGCAGGTGCTGAGAAGGGCCTGCTCTCCGTACAGCCTTACATCAGAGCAAGGACAGCTGTCACATGCGCGGCCCATTTCCCTGCAGAGTCCCTTTTGCTTCCCTCCTCCTTCCAGGCCCCTTGGGCAGGTACAGCCCTCCTCAGGCTCACAGCTGGAGGAGAGAAACCCCCACACACACCCACACACCCCGCAGTTCACAACTGCATGTGGAGGCCCCGCTGGTTCCGAATTAGGATCTCATGTCCAAGGCCAGTGTCAGCCTATCTGACCACCACTACAGCTTCCCTTTAGCCAGGAGGGTTTCGCACCGTCACCGCTCACACCCCAACACTCTCAGTGCTGCACAACCTCTTGCACAGCCACCACCTCGCATCTGATGAGCTCTGTGACTTGTCAGCCCTGAATCCTACGGGTTACACTGTTTTCTTCAAGTCTCCCAGCTGCCAATATCAAGATCCTCACTCGATACCAAGATTCAAGTACAATTTTACACTTCAGTCTTCCCCTGTGAGAAAGGAAGCTTTTGTCCGTTTCGATTTGGGCAATTTTCACATGGTCAACAATCTGTCCTGGTGGGTAGATTTTAGTGTTGCTGCATTTTCCTCTACCACTTACCCACTTACTTTCCTCCCCACCCTTCAATGGTGGCCTCACGACAGACTGAACCATGTGCCCTTCTCCTACCATGGGCTCCCCTGTGGTCTTTTTTTTTTAACTTTTAAAATGTGATATAACTTGTACACAGTAACTACACAAATCTCAAGTGTACACATGGATGACTTCATATGTACCGGGGGTGTCAAAAAAATGTAGACAAGTGGACACTTTGGTCAACGTTGCTCAAGCAGTAGTTCCCCGTCATCAGAAGTGTCTGGACGCTGATGGGAACCACTCTGGGCACCTCTTGTAAATGCAGGCGTCAAACGTGACTTGTATTCATCTTTTGTTATCGGTATATAGTGAGTATTACAATTTTAATAGTTTTCCTTTCTTACAATGTACATACATTTTTTGGCACCCTCTGTATACAGAAAACCACGCGGATCAAGGTGAAGAACACGTCCTGCCCCAGAAGGCTCACGCTCCTCCCCAGTCAACACTCCCCACCAACCACTGACCTCAATCAACATCAACGAGTTTTGCCTGTTCTTGAACTTCACATAAATGCTTTCCTATCATCTTATTTCAAAACCTTCATCTTTTTACAAATTATTATTTGAGATATAATTGACAAGCATTGTGACAGTTTAAGCTGTACAATGTGCTGGCTTGATACATTTATCTATTGCAATTTATTACCACCAATGGGTTAGCTAACACCTCCATCACGTCACATAATTATAATTTCTTTGTTCTGGTGAGAACAATTAAGACCTAGTCTCCTAGCAACTGTGAAGTTTATAATGTAGCGCTGTTGGCTATAATCCCTACGCTGTGCGTTAGATCTCCAGGACTGACTTACCTATTAGCTGCAAGTTTCCGAAGCCTGATTCTTAACCATGTGGTACATATCGCCTCCTATTTTCCTAGGCATCCGTACAAGGACCATGTGATGTATTAAGTACACAGGGCTCTTATGCACGCATATAACTGAGAGAACTTAAAAAGATGTTTTATTCCACCAAGTTACCATGTGACCCAGCCATTCCACTCCTACATATACTCAGAAGAATTGAAAACATACATCCACACAAAAACTTCACATGAATTTCATAGCATTATTCACAATAGCCAAAAAGTGGAAACAATGTAAATGGACATCAACTAACAAATGGATAAACAAAATGACGCACAGCCATATAATATTATTTAGCCATAATAAGGAATAAAATACTGATACGAATGAGCCTTGAAAACATTATACTGAATAAAAGAATCCAGAAAAGGCCTCATATCACAGTACTCCATTTATAAGAAATGTCCAGAAGGTAAATCTATAGAAAAGGGAAGATCAGTGGTTGCCAGGGGCTGAGGAGGGTGGGGAGGGGTGGACGGTGACTACTAATTAATATGAGGTTTCTTTTTGGGGTGATAAAAATGTACTGAAATTAGTGGTGATGGTTGTACAAAACCATCACACTCTAGATGAATACACTAAAAACCACTGAAAAATGGGTGAATTTTTACGGTATGTGAATTATATCTCAATAAAGCTGTTGTTTTTAAAAAAAAAAGTTTAATTCATTGTGAACTTAGGCTATTTTACTAAATAAAATTCCTACTTGTTTGTCATTAAGGTCGCTGGATCATGATCAAAGAAACTGAAAGTAATCTGACATTGCTTTGAATTTTCACCTTTCAGTTTGCAAAGAAAAGTAAACTAGTGTCACTTTTAGGTTGCAATGGGCCTAAAGACAGTTGTCCATGTCATTTCTCCACCAGGAGAAAGTGTTTCTTCACTAAAATGGAAAGAGTACAAATGCAAACCTTCTATTCTTGAGAAAATGCCCTAACGTTTTCCTTAAATCAAAGCACTTACTATCTAAAAGTAGTTCTCCCCATAACCAGGGGATCCTGGAGGCTTCCCTGCTAAAAGCACGTAACTAAACAATATTTTCCCTCAACAACCAAGGTATAAAAACTACTGTCATCATGGCAACACTTTGATGTCTCAAGATAAACAATGAACATAAACACCTAGCAACAGGGTAAGGATCTGAGTAAAGGTTTATTTATTTGCTCTAAGAATAAGAGTACTAATTACTAGTATATATTGAGCAACCATAATGTACTAAATAAACACTGTCCTTGGTTCTTTACAAATAGGATATTAAATGAAGTCCTCACAGAAACCTTCAGAAAAGTATTTTTATCCTCATTTTATAGATCAGGAAATTGAGGCCTAGAGAAATTGAGCAAACCATCTGTCCTTAATCACACAGGTAAAAGGATCCAAATAATAACCCAAGTCTTTCTGAACTGAAATGGTCCCTCCTCTATCCCTCTATGTTCCTCTTCAAAATGAAAAAGGAAGCCAGAAACTTGAGAAAACTGAACAGACTCCTCTTCCTATCTTGCAAAAGTAGTGCCTTGAAAAAAGGTGACTGTTCCTATTGTCCAAATAGGAAACACAGAAAACAAAAGATTGTTAATAACAACCAGCACTCAGTAGGCACAAAAGACCATGCATGTCCCACATCTCATCTACTGCCTCCTGATTTAACAGTTCTCCCATTGATTCTGATTATAACCCTAGGATGTCAACATTTAATGACCTCACTACAGAAAACCCCAGAGAACAACAGTTGGTGAGACTGGAGAGCTCACTAGACCAGGAAGGAAAAGGAATCAGTTGGCAGGAAGTGGTGCTTATCTAAAAACATAAAAGTCTTTAGCACTGACATTAACACTGTAATTCCACAGCACTTTCATCTGAAGCTATCTCTGCATTCCCTTGCAGTATTTTAATCCTGTGTCAGCTAATTCCCACCGTTCTCCATATGTCTAATAGGATCCTAAATAAGTCTGCTATATAGCGACCACTGACCCTCATTTCTCTCTTGCTATTAAAAAAAAAAAAAAAAAAAAAAAAGAGGTCAAGGGCTGGCCCGGTGGCTCAGGGGGTTAGAGCTCCGTGCTCCTAACTCCGAAGGCTGCTGGTTTGATTCCCACATGGGCCAGTGGGCTCTCAACCACAAGGTTGCCAGTTCAATTCCTCGAGTCCCACAAGGGATGGTGGGCAGCGCCCCCTGCAACTAAAATTGAACACGGCACCTTGAGCTCAGCTGCCGCTGAGCTCCCGATGGCTCGGTTGGAGTGTGTCCTCTCAACCACAAGGTTGCCAGTTCGACTCACACAAGGGATGGTGGGCTGTGCCCCCTGCAACTAGCAACGGCAACTGGACCTGGAGCTGAGCTGTGCCCTCCACAACTAAGACTGAAAGGACAACAACTTGACTTGAAAAAAAAAGTCCTGAAAGTGCACACTGTTCCCCAATAAAGTCCTGTTCCCCTTCCCCAATAAAAAAAAAATCTAAAAAAAAAAAAAAAGGTCACAAGTTCAAAGGATTTTCCCAGAAGGAAAAGACCCGAATCAATGAGGAAAGGTAGCAAGTGGGGCAACCCACATGAATTTCATCACCAAGCAGACTGTGGCTGTCAGAAATCTTAAATTCACCACTGAAACATACACTCCTCCTTATACTTCTCAGGACTCTGCCCTGAGAATTTGCTACAGTTTCAAATAAATTTAAACTGTAAACCAACAGCAGATCAATGGACTTACAATTGCTAAGGGTCTCAACATACACCAAAAAGGAAAAAAAAAAAAAGTAGTTTAGAAGGTCTGCTCTCCATCCAATCAACTGAAGAATGAAAATTTAGTGCATTTCCACAAAAAGAACAATACAACGCAGGAGGGTAAGGGGCCACTTGGGGTTGAATAAATCCTTAGAAAAGGCTAAAGAAATAACCTCAATTCTTGGGTCACCCATTAATAATTCCTAATGGGAAAAGGCCAACTGAAGATAAAGTAAGGTCGGGCTCGAGACTTTTCCTCATTTCTCCTGTCTCCCTGTAGACGGTCCCAAGCTCCCAGCAGAACCTTGTTGGAATCCAGGGAAAAGGTGCCTACGTGCCGAGCTGGAGGAGCAGGGGAAGGGGCCATCCGTGTCCAAACAACCACCTGTGCGCGGGGGAGACCCCCCAAGAGAGTTCTGTTTAAAGTGAGAAGCAGTTCCAGGGCCGGGCCTCCTCACCCATGACGGACACAGGCTACTCATCCCACTCCAGGGTCTCTTACGCCCGGACTCCGGCCACCGCCCGGCTGAGGGCAGCCCCCCCAGAGCCCTCCCCCCCAGACCCCGGGCTGCTCCCACAACCAGCCGTCCCCACAGCTTGCTGCCTGCGTCTCAGCCTGACAGCTGCCCTGCCGCCACCAGGCAGCCCCAGCTCCCCAAGCCCACGTTCCCCAAACCAGCCTGCCGGGGTCGGCGGGACCCCAGGCCCGCGAGATTCAGGGCTTCCGATCTGGAAGGGTTTGGTCCAATCCCCTCTTCCTCCTCTCAGCTCCTGGGCTCACCTCCCGGCAGCTTGGCGCTCCTCTTCCAAAACTGCTTGCTGTTCTCGGCAGCCATTGCTCTGGCCCGGGGAAGGCCTGGTAGGCGGGCCGGGGGGTACTCGGCGAGATGCCCCCAGGACCCCACAATCGGAGGGCCAACCCAGGCCGCTTCCCCCGCTGCCGGTCACCGGCCCCTAGGTGCTGGGACCGCCATCCTGGATATGGGCACCTCCCCACCCAGCGCCGCTGCCATTGGTGGACAGCCAGGCCGTGGTCGGACGAACCAATCAGGAGCCGGAATCCTGCAAGCCGCTGAAGCCGAGCGGTGACGTCAGGGGCCGGGCTCACAGGTGGACCGGGAAGGCGGAGCTCGGACCGGCAGGGAGGCGGGGCTGAAAGTTCCTTAACCTGGCGAGGGGAAGAAGGAGGTAAAGGACCTATGGGAAGAGGAATGGGTAGTTTTCTTTGCGGGGAATGAGGTTCTCGAGTCTAATTTTTTTTGGGAAGAGAGAGCATATGCATTTATTTATATACACAAATATTGACCTAAAAATAAGGGCCCATGTGTTGTTTGCAGCCCGTTTTAAAATCTCCCACCCAGCTCAATGACACTGGTTATTACCCTCTGTTTCCCTTTTCGTTTTGACCCCAATTTTTTTTCTTTTTTCTTTTTTTAAATCTGTGAAGGAAGATCAATCCGGGTCCGATAGCGTGTGGTTGCTAACTGTTAAACACGTGAGTAACGGTTGGTTCATAAGAATCTTCGTCTCCTCTGTTCATTGAACACTATTGAAGGACTTGTGCTGTGGGTGAAGTTCAAATGATCTAATCCCTGTTTCAACCAATAACTGTCACTTTCTGACCAGAACCCAGATGCTGACAAAGTATTCATCCAATTCAGACCAGCAAGTAACGTTTCTTGCGAGGCCATAATATGTCTCCATGGCATGAATCACAAAGATTAAGAATATAACCCCAAACAGACTTAATTTCTCTTATTAATCTATTATCAGTTGTTCACCCTTGACTTTATTTTCAATCTAGTTTTAAATCCGGAATGAGATTTAATATTAGCATTTTGAATCCTTTGAATACTCTTGTCGGTGGTTTTCGCTCTTTTTGAGTTTCTGTGGTTGTGCATCAGTGATGAGGGGCGTGTGCAGAAAGCACACACCAGTCAGAATAGTTTCCATCCCAACAAAGGACTGTTGAGGTGGCTTGTTTATTGCTACCACTTGTCTTTCCACATATTGGAGAATACTTAAAGGACACCCTGTCTAAAGGACATTTTTTATATGCCTTCCAGTGGCCTCTTTCTACATTACCACCATTTTCAAGCTTCTTTTGCCCCCTAATTTCACAATCATAGGATTGCATAAAAAAGAGCTGTTTTTACTTTCTCTGGACCTTTCGTGCTTTTATAGACTTTCATCTTATCTTGTTTCACATAGTGAGCATTTAATCCATCAAACAAAAATCCTCTCTTATCCATTTATTCTTATCTTTTAAACATTTTAGCTACCTTTCTTTGGCTGTTTTTCTTTTTTTCTTTTTTTTCTTTTTTTTTCTCTTTAGGATGCAGTGACCAGCACTGCACACTGAGCTCCAAGAGAGGTTTCCTGAGGTTTTGCTGAAGCTGATGTTTTTTCTTTATTCTGGACAGCCAGAACTTTTGCTGGCATTTTGGACTTTACAAAAGCTGATGTCTTGAAGAAATGATGTACAGTGACTTCTAGATCCCTTTCTTCAGTGGATACTGGCAGTTCAGAGTTCATTATCTTAAAGGTGTCATCTGAATTATCTCTCCCTATAGGAGCTGTCTTACCCTTGTCCTTGTGTTGTCACGCAGCAGCCTACCTGTCTGTCCCCTGGTGCCTACCCATAAAGAAAGAAGAGTCTGTGAGACTAATCCTTTCAGGGACATTGCTTCATCTTTGTGCCATATCCTTGTTTCGCCCCAAAGGATGGCTGGCTAGCCAATGATGGGTAAGATTCCTCAAGAGAGGAACGACCTAAGACAGGCACAGTCATGTGGGGACCATCAGGAGAACTCACAGGGTTGGTAGAGGTGGGCATAGACCCCCACCTTCCCCCGTCTAAGGAGAGCTTTTGCCTCTGTGGCTGTATTCCTTCCCACAACCTGCTTGGGAAGTGATTCAGTGATGTGATAACATCAGTTCTCCATCTATTCTTAACAATGATTTTCAGCATAAAGGTTTTTCAGCATAAAGGTACATACCACTATTATTAAGACGTATTGGGACTTTTGATTCTGGCTGTTTGCAGACAAGGGTGATTCGCTTGAATCAGTTTTCTGGTATGATGTATGAGACTCACAGACCGTGGAAAAAACAATGGTGCTTCCTTGTGTAAACATCAATAAAACCCACAAGGTGGCCCAATTCGGGGCTCTCAGTCCTTTGCGGCTGTGAGACCTTTGGCCCTTGGTTCATAACTTTCTTGATTTCTGTTTCTTTCTTAACACTTAGCCACCCCTTCTCGTTCTCTCACTGCCTGTATTGTGCTGAATGCAACATCCATGTGGCAAGTCACCTGTCACTTCCCAGCCTATTCACAGAGCTTCAGAAATGTTCCAGAAGAGCTCCCTATTAGCTTGCTATTTCACATGTGGAAAGCAGAGTATAGTTTGTATACTTAGAAATGTCTCAAATATTCCTTTTTTCTTAATTGTGTATTAAATGTTAAATAACACTGATTTCAGGGGATACTGTTAACATTGTTCAACCCAAAGAAGCCCTGTTATCCCTATTCTTGCTTTTCTACATCTAAGCCAGTTTCCCATCCAAGACTTTAAAAATTCACTCCAGTTGTCTGGTGATAACTTATTAAATAGTCTTTGTCAGGGAAGCTGAGATGGCTGGGACCTTTCTCACCACCACCACCACCACCGTGACCACCCAAATCTAAACCAACCAACATCCTTGCAGCCTCCTATTAAGCCTCCCTGCTTCTACTCCTGCCGTCTTAGAGTGTATTCCCCCCACAGCAGCTGGAGAGAGCCTTTTAAAATGTCAGTCAGACATCACTCCTCTGCTCAATACTTTGAAATGGCTCCATCACACTTGACATAAAACCTAAGCTCCTTAAAGACCCTGCATGATTTGGTCCCACTCTCTTCCTTGCTTAATCTGCTGCAACCATACTTATTAGCATTTTTGCTGTTCCTTGAACAATCCAAGCATGTTTCTGTCTCAAGTCCTTTGCATTAGCAATTTTCTCTGTTTGGAATTCATTTTTCCCAAGTATCTAGATGACTTGCTCCTTCATTTCATTCAAGTACATTCCCACATGTCTTCAATTTAGGGAGACCTTCCCTGACCATCATCTTATTTAAGATTTATTTAGCGGGCTCCACCACTGTAGTTTTCTTTAAAGTACTATCACTGCCTTCTATGTTATTTACTTATTTTGTTGTCCATCTCCATCCCCCAGAATGTAAACTTCACTAAGGCAGGGATTTGTCTGTTTTGTTCTCTGCTATAACCCCAGCACCTAGAATAGTGCTTGGCACGTGGTAGGTGCTTGACTGAGAGATTGAAGAGTCTAAACTATTGTTGTCTCTTGATTTTATGTTGTTCATACACATTTTTTGTTGGAAAAGATGATAGAAAACATTTTCTAAACCTTGTTAGGATGTGTCCACTTTACCAAAGATTCCATATGTTTGCCTGTGCTCTTGGTTGAAGAACAGTCTTCCTTTCTTGGGAAAGGTTGTCCTCTTCGAACCCTTTTGCAGGTTCAAGGAATGAACCAATACCTACAATGATATGGGAAGGAAGCTGCCACGTGTCCAAGAGACCAACTGGATCAACCTTGTCCATCAAAGAGGTGATAACTGTGGCAGCCAGATTAATTACCCTTACACCACATTTTGCCCCATTAGAGGTAAATATCATTGCTTTGAGGTTCCCAAGGGATCCTTAGAGCACTTTGATGGAGGCTATAGTGGCAGACACTCGCCGGTCCACTGGACCAGTGCTTCTCATGCTTTAATGTACGTGTGAACCACCTGGAGATCATGTGAAAGCCTAGATGCTGATTCAGTAGGTCTGAGGTGGAGCCCACGGTGATGCGTTTCTCACCAGCTCCCTGGTGACACTGATGCTGCTAATCTGAGGGCCTCACCTTGTAGATCTTCTTTTACTAGGACAGTGTGGCCTGCGATCCTTGAATTTATCTCAAGGGTTTGATTATCTTGAAACTTTAAGTAGAGGACTCTCAATGTGGTCTGCCTGCAAGTTTTTACTGTTCATTCCTTAACTTGATAGTCATTCAAAGGAGAGTAAAACAACATAGGTTAGGGCCAAGTAGAGTTAAGGGAATGAGCTATGCGTGGGTTGAATGTGGACTCAAAAGAGGTGGGTGTATGCCAAGAAGGTTCTATGGAAGAGATAAGGCGTGAGACATGAGAGAGAGAGCAAGAGAGAGAGAGAGAGAGAGAGAGAGAGAGAGAGAGAGAGAGAGAGAGGAAGAAGAAGGAGGAGGAGGAGGAGGAGGAGGAGGAGGAAAGGAAAAGGAAGAGCAAAGAAGAGAAGACAGGAAGAACAGTAGAGAGGAAATTCCAGAGCAGTATTTCCATGGGGAAGATAGAAATTGAGGAAAAAAAGCCGTTGGACTTCATTACCAACAGACCACGGGCAGACTTTAACCTCAGCCAGGGAGTGGAGTGGACCCTGTCATGAGAGGAAGGGTTAAAAAATTAGAGCGAGAAGCAGCCCTCACAATGCGCTGTCGAATGTTGGGCCACCAAAGGGATGGTAAGGTCAAGCTGGGACTAAGAGCAAGAGCGCTTTTTTGGTACCTAAGCAACCACTAGAAGGAGCCAAATGAGATAGATCACTTGTATGATAGAAGGCAAAGGGACAAGCAGAAAGACTGAAGAAGCAAAAGGTTGTTGGAGTTGAGAGAGGAAGGGGAGAGTTGTTAGAGTTAGGGGGAGGGAAGATTAAGAATTTCTTTCCTAAGAATGGATTTTAAGAAAATAAGTCAAGGGGGGGCGAAGCTCTGCGTACAAAGATGTTCCCTGCCTTGTAACCAATAATAAATAGGGGGAAATGAAAAGAACATAAAGGTTGAAACATGAGGAGGGAGTTACACAAATTATGCTGTATGGTTTGTAAACCTAAACCACGCTATGCCATTAAAATGGGCAAACTTGAATGCTACATAGCACAACAAAAAAGCTTATGAACTGATGTACAAGGGTGGGGGAGCAGAATGCACAATGTCTTTGCCTGATTTCAATAAAAATATATGGATTTTATCAAAGACTACAAGAAAACAGGGAAATACTAAGCAAATTTTTCAGGTGGTAGAATTATACATCTTTTTATTTCTGGAATTTTTCTTTAATGCTACCATTTTTTAAATTATTATGAAACATATGTCACATAATAAACCAGGGGCTGGCAAACTTTTTCTATAAAGGGACAGATTGTAAATATTTTTGACTTGGCAAGCCATACAATGTCTGTTACACTACTCAACTATGCTGTTGTTGCATGAAAGCAACCATAGACAATATGAAAATAAACTAGTGTGGCTGTGTTCCAACAAAACTCTTTTGGTAGACATGAAAATCTGATTTCATATAATGTTCACATGTCATGACATATTATTATTATTTCAATTTTTTTTCAACAATTGAGAAATGTAAAACCCATCCTTAGCTCCCAGGCCATCCAAAAACAGATTTGGCTCGTGGGTGGTAGTTTGACAACCCCTAAAGAATAAAGAATAAATAACATATAAGAACAAGGTTAAGAAACAAGAAAACCTTATGACACAGTGCCCTTTTTCCCCTCCTTTTTCTTCTTCCTCCCTCTCTCCAGTGAAAGCCATAATCTTCAGTTATATGTTCAGCATTTGTATGCATGTTGTAGACTTTTACTACATACATGCATATCCATGAACAACATGTTTTGAAACTTCATAAATAGCATCACACTGTACATATGCTTCAGCAACTGGCTTGTTTTCATCCAGCATTCTGTTGCTACATAGAGCTCTAGGTCATCCATCTTAACTACGATGCAGTGTTCCACCACGTGAATATTCCTTAAAAATTGTCATGTTTAGTTATTTTTATTTCAAACAGTGCGCAGTTAACATTCTTTTACACATTACCATGCGCAAAATTTTCTCTAATGCAGCCTTTTTCAAAATACAGTTTGTCAGCTATTGAAGAATTGAAACAGATTTCAAGGTAGGTACCTTTAAAGAAATAGAGTAGACAGGAATAGAAGAGATCAGAGCGTGTTACATGTAACATGGATAGGCATTGTTCTGCAAAATTTTTTAAAAGATTTTTATTAAAGATATAGTTACATACAATATTATATTAGCTTCAGGTGTACACAATAGTTATTCAACATCTATATACCTAAAGAAGTGATCACTGTGATAAGTCCAGCAACCATCTGAATCCAAATCATGTTATGACAATATTATTGACTACATTCCCTATGCTGTACATTACATTCCCTTGACTTATTTGTTTTATACCTGGAAATTTGGACCACTTATTGCCCTTCACCTTTCGCCCCTCTTTAATTTTTCAGTTACAGCTGACATTCAATATTATTTTATATTAATTTCAGGTGTACAGCATATGGTTATACATTTATATAATTTAATAAGTGATCCCCTTGACGAGTCTAGTACCCACTGGACACTATGCATAGTTATTACCATAGTATTAACTGTATTCCTCATGCTTTTCTTTACGGCCTCATGATTATTTTGTAACTACCAATTTGTACTTCTTAACCCTTTCACCTTTTTCACCCTGTCCCCCAACCCCCTCCCATCTATCACCCTGAGAAATCTAGGAGCCATCTTACACCATACATAATTACTACATATTAAACTATAATCTTTATGCTATACCCTACATCCCCATGACTACTTTGTAACAACCATTTGTACTTCTTAATCCTTTCCCCTTTTTCTCCCCTCACCCCAACCCCCCCCCCCCCGCCCAATCTGGCAACCATCAAAATGTTCTCTGTATCTATGAGTATGTTTCTGTTTTGTTTGTTTATTTTGTTCTTTAGATTCCACATATAACTGAAATAACATTGGTTCTCTCTTTCACTGTCTGACATACTCCACGCAGCACAACACACTCCAGGTCCATCCCTGCTGCCGCAGATGGCAAGAAGCCATTCCCTTCCATGGCTGAGCAATATCCACTGTATATATGTACCATTCTTCTAATGACAAACACCCAGGTTGCCTCAACATCTTGGCCACCCCTCACAGTAGCATTTTGGGTTTCTTCAGATAAATACCCAGAAGTGGGATTACTGGGTACTTCTTTGTCTCCTATTATAGCCATGGTTTTAAATTCTGTTTTTTCTGGTATAAGTATTGCTACCCCAGCTTATTTTGTTTGTTTTTTTCATTTCCATGAAATATGTTTTTCCATACCTTTACTTTCCGTCTATATGTGTCTTTCAATCTGAAGTGAGTCTCTTGTAGGCAGTATGTGTAAGGGTCTTGTATTCTTGTCTATTCAGGCTTCCTATGTTTTTTAAGTGGAGCATTTAATCCATTTACATTGAAAGTAATTGTTGATAGAGATGTACTATTGCCATTTTATTATTCATAATTTTGACCTTTTTTTTTAATCTTAAAGAAGTCCCTGTAACATTCCTTGTAATACTGATTTTGTGGTGATGAACAATTTTAGCTTTTTCTTGCCAGGAAAACGCTTTATCTCTCCTACGATTCTAAATGATAGCTGTGTTGGGTAGAGTAATCTTGGTTGTATGTCCTTGCTTTTCATCACATTGAATATTTTGTGCCAATCCCTTCTGGCCTGCAAAGTTTCTGTTGAGAAATCAGCTGACAATCTTATGGGGGCTCCCTTGTAGGTAACTAACTGCTCTTCACTTGCTGCTTTTAGGATTCTTTGTCTTTAACCTTTGCCATTTTAATTATGTGTCTTGGTGTGGGCCTGCTTCACTACATCTTGTTTGGGACTCTTTGCACTTCATGGGGTTGTATGTCTATGTCCTTTGCCAGGTTAGGGAAGTTTTCAGTCATTATTTCATCAAATAGGTTCCCAGTCCCTTGCTTTTTCTCCTTCTGGTACCCCTATGATGTGAATGTTGTTATACTTGATGTTGTCCCAGAGAACTCTTAAACTATCCTCTTTTTTTATTATTATTTGTCTTTTTTTTTTCTTTTTGCTGTCCCTACTGGGTACATTCTGCTACCTTGTCTTCCAAATCACTGATTTGATCCTCTGCTTCATCTAGACTGCTGGTGATTTATCCTAGTGCATTCTTCATTTTCGTTATTGTATTCTTCACTTCTGACTGCTTTTTTCCCATGGTTTCTATGTCCTTTTATATGCTTGCTATCTTTTTGTTGAAGTTTTCACTACGTTCCTTGAGCATCTTTATAACCGTTGTTTGAACTCTGTCTTTGGTAGGTTGCTTGTCTCCATTTTGTTTAGTTCTTTCTCCGGAGTTTTCTCCTGTTTTTTTATTTGGGATGTATTTCTTTGTTTCCTCATTTTGGCTGCCTCTCTATGTTTGTTTCTATGCATTAGGTAGAGCTGCTATGTCTCCCAGTCTTGGCACTTGGCCGTCTGTAGTAGGAGTCCAGTGGGCCTCGTGGCCCAGTCTCTCTGGCCACCTGCTCCAGGAGTGTCTCTGTGTGGGTTGTGTGTGCCTTCCTGTTATAGTTGAGCCTTGGTTACTGTTGGCACATCAGTGGGTGGGATTGACCCTCTGGCTGACGGACTGTGAGGTTTGGCTACATTCACAGCTTATAGGCTACTGTGCAGGGGGCTTACCCCACAGAACAGGATTTTCCCCAGTGAGATCTGTTGCCTGTTGAGACTGCCCTTTGTGTGTGCCATTGTGGGGCTAATTGGGTGATGCTCTGCTGTGGTCTGAAGCCGACCTCCAAGTATGTTCGTTCTGGGGCCTTTTCAGAGGGGCTCAGGTGCAGGCCCAGGTCAGCCACTGCCTGTGACCGACAGGGGAGTACCTGATAGGAGCTACAAACTGATCTGCCATTGGCTGCTGCCTGTGCTGTACCTGGAGGCGCATGGGAGAGGCCATGTTGCAAAACAAGAACAGCTGCCACCAGTACCAGGCCTGAGGTAGCTCCATATGAAGCCCGGACACATCAAAGCCTGCTGCCATCTGCTGGCTCCCATAAGGTTCACCACTGATACAGCCTCCTGCAGTACACAAGCGGGGTGAGGCAGGGTCTCATTGAGTCAGCAGCAGAGCAGAGGGGCTCTCCAGGTTAATCAGTTTCATATTTGCCCTGTGGGGACAGGATCATCAGAGGAAGAGGTGCCTGCCTGCTGGCTGCATGGGAAGAGGGCCCCACACAGGAAAAATGGTGACTGTCTCTCCAGTCCTCACCCCAAGTTGTACAACTCACTCTCTCCCCATATGTCTGTGACGTCCTCAGAGTCATCATCCCTCTGCTGGAGCCCAGGGTGAGTGTCTGTGTGGGCCCTTTAAAAGGATGTCTGGCTTTCCCAAAGCCTTCCATCCCACTGGGAGTGTTGGAATCCCTACTCTTTTTCACAGCCAGAAGTTGAGTGGGCTGCTCTACCCAGCACTAGTATTCTGGGCTGGGGAGCCTGGTGTGGGGGGCTGTGGTCCCTCTTTCCTTGTGGGGAACTTCTGTGGTCAAGATATCTCTCCTGATTTTCAACCACCACACGTGGGTGTGGGACCAGCCTGTTTCACATCTTCGTCCCTCCTACCAGTCTCAGCGTGGTTCTTTATATACTTAGTTATAAAACTTTGGTTCAGCCAGACTTCAGATGATTCTCCAGGTTGATTGTTCTATAATTTAGTTATACTTTTGATGTGTTCATGAGATGAAATAAGCACAGCATTTATGTACTCTGCCATATTGGATGTCCTTTTCTGCAAAATTTTTGTTTCAACTTTATACACAGTTATACATCCATGTGTATATGTGTTTGTGTGTAGATGTGTGTACTTGGTTGTAATGTAAAGTGTATTTCTTAATAACAAGTTTTTGTTGGAAAGTTTGAAAACCACTGCTTTAAGACACCTAAGAATACCTAGGAAAGGCATTGCTAGGTGCTCTCCCAAATGGTTTTCCCCACTTATATTCAGCAGGGAGTAAGAGGTGTTTTTGCTCCACATTCTCACCTATAGTAGGTTTTTCTCATGGGATGTTCAATATTATGATAGACATATAAAAAATGTATAAGACTAATATGTACAGTCTGATGAATAATAAATAGCATTTGCACTCACATTCCCACTCCCCACACTTTTCAATAGGACGTCACTCGTACCTTAGAAGCCTCTGAGTGTTCCTTCCTCTGGGCTCTCCCTTCTCCTCCCCTCAGGTGTAATCACTGTGCAGAGCTTTGTATTGATCATCCTCTTGTTTTTCTCTGTACTTTTCCTCCTGTGTTTGTAACTGTAAATTATATGTTGTTTATATGAATGGTAATGTATTGTGTCTATTGTTCTGTTACTTGCTTCTTCTAGACGACAGTTGGTGCTGAGATTTACCCATGTTGATGAGTGTAGCTGAAGTTCACTCGTTTTCACTGCTGTGTAATAGTCCACTTTATAAATAGCTCAGCTTTTCTGTATTACTATTTGTGGGCATTTGGTTGTTTTATACTTCGTGCTACTGTGAGCTCTGCTGCTATGAACATTCTTATCTATGTCTCCTGGATAAGTGGAGAAGTGGAAAGGTTTCTCTAGGATATTGACGTAGGAGTGGAATCGCTGGTCTAGAGTGTATGCATATATTCAACTTTGCAAAATAGTACCTGAGTGTTTTTCAAAGTGCTTTTACTACTTTACTCTTCCACTCACATGGGATGAGAGTTCCATTTTCATTTCCTATAATGTGGTTTCAACAGTGAATAAAAACTGTGTGGGAAGGAGATGGTTCAAAGCCAGATCCTCTATGAAGAATAAATTTGGGTTGAACATGAGGTATAAAAGTAGAAATTTTAATATCTGTTCAGTCACATGTAAGTCATTCCTTTTTCCTTCCTTCTCTCCTTCCTTCCTTTTATAAATTTGTACATGATGCCAATGTATAGCATTGAAGTAGATACGTGGTAGTTTGAATGGTGAACCCCCCCAAAAAGATACGTCCGCATCCAAATCCACGAAACCTGTGACTGTTACCTCATTTGAAAAAGAGTCTTTGCAGATATAATTAAGTTAGGAATTTTGAGATGAGATCATCATGGTTTACTCATGTAGGCCATAAATCCAATGGCAAGTGTTATAAGAAAAAAGGCACAGACAGAAGAGGAGGAGGCATTTTGAACACAAAGGCACAGATTTGGGTGATGAAGCTACAGGTCAAGGAAAGCATGAAGCCACCCAGAACCCAGAAGAGGCAAGGAGAGAGTCTCCCCAAAAGCCTTCAAAGGGAGTATGGTCCTGCCAACACATTGATTTTGGTCTTCCAGCCTCCGGACCTGTGAAAGAACAAATTTCTGTTCTTTTATGCCACCAAATTTGTAATAATTTGTTGCAGTATTTCTCTTATAAATAAAAGAGTATTTCTCTTTGTATTTCTCTTATAATACAGGATATAAAGAAAAAGTTGGTCTTCTTGACCCACAGACACCCATTTTTCCTTCCCAGCAGCAACCACTGTTGCATTTCCTTGTGTGTCCTCCTTCCAGAGATATTCTTACAGAGCCCCTCAATAATTGGCAGGAACATTCAAGATCATTTTACAAACGAAGAGTCTGAAGGTCAGAGAGGACGAATCTTGGCCAAGGACCCCCAAGCTAGTCAATGACAAACATGAACAGGAACCCAAGATTCCCGTCTCTTGGTTTTGTTCTCCTTTGATGTAAAGAAGTGTCTAGGAGCAGGTTTTGACATTAGGGTAGGGAGAGAGAAGAGGAGGGTACCTGGTGAATGAAAGAAGGGGAGTCCCATGGAGATAGTAAAGGGGCATAAAAACTATTATGACTTCACCTCAGACGGGCCGCACGCAGCTCAGAGCAGCTCCACCATGTTATTGACAGACCATAGGAAGAAAGCCCATCCAACTAGCTTTTGTTGAGTCGCTATTATATTTCAGGTGACAAACTATAGTAAGAGCTGTCAACATGAAGCCCTAATAATATCTAGTAACAGAGTGAGGCTAGTAAGTAAAGCAGTATGATAAGTGATTAAAAAAGCAAACAAACGAAAAACCCAGAGGTATGTGGGTTTTTTGTGTCCTAAGGAAGCATGGATTGAGCCATGGTCCTTTTTATTTAGGAAAACTGAGAAAAGTCTTGAATTTAATTCAGTAGGAGTTTACCGGGCACACAGGAGGGGGAAACATCGTAGGCAGAAGGGTGAACCATTTATGGAACGATGGGAACCTACAAGATAAGCTGTATTGCAAAGCCACGTGGAGACACTGTCAGTGCCTGGCCTGTATCCCTTGGCAGCTCCGTGTGCTCTCTGTACCCGGGGAACAGCCCTCAGACAGTGAGTGTCAGGAGATGGTGTGTAAATCCCCCAGCGCCTTCACCCCTCAGGTGGGATAATTCTGAGGTGTGTGTTTTCCAGTTTCTTTACAGGATTAAGCTCCCATTGTCCACTGTGGTATTTGACTCAATAGCTCACCCTTCCCTCCCTGTATCACTTTCCACCTCTTCCTCACTGGTGTTTCCATCACCTCCCAAATAAACTACTTGCACTCAAATCCTTGTCTCAGGATCAGCCTCTGGGAGAATCCAAACTCAAATAAACCATGAGCAGCTCTACATGTGCAAGGAATGAGGTACAGTGACAGGAGATCCTGGAGCAGGGGCCTGTTATAGTGGGCTTTTAATGCCCTAAAAGGACTGTGTCACCTTTCCCACTAGGCAATGGAACATTCATTGAAAGTTTAGTATGGGTGTGCCATGACCAGATCTGCATTGTAAACAGCCCGCTGTGGTCACATAGCCAATCATTAAATGGTTACCCCCACACTTAGAATGAAATCCTAGCTCCTAACTGTGGCCTAAAAGGTATTGCATTACGTGGCACATGCCGCCTCTTCATCCTCTGAAAGCTGTGTGTTTGATTTGGCAATTGTTAGGTTATTGTTGACCCAAATGGCTCAGCAGGGTCTGAAGCCAGATGAAGAGCTGTGGTAGCCTGGATTATTCTTCTCGCTTCTTCACTCCCTCTTGCCACACGACCTTGCAGTGTGTGAAAGTGGATGGAGTATATTTCCCTGCTAGACTTCTTCTGGCCAATGGAATGTGAGCAGAAGTGCAGTGCCTTAGAAGGCACCACACGTTTCCACTCATTCTCTTGCACTCCTGCCATTCAGCACGAGAAGAACATACCCCAGGAGCTGCTGGGCCAGAGGACAGGAGCCACGTGGAGCAGATGAAAACCCAAATTGAAGCCTGGAACCAAACCCAGCCATCCTGCAGCCTGAAGCCTGAGTGAGAAAAGTAGATGCTTGTGGTTATAAACCCCTGGCCTGTGCATCAGTGCGGCAAGACTGATTCCTGCAGCCGTGGAATGGAAGAGAAGGAGGAAAGTGAAGGAGAAGTATTTAAGAGCTTAGCTGTAGAGAATGAGAAGCTAGTGTCGTCTTCCTCCTCCTCCTCCACGTTGTTTTTAGTTTTTGAGCTTCCTAGGATATGAGCCACTTTCCCGTGTGAGGACAACTGTCCACTCTGTGATACTTTGCGGGGAGCGGAGCCCACCTCCCAGGATTCGAGCTAAAAATGCGGGCTCCTCACTTCCCACTCTTCCTTGTGGACTAAATCATCTGCTAATAAATTCTGCCCCCGCTATACTTTGAATCAGGTGGAGCTTGTGATGCAAAGAGACAGAAAAGAATCCATTGTTTTGGTGGCAGTGCCATTGTGGCAGCAGCACCCAGTTGGGGGAACAGCCACAGCAGCAGCAGCACCCAGGGCTGTGCTAGAAGGGCTCTCAGTGTAGCTGTGGCACCAAATGCTCATCAGCGGCAGGAGCAGGGCCTTCACTGGTCCAGCTCTGTGGTGTGACGCTGGCTGCTGCCCTGTAAGCGAACCCTCTGAATATGCTGTGGTACCGTGACTGCATTAATGGCATCAATTCACCTCTCCCTGCATCTGTGTTGTCTTGTCACCTTCCCATTCTGACTCTGGACTCACCCTGTGACTTGCTTTGGTCAACGGATATTAGCAAACGTTTCATAAGCAGAGGCTTGAAAAGCACTTGTGTGATGGGCTCACTCTTTGTCTTAGCCCATTTGGGCCGCTCTAATAAAATACCACAGACTGGGTGGCTTATAAACAATAGGAATTCATTTCTCACGGTTCTAGAGGCTTGAAGTGCAACCTCCAGATGCCAGCATGGTCAGGTTCTGGGAAAAGCTCTTCTGTGTTGCAGACTTCTCACTGTGTCCTCACATGGTGGAAGGAGGAAGGGATCTCTCTGGGACCTCTTTTGTAAGGGCACTTGTTTCATTCATTCCACCCTCATGACCGAGTCACTTCCCAAAGGCCCCACCTTCTAATATAACCTTGGGCATTAGGTTTCCAACATATGAATTTTGGGGAAACACAAATATTCAATCCATAGCACTCTTACTGTTGACCTCTGTCATTGCCATTAGAACATGCCTTGGCTGGCCCATTGGATGATGAGACATGTGGCACTAAGCTGAGTCTCCCCGAGTTACCCCAGCTGAGTCCGTCCTAGTCAGCCAACAGCCAGTTGAGCTTCAGACGTATGAATGAGCTCAGCCAAAACCAACAGAGCTCTCTAGCCAACCAACAGTTGACCCCAGATACTTAAGCAAGTCCAACTGAGATCAGCCCCGCACCAGATAAGCTGAACCCCACAGACTTGTGAACTAAATACTGTTTATGTTATACGCCACTGCAGATTTGTGATTCTTTATATGGCATTATTATGGCAGTAGATAGCTGATGGTTCTCTAGACCTTTCCACAAACCGATGAGCTGCCTTTTCTGCTAAATCAGCCAAAAATTGATATCTGTTGCTGCTCTGACTAACAGAGAAAGACGGAATGTAAGTTAGAGAGAAACACGGGGTCAAGGAAGAGGTTGTTAGAGGTTGGAGAGACAACATGCGTATAGGCAGAGTATTGGAGGGAGTTGTATTTATTAATACTAGGACATAAGTGTGGCTGCAAAATCACAGTGCTTTAAACATGATAGAAGTGTAGTTTTTCTCATGTAAAAGTCTAAGCTAGTGTGGCCGCTCTGCTGTGTGAAATTTTCAGGGGCCTCAGCTCCTTGTCTCTAAGCTCTGTCGTATCCTCACCCCGTTGGTCCAGTATGGCTCCCACCACATCCACGTCTCAGCCACTGGGATGAGGGAGAGGGAAGATAGGACTTGCTCCTTAACGTTTGGTCTTTGTATTTATTTCTTCCCTTTTCAACCCATTCTTAGAAATTGGCCACATGGCCACACTCAGCTGCAAGAGAGGCTGGGAAAGGCAAACGTTCTGGCCAACCATGTGTATACCTCAAAATTCTGCTTCTGTGGAAGAAAGGGCAAAGAGATAGTAGTGGTTCCTACCACATGAATGGAGAAGAAAGGATAGTTAATGGAACAAGATCTCTATGGTAGACTTGAGTAGCCATTTCCTTCCTTCTTCCTTGTTAAGAGAACTCATCTTTTTAGAGAGGTGAGGCAACTGTTCCCAGTCTGGGCATAAATCATGGTTTATCTAAATCAGTTTGGCAATCCTACTCAGCTTTGGCAGGAACTTTGCTTCCCCAGCCTCCCCTGAAGCTCTGAGTAGCCATGTGACCCAGTTCTGACCAATAAGCCATCAGGGGCAGGCTGCTGGGGGCTTCTGAGAAGTGGTTTCCTTCCTATGAAAGAGACAAACACAGAGGAGAACTTACTGGCATACTCCTGTTTGGAATACTGGTGTGAGGTACTATAGCTGTCATCCTACGACCACAAGAGAAAGGGAATTACAGGTGTCAACGTTGAGCCCTGATGCCTTTTTGAGGATTCAAATGACCATAAGAGATGAGTGGGTGTCAGCTAGTGGAGAAGGGGAGAAAAAGTGTTTGAGCAAGTGAGAACATTGTATACAGGAGAAGGAATGCTCAGAGACGCCCCTGGAAATTTGGATTGGAGTCAGATCATGAGGCCTTTGTATGCAGCGGTGTGATTTACTGTCAGAATTACCTCATTCAGAGTTGTGGCTGGTTCCCCTGCTTGTTGGCTGATTCACCACCAAAGCATGACACGCATTTTCTCTTTGTAGGTTTAAAAGGAATGCCCTTGTCTCCCCCATTAGGTAGTTACAAGACTTTTGTTTTGGACTATGTAGGCTCTTAAAAGCAGGGATCTAGATTCTGTGGGTGTGTGGGGGACGTTCACTTGGAAAGTTGAGGGAGAAGCGAATGGATCCCAACACCTACAGCAAGTGGGATTTCCTTATTTTGAGGAAATAGAGAGGTGTCTGGTTCTGCCCACCTTGGAGCCCTAGTTTGACTTCCTTCCAGACCCTGGAGAGACAGGATGTCTAATGGGTGAGCTGCATGGACACATGAACTGAGCTCTAAGCCACAGCCTTTGGGGTGATGAGCAGTGTGACAACCGCAGCTCGGACACACACCAGCCTGAAGTCCAGAGCCCTTCCCTGAGATTCCAAGATTGGGTGAACTTGGGAATTCTATTTGATTGAGGTAGAATTTCTCCTTAAATACTTGAGAAAGAACGCTGAGTCAGATTTTATATTATTTTAAAAATAAAATAATAAAGCCTCTTCTTGCATTAGCGTGTTCAATTATGGTACGTATTCTAACTGTGTTATACAAAGCCAAGGAAAAGGATGTGAGAAGAGGTCATAAATTATCTCAGTAGCTTTCTTTTAAGCTGATCGACGTGTTAACATGAAAATGTAGAAGATATGTCTCTAAGAACTCATATATATATATTCTCTCTCTCTCTCTCTCTCTCTATATATATATACACACACACACACACACACACACACACACACACACAAAGTATCCATTTTAAATTTTTAAAGAACTAATTAAATTGGCCTGATACTGCTACTGTATTTCCCTGGAAATATGACCTAACTGGAAAATAAGCCATAGTATGATTTTTCAGGATGCTCGTAATGTAAGTCCTACCCCAAAAATAAGCCCCAGTTAAGATCGTCAGTCAGACGCAATTACCTCTTCCATTGCAACACATGACAGCCATATTGAATTATAATAATGTTAATATATAATTAAATATAAATAAATAATATTATTGACATTAATACTTAAAATAAATGACAATATAAATTATAATTAAGTATTTGTAAATACTAAAGCAGGCACCTTTGGACGAGAGGTAAATGCCTATGTAAACAGATGAACTCGAGACTTATTGCCAAATGACCAATCGGAGTACAGACTCAACGCAGGAATAACTTGCTCACTTGATAACAAATGTCTGTGGTTGTGTCTTATATGAATCGTCATAATTCAATACATTGTATGTTGAAACAGACATACTTAATGCACTTATGTGAAATAAAGAAATGTTTTGTGAATTTTGGTGCCTGCAATTTTTCGTAGTTTTTGTGTGGACCATCATTCTTAACTGTCATCATTTTTGTTGTCGCTCCTGTCTTGTAAGTCTTCAATGAACACCTGATTTAATGGTACATTTAAAGGGAATAGTATTTTTTTTAAAGATTTTTATTGGGGAAGGGGAACAGGCCTTTATTGGGGAGCAGTGTGTACTTCCAGGCCTTTTTTCGAAGTCAAGTTGTTGTCCTTTCAATCTTAGTTGTGGAGGGCACAGCTCAGCTCCAGGTCCAGTTGACATTTTCTAGTTGCAGGGGGCACAGCCCACCATCCCTTGCAGGAGTCCAACCGGCAACCTTGTGGTTGAGAGGATACGCTCCAAACAACTGAGCCATCCGGGAGGCAGCTCAGCTCAAGGTGCCGTGTTCAATCTTAGTTGCAGGGGGCAGAGCCCACCATCCCTTGCGGGACTCGAGGAATTGAACTGGCAACCTTGTGGTTGAGAGCCCACAGGCCCATGTGGGAATCGAACCAGCAGCCTTCGGAGTTAGGAGCATGGAGCTCTTACCGCCTGAGCCACCGGGCTGGCCCCTAAAGGGAATAATAGTTTGACCCACACACAACATGAGTGCAAAAAAAAAAGAGCTATTCAGTCGAGTACAAGAAACGAATCATGAAGGACTCCCGGGGCAAGAATCTTACGGCTTTCTACAAAGAGAAGAAGTTGGACCTAGGAATGGTCCAAAAATGGTGAGCAGAGTATGATAACCTCAGTCAACAGGTGGATGAGGGAAATGCTAAGAAGCACAAGTGTGGATGAGGTCGGCAACCATTATTTCCTGAGCTGGAAGACGTCATCTGTGAATGGATTGCTGACAGGTGAGCAAAGGCTTTGGTTGTGCGCAGGGCTGATAGTCAAGCATTTGCCCTTGCAATGGCACCACAGTTAGAAATATCCCCAGAAGAATTCAAAGCATCACAACACTGGCTGGATGGCTTCCTTCAGTGATATGAACTGTCTCTAAGATCAACAACGCTGTTCAAGCTGGAAGATACTGAAGTTATTAAACGTGCACTTGCATTCAAGTCCTTTGTTGATGGCATTGACTTTTCTAAATACCAACTCTCCAACATGACTGCTGTGGATGAAACTGCAGTGTTTATGGGCCAAGGATCTCAAACGACAATTGATCAGAGGGGTGCCTCGTCAATCTGCATTCCCTCCACTGGTTACAAAAGAGCATGTGTTACCTGTATTTTGGCAATTCATCTGAATGGAAAGAAAGCCTCTAATCATCACTAAGAGCAAGAAAGATAAGGTTGAACGTGTTTCAGGCATTTATGTTCTTGAAACCGAAAAAGCCTGGTGCACACAAGCAGTTATAAGGAAGTGGGTCGATTTAATGCTGCCACTTGTTTTGCAAGGTGGCCAAAGAGGTCTGCTAGTCTGGGATTCAGCCAGCACTCACTGCGCTAAAGACATGAAGAACTTCTTGCAGAGAAGAATAGATGAAATAATGATTCCCGCAGGAATGACTGCCTATCTCCAGAATCTTGATACTGCAATAAACAAGCCATTCAAGGACTATTTGTGCATGGAAATCAATGACTACATTGAAAATAGAATGGAGATAAATCAGCGTGGAAACTTTGTGAAGCCTAGCCTGCAAGAGGTTGTGACTTGGGTGAAGAATTCATGGGATAAAATTCACTGACAGCTGTGTTGCCAATGCACTACGAGCAGGCTGCATGGACAAGAAGTGCTCATTTAAGGAGAGCTCTATTGCTGGACATGAGCGATTGGGGCCAGTGGTTCTACAGGAAATGGAGTCGCAAGAAATTCAAGCCGGGATTCGGGGTATGGAGAGTTATGACAATGTTCCAGAAGAAGATGACATGACTGTATTTGAATAAATATAGATTGTTGTACATGAGTAAATGTTGATTGTTGTGCATGTAAAAACAAAACGTCCCCAGAAAATAAACGCTAATGTATCTTTTGAGCAAAAATTAATATAAGACTCGGTCTTATTTTCGGGGAAATACAGTAAGCTAGAAGTAAATCCAATCTCTGTTGTCACGGGCTTCTCAGAGTGATGCCTCAGAATCCAGACGTAGAGCTTGGTGCCAGAAACAGGGGCAGCCTCTCACCTGTGGCCATCATGGGGGTGCTGACAGATGCCTCGTGCGTGCCCACCAGCTCCTGCTTCTAGCCCCACGTGAGTTATACTCGTAGGTATTTTTACTGAGGTTGGGAGTGTTAAAGAAAACATTGTTCATGACACTTGTTAAAAACTGTAAGGATGACTTTATTTAAGAGGAACTACTGCAATGGAGGTTTTGTAGTGGGGGAGAGAGATTGGGCCCAACTCCGAACACAGCAAGGACAAGTGGAGATTATAGCCAAGCAGCAGGCTGGGGGCGAGTGGATGGAAAAGTACCAAAAGGAAACGTAAGGCTGGGAGGAAGTTTGCTGAAGGCAGGCCAGTAACAAGTGTGGGGATTATCACTCAATCACTCAACAGGATTCTTGCTACAACTGGGCTAAGAGACCAAGGACAGAGCCCAAGTTTGGGGCTAACTCAAGAAGAGGACTCAGGGGAGCCTGACTCAAGTTTGTTTTGGGGGGAGTTCCTAGTACTTGGGGTCCAGTCCCTCCCCAGTTCAATACCCAGACATCCCTTCTGAGGTCCTGCGCCCTCCCTGCAGCTCTGCCCGTGAGGATGCAGGGTCTCAACGCTCCACACCAACGAGACAGGAGCCTCTGTTTTTTCTTTATTATATAAGGAACTTACACAAATTTGGAAAAGAATCACTTGCATCCTAATACATGAATGTATTAGGTAAAGGACGTAAATAACTTGTAAAATGAAACTGGTTAACAAACATGTTTTAAATATTCAATTTTAGGAGTAATCAATAAGGTTCAAAAATTAAAGCATGATTTTTTTTTACTTACTACGTAAGTTAAATGGAAAGAATATAACAAAATAGAAAATAACTTTAAAATAATAATACCAAATGTTGGCAAATATGTGCTAAACCAGGTGGCCAGCCTTCAAGTTGACCCTCAATGATCCCGCCTCCTGGTATTTCCATCCTTGTGGAGCCCACTCCCCATCCTCTCCTCCTGGGTTGATGTGTGTGACCATCGCATGCACCTGAAATAATGCATGTCACTCCTGAGATTAGGTTATAAAAGGTACTGCAGCTTCCATTTTGGTCTCTCTCACTCTTGAGTCACTTGCTCTGGGGGAAGCCAGCGGCCATATTACCAGGACACTCAAACAGCCTCTAGAAAGGTCCACGAGGATAGGAACTGAAGTTTCTGGGCAACAGCCAGCAGGACACTGAGACTTCCTGCCAATAAGCACAGGGTGAGCTTGGATGAGGATCTGAGGGTCTCTTCCACCGCCCCTCCCCCGACTCCAACCCCCACAGAGCATTCAGGTGACCACAGCCCCAGCCAACGCTGGACGCCACTGCATGAGACACCCTGATCCAGAGCAATCAGCTAAGCCACTCCCAGGAACTAGGACATAAACAATATGTGTTATCATAAGCTCCTAAAGTTCAAGGTAATTTGTTACAAAGCAATAAATAATACAGTATTGGGGGGGGGGGGGGGAAATAGTCAAATACTTAAAGTATGAAAAAAACACTTTTCTATCCTATCTCTTCGTAGCCACCCAGACGTGCTCCTCAGAGGCCAGTGCCCAAATGCCAAAATGCCACTGCCACACGGTCTGTTATGAGAAGAACATTAAATCTTTCTTTATTTAAAGGCTACCATTGTTTGCGTTTCTGTTCTTTGCAGCCAAATGTACTCTTAACTGATACAGGGGCCTTAGGCTGTAAAGCCTTATAATGTGCTCACTGTCATTGTTATTTTCTTCCCCAACCTAACAATGCAAGCGATCCAGCTGAGAGGAGCTGGCAGCAACGTGTTCTGCTGGGATCACAAGTCAAATTGAGAAAGGAACTGTAAATATAAAGTTCTTACTGTAATTGAGTTAATCTAAGATTAACTCATCATGATAAGATTAACGGCACCATTTCAGGAACTGAGAGGAAAAGCCTATTAATTAAATTATGCTTGATGCTTTCTCATCACTTTGAACTTCAGTTTTCTACTTATCACACTAATTTTTAAACTTGGTTAGACATAGATTTTTCAATCATGTGTCAATAGTTTCAAGAATGTTCAACTTTAGGAGTAACCGATAAACTGCAAAAAGACTCTTTCGTGTTGACATCCTTAGCATATTTGCTTCTGTCTTCCTCCCTGTTGCCTCATAGTAACAAAATAGCTGCTGAGGCTCTAGGCATCGCAGCACATGCAAGTTAAGAAGGGAGATGCAAGGATGGTACCAGCCACATCATCCTCTTTTATCAGGAAAAGCAAGTCTTCCCAGAGCCCCTAACCGTTTTCTGCTTATGTGTCATTTGCTGGAACTGTGTCCCATGAACACCCTTGGTACAAGCTAATATCTGGAAAATGAAATATTTTGCCTGTGTCTCGGTTCATTGCCATCCTGAACAAAAGCAGACTTCTGTTAGCAGAGAAGGAGGAAATGGGTACTGGGAAGGACGCTAATGGTGTCTGCTGCAACACAGCTTAATAAATAGTAGTTTTATATGCATAATAAATAATAGTTGCCCCTGGGCGTACAGTAAAACTAACGATAGTAAAAATGCTTATATAGTACAGTGCTACTGTGTTCCAGGGTATAGGTCTGAATGTTTTAAATATATTAACTCATTTCATCCTCACAGCCACTTTATGAGGTAAATGCTGTTATTATCCTTGTTTTATTTTATTTTTTATTGTGCCTCATCTGCTCACAACTAGATTTACTGTAATCCTTGGTGCATGACGTATTCCTCATTGCTCCATGCATGGCTCTCTGCTGTTTACTTTGCAAATGTTAGTTTCTTTTAACATTGTAATAGTCCCTTGAAGCCTCCACCCAAAATAAAATGAGGATCTTGTCAATAATTTGCCTCTGGGTAAGGGGGGTGAGGGGTGGGGGGTGGGAGATGAGGGTAAGGGGGAATCAAATATATGGTGATGGAAGGAGAACTGACTCTGGGTGATGAACACACAATGGGATTTATAGATGATGTAATACAGAATTGTACACCTGAAATCTATGTAATTTTACTGTCAATTGTCACCCCAATAAATTAAAAAAATAAAAATAAAAAAATAATTTGCCTTTGACTGGATGGTCCACCCAACCTATGTCACTTCCTCCCCTGGCCTAAAGTAATCCTCCAGAATCCTAAAGTCATCATTTCTTTACTTTCCTTATACAATTTTATCGTTTTATTGTATCTATATATGGTCCTAAAAATGTGCATGTGTGTATATGTGTTTAATATGTTTCTATGGTTGTTTTTAACTGTTGTATCATCTTTTGGTACTTTTTTCCCCCTTATATTACATTGCTAAGATTCATTCATATTGTTGTGTGTTGCTACAGACATTTCAACAACCATTTAAAATCCAGTGTGTGAGTATGTAACAGTTTACTCATCCTCAAAACATTCTTTATTGAAGTACCTATGTGGGGACAGAGCCAGGAGTGCAGTTTCCAGGCTCTCGCCCTCACATGGAAAGGTGCTTACTCGGGTAGTAAATGGCCATCAACTGTGATTGGATGGCCGTCATCTGTGGCTAGTTGGCCATCGGCTGTAACCAGTGAGCCATTGGCCACTAATATAACTGCCATGGCTATGCTAGCAGAAAATGGGGGCCAGCAAGAAGATGGTGGCTGAGCTAGCACGAGCAGATTGCAGTTAGCTCAGTGGATTGCAGCTAGCAAGTGAGGTTGGTTGGCAGAGAGAAGTGGACAGCAGGTTGTGGATAGTGTGGCTCCTGATTCCTGTGTCTCCAACCCAGCCGCCAGTGAGATTATAGTGGCATAATTCCCCTATCTATGGCTCCATGGGTGTTCCTTTTTGGCCTCACCATGTCCTGTGTTCTTATGTGGGGACCGGGACCAGACACCCAGCATGACACCCTGCATGACAACCTATTACATACTTATTGATCTTTTTTCTTTTCTGGTTATTCACTAGTCTATCTCTGTCACATCCATGTTTGCTAATAATTTCATGTGATTCCAGCAGTTTTTCTACATCCTCTGTAATGGCTGCATGAGATCCCGCCTCTTTTGCAAGACTTGCAATCACGCTTTGCAAATGATTTGCCTTGGGTTGTCAGCTGTTTACACTGGGCTACGTGAGAAAGGCTGACTAATAAAGACTTTGATCTGATGGGCTTATTAGGGCACAGAGAGCCCATACTCTCGGCCAAGAGGAATACTGGGGGGGAGGTGGGGAATGTCAGTTCATTTTGAATATTTCATTGTTATGATCTGTAAACAATACTATAAACAGGGTCCCTTGAGAATGGAGATGGAGCTGCCATGAATATCTTATACCTCACATCTTTGGAATTGTTAAAAAAGAGCAAAATAACCTTTGTACTGGGCCTAAGCAACCCTGTGCCTTGCAAAAAACTGTTTGCAAAACAACAAAAAGCAGTTATTATGACTGCTGGACTGAAAATTTAAGACATTTTTTAGAATTATAATGACTATGTTATATTATCTGCCCCAATAGAAATGCCTTCCTTCTATTGATGGAATTGTTCCCCTTTCCTTTCTCAAAAATACCCATCACCTTTGTCTCCTAATGCAAACACTGTTCGGGCTTCTGCCTGAATCAGTGCATCCCAAATGGCTATTGTTATTGATCTCAATACGTGCTTGTTGCCTCTCACTTTGAAAGGGTTTTTTGGGGTTTTTTTTCTGTTTTTTTTTTTTTTTTTAAGCTTAGATCACTTTTGCTTCCCTGGGCAACCGGGCAAATGCGGGAACTTGGGTCACAACCACTGAGATAACCAGGATGCCCTGCACCTCAGCAAAATCTTTAGCTCCTCCCACAAAAGGTAGAACCTAATTGCCTCCCCTTGAATATGCACCGGCCTTGGTGACTAAAGTATACAGTGCAGTAGAAGCCGCGTGGTGGGGGGACTTCGGAGACTAAGTTAAGGAAGGGTGACACAGTTTCCAGTGGCTCACTCTCCTGGGGACACTTGCTCTGTGAAAGCCAGTCAGCAGGCTGTGAAGAAGCAGCTCTGAGCCCCCACAGAGACCACACTGGAGAGGAACTGAGGCCCCCAACTGAGCCAGCAGCAAGTGCCAGGCTAGTGAGTAAAGGAGTCTTCCAGGAGAGGGCCTTCAAATTCATGAGCGGTGACAAGTCATCCTGCATGTGCCAGGTCCAAATTCCTCATCACGCATAGTGAGTATTCAGCTAACCCCATGTTGTGTCCAAAGTTCTCACCCACAGAATCCATGTACATAATAAATGGTTGTCTTATGCTTCTATGTTTTGGAGTAGTCATTTGTTATGCAAACTAGTAAAATTAGTAAGAAAATAGTAACTGGTACACCCAATTTATTTTATATTTTTGTTTCTGCTATTATATGCATACAAATTTAAGATTGAAGTTTCCTTTTGATAATTTGACTCCTTTATTGCTAGAAAACATACAGTCTTATCTCTGGTAATATTTCTCCTAAATATACTTATTTTTATTTTAATACAGCCAGTCCAGCTTTCTTTGGATTAGTGTTTGCATAGACTATTTTATCCTGTCTTTGTACTTTAATCTATTTGTACCTCCATATTTAATGTGGGTTTGGTAGTTTTTTAAAATTCTACTTGACATCTTTGTCTTTTAAGTGGAGTGTTCAGATCATTTATACCTTAGGTAATTATTGCTACAGTTGAATTTGTCTTGTTCTTTTGTTGTTTTTGGTTTATATACCACATATCAGTGAAGTCACATGGTTCTCTGCTTTTTCTGTCTGACTTATTTCGCTCAGCATTACACTACTCCAGTTGAATTTAAATCTACCATCTTGTTATCTTACTATGTGTTTTCTATTTATCTTACCTGTTCTTTTTTTTTTTTTTTTTAATTTTGCATTTCACCCATCCCTTCACCTTGTACCCTTTGGCAGCCATCAGCTTGTTCTCAATGTCTATGGGTCTGCTTCTGTTTTGTATTGTTTATTCATTTGTTTTATTTTCTTTTTTAGATTCCCCATATAAGTGAAATCACATGGTATTCGTCTTTCTCTGTCTGACTTATTTCACTTCGCATAATACCCTCTAGGTCCATCCATGTGGTCATAAATGGCAAGATTTATTTTTATTTATTTATTTATTTATTTATTTATTTTTAAATTACATGTTACATTTCTTTCTTTTTTTTTTTTTTTAATTGGGGAAGGGGAACAGGACTTTATTGGGGAACAGTGTGTACTTCCAGGCCTTTTTTCCAAGTCAAGTTGTTGTCCTTTCAGTCTTAGTTGTGGAGGGAGCAGCTCAGCTCCAGGTCCAGTTGCCGTTTTCTAGTTGCAGGGGGCACAGCCCACCATCCCTTGCGGGAGTCAAACTGGCAACCTTTGTGGTTGAGAGGATGCATTCCAACCAACAGAGCCATCCGGGAGCTCAGCAGCAGATCAGCTCAAGTTTCCGTGTTCAATCTTAGTTGCAGGGGGTGCTGCCCATCATCCCTTGTGGGACTCGAGGAATTGAACTGGCAACCTTGTGGTTGAGAGCCCACTGGCCCATGTGGGAATCAAACCAGCAGCCTTCGGAGTTAGGAGCAAGGAGCTCTAACAGCCTGAGCCACCGGGCCGGCCCTTATTTATTTATTTATTTATTTATTTATTTATTTATTTATTTATTTATTTGCTGAGTAATTTTACACGCAATTTAAAGGTGTGGTAGCTGAGGATAAATACACAGTAAATGGGGAAACCAAGGTTTGAACTCTGGCCCTTTGACTTGAAAACTTGCTGTTCCTAACCTTGACACCTCCCTGATAATTATAATTATCTATAGTCTATCTCTCCCCTTGCATTTTCAGGACACCCTTCAGAACATGACTAATTAACTCACTCCCCTAACCCTGGGATTAAACCTGGGAGTGCAGTGCTTCCAAAAAAATACACATGCTAATGCCCTAAATACAGCCCACTCAGAAAGTACTAGATCTGCAGATTGTCAAATGAGACCTTCCCAAGTAAGGAAAAACCTTAGTTCAGGGCCTGAAAAACACAGAGTATTTTAAAATAAGCATTATACACTTTTATTGAGTTCAAAAGGGTGATGTTAATGTGAAGTAGAAGGATAAAAATCAACTCTTTCTTTTACAAGGTTTTGTTGTATTAATAATTTTTTAGTTTTCTAGTATAGTTCATTTAAAAATCAAAAGAGACATCTTTAGGCCAGCCCAGTGGCTCAGGCAGTTGGAGCTCCGTGCTCCTAACTCCGAAGGCTGCCAGTTCGATTCCTATATGAGCCAGTGGGCTATCAACCACAAGGTTGCCAGATCGATTCCTTGAGTCCCACAAGGGATGGCAGGCTGCGCCCCCTGCAACTAAAATTGAACACGGCACCTTGAGCTGAGCTGCCGCTGAGCTCCCGGATGGCTCAGTTGGTTGGAGCATGTCCTCTCAACCACAAGGTTGCCGGTTCAACTCCTGCAAGAGATGGTGGGCTGCGCCCCCGGCAACTAGCAACGGCAATTGGACCTGGAGCTGAGCTGCGCCCTCCACAACTAAGACTGAAAGGACAACAATTTGACTTGGAAAAAAAAGTCCTGGACACACTGTTCCCCAATAAAGGCCTGTTCCCTTTCCCCAATTAAAAAAAAAAGACAGACATCTTTAATTTAAAACAATTTGAAATGTTGTAAATATTCAAAGATGGAATCAATCATTTCTAGTTATGTAGTATTTGAACTAATATATCATTTTCAGGAAATTTCACAAATAAACCAAGAAGGTTGTGCTGACACCAACTACTTTTCATGATAATATTTTTAGCTCTTGGTTTAGAGTAGAGCAAAGTTATCCAGCTGTCTCTCCATGTTGCCAGCTTTAACCCTTTCTGGAGCTAAGGAGATACTGTATTAAAGAAAACACCAGTGGTTACCAGAAGGGACAAGGGTGGGGGAAGGATGAAGAGGGTAAAGGAGGTCAACTATATGGTGACAGAAGGAGACTAGACTTTGGGTTGTGAGCACATGGTTCAATATATAGTTGATGTATTATAGAATTGTACACCTGAAATGTGTATGTTATTAACCAATGTTACTCCAATAAATTTGATTAAAAAAAGAAAAAGCTATACCAGCATTAAAGCAACCAATGGGATTTATTTTATGATCCATATTTATTAAGAACTCATGAAATAATTACATTTTCATAAATTTATTTTTGTTAACATTGTATGTATGTATAGTAATATTCTTAAAGGCTTATAAAAACAGTAGTCCTTGCTCCCTGTCCCTACCCCTAGTCATACCTCCCACAGGCAACCACCTTCAATTCTTCTATTTCTCCTCCTGTTTACCTTTTATCTCTATAAGTGTAAACTATACACTTATACTGATAGTTCTTGATTAATCATTTTTAGACATTATTTATTGACCTCCCATCATGATAATGAGGACTTTTCATCCTTTACACACATGTCCACTGCCCTTTTACCTAAATTCCCAACATGGCTGTATCATCATTCATGGCTATAAAGACTACAACCTTACAAGACGTGTTAGATGCAATAGCCCAGAGGAGACATGATGGTGATTGGATTGTGGCGGTGGCTGTGGAGATGGGAAAACAATGACTGATTCAAGAGCTATGTGGGAGTAAGAGTAGATGAAACTGAGTAGTTTGGGATGTAAAGGATGAGAGAGAGGGAGGTTCATGGGGAAACGGTGGAGATGGATATTGATATCATTTACTGAAATAAACACTGAAGTAGCAGCAGGTTGGGGTGGAGATGGGAGAATTGTAAGCTCAGTTTGTGACATGCTGAGTTTGAGCAGCCTGAAAAGTTCCCAGAGGGAGGCAGAATATGTGAATATGCAGGTTTAAATCTCTACATAGACTGGACTGGATTGGGAGCCATCATTGTGATGGCAACTGAACCACAGCGATGAGTGACAATATCTGAGGAGAAAGGAGAAAGTGAGAAGAGTGTCTTGGTTTGTGTACAGAGGAAGACTAACATTGAAGAATAAGCAGAAGGAAGCCAGTAAGGGATTTCCAAAAGGAGTTGCCAGAGAAATGGAAGGAAAATAAGGTGAGTTTGCTGTCAGAAGCCAAAAGAAGATCCTTGAAGAGACACAGAGGGGTCCAATTAAGTAATAAATGGAAAGCTCCAGAGAGGGCAGGAGCAAGGGGCTCTGGAACACAGACAATGGTAGAGGGAGAAAGATAGTAAGTGTAACAGAGGAAGAGGTTTTGTATGTGGAAATGGGATTTATGCATCTAAAAGCAGAAGGTTTAAAATAGTTGTTGCAAATAATAGGAGAGGAAGTCACCAGAGATGTGTAGTAGGAGTTCCTAGCATTGCTGAGGCCCAGTTGGAACTGCTGACTATGAATACTGGTACAAAATATCTCGTAGGACCCTTGGAGGTTCGGAAAAAGTATTATATATAGAAAATCCATTATGGGCAAGAACCTTTTGGTGGAGAGTTTTGCTATGTCAACATGTTGTTTGTGATCCCTAATTCTATTTGCATCAATTTGGGAAAATTCTATTTTTTGGAAGAAGACATCTTTTTGTACCTGGTAACGAAATATATTAGCCCAGAGTCAAGAATAAAATTTTTTTATACCTTCCCAAAAGACTTATGAAAGAAAAAAAGAAATACCTTGCAGGGTAACTTTTCCTTCAGCTTTATTCTGTCCCCCGGTTTCAGGCACAAAAAATACAAGTAGCAAGATTGGGATTTTTCTCTGGGTCCACACCTTCAGCAGGTCTCGTCTAGGGACTGAGATTCTTTTTTATTTTATTTTATTTTATTTATTTTAGCTACAACATCAGGTAGACCTAGGAAGCAGGGTTTTGAGGTGGAAGTGGTAAGAAAATCCAGGAACACAGCAGCTCCACCTCCTGAAAACATTTCTAAGTTGGAAAAAAGATGTGTTAAAGATAGAACACCCAGAGAACGTGAGCTTTGTGTTGACTTTTTAAAAGTTAAATGGAGTTTACTGACAATGATTTAGCTAGGTTTTTGAATGATTTGGTTTAATCCCACAGACTCAGTTAAAAAAACAACTTTGTATTGTTATATTGTTTTCATCTAGAAGAAAACTGATTGTTAAAATACCTTTATCAAAGAATTAATTTTTGTAAGAAAGCATCCCAGTTGTAGACAGACAATGTAACTAGATCCAAAGACGAACTGGAGGGCAATTCATGACTGTGGTTGGCAGAATTTTGGCCCCTGTATTAGTTTGCTAAGACGGCCATGACAGAGCACAACAGACTGGGTGGCTTCAACTACAGACATTTATTTTCTCACAATTCTGAAGGCTAGAAGTGCTAGATCAAGGGGTTGGCAGGGTTGGTTTCCCCTGAGCTCTCTCTGCTTAGTTGTAGATGACGCTCTTTTCCCTATCGTCACATGGTCTTCCCTCTTCCTTGTGTGTCTATGTCCCAATCTCCTCTGCTTATAAGGAGACCAGTCATATTGGGTTAGGGCCCACACTAATGGCCTAATTTTAATTTAATTACCTCTTTAAAGGCCCTATCTCCAAAAATAGCCAGAAGGTACTAGGGGTTAGGACTGCAACATAAATTTGGGGGGACACAAAGGGTCCCTTTGACACTTGCCCCTTGAATCACATCTATGAATATGGCAAAGGGACTCTGTAATTAAGGTAAGATGTAATTAGGGTAAGAGATCTAAAGATAAAGAGATTATTCTGGATTACCCAAGTGTACCCAATCTAATCCCATGAGATGGTAAAAGAAGAGAACTTTCTCCAGCCAGAGTCAGAAGAAGTGAGAGAGATTCTAAGCATGAGAAGGTTTGGTGAACCGTGCTGGCTCTGAGAGCCCACAGGCAAGGACAGAGGGGGCCTCCAGGAGGACAGGGTGGCCCTCAGCTGACATCCAGCAAGGAAATGGGAACTTCAGTCCTACAGCTGCGAGGAACTGAATTCAGGCAACAACCTAAAAGAACTTGGAAGCGGATTCTTCCCCAGAGCCTCCCACCAATAACCCACCCAGCCAATGACACCTTGATTTCTGCCGTGTGAACCCTGAAGCAGAGAAACCATTTGAGTCTTGAGGCAGCTAAGACTTCTGACCTACAGAACTGTGAGATAGTAAGTTTGCGTTGTCTTAAGCTACTAAATTTGTGGTGATTTATTACAGTTAGCAATAGAAAATAAATGAACAACAAACTGAAGAGTCAGAAACTTAAGGAAAAGTACAGTGGTACCTCCGTTTTCGAACGTGTCCATTGACAACATTTTGGTTTACGAATACCGTAAACCCAAAAGTAAATGATTTGGTTTTCGAACATGCCTCGGAAGTTGAACATGTCACGTGGCTACCGCTGAATGCAAGATCCTGAGGCCTAGCTGTTGGCTGTTTTCGAAAGTTTCAGAACTGCAACGGTCTTCCGGAACGGATTATGTTCAAAAACCGAGGTACCACTATACTAGAAATTAAATCTGCAGGTGACTTTAACTTAGAATGTGCCAAATAATGAAATAAATCAAAGTTACTAGTACAATTGAAGTTTACTTGGGAAATGAACCAGGATTTCTTCAAAGTCCTGTTGAAGAATCAGAAAATTAGCGGAACGAACTCCTGGTTGGAGCTAAATTCTGAACGGTTGTCAGTAATTGTGAATGATTCCTCTCCTGACAAGTAAAAATCAACATCTGGGAGTCTGAATGCATAAATAATACAAATACACCTCTCCTCTCTCACCTTCAACAAGAAAATAAATTGTACAATTATAGCTACACTCAAAAGAATGTTGTGAAATTCTCACACAATGTCTGGCACAAAGTAAGATTTTAGTAAATGTTTATTATTATTACTACCTCATTTCATTTGATTTGCATATTCCTGAGAAGTGAATATTTTAATTTGCAAAAGTAAAGGATAATTTTCTATTGACTTAGCATATAACTTAAGAGAGATTTTTCGGACTGAGTCCAAATTGTTTTAAGATTTGCACCTAAGAAGCCGCAGCCCAAAGAACACACCAGCTGGCTGAGTGCGGGATGTAGGTTCATTGAGACTTACTGACCGGGGAGAGTTTCCGGTAGCGGCCAGCCGGAGAAGTGGTGATCGGCCCCAAAGTGGAGGAGAAGCGAGGTTATATAGGTCCCGCAAAACAAAGAGCGTTCCGTGGGAGAAATGATCTGGCGGGCCCTGCAGGCCTGCTCTGGTGCACACTGCGTCCCAAGAAGCCGGGAGACCTTGACGGCTAGGCAACGTACAGAACTGGGGGTCTGCTAAGCAGAGTTCCCATGGAGCCAGGAGACCTTGACTGCCTTGCCTGGTAGCTTGTCTGCCTGTGGGCCAGGTCCTTACAGAGATAATCCCATAGGGGGGAAAGCCAATACTAAGATTTAAAAAGTCACAAATAAAAATAAAGACAAATATTAGTAATAATATTTTATTATTAATAATAAATATTAACAAAATATTGTGATTAATATTTTCATGTTACATAAAATGTCACATCTGCTCTATCAAATGACATAAAGAGACTTCTGAGGCAAGAGTCTCAAACTCCAAGGCCTTCCAGAGCCAGGCAAGTAAAATAAATACATGAGGTGAAGGGGTCTAAAGATAATAGGGAGTGATGGAAAATTAACAGGACAGTATCTACCTTGCCTGAGAGCATTTTAATTCAACTTCCTTTAAAAGACTGCTGTTCAAACAAAATATGTTTGAGGACCATCGTGCAATTTTTTGCTCCCTGCATTTCCTAGTCCTTTCTACTTTCCCAGGTTACAGACCATCACCTTCTCTTAGAGCGATCAAGAGTACACACTTAGAAGTTTTACTGTGTAGGAGGGAAGAAGACAGGGAGGGGGGGAGGGAAGAAAGGAGAAAACCTAGGAGAGAGGAAGAAAAAGGAGAGAAGAGCATAACGGCCCTGAGAGTTACTGAGAACAGATGACTAAGATGAGAGGCAAAGGGGGAAGAATTGTCTGTATTTGTCAGGGGCCTGCTCTGATCCAGGCCCTGCTCTAGTCAAGACCATCTGTTAGGAACTGTGGGATGGATGGAGTCTCTGGGCTCACCGAGCTCACAAATCTCTGAGGGAGATAAGGCACAAGTGGATTGAGTGTTGAGATTGGTCTTGGAGCCAGGCAGGTAGAGGTTAAAATCGGATTTTGCCACTGACCAGATGTACAGCCTTAGGCAAAATTAATCACCTTCTCTAACTCTAAGGTCCCCATTAGTAGCCATTAGGATGATTCTTATAAATACAGAGTATTTAAATAGCAATTTAAAACAATACAAAAGATGTCACAATACATGATTTATTATCAAGTTAATTGTAAACACAATAGTGACCCTGAGATTAAAGGGAGACATCTTTCAGGGAGATAAACATAGATGGAGAGAACATGCTGGTTTCTTCAAAAGGGCAAAGTCAAGGGAGGAGCTAGATCCCCGCGGATTGCTAGTCCTCACTGGGTTTAGCACCAAAAAGTGAAGTTTAGATATATTATGGCACAGGCTAAGTTATTGTAACAAACCCCCCAAAAGAGTGGCTTATTTATGATAGGGGTTTATTTCTCTCTCAAGAACAGTGATCCACGGCTAATAGGGTGTTCACCATATTCGACAAGGGCTCCAAGTCTGGGTCAAAGATCAAGGCCAAGAATCAGGAAGGAGGAAAAGGAGAAGGTGAGACACTCCTCATCCTTTTATGAATAAGACTGCAAAGTGGCACATGTCACTTTCACTCACATCCCATTGGTCACAGAGCCACACAAGTTGGTAATCACAAAATAGTCACAGGGATATGAAATACAGTATGGGGAATATAACCAATTAAGTTGTAAAGATCATGTAGGGTGCCAGATGGGTGCTGGACTTATCAAGGGGATCACGTCATGAATGGTGCAGATGCCTGACCACTGTGCTATACACCTGATGCTGAAGTAGAATAATATTGAATGTCAACTATAATTAAATATATACATATAGTCACAGATGTAAAGTACAGCATAGGGAATATAGTCAATGGTATTGTAACAGCGATATACAGTCAGAGGGGTAGTAGATTGGGGGGTTATCGCTTTTTGAGGGGTATAAATGTCTAATTATTACATTGTTTTGTAAACCTGAAACTAAAAAAAAGGGGGGAAAAAAGGTGTGCCTTCATCCACCTTATTTACCGGATCTAGCACCGTGTGACTTCTGGCCCTTCCCCAAAGTCAAAATGACCAGAAAAGGAAAACGTTTTGAATTGATTCAGGACATCGAGGCAGCCATGATAGCGCAACTAAAGACACTCATGAAAGAGGACTTCCAGAACTGCTTCAGAAAGTGGCAAGAATGATTGGACAAGTGTGTTTGAAGTGAGGGGGAGTATTTTGAGAGAGATTAATGGCATTGTGTCTTCTACCATAATAAATTTTTTTAATTAAAAAGAAAAGCTTCAAGGAAGGCTGGGAAATGTAGTCATTAGTCCAGTGGCCGTGTGTCTAGCTACAACAAAAAGTAAGAAGAGAGAAATGGATGTTGGGAGACAATCAAAAATCTTTGCCATAGAGAGACCAATGGGAACCCCAAAATTGTAATGAGCATTTTAAGGAATAGAAATAGGAAGTCTGCCATCTGTTTCAGGTGGCTGAGAATCAGTAAATACAGCAGGGTCAATTACACCACAGGGACATTTGTTGTGAGACTAGTATTTATTTATCTTACAACTGAAAATTTGGTTTGTCTTTTTCCATCCTTGTTTCTCCTTAGGGAACTCAGGTATCCCGAATTGGATTACTCATAATCCCATGTCATAAAAAACAGACATTATTAATACAATGCATGGCCCACTTTTATTAACTAATTTATTTGTTGGTTTAATTTTTTTATTAAAACCAATATTAATGTACATCATACACCCCATATCTGTGAATAAATGCATGAAAAGGTGCTAAATGAATTTTTTTATGTAGAATAAATACTGCAAGAAAGCCAACCAAAATGACTAGTGATTTTTTTTTAACTAATCGCTAGAGATAAAATGATGAGCAAGAAAATCTATTTGCATAATGGAAAATATATTTAATAGTAGTTATCCAATTTGTGGTATGCCACATAGGTAAACCAGGGCAATAGCTCCCTTTGTATTTAACCAGATAATCTCTTCAGACACATAGCAGCAGATACTGGCATGGCAGCCAGCCTTCTTGCTGCACCTTATTCCAGAGTGTTTTAGTTCTCATTCTTGGGGTGATATTCATACAACCATCAAAGTTCCCATGGAACTTTGCTTTCTGGCTGTAAGACAATCTATTTATCATTAATATTTCTTCCTTATTACTAAATCTTTCAGCCTTATTACCTTTGTTTTGGTGGTAAATTCCTAACTATTTAGACTTATTAACTTAGATTTGATTCTCCACAGCGTTTTTCCCAGTTTTATTGAGAAATAATTGACATAGATCACTGTATAAATTTAAGGTGTACAGCAGGATGGTTTGATTCACATATATTGCGAAATTATTACTACAATAGTTTCAGCTAACATCCATCTTCTTACCGTGTTTCCCCGAAAATAAGACCTACCCAGAAAATAAGCCATAGCATGATTTTTCAGGATGACATCCCCTGAACATCAGCCCAAACACATCTTTTGGAGCAAAACTTAATATAAGACCCGGTCTTATTTTCAGGGAAACACAGAATATAGATACAATAAAAAGAAAAGAAAGAAGAAATGAGGCAAAAATTTTTCTCCTTGTGATGAGAACTCTTAGGATTTATTCTCTTAACAACTTTCCTATATCTCATACACGTTGTTAGCTATAGTCATTATGTTGTACATTACATCCCTAGTATTTATTTAACTTATAACTGGAAATTTCTACCTTTTGACCACCTTCATCCAATTCCCTCTCCCCTCACCCTTCACTTCTGGTAACCACAAGTCTGATCTCCTTTTCTATGAGTTTGGTTGGTTTCTCTTTTCTTTTATTTCTTTTGTCTTTTTCTTTCTTTTTTCTTTTCGTTTTTTAAGATTCCACATGTAAGTGAGATCACACAGTATTTGTCTTTGTGTATCTGACTTATTTCACTTAGCATAATGCCTGCAAAGTCATAATGCCTGTTGGTATGTCTTCTTTGGAGAAATGTCCATTCAAGTTCTTTGCCCATTTTTTTAATTGGTTATTTGTTTTTTGCTATTGAGTTGTATGATTTCCTTATATATTTTAAATATTAACTCCTTATCAGATTTATGTTCTGTGAATATATATATTTCCATTCCATAGCTTGTCTTTTCACTTTGTTAATGGTTTCTTTTGCTGTGCAGAAGCTTTTTAGTTTGATGTAGTCTCATCTGGTTATTTTTTATTTTGTTGCTGGTGCTTTAGGTGTCATATCCAAAACATCATTACCAAGACCTATGTCAAGGAGCTTTATTCCTGTGGGGTTTTTTTCTAGGAGTTTCATGATTTGAGGTCTTACATTTAAGTCTTACTCCATTTTGAGTTGATCTTTGTGAGTGGTGTAAGGGGTTCAATTTTATTCTTTTGCATTTGAATATCCAATTATCTAGCACCATTTATTGAATTGACTGTCCTTTCTATTCTTGGGTCCCTTGTCAAATATTAGTTGACCGTATATGTTGGGTTTATTTCTGGGCTCTTGATTCTTTTCCATTGGTCTATTTGTCTTTTTTTATGTCAGTATTGTTTTGATAAATATAAGCTTTATAATATAGCCTGAAATCAGGATGTGTAATGCCTCTGCTTTTTCTACTTTCTGAGGACTTCTTTGGCTATTTGGGTGTTATTGTGGTTCCATATAAATTTTAGGGGTGTTTTTTTCTACTACTATAAAAAACGCCATTGGAATATTGATAGGGATTGCATAATGGAAAATATATTTAATAGTAGTTATCAAATTTGTAGCATGCCAAGTAGGTAAACCAGGTCAATAGATGGCTTTTGGTAGTATTCACATTTTAACAGTATTAATTCTTCCAATCTATGACATGGGATTTCCATGGCCCACTTTTATTTACCAATTTATTAGTGGGGTTTCTTTTTATATACTATACTGAGCACTTCTAACTGCCTTCATTCAACCCAAGGAACAGAAGATTAACTATAATTCACATTTATCTATATGCCCCTTCCCTATCCCAAACCCTGCACTTCAAAGGTAACCACTATCCCATTTTGTGTTTATTATTTCCTTACTTTTTAAATAAAATTTAATCCATATATACATGTAGGCCAAACAATATATTACATTTGAGTTGTTTTGAATTTTACAAAAATTTTAATATACAACATGCTTTCAATTTTGAGAAATAATTTAGCTGGGTGTAGAGTGAGTCCTAGGTTGGCAGTTATTTTCTTTTAGCATGTTTATAATTCCAATGGATTTTGGTTTCCTTTAGAAGCCTAACTGTTGTTCTTATGAATAAAAAGACCCTCAGCTATATTTTGAGAATGTATTTTAGTATTTGGCGTTCAACAGAATGAGTACCATATGTCTAGGTGTAGATTTCCTCTTATTCATCCTACTAGCAATCAGTTAGGATTCTTGAATCTGCGTAGATATTTTTCTTCAGTTGTGCAAATTCTTAGCTATTATCTCTTCAAATATGCTACGCAATTCTCTTTCCTCCCTGCTTCCTTCTCTCTTACTCTCTCTGAATCAGAATATCTTATCATTTATGTCTCTTAATTTCTCATCCATATTTTTAATCTTTTTGTTTCTCTATGCTACATTCTGGATAATTTCTTCTAATTTATCCTCTGGTTAAGTGATTATCACTTCATCTGTGTCCAATCTGTTACCCAATGCCTACTGTATTTTTAATTTCAGATATTGAGTTTTCTATTTCTAGACATTCTGTTTGGTTCTCTTTGAAACATATTAGGTTATTGTCTATGGTTTCCTTTTCCTACATAGTTTTCAATATTAACTTTTATATTTATTTACATGTAGTAATCAAAGGAAATTATGACACATGCTACAATGTAGATGAACCTGAGGACGTTATGCTAGGTGAAATAGACCAATTGCAAAAAGACAAAAACTGTATTATTCCACTTTACTACTCTGAAATATCATACCCAGATCTATCATATATCATATCCAGAGTAGTAAAATTCATAGAATCAGAAACTTGAATGGTGGTTGCCAGAGGCTGGAGGGAAGGAGAAATAAATAGGGAATCGTTGTTTAATGGGTATAGAAATTCAGTTTTGCAAGAAGAAAATGTTCTGGAGATTGGCTGCACAACAATGTGAATGTAAATAACACTGTTGAACTGTACACTTAAAAATGGTTAAGATGGGAAATTTTATGCTATGTGTATTTTACCACAATTAAAAATAAAATTAAAAAGTAATGCAAAAATGTAGCAATCATAATTGTTTCATAATCTGGTATTCTTGCAGGTCTGTTTCTATTGTCTGTTATTTCTGTTGGTTCTCACTCACAGTGCCTTGTTCCTTGTTTGCTTTGTTATTTTTTACTGTGTACTAGTCACTGTCTCAGAAAAATTGTTAATGGAGATTCTTTGAGGACCAACACAAAGATGCATTCTTCCAGAGAGGATGTGAGTTTGCTTTTGCCGGCACTTAGAGACACTTCCAGTTTAGGACTACTTTAAACTAGGTTTATGACTTTAAAGTTTTTTTGAATGATTTATGTAATTTAGGCTACAAATCCATGAAAAGGCTAGGTATGATTATAATGTCTCAAGGAGAGTTTCCCTCCCCCCATAAATTCAGTGTACTACTAAGTTAACTTTCCTTGGAATCTCTTGGGAGAAAGCTGTGGGGGCAGACTTACTTCTGATTCACCTTTAATCATATCTCTTTGGCGGGGCTGGGGGGTCCATGACTAATATAGGGAAGGCCTTCAAACAGATTCCCCATCTTGACAGACCCTCAGCTTTGATTTCATTTGTTCTTACTCTACAGAGCTCTCTCATAAATGAAATTCAAGTTTGGCCACGTTAGCATATATCCTCAGAGCAACATTGATTTCAATGCTTTCTTACCTGTCCCAGTTCTTAAACTCCTATAGACTTTGGCTTTCTACCTCTTACCTGCTACCTTTTCAGTACTTCTGTGCTCTTAAGACTATTTTAAAACTATTTTATCCAGCATTTTTTGTTGTTTTTAGCAGCAAGTTGGCCCCTGTGGGGACAGAACCCCAAAGTGCAGTTTCCAGGCTCTTGGCCTCACGTAGAAAGGTGCTGGCTCAACTGTGATTGCATGGCCATCAGCTGTGGCTAGTTGGCTGTCAGCTGTAACTAGTGAGCCATTGGCCACTAATATAACTGTGGAGACATAAGTAGGGGAGTCATACTACTATAGTCTCGCTGGCGGCATCCGCCACTCTGCAATCCGCTCTTGCCAGCCACTATCTTCTTGCTAGCCCCCATTTTGCTACTAGCGTAGCCACAGCAGTTATATTAGTGGCCAATGGCTCACTAGTTACAGCTGACAGCCAACTAGCCACAGCTGATGGCCATGCAATCACAGTTGAGCCAGCACCTTTCTACGTGAGGCCAAGAGCCTGGAAACTGCACTTTGGGGTTCTGTCCCCACAGGGGCCAACTTGCTGCTAAAAACAACAAAAAATGCTGGATAAAATAGTTTTAAAATAGTCTTAAGAGCACAGAAGTACTGAAAAGGTAGCAGGTAAGAGGTAGAAAGCCAAAGTCTATAGGAGTTTAAGAACTGGGACAGGTAAGAAAGCATTGAAATCAATGTTGCTCTGAGGATATATGCTAACGTGGCCAAACTTGAATTTCATTTATGAGAGAGCTCTGTAGAGTAAGAACAAATGAAATCAAAGCTGAGGGTCTCCATAGGTGTTCCTTTTTGGCCTCACCATATCCTGCATTCTTATGTGGGGAGCGGGAGCAGAGACCCCACCTGCCGCCCCACACGACAAATGGCGTAGCAAGCAGGGTGCCCCTCATGACAGCCCCCAAATCCTAACCAATCAGAAATCCCTCTACTTTTTAAAATTTTTTCATTGTTTTATTTTCTATTTATTTTCTTCCTTCTATTTTTTGTTGTTCTTATTGTTGTTGTTTTTCCCTAACTTCTTGAGTTGAACACTAAGCTCATTATTGCTTTTTCTTTTCTATTACAAGGCTATTGTATCCTAAGGCTCTCAATGTTCTTTAAAGTACACCTTTCATTGTATTCCTTAAGTTTTGATTTGTAGTGGGGGAGTGATTATTCAAAACCCCCTGTTTTCATCAACTTCTTACCCCAGCAGGGCTATTGTACTGCCCAGATTTTTCTCCTAAGGACACCTGCACTCAAGGTTGAACAAGTGCCGCCAATTTCCCCATGAGGGGGCAGCAATGGTTGCCCAAGGCAAAGCCAGGAAAGATCATTTAAACTACCTTTTTCTGCTCAGTGTTTTCCAATCCTGGCTACATATGAAAATCACTAGGAAGTTTTGAAAAATTCTGATGTTTGGGACCCACCTAGAAAATGTTCTAATTGGTCTGAGATAGGGCCTGGGCCTCCTACTTTCAGTGATTTTAATGTGAAGACAGGTTGAGAACCACTCCTGTAATTGATCTGCTCGCTGCCACCAGACTGCATCCTCCCTCCTCCCCACTCCCACTCCCAATCAATTGTAAACAGTCTTCTGTCTTCCTAAAGTTATTTCCTGGTTTCATATTTCTCTCTGTCATTTCCTTTAGGACTGGAGGCAGACACCCTGGTAATTTAATTTATCACATGGATAGGAAGCAGCATTCCCCCTTATATTGTTTGTCTCCACAGGCATTCTCAGCATGAGACAGAAACACTGGTGTGGGATGACGGCCAAAACAGGCACCGTGTTAGCAGGGGTTTTTACCATCGTAGCCACTGACATGTACCTCATCTTCGAACACAAGCCACTGAGGAGCAGCAATTGCACTGAGGTTGACCAATGGAACGAGAGCGTAATTCTCCTGATATGTCAGTTCCTCATCTGTTGGAGTTTGAATATCGTCCTCTTCCTGTCTTGCATCACCATCATCATCAGCTGCTTGCTCATATACTCAGTATACACCCAGATGTGCAGGGGCTTGGTGATCTACACCATCTGGATCTTCTTCTATGAAACTGTAAACATCGTACTACAAATCCTTACCGACAGTGACACCAGCATTGGGGAGGTCAGAGTCATGCGCTGGTTTGGCTTGGTGTCCCGTATATTCATGCACTGTTTCTGGATGTTCTTTGTCACCACTTATGCCCACATAATCTACAAAAGTAAAGCCCAGGGCAATATAATTTTCTACAACAGACGTATTTCTGCAGGCAGTAGAGAATTCCCACGGCGGAAATCAAAGATAATCAACTTTACCCGCCACTATAATGAATAATGTTGGCCCTTTTCTCTGCTCTGAGCAGTTGATCTCCCAGGTTCTCATAATAGTTCTATTTCCCATCTCTTTCACTTTGCTGGTCTATTCAACTAGAGACCCTACTGCCACCCTTTTGGCCAATGTGCAGAGAAATCCTGCTCACTGAGGATGGTTACTTAAAGGACATTGTCATTTATCAAGCACTCCTGGAGTTCTCCTTCCTTTTCTGGTCAGTACCACCTTCCTGGTCAAAATAAAAAGGGCAAGGGAGTGAAATGAAGTGGATTGCAGTCAGGCAATCCTTTCACCTCGGTATGTCTTCATCAGCCTTCAACCCAGAGCTCTCTAGTGTAACCCTGGGAGAGGTGTATCTGTAGGTGTACCTCAGGTTGCATAAAGGATACTGTCGGTGACTTCGTGCTATAGTTTTTCTCCTTATGTCCTCTATGCTATATTCCAGATAAGTAAAAGAATAAAAAATAGAGAAAAATCATTCTTCCTTTTCTGTTTTGAATGCCACCCTTTCCAAATTTGTCAAATAGTGCAAAAGACACTTACTGGTTAATCAAAAGGTACTTGCTAAACTTTTCTGTGTCTGGACACTGGAGGAAGATGCAACAAAAGTATAAGATTTGAGGCCTGACCTTGAGGGTTTTGCAGTTATGCATCACTTAGCCAACCATATAAGACAGTACTCTTACACATTATCACAGATCAAGAAACTTCACTTTGGGGCCGGTTCGGTGGTTCAGGCGGTTGGAGCTCCATGCTCCTAACACTGAAAGCTGCCGGTTTGATTCCCACATGGGCCAGTGGGCTCTCAACCACAAGGATGCCAGTTTGGCTCCTCGACTCCCACAAGGGATGGTGGGCTCCGCCCCCTGCAACTAAGATTGCACACGGCACCTTGAGCTGAGCTGCCTCCCGAATGGCTCAGTTGGTTGGCGGGCGTCCTCTCAACCACAAGGTTGCCAGTTCAACTCCCATAAGGGATGGTCTGTGCCCCCTGCAACTAGCAACGGCAACTGGACCTGGAGCTGAGCTGTGCCCTCCACAACTAAGACTGAAAGGACAACAACTTGATGCTGAACAGCACCCTCCACAACTAAGATTGAAAGGACAACAAATAGACTTGGAAAAAATCTGGGAAGTACACACTGTTCCCCAATGAAGTCCTGTTCTCCTTCCCCAATAAAATCTTTAAAAAAAAAGGAAAAAAGAAACTACACTTTGCGTTCAGATTTAGAAACTGTGAGACCAGCTTAAGCCAGGATAGAAGACAAATTAAGCAAACATCGGTGACGTCATAGGAATGGCGGCAGCCAAGAGGACTTTTTGAGTTCTCCTCTGGAGCTTACCATAAACTGAACATCTATAACCCAACAAAGGACTCTCTGCTCATCACACAGAACAGCTAAGAGACTCGTACAAGAATTACTTGAAGGGCCCAGCTCAAGAGGCACAAGATTCAACACATCCAGAGGCCAACTCCAGACCAAACCAGAGTACTGCCAGGTTTGACCTACAAGTGACCCACCCAGAGGGAATCCTCTACAGGCACAAGAGCCCATAGAGGCCAAGCCTCATTTAAGCGGTCAACCTTCACACAGCAGAACATCCTGCTGTGGGCAGAGCCAACTCTCACAACTAGTCAGCCTAGAAGTCAAACCCACCTACTCACAAGCTAAAAGCAATTAAAGATCAACTTTAACAGGACAATATACACAACACAAGAGTCACCTTTGGAGCACATGCAGAGGAGAAGAAAGAAGTGGTGCAAGTCAAATATAAAGGACACATACTACATAAGATAACCCAGCAAAAACTAAGAACCTAGGGGATATACATAACACATCGAAGCAAACACAGAGAGTCAGCCAGAATGGGGAAACAAAGAAACATGTCCCAAATAAAAGAACAGAAGAAACCTCAAGAATTGGAACCAAATGAAATAGAGGTAACCAACCTATCAGAGACAGAGTTCAGAACACTGATGATAAGAATGTTTAAGGAGCTTAGTGACGATATAAAGAAGGATAGAGAAATCATAATGAACAGCCAGTTAGAACTAAAGAATACAATTAACTGAAAGAAAGAACTCACTTGAAAGAATTACCAGCAGGTTAGATGAAGCAGAGGATCGAATCAGCAACTTAGAAGACAAGTTAGCAGAGATCACACAAACGGAACAACAAAAAGAAAAAAGAATAGAAAACAATGAAGATGGTTTAAGAGACTTTTGGAACTATTCCTTCAAAACAGCCCAAATTTGATTGAATTAGTCTGTAGAGCAATTTATGCCAGGATATTATTGAAAACAATACAGCAATCAGCCAGCAATTATGGACCTTAACAGTGGGGATATAGTCAGGAAAAGAGAGGAAAGGGCTCTGCCAAAATCACTATCATCCTGGAGTGACTAGGGGCATACCAAAAGCTGCACCTCCAAAGAAGCAACATCAGAACCTTCACACTGTGCAATGTTGGGTTTGGGGGTGGGTAGGATTTAATTTACTAAAATAATCCAGCCATTTACTAAACAAGAAAATAACAATAACGAGCCTGGTGGAGGGTTGGGGTGTCTCTGTACCCAACATTGCTATAATGTCTTATCTAAAACACCCAATTTCTAACAAAATAAACAAAATTACAAGACATGCAAAGAAACAGAAAATGAAATATAACCCACACACCTGAAAAAAAAAGCAGGCAACAAAAACTTCCTATAAGAGTGAGAAGATACCATATATCACAGAAAAAGTCTTTAAAATCGCCATTACAAGTATTTTTAAATAACTAAAGGAAACCATGATTAAAGAAGTGAAGTAAAATATAATGACAATGTCACATCAAAGAGAGAATATCAATAAAGAGATAGAAATTATAGAAAAGAACCAAATGGAAATTCTTGAGTTGAGAAGTGTAATAACTGAAATGAGGAATCCACTAGAGAAGCTCAACAATAGATTTGAACTGGCAGAAAAAAGAATTAGTGCACTTGAAGGTAGATGACAGAGATTATGCAATCTAAATAACAGAAGAAAAAAGATAATGAAAAATAAGCAGAGCCAATCCCTCTCCTGGGTATATACCAAAAAAATCTGAAAACATTTAGAGATAAAGACACGTGTGCTCCAATGTTCATTGCAGCTTTGTTTACGGTGGCCAAGACATGGAAACAACCAAAATGTCCTTCGATAGATGAATGGATAAAGAAGTTGTGGTATATATACACAATGGAATACTATTCGGCGGTAAGAAAAGATGATATAGGAACATTTGTGACAACATGGATGGATCTTGAGAGAGTAATGCTGAGCGAAACAAGTCAGACAGAAAAAGCAGAGAACCATGTGATTTCACTGATATGTGGTATATAAACCAAAAACAACAAAAGAACAAGACAAACAAATGAGAAACAGAAACTCATAGACACAGACAATAGTTTAGTGGTTGCCAGAGGGTAAGGGGGGTGGGGGGTGGGAGATGAGGGTAAGGGGGATCAAATATATGGTGATGGAAGGAGAACTGACTCTGGGTGATGAACACACAATGGGATTTATAGATGATGTAATACAGAATTGTACACCTGAAATCTATGTAATTTTACTAACAATTGTCACCCCAATAAATTTAATTAAAAAAAATAAAATAAAAAATAAGCAGAGCCTCAGAGGAACATGGGACAATATTAAGCATAGCAACCAAAATATGCATAAAGGTAGTATTGGAAGGAGAGGAGAGAGTAAAAGGAACAGAAAAAATATTTGATGAAATAATGACTGAAAACTTCCCAAATTTATTGAAAGACAAGAGTCTTTCAATACCTACATATTACCTACATATCGTCAGCCTGACAAACTCCAAGTAGGATGAATACAAAGGAACCACAAACAGACACTGCCTAGTAAAAGTGCTCAAGTCAAAAACAAGAAGAAAATGTTGAAAGCAGCAAGAAAAAAAATGTCTTGTCACTTATAAGGGAATCCCAATAAGATTAACAGCTGATTTCTCCGTAAAAACAATGGAGGCCAGCAGGCAGTAAAACATATTGAAAGTGCTTTCAAGAACCCACTGTTAACCAAGATTCCTATATCCAGCAAAGCTGTATTTCAAAAACAAACGCTCAGGTTCTCTCTGAGTTTCTACGTTGTTTGCTGGAGGTGACTTCAGAGTAGATAAGTCTATTTGGATGTCCCAGGGGAACTCAGACCACCCATTTCCCAAGCTGTCCTCCGCCTCATGTCCCCCACCCTGATCTTAAGTATGCTCCTGCCACCAGGCTCCCCACCTCAGTGAATGGGCCCCCCTCTACCCAGGTTCTCATTCCACCTCTCACAGCCCCAATCCCCAAATGTTAAACATTTGCCAGGGATGAAGTTCCTCCCTCTCTGCCCAGTCAATACCCACACCCCTCAAGACACAAGTTCAATGATTGCCTCCTCTGGAAAAGCCTCTTCTGAGTCACATTCTGGATTAGATCTTGTTGTTACATCTTGAGGATGCTCACCACTTCCTCCACGGCATTTATCACATTGCATTGTAAGTTTTCTTTTCCTTAAAGAACTTTTAAAACAACATTTGTTCATTTGTTTTTTTAATTTGTCTAACTTCCTCACCAGAATGTTTACCTGTGTATCTCTAGTACCGAGCTCAGTACCTGGCACATAGTAGATGCTCAGTAGATGTTTGCAGAATGAGCACTGAATGAATAGAATGTACCAGAAGAACTCAATAGGAGGCAGAAAGAAAAGTTAGGTGGTTATTACAGTGACCCAGGAGGGAGGTGACAGGACCAAAACCAAGGCTGGGGCAGCAGGGATGTGGAAACAATGGGATTTATAAAGACATTGACTTGAAATCTGCAACAATATTAAGCCTGTGTGGTTTGGGCCCTGTTTTGGGGTTGGTGCAGGAGAGCACCCTGGGGGAGTGGCTGCTCTGTGAGCAGGTTCAGGTGGTGGGGACAGGGCAGTGTCAGCACAGCCCTCCACCGCCAGCACCCTGCCTCTCCTACCCCACCTGGGACCCTTCAGGGGCTCGGGTGCAGCCAGAGGTCTGTGTATCAAGGACTAAACTTTGCAGTCATACAGAGTTGGGAGGATAATGAGGAATAAGGTATGAGAATATTTGGAGTGAACCTTGAAAACGTTAGATTCAGTGAAATAAGCCAGACACAAAAGGACCAATACTGTGTGATTCCCCTTCTAGGAGGTACTTAGAGTCGTCCCATTCACAGGGACAGAAAGTAAAATGGTGGTTCACAAGGGCTGGGGGGAGCAGGGAATGGGAGTTAGTATTCGCTGAGTACAAAGTGTTTCTTGGGGAATATGAAAAATCTGGAGATGGGTGGTGGTAATGGTTGCGCAATGTGAATGTACTTAATGCCATTGAATTGAATTGTACACTTCAAAAGGGTTACATGGTAAAATGTGTTATGTACATTTTACCACAATAAAAAGACTGCTACTGACAAAATAAAAAGAAAATAATATTTGAGAATGATAGAGTGAGTGAGGAGAAGGCTGGAAGGAGGTTGATGGCAGCCCGTCTGAGCTCTGACAGGACTAAACCGGAGCCCTGTTCAAAGTCACCTCAGAAAGAGGCCACGTCAGGCCTCCAACCACTGAAAGCATGCCAACTCAAGGACTGCATGTTCTCCTGGTGTGTGACTGTCTCTTTTCCCTCTCCCCTCGCAGCGCCGTCAGTGAAGAGGAGGGAGCTTTGTTCTGGAGTTGTCCGACTTGGGAGCCGGTACAGTGATTTGGGCTGGGAGGGCTGTTTACACTGGGGCCCAGCCTATCCCAGCTTTGGGCCCTCTGTAATAGACATGCCCTCGGCAGGGTCTGCCTGGGCTCTAGGCATGTCCTCGTGGCTCCAGCCAGCCTCTACACTTCAGGTCTAACCTAGGTTGCAGCTGGAGGTCTGCCTGCTGGTGGTGGCTTATTGTTAAGGCAACTTCGCCCTGGGCAGAGAAGATAGAATGTCGGAACCTTACCCCATTCTACACACTGCTGGCTGAACCCTGACTTGGGACAAGTCTGGGTCAGGCCCAGGGAACAAAGCAGGGAAATTTCATTCCTGAGGGCTTGGAAGGAAAGACAGGGTGTCTGGGGGAGGGTCGGGATGATTCCAGGTCCCCGGGGAGTCACACTAGTTTCCTGACTTCAGACAGGCAAACATCCCAGAGAGGAGCCCAGGACTGACGCTATCGTTATTCCAGACACAGGACCTTCCTAATTCCCACAACCTGACGCTGACGGGAGCACCCTTTTCGCTCCCTTAAAGCACAGCTCCAGCCGGAGCAGCAGAGCTGGGAGCTTCCTGATGATGTGGTCACCTGAGCAGGGATCAGACCCCACGTCCCCATCCAGTGTCCTGTCCACAAGCCATGATTACTCTGAGCTCCCCCATTTATATCGAGTGGCTTGGGGAATTTGGGGGCTGGCTCTGCCATCTTGTTACATCTCTCCACGATGTTTTCTGTTTCTTTCTGCAGGAGATAGTCTGGTAAAACAAGCATAAAATGAGTGACAAGATGTTCTCCCTTTTGGTGGGGATCTTCTCCATCCTCAGCACCATCCAGTTCCTCATCTTTGACTTGAACGAGGTTATAATCCTTGACTACGAGGCCCAGTTCAGCATCTACATGGACGCAAAGCCTGGGGTAGACTCCTGGGTCCTCATTCACAAAAAGAACATCAGCACTGGCCTAGCTACCCTCACCATCATGGTCAGCTTCTTGCTCCTGTATTGCAGCCACACCAGGAACTACGTGGGCCTGCTGTGCTACGCCCTGTGGATCGTCGCCTACGAGCTCACCAGCTTCTCCATGGTCTTGCTCATCAACAAGAATATCAAAGAGCAGTTCAAGGAGCTGAGTTACATGCACTTGATCTTCCAAATCTCCCGAATGCTCCTGCACTTCTTCTGTCTGCCCTTTATCATCAAATATACGTACACCCTTTATAAGGCCCCCAAGACTTCCGGCAAGATCAGCCGCCGCAGACGCTCCTCCCTCAGTACAATTGACTACTCGTGGTCAACTGGTGAGCTGGGAACGTTGTACCGCAAGTTAAACTGAACCGTGCCAGGAAGAAGAAAGAGAGGGGGACAGTGCTCCCCAACAATGGAGCCCCCTTTCCCTGGCTGCCTTCTGTTGATTCTGCTTGCCTTTTTGGGGTTCTCGAGTTTTACTCACATTAAGAGTGATTCTTGGCGGTGGGAGGGTTTCACGGACCAATGTTTTCGCATTGAATTACATACTGCCTTTGCGCTTGCTTAGCCATCTCATTGGTGCATGCTGTTGTCTCTCATGGTCCCCTCCTCTCTGCATGTCCTCAGTTTCTAATTTTTCTCTTGGAAATTGATTGTCCACAATTGCCTGGTTCTGCTGAGTCTTGCTGAGTCCTTTTAGAGCAGTGCTGTGCAGTAGAAATTTCTGTGTGGATAGAAATGTTCTGTCTCTGTGCCGACCACTAGCTACATATCGTCACTAAGTACTTGGAGTGTGGCTATTACAACCCAGGAATTTTATTCAATTTTCATTTATTTTAATGTCAGTAGCCACATTTGGCTGACTGGCTCGTAGCTACCATATTGGACACACAGTAATGTAATATGGAGCCTCGTTGTTTTGTTTTTTTATAAATTTTATTGGGGATATTGGGGAACAGTGTGTCTCTGCAGGGCTCATCAGCTCCAAGTTGTTGTCCTTCAATCTAGTTGTGGAGGGCGCAGCTCACTGGCCCATATGGGAATCGAACTGGCAACCCTGTTGTTCAGAGCTCGCGCTCTCACCAACTGAGCCATCCAGCTGCCCTTGGAGCCTCGTTTGACTTCTGCATATAACCTCTGAAAGAACACTTTTCCAGCATCATGCATCACTCTGTGTGCCTCATACTTTTTAGAAAGCAGTTCCTCGTGTTGGTTCATAACATGGCAAAAAGAAAGATCCAGAATTTCTCAATTTAAGCACTATTAACATTTTGGACTGGATAATTCTGTCTTGTAGGGAGGGCAGTTCTGCATATTGTAGGATGTTTAGCAGCATCCTGGCCTCTGCCCACGAGATGCCACAAGCAACCTTGTCACAACCAAAAATATCTCATTGCCAAATGTTTCCTGGGGGCAAAGTTGTCCCCAGTCGAGAACGATTATTTTAAAACAATGCACCACAGCATTGAGAGCTGGCATATCACTGCTGTTGACTAATGAAGAGCATCTTTTGCTGAGAGCTCTTTACATTCACCACCTTGTGTAGTTTTAATCCTGATGTTTCCATTTTATGGTTTGATGAAGCTGAGACTCAAAATGCTTAAGTGATGCCATCAAGGTCACACAGTAGCAAAAGCAGGATTTGAATCCAGATCATCTGACTTCATACACGAATGTCCTACTTGGTTCCCTGAAGCACTCTTACTTTTACCAAGATAAAAAAGAGGAACCTCCTTTTAGGATATTTCCTTTTCCTTCAAAAATGTTGGGAGTGAAGTCAAAGGACATTGTTTTGACCACACTCCCCCCAACCATGAGCATAATGACAGTAGCCCACTTTTACTGAACACTTAATTAGTGCCGGGTACTATTCTAACAGTTCACTCAATTCTTCCCATCACCCTGTGCGAGTTGGATCCAGGCCAGTTCCCAAAATGACCACCAGATGGCAGTCAGCAATAAGTTTTTGCTTAGCGCTGTTTAAGGCTTTGGCCAGATCCTCTGGGGATGGCTGATTTGAGATTCAGGGAGCCTCAAGCTGATGACTGAGGACTAATAGTGTGGGTCCCTGCCCTAGTCACACAAGGCATGACTGTGACTTGTTGGTACCAGAAACAAAAAATGAAACCTGAGCACACCAGGGTTCTTTATGATTCCCCATCCCAGCTGAGGTGGTGGAGGTGAGATTGTGATACTGGAGACCTGTGACTAGAAGAGGTGGAGGAAGAAGCTGCGTTCCAAGAACCAGCTCAGCTAAGAGCTTCCTGATGCAGGAAAACTTAAAACGCTCAGATACAAGGCTGTGCGCCCCTTTACACCAACACTTCTCGAACGTGTTTGCACCTGCCTCCACTTCCTGGTTTCCCATTCTCTCTAGAACCCCCTTCACTCCACTGAGCATGGTGATCTCCACACTGCCCAATACTATGTTCATTCCCCCGCCTTCTCTTGCCAGGCCTCTCAGTGGCTTTTGGCCAGCGGATCCCTCCCTGTCCTGAAAACAGTTTTCTCTTTTGGCCTATGGAATACCAAGCCTGCCACTCTCTGTTCTCCACCTCCCTTGCTGGCCTTCCCCCTCCATCACTTTTGCAGGCTCCTTCTCGTCTCCCTGACCTGCAAACATTGCAGTGCTCTGGGTTCCGTCGCTGGTCCCCTTCTCTCCTATGTCTCTCTCTCCCAGCTCTCCTCACCCAGGCCCGTTGCGATAACCGCCATATGACATCTCCAGTCTGGACCTCTTCCCTGAACTGGGCACTAGATCCAATTGCTTCCTTGCTATAGCAGGCACCTCTAAGATGGTTCCCGATGATGCCAACTGGTATTCACAGTCATCACCTCCCCTTAAAGGTGGGCTGGACCCAGTGACCCTCATCTAACAAAGAAAGAACAGCAGAAGTGATGGGATATCACCTCCCAGATTAGGTTACAAAAAGACGGTGGCCGGTGCTGCTTGCTCTCTCCGAGGGAAACCAGCGGCCATGTTAGGAGCATCAGGATGGAGAGAGCGGCATGGCCAGGAAGTGACACGTCCAGCCAACAGCCCCCAAGGACCTGAATTCTGCCAAAAGCCACATAAGTGAACTTGGAAGCAGGTCCTCCCCCAGTCAAGTCATGAGGTGACCACAGCTTTGGCTGAACACCTGGACTACAGCTAGAGTACCTATGCAAGCCGTACCTGGGTACCTGACCCACAGAAACCGTGACAAAATAAACATGCATTCTCTTAAGCTGCTAAGTTTTGGAGTAATTTGCTACACAGCAATCGATATCTAATCCATGTTACTTACACCTCTACATTAGTGCCCGGTAGCCATCTCAAAACTTGTCCTAACTCACGGCCGTGGTTTTCTCCCATAAAACCGCCCTGGCTCCCAGTCTTTCCCACCTCTACCCTCCATTTTCTCAGGTCAAAGACACAGGTCTCTCTCTCTCAGCTTTTACCCAACCCCCCAAAACCCTATCAGCTTCGTCTTCAAAGCAGACTCAGGTCACCGTCACCCTAGTCCAAGCCATCACCATCACCATGCCCAGGCTATTGCAGTAGCAGTGTCCTAACTGGTCTCCCCAGTGCTGCCCTTGTTCCTTTTATGGTCAGTTCTCCCCCCAGCAGCTGAAGGGCTCCTGTTTGAAACCTTAGATCATATCTCTTCTCTACTCCGGCTACTCACTTAGATGCTAAGTGATTCAGTTCCTTATCATCCCTCCAATCTCCTTTCTAACCACTTTGTCCTCCCTCCTGCTCCAGCCACCCTGGCCTCCTCCAATTCCCCTTACATACCCAGCACACTCCAGCCTCAGGACCTTTGCACTTGCTGTTCCTTCAGCCTGGAATATTCTTACTCCAGATAACCACTGGCTTCCTCTTTTGTTTCTTTCAGATGTCTGCTCAAAAGTCATCAGAGAGGTCTTTCCTACCAACCTATCTGAAGTAGCCCCTCACTACTCCATTCTTCTCTAACCCACTTATCCTGCTTTACTTTTTCATAACACATATTATCACCTGACTTACTATAAATAGTTATCTCCCCCAGCCCCGAAAATATGAGCACCATATTGTCTTCATTGCTGTTTTCCCAGCACCTAGAACAACACCTGGCACATAGCAAATGCTCAACAAATATTTGTGGAATGAGTAACACAGACCCTCAGGAGAAGAGAACAGCCAGTTGTTCCTTGTTTTCCAAATGGTGGTTACGGTGGATAGGCTGGTGAGGGGCAAATTCCTACGGTTCTTTGGCCTCCTCTTCCTCCTCCCTTCTTCTCTCACTCATTTCTGGGATCTCTCGTGAGGACTGTAAAGAGTCACAGGTGGGAAAATACCCACAAAGGATCCAATTTCAGCTTCCTTGTCCCTTTCCTCTTCCTAACCCTTTCCCCTCACAGCAGCTGCAGACACTAGAAACACCGCCTCATCCCCCAGCTCCCCAAGCCTGAAACAAGGTTTTGGGACAGTGCAGGTGTCCCCGGGAAGGGCAATACTCTGAGAGCTGTCACCCACCCCTGTGAAGAGCTCCAGCTTTCCATCCTCCCTTTCTTCACTAGTTTTACTGAGTGTCTACTGTGTAGCAGAGCCTAAGCTAGGAAGTATGGTGTCATGCAGGGTCTCAGCTCCCGCTCCCCACACAAGAACGCAGGATATGGTGAGGCCAAAAGGAGCACCCACGGAGCCATGGACAGGGAGTTCATACCACTATATTCTTGCTGGCAGCTCGGTTGGAGACACAGGAAGTAGGATCAACACGATCCTCAATCCACTGTCCGCTTCTCCGCCAACCAACCCACCCCCTTGCCAGCGTAGCCGCAGCAGTTATATTAGTAGCTAATGGCTAAGCAGTTACAGCTGATGGCCATCTACTACCTGAGCCAGCACCTTTACACGTGAGGTCGAGAGCCTGGAAACTGCTCTCCTGGCTCTGTCTCCACATATGGAAGACCCTGGAAAGCAAGACACAGCCCATATTCATTCTCAGGAGCTCCCAGCCTAAGGGGCTGGGTCACTCAGGGCCATTTTTACCCAGTATAATGGGTGCTGGGGGAAGTGCTGGGGGACACTGTAGGAGTCCCAACTCTTGGAGGGTGGAGAGTCAGGGAAGTCTTCCTGAAGGAGGAGATCTTTAAGCTGAGTCCTGGAAGAGAGTATGATTTAGCCCTGAGAAGGGAGGGGAGGCAATGGAAAGGTGGGAGCCTGAGAAGGTGCTAATACCCTTGGGAAAGTAACGCTGTAAACTCTTATCTGTCATGTCCACCTCAGGGTGAAGGGGCTCTGTGCAAGGGATGATGCTCTCAAGAGGAAGCAAGCAGGCAGTAACTTCCCCAGAGAGAAGAGCGTCTCCCCTTTTCCCACGGCCTCTGCTGGCTGTTCCCAGGAGGTGCGTGCTCTTCAGTATACATTGCTGAGTGTTTTGAGCATCTTTCCCACCTCACTGCTGTCACCTGGAACTCCAAATTTCTTCTGGCAGCCATTATCCCACTGAGGACAGACTTTATTCTGTGTTGACTTCTCCCTATTGGTTTCAAGATGTATAAATGTTTGTCTGTTGTACTTCTTTTTTCCCCACGGCCTCAGGTCTCCATTTCCCCTTCTGCCTTTCCCCCAGAACTCCCCACACCGATTGCTACAGGTTCTTGGCCTTTGAAGCCCTTTTTGCCTTGCTTTGGTCGCATCTGACTATTGTTCTGTACATATGGACTGATGCTTTGCTTTCCCTCCCCCCAATCAATTTGCCCATCCAACATGTGGTCCACGCAGGCCCCTGAGCACCTGCCCCTGGCTGAGGCTGTCACTTGATTCTCCAGACACGTTGCACAGGGCAAGCCACTCATGAAACCCTCCTCAGCTTCCTTCCTTCCTCTTGTCTGCCTTTCATCCCTTCACCAGTTGTTAGTAAAACAGAAACTTGTGTAAATGCTTAAATGTTTGTTTTCGTAAATGAATTAGGATTTTCTCCCCTGGGAAATGGGCTTTAAAAATACCTTCAGACTGTATTAATTTTGTTTCGTAAATAAGCATTTCGCGTGTGTGTACGCGCACGTGTGATTGCATATGTTTGTGTATATGAATGTGTTTGTGGGTGTAGGTGTGTGTTTGCATGTTTGTGTATATGTAAAAGGCTGAGTTAGACAATTATTTGGTGATTATAAGAAATAACTTCAGTATTAAAGATATTAAAAAGTCAAACAATTTTCCAAATCTCCTTCTGCCTCCTACCAAGGCTGCCTTTTCCCTTCAAAAAGATATCCCATGAGGGGCAACTCTAGAATGCATCTTACTTAAAGGGGATGTTTGGTTTTTCTCTCCTTCCAGAAAATGCACTGACAAGATGTATTTTCTGAATGAAGTGGAGAACGGAACTTGAAGCCGTCTTGCTTCTCAAACAGAGTTTTAAAGGGACAAAAGATCCCTTTCGAGGGATTGGGAGAAAGTTTGTAAGAAGTAACCAAGCAACTAGGGATGTGATCAGTTCTGCAAACAGATACCTTGTAGCTCCTTTTCAAGAATTCCCAGGCTGAACCTGCTGACTGTGACCCTGACCTCAGCCCCAACCTCCAACTCACCCTCCGACCCAAGGATCTCTTGCATTTTCTGGCCTGATTGAGATGATTTTATTTAGCATTTGATCACCTTTGCACAATAACCACCCTCCTTCCCCACCTTCTGAGATCCTGGAACGCACCTATGCTTCTTAAACATGTGTATTTATGCCTTCTTTCTTCCTTTCATTTACTCATTCCTCAAAATGCATGACTTGTCAACTGTTTACTGGGCATTAAGCTAAGAAGTGAGACAAAAATAAGAAATCAGATGCTACCTTGGCCCTGAATCAAGAAGGGAGCATGTGAGGGAGTAAATACAATATAATCAACAAATCGAGTAACAGAGGTTAAGTCCAAAGTGCTACGTTATCTCTATTTCTCAGTGGTTCATTCAACAAATGTTTATTGAGCACATGCTATATACATCAGGCTCTATTCTAAATGTTGGAACTATAGAGGTGAAGAAAACAGATGAAGTCCTCCTCTCATGAAACTTACGTTCTAAACAGGGAAGACAAATGATAAGCAAGTGAACATATGTGTCATAATTTCAGCTAGCGATGGGTGTAAAGAAGAAAATGAAGCAAAGGGATATAATAAAGTTTTATCCCAGATAGTGAGACTTAGCCGTTCCTAATAATTCCATCCTCTTGTAATTGATTGTTTCAGGAACAGGCCCAAGACCCAGTGGAGAGAGACATCTAGGAGGCCCTTGGAGGAACATCCATAAGGAATGTCTCTCTGGGGAGGTGATGCTTAACAGGACTGGGAAGATCTGTGGGAAGGGCATTCCAAGCAGAGGGAACAGCAAATGCGAAGTTCCAAGCAGAGGGAGCAAGTTGGTGTGTTCAAGGAACAGTCAGCAAGCCAGGGACTGGGGCGCAGTGAGCGAGGGAAGGGGGATATGATGGATGGACTGCTCCAGCATCCCTTACAGCCCCTCTAATGTGCCGTCCTGTGTCTCAGAGTGGACAACTGTTCCAGACTCCCTTGTAGCTAGGGTCCTATAGACTGGACATAGAATGTGAACTTGGGAAGGTAGAAGTGAAGCAGAGGCCATCTTCCTGGCCACCTTTGACGGCTGCTGGCAAACAGGGTCATCAAGTCACGCTGTTTCTCTGCAGCAACGTTCCAGTGTTCGGTCACTAACTCTGTGGGCAGCTGTACCTTCCTGATCCCTGGGTTGCTGTGGTGGTGGTATTTTCTTGAAATCAACAGTTCCAAAGTTGACCTCCTGACCCCCACCTTCATGACGGGGGTAGTGGCAGCAGCTCTCCTGGCAGACAAGTTCAGCTGTGTCATCCAGAAGTCAGTCTGAGACCCAGCACAAAGCCTCATTTGAAGGAACCAATTCCTTATATTCAATCCCTTTCTTCCTCAAATACTTGGAGTGGTCTCTGGTTTCCTGCAGCTGTTCCTCAGTGGTAGAGGGGTTTGGAAGACCCACCTCTCACCTTTGGGATACCCACCGTTAAACAGAGAAGTACCAGTGTAACCCTACCTTCTGTTTCCCAGGGCAGAGCCAACTCCCTATTCATAACAAATCACTTCCCTTCACTACCTCAGGGTACTTCAAACTTGGTTAAAGAATTGTTGGCAGTCTTAATAAACAAGTCTACAAGTTTCCCATTGTCTGCCATGCTTGTTGAATTGCTCAAAGAATTTGAGTAGATGTGGCAGGCGTGGTTTCCTCTGGCTGTCTCTCCCTGAGTAGGTTACACTTGGCTAGATGTTCATTGACCTGCCCTTTATTACAATTCCCACAGGCTAGCCAGATATGGAAATGATACTGGTCTGGATTTCCAGTGACTTGCCAATTAAAGTCAACATTTTTGGAGAGCTACGATGAGCCTAATAGTCTAGTGGAGAGAAATATATAGATAGACCGTAATAACTAATGCTGATTGAGTGTTTACTAGGTAGTGCTCCAAATGAGTGAACTAATTTAATTCTCACAATGCTATGAAATAAATACATTGCATTGTTTTACCCATTTTACAGATAAGAAAGCTGAGGCCCAGGAAGTTTAAGTCATTCTTCTAGAGTCACACATAAAGTGGCACTACTGGGTTTTGAACCCAGGCTGCCCCTGGGCCCCTGCAGTTAATCACAACCAAGCAGTGTATGAGGCTCAAGCATTAGGAGAGCAAAGCAAAACAGAAGTGACTCTGCCTAAGGGAATCAGGGCAGGCTTTCCCTCCTCTGAAAGAATTTGCCCGTCTTCTGGTCAACTCAGCTAACATGCATTGGATCTGGATTTGTGCAGGGCCTTGAGAAAGGTGCTGGTGATGCAAAGATGAATGAGCCCTGCTTACCTGCCCTGAGGGGCTCATGGAATAGGTGGGAAAGTTTACAGCTAAGAACTTTAATAGGGATGTGGGATTCAGCATAATAAGGGCTTCAGCACCAAGGAGTGGATCGACTCTGCAGGTGACTTATGGGTAATAGAAGGCTTCTTAGAGGAGAGGACACACAAGTTGGGCTTTGAACAATAAAGATGGTTTGCCTGGCCAATAGTTTGGGTAGAGTGGGAGAGGCAAAGAAGCCGGGGAGGGCAGAAGGCATCCCACATGGAGGGAACAGCGAGTGCAAAGACAAAGAGGTTGGGAACACGATGGTGTGTCTGGGAGGTGGGAACTCTGTTGGGTTCTGCAGTGCTAGTGGGCAGCAGCCGGCAAGGAGGCTGCAGAGTGAGTGGCAGACATGTCTTGAAGAGACCACCGTGCTGTGCCAAAGGAAGAGATGGCACTTTGCTCTGGAGAAGTATGGTGGAGTCAGTTTAGTAGATCAAGACCAGTACTTTTAAAAATGGAAAGGAAATTGAATGGAGTCGACTAAAATAAAATAGAAAGATATAACAGTTTTTGTATTAAGAGTAAGTACCATTTTGTGAAAATGTTGTTTCAGTTTTATATATTGTGGCAGATACTGCAAGTTTTCCATCAAACCATTCTCCTCTTCTTCCTTTTAATAATCAGAGCCCCAAGTGTTGGCACACAGCTGCCCAGGTAGAAACTACATTTTTCAGCCCCTTTTGCAGTCAGGTGTGGCTATGCGATAGAGTTCTGGCGAGTTGAGTGTGAGCAGAAGTGGTGTGTGCCACTTCCGGGTCATGCTCCTAAAAGGAATGGCATGCACTCCTCTGTGTCTTTCCCTTTTCCCACTGGCTGGGATACAGACATGATGGTAGGAACTGGCGCAGTCACCTTGGGCTCTGGTGTTACTGATGGTGTTAGACCTTTGAAAATAAACCCCCACACCTCAAAGAGAAGTCAAGTTACATGAAATAGAACTTAACTTCTATTTTATTTAAGACACACTTACATTTCTGTTATATTGTATTATATTATCTCAGACCAATCCCTAATACACACACACACACACACACACACACACACACACACATATGTGTGTGTGTGTGTTCAGTATTGGATTTTATAACCCATAGAAGAAATAAATAGCCATGAATCCATACTGATATAAATAAATAATTGCATAAAAATTCCTTCCTTAACTGAGTGTCTAGATGACTGGAAATATGAGGATTTCAAAATTGAGTAGCAGTTGGGAAGACTTGAATAATTACGCTTTGTGGTAACTGGAACTAAAACCCACTTGTAGTGGGAAAGTCCGAACAGAAGGTGAAAGTCCTGGTTTTAGCCTTGTCTCTGCCCCTCAACATGCTTATCACCCTCAGTATCTATAATATGGCGATAAGACCATCTACCTTGACTAACTCATGGTTCTCCAAAGCAATGAAGTATGTGAACGAAAGGTAAAACAAGCAAAAAACCTCGTTAAAAAACAAGGACAATTATCTTCATTGTTCATGGATTCTGTTTTTGTTTTGTTAATTTTCACATGTCACTTTTTTTTAATGTTTTTAAACTTTTTTCAAGAGCAGTTTCAAGGGCAGAAAAAAGTTAAAACTTTTTTCAAGAGCAGTTTTAGGTTCACACCAAAATTAAGGGGAGGGTACAGAGAGTTCCCATATATGCTCCCTGCCCCCACACATGCACAGCCTCCCCCATTATCAATATCCTCACCAGTGTGGTACATTTGTTACAATTATTTTTTTCAATTTATTTTATTTTATAAAAGATTTTTATTAAAATGTTGCTAGCACAATATGATATTAGTTCCAGGTGTACACAATTGTTATTTAACATTTATATACCTAAAGAAGTGATCACCATGATAAGTCCAGGAACCATACAATACTATCACAATATTACTGACTACATTCCCCGTGCTGTACATTACATCCCCATGACATTTGTTTCGTACCTGGAGATTTGAACCTCTTAGTCCCCTTCACCTTTCCTACTCTTTTAAAATTTTTCAATTACAGTTCACATTCAATATTGTTTTACATTAATTTCAGGTGTACAGCATAGTGGTTAGATATTTATATAATTTAAGAAGTGATCCCCTGACTAGTCTAGTACCTGCCTGGCACTATACATAGTTATTACCATATTATTGACTATATTCCCTGTGATTTACTTTACATTCCCAAGACTATTTTATAACTACCGATTTGTACTTCTTAATCCCTTCACCTTTTTCACCCTCCCCTCCAACCCTCTCCCATCTATCACCCCAACAAACCTAGTACCCATCTGCACAACACATAGTTATTACAATATTATTGACTATATTCCTTATGCTATACCTTAAATCCCCATGATTACTGTTCAACCATCAATTTGTATTTCTTTTTTTTTTTAATGGTAATTTGTATACTTTTTTATTTTATTTTATTGGGGAGGGGGACAGGACTTTATTGGGGAACAGTGTGTACTTCCAGGACTCTTTTCCAAGTCAAGTTGTTGTCCCTTCAATCTTAGTTGTGGAGGGTGCTGTTCAGCTTCAAGTTGTTGTCCTTTCAGTCTTAGTTATGGAGGGCGCAGCTCAGCTCCAGGTCCAGTTGCCGTTTCTAGTTGCCTTTTCTAGTTGCAGGGGGCACAGCCCACCATCCGTTGTGGGAGTCAAACCGGGAACCTTGTGGTTGAGAGGACGCGCTCCAACCAACTGAGCCATCCGGGAGCTCAGCAGCAGCTCAGCTCAAGGTGCCGTGTTCAATCTTGGTTGCAGGGGTGCTGCCCACCATCCCTTGTGGGACTCAAGGAGTTGAACCAGCAACCTTGTGGTTGAGAGCCCACTGGCCCATTTGGGAATTTAACCGGCAGCCTTCGGAGTTAGGAGCACGAAGCTCCAACCACCTGAGCCACCGTGCCGTCCCTCAATTTGTACTTCTTAATCCCTTCCTCTTTTTTACTCACCTCCAAACCCCTATCACCAGACAACCATCAATATGTTCTCTGTATCTATGAGATTGTTTCTGTTTTGTTTGTTTATTTTGTTCTTTAGATTCCACATATAAGCAAAATCCCATTGCATCTGTCTTTCTCTCTCTGACATACTCCACTCAGGACAATACTCCTCAGATCCATCCATGCCACCACAAACGGCAAGAACCCATTCCCTTCCCTGGCTGAGCAATATTCTACTATATATATATATATATATATATATATATATATATATATATATATATATATATATATCACCTCCTCTTTATCCATTCTTCCATCGACAGACACCCAGGCTGCCTCTACATCTTGGCCATTGTAAACAATGCTGCAATTAACATATGGATACATATGTCCCCCCAAATAGTGTTTTGGGTTTCTTCGGAAAAATACCCTGAAGTGGGATTAACAGGTCCTTCTTTGTCTCTTGTTACAGCCTTTGTTTTAAAGTCTATTTTGTCTGGTATAAATATTGCTACTCCAGCCTTTTTTTGTTTTGTTTTGTTTTGTTTTCATTTTCATGAAATATCTTTTCCATCCCTTTATTTTCAGTGTTTGTGAGTCTTTCAATCTGAAGTGAGTCTCAAAGTCAATTTTGATCTTTTTTTTTTTTTTCATCTTAAAGAAGTCCCTCTAACATTCCTTGTAATACCGGTTTGGTGATAATGAACTCCTTTAGCTTTCACTTGTCTGGGAAGCTCTTTATCTGCCCTTTGATTCTAAATGATAGCTTTGCTGAGTAGAGTAATCTTGGTTGTAGGTCCTTGCTTTTCATCACGTTAAATATTTTATGCCAATCCCTTTTGGCCTGTAAAATTTCTGTTGAGAAGTCTACTGACAGTCTTATGGGAGCTCCCTTATAAGTTACTAGTTGCCTTTCTCTTTTAGGATTTTAGTTGCTGCTAGTTGCCTTTCTCTTTTAAGATTTTTAGTTGCTGCTTTTAGGATTTTCTCTTTGTCTTTAACCTTTGTCATTCTATTATAGTGTGTCTAGGTGTGGGCCTGTGTGGGTTCATCTTCTTTGGGACTCTCTGTGCTTTCTGGACTTGTATGTCTATTTCCTTCATTAGGTTAGGAAAGTTTTGAATCGTTATTTCTTCAAGTAAGTTCTCAGTCCCTTGCTTTCTCTCTTCTCCTTCTGGTACACCTCTGACGTGAATGTTGTTACACTTGATGTTGTCCCAGAGATCTCTTAAAGTATCCTGATTTTTTTTTTTATTCTTTTTTTCTTTTTGCTGTCCTAATTGGGTGTTTTCTGCTGATTCGATCACTGATTCGATCCTCTGCTTCATCTAGTCTGCTGGTGATTCCTTCTACTACATTTTCATTTCAGTTATTGTATTCTTCACTTCTGACTGGTTCTTTTTATGGTTTCTATGTCCTTTTTTATGTTTGCTATCTCTTTGTTGAAGTTCGCACTAAGTTTCTTAAGCATCCTTATAACCACTGTTTTGAACTCTATCTGGTAGGTTGCTTGCCTCCATTTTGGTTAGTTCTTGTTCTGGAATTTTCTCCTGTTCTTTCATTTGGGATGTATTTCTTTGTTTCCTCTTTTTGGATACCTCTCTGTGTTTGTTTCTAGGTATTAAGTTGATCTGCTACATCCCCCAGTCTTCACTGAGTGGCCTCCTGTTGGAAGTGCCCTGTGGGGCTCAGTGGCACAGTCTCCTTAGTCACCTGCACTGGGTGCTCCAGGAGTGTCCCTTGTGTAGGTTGTGTGTGCCCTACTGTTATAGTTGAGCCTTGGTTGCTATTGTCACGTCAGTGGACAGGATTGTCTCTCAGGCTGATTGGCTGTGGGGTTTGGCCATATCCACAGCTTATAGGCTGCTGTGTGGGTGGCTTACTCCACTGAGTGGGATTTACCCCAGTGGGCTCTGGTGCCTGTTAAGACTGCCTTTTGTTTGTGCTGCTTATGGGGCTAATTGGGCAGTGCTCTGCTGTGGTCTGAAGCCAACCTCCAAGTATGTTGGCACTGGGGCTTTTTCCAAGGGGCTCTGGTGCAGGCCCATGTCCCCCACTACCAGTGACCAGCCAGGTACTACCTGGCAAGAACCACAAAGTAATCTGAGGTTGTTCACTGCCTGTGCTAACCCTGAGGCACATGGGAGAGGCCACCGAGGAGTGTATCCACCACTATTGGGCCTGGGGTAGCTCCACAAAATGCCAGGAAACCCCAAGGCCTGCTGCTACCTTTCAGCTCCCTTAAGGTTCAGCCACTGATAAAGCCTCATGCAGTATACAAGTTGGATGAGGCAGTGTCGTCTGGAGTCATCACTAGAACATGAAGAGTTGTGGTTACCAGGTTAATATAAACTCTGGTTTGGTGTCAGTGCTAAGCCTGAAGCTATCCAGCAAAAGTCTCCGAGCACACCCAGGCCAGTTGCCACCCACCTGGGGTCTGTAGGACTCTGATAGTTTTCCAAGAAAAAGCACAATGTGAGTGGGGCTTGCTGCTCTTAGAGAAAGTGCCTCCAGCATCGAGGGAGTTAAGTGGGGTGGGGTCCCAGTGAGTCAGCAGGGTGGAGCAGCGGGGCTCACCAGTCCAATCAGATTCCGATTTGGCCATGTCGGAGTGGGCTCAACACAAGAAATATGGTGCCCGCCTGTCGCTGTATGGGAAGACCTCCTCACAGGGAAATGGAGACTGTCCTCCAGCCCTCAACCCAAAGTAACACAACTCAGTCTGCCCCCATATGTCTCTGACACCCCCTGAGTTACTATCCCTGCCCTAGAGCCCAAGGTGAGTGCCTGGGAGTGAGAGAGTCTGTACAGGTCTTTTAAGAGGACACCTGGGTTTCCTACCACCTTCCATCCCACCCGGATGGTCTGAATCCCCACTGCTTTTCACAGTCAGATATTGTGAGATTCCTCTTCCCGGCACCAGTACTCTGGGCTGGAGAGGTCAGTGTGGAGCTGGGGTCTCTCATTTCTCTGGGTGGAATCTCTGCAGCTGAGATATCCCTCCTGTTTCTCAACCGCCACATGGAGGTTTGGAGCCAGCCAGTGTCGCATCTCCTCCCCTCCTACCAGTCTTGAGGTGGCTTCTTCTTTGTATCCTTACTTATAAAACTTCTGTTCAGCCAGACTTCAGATGGTTCTCCAAGTTGATTGTTCTATATATAATTTAGTTGTAATTTTAATTTGTTCACGGAAGGAAACAGGCAGTGTTTATTTACTCAGCCATCTTAGATCTCCTCCACAGATTCTGTATTTGTGAATTTGCCTTCTCACTAAAATTTGTTTGTGACCCCAAAATCAATACTCACAGTGCTTCCATGGCCATTGCCGACATGTACAAAGCATCAAAAATTTGAGTCACCCAACATGTATGACTTGCCCAATGGTGCCAGGTGGAATCAAGCCTTCTTGATTCAGCTCTCATACTGTAAAGAAGTGTCCTTTGGTGATATATTTATTGCCATGTTTTTCACATTTTTGTGCTTATTGTTAGTGACTTTGCTGTTTTAAAACTGTCCCCACGTGTAATGCTGAAGTGCTATCTGGTGTTCCTAAATGCAAGAAGGATGTGAAATGCTTTACAGCGAAAATACAGGTGTTAGGTAAGCTTCCCTTGGACATAAGTTATAAGGCTGTTGGCCATGAATTCAATGTGAATGAGTCAATAACACAGCTGGTCCTTAAATAATGTAATTTGGTTCAATATCGTTTCGTTATAATGTTGATGAGAGGCCATAGGAACTTAACTCTTGTCTATATCAATTCGCCTGTGGTAAAACTGGTTTCTTTTATATGTCATTTAGCTTAAAGTTTCAGAACCTATCAATGACATTAAGTAAGGATTTGCTGTATATACTGGGGGTGCCAAAAACATGTATACAAGTGGATATTTTGGTCAACGTTGCTCAAGCAGTAATTCGCCATAATCAAAAGTGTCTGGATGCTGATGGTAACCACTTTGAGCACCTCTTGTAATTGCAGACGTCAAATGTGACTTGTATTCATCTTTTGTTATCAATTTTCTGTTGACATATTATTACAATTTTAATAGTTTGTTCCTTTCTTAAAATGTGTATACATTTTTTTGGCACACTTTGTATATTAACTAAGATGTCTTTAGACAGAAACACATATAAATTGTCTGTGACCAGGGGCTCACAGGAATCTAATCTTATCTTTCCCTTAGGAGCAGTGGTTCAGTATTCACTAATTCAGTTTTCTCAGCAACTTTCCAGGACATAACTACCTTGAGTAATGAGAATTGCCTATATTTAGTAGCACTTTCTATGTGCCTGGACCGCCCTAAACTTTCTGTGACATAGTCTCAAATATTCCTTGTAACATCCTAGAAGAAAAGGTTTTGTCTTAACCTTCTGTCAGTCATCTCAGTGTAGAATTTGGCTGGCTCTTCTGCCTTTTTCTCACCCTAACAGATGTCTGATTCAGTGGGTATTTTGTGGTCACTTTTTTTTCAAGTAGGTGAATAATTTTTCCTGATTACAATACTCAGTCCTTTCCAGTTTCAGAAAGAAAATACTTACTGAGATGACCGGCACTTGAATTTTTTCACAAATTTTCTGCAACTTTTTATTATGAAAAATTTCCAACATACAGAAAAGTTGAAAAACTAGTAAAATGAACACCCATAAACTCTTGAAGATTTGTCCCATGGGAGAGTAATTAAATTCATGTAGAGTCAGCGAGTAGAGCTAGGACCAGGGAAGGGAAGGGAACAGAAGACAAACTTCAGCTTGAAACGAGGAAGAATTTTCTATCTTGCAAGGGGGATGGACTCGGCTAAGGCAGAATGCCAATAGACAGGGATGTGGTGGAGCCAATCCCTGTACCAGGTAGGGGAAGGTCTGAACAACAGCTCAAGTTCTCTATAAATCCACAATTCATTGTTTTGTCTGAGTTCAAGAACTGCCACAGTATTGTTTTCATAGCGGTTGTATAGTATTTCAGCCACCTCATGTGTTAACTCAGCATTTGAGTGCAGATCTGAGAGCCTAAGCTCCATTTGTAATGCGGTTTCTCTAGGAAGATGTGTTGAATTTCAAACAAATGATACACAAACAAACTTTTGAAATGTGACCCTGTAGAGCCTGGAGAATTGTCTGTTCTTCTTTTTGCTTATCCTTAAACTCCTAGAAGTGTCCCAGCTGCCCTCTTAGTGCTGCTGTTGTGGGATTTAGGGACTAAATCTGTGTTTGCCTTATTAAATTATGATTTTCTAAACTTCAGATTCCAACACAGATTTGACCAGACAGGAAAGAAGACCTGAGATCTGGCTTCCTCTGAGTCAGATTTTCCCAGCCCAGCTTCAATTTTGTCTGAAGTAAATGCCCAGGGCAATAGAAAATCCTGCCCAACTAAAAACCTCCTGTGACACCTTCAGCCAACATTCTCTTCTTAGGCCTCCAGTAGCTGTTTACACAAAGCTGACAACACATTTTTGGTGGTTCATTACAATTTATTTTAACATTTTATTATGTATCCTCTCATCTTTCCTCCAGGGGTTCCATGTGCCTTACTCTTGCCTTTTTATGACTGTAAACTTGACCTTACATCTGCTCCTAATATATTCGTTTTAGGGCCTACACAAAACCAAGAGCAGTGACGCAGTGTGGTGTATAAAGACCCTGAACTAGGAAACAGATAAACTGTTCCCCCTTCTTCTGCCCCCCCACTCCAGTTCAAGCTGTTGTTTCTCAGTCCAGTTGTGTAGAACACAGCTCCCTGGCCCATGCTGGTGTTATGAGCCTTGCGCTCCCCCTGCTGAGGCAGTCAGTTGCTGGTCATCGGTGGGCTGCTCGCAGCACTTCAAGGCAGCTCTCGCCGGCTGCCAGCCACTCACGCTGGCTGCCACTCATGGCAGCACACAGCAGCCCAAGGCAGCCCGCAGCAGCTAACACCAACCTCTGGCTGTTCATGGCAGCAAGCTCCAGGCAGTCCAGGGAGAGCTGTTGTTCACAATCTTAGCTGTAGAGGGCGCAGCTCATGGGCCCATGTGGGAATCAAACTGGCAACCTCTGCCGTTAGCAGCACAGCACTCCAACCACCTGAGCCACCGGGCCGGCCGGAGACAGATAATTAGAATTCTACTCTGTCATTTACTAACCATGTGATCTTGGTAAATTACTGAATTTCTGAGTCTTGATTTTCTCATCTTTAAAAGATAAATTATACATTTGTAAAGTGTCTGTCATATGCTAGGCACTCAATAAATGGTCATTCTCACATGCTGTATGACACCATTTAAATGAAATTCTAGAACAGGCAAAACTAATCTATAGTGACAGAAAGGGACTCAGTTGTTCCCTGAGGCTGGTGGCGGTGGGATAGGGAGATTGCACAGGACTGCAGGAATTTTGGGGGTGGAGAAAATGTTTTATATCTTGATGGTGGTTACACAGGTGTGTACAATTATCAAAACATATCAAATTGTGTGCTAAAATGGGTGTTACTTAGTGTATGTAAAATATCCCTCAATAAAGTTAGTTTAAAAAGAAATGTTCATTCCCTTCCTTTCTCCATCAATGAAAATGTGTTGGATTAAGGAACACATTTCGGAGTCAAATATACATTTTAGTTTTCATTTTAGATTATTCATATTACCATATAATTTCCCCCATGGATTAATGTAAATAAATGAGAATCTGCTTGATATCAAATCTCACTTTTTAACTGACTTGTATTATAAAAATTGGAGAGATGTGTCATGAGGGACATGAGAGGGCAGTCACAGGGACTAAGATACAATGAAAATATACTTAAAGATACCATACACAGATGAGAAAAAAAAAAAATTAAAATCAAAACAAAAAAATACCACACATTTCCCAAAAGTCCCTTACTTAAAGGGGGAAAGTATTTTTCTGGTAAAATATTAAAAGCTTGTCACAAAAGGTGATATTGATGAGGGCTTGGAACACGGAATGGCCTGAGGGAAGCTTTTCACTTTTGTCTACATGTTTCCCCACCACTCCCATCTCCCTCTTCTCACAGAGCTCCTCCTTTCCTCTCAGGGTCAAGGGTGCCTACCAGATGTCTTAAGGAATTTTCCTGGAATCTGTGCCCACAGCTCTTTTACTTACATTTCATTGGGCATAACTTTGTCATGTGTCCACAGCTAGCTGCAAGGGAATCTGAGGAATTTAGTCTTTATTCTTAAGTAAAGCCATATGACCAGCTAAAAAATCAGAGGTTCTATTTCCAAGGAAGAAAAGGATGATGGATATTGGCATAAGCAACAATTAATCTCTGCCGAAAGCCCTATCTGGTAACAGAATATGTCATATATAATGGTAGAAAATTGGAAATTACACACATTCATAATGAGCATCTGCATTATGGACATAACAAAACGATTGTGTTGATCCGATCATTCTTGAAATGAAAATATTTCAATAGCACATTATTAATTGTGTATGGAAGGGAACAGGTTACAAAAATATGAGCTCTGTTCTGTAAAATTATATAGAGAAAACATTTGTGTATATATAAAAATATTATATTATTATATATATAGGGATGTGCTAAGAGTATTTCTTTCTGGTGCAGTAGCATTACATCACATAACTTTAATTCACTTTACACATTATTTTAACTAAAAAGTCTGTGTCATTTAAAAAAAAAACTATTTGTACTTGGAAATTTGTGGGCATCTATGTCTCTTGGTAACTTCATGAGTGAAACTGAGAGGCGAGCTCTGGTGCGGGGGTTCAGGGGTTGGGGAGGCCACAATCATTTTCCTGCAGGCACACAGATGATATTCAGTTACTGGGTTCCTGGGAGACCCTAGACCGTGGGATCTAGGAAGCTACTGATCCTCAGGCCTGGAGCTCAGGAGAGAGAGGTCTGTGCTGGAGTTACAGGGATCATCATGGAGAAGACAGTCGATGAAGCTGGGGAGACGGCAGAATCCTGCAGCCGCTGTGCTGGAGTCTTCCCTTTGCCCCTCCAGAGCCATTCTGTGCCCTTTTCCATCTAGCTCTGTGCCCTCAAGGGGCTGGCCTATTTGGATTGCAGCACACCGGACTCCCTGCCTTCTGGCTTCCAGTTGGCTTCAGCCATGGGAGGCCCTGGTAGGAGATCGGAGGGTGGGAAAAGAGAGGCCAGGGTATTTATTTCTCTGGCTTCCTCCATGTGGGGTTACCACAAGCTGACTGCTTCTCTGGGATGAAGGTCACCCATCTCAATCATGAAGGCAGATTCCCCTGCACCTTCATGATTCCCCCTCTGCTCCCTGAGGAGGTAGTGCTCCCCTATTGCTAGCCCCAGGGTATAACACTGCCCCTTGTGGTTTCCCAACACCTGCCCACACCTTTGTAAATAGTTCTTTTTCACACTCTCCTCACCTTACCCAATCTGAAAGTGCCATCTGTTTCCTGCTAGAGGGCTAGGGGGTGAGGAAGGGAAAGAACACCCCAGTTTAAAAGGCAAGAGAGGGAGAGGAAACTGGGCCTAAGAGCCAGAGAAGTTGAAGGCAAACCAAAGATCCTGAAACCAGGGGAGGTGTTTCAAGGAGGAGGGAGGGGCCAACAGTTTTATGAAGATTGCAAGGTCAAAAAAGAATGAAGTCTCAAAGGTCCCTTGGGAAGGGCCAGCTGGAAGAGGAACTGGGAAGAAAAATGAAGGGAATTGGGTGGGTGGTTATGGGAGGAGGGATTGGAGTTGGAGATCAGGAAGAAGATAAGAGATAAAGAGAGGTGAGAAGAGTGAGTGCAGTGGAGGAGAGAATCAGGGCAGAGGTAGGGAAAGGAGGCAGCCAAGCCACACGAGTGAAGAAATAAGACTCTTTAGTCCAGGTAGGGTAAGCAGGTGATAACTCCAAGAGTGAGTGTGTATGTACAGCGGCACGTACACATACATACACATACACAACACCCACACCCACTATACTATATGTGCACACCAACACCGCCACACAAACACATATATACCACTATGCTTCACCATCCACACCAAAGACACAATATGGGCTCACACACCATATCATCACCTCTACTCCGCAGCAGGCACACACCACCCAACATCCTCACACCACATCACATACACAAGTCACTGCCAGGTCCATAGGTCTTACTGGGAGCCCATGCAATCGGATTTTTGCTTTGCTGTGACACTTGTCTGCTTGTTGGCACCACACTGAACCCTGAAGGGGGCAGATGAGAAACGCCTGGTTCTGTGTACTTGTTAACAGGAGTCTCGGTTCTTCTTGCCAAGGCAGTGAAGAATCAAAGGTCAGTAAGCTGATGAATATGCAAGCAGGGTTTATTACTGATACATTCTCAGGGAAGAGAACAGGCCTAGCCAAAGTGGGGGAGCGGGAGAGAGAGAGACAAAGAGGGAGAGAGTGAGGGCAAGAGAGCTTGAGGGAGAGAGAGAGAGAGAGAGAGAGAGAGAGAGAGAGAGAGAGAGAGAGAGAGATAAAGAGAGAGCGCTTGTCTGGAGGACTTATAGTTTGCTGGGTGGGGTGAGGGAGTTACATATTGATTTGGCGGGAAAATGGTGCATGCTCTTCCACGGGAGGGCGTGACCTCCTAGGAAGGGTGGAGGTCTGTTGACTCAGATCCTTATCTTGCTCCAGACCACCTGTCATGTTGTAAACACAGATACATGGTTGGAGGCAGTCAATGAAAGCTAGTTAGGAGCTTTTTCTGTAGGCACTATGGACCCCCTCCTTCTCCTATATTTTCCAACTTCTACCTAACATACTCACGCATGAGAAAGGAGTTTTCAGTGTTTACGGCATGGTACCTGGTGCATAGTAGGCGCTCCACAGGTTGATCTGGAATGGTGCATGGTCACTGGCTCTCACCCCGGGGTATGGGGCAAGAGCTACACCTTGCTGTGCATGCTGACCTCCTAAGCAACTTAACCTAGGGGCGCCCTAAAAACTGGCCTCCACCAGCCACAATCCAAATACCTGTCCATACAACGGAATATTCTAGAGCGAAAATGGACCAAGTGCTTCAACGTGCACAAAGCTTTGTAACATCATATTGAGTGAAAAGGCAAGTTCCAGATCACTACATGCATGCATGATACTCTTTATAAAGTTCAAGGGCAACTAAAACTGAACACTACATAATTTTGGAACACATGCCTGTAAAATAAAAACTTTTTAAAGAAATGTTGGAGAATGCCAAACACAAAATTGAGGACAGCGGGTTCACCACCCACTATAATATAGTAACAACGGCAGGCCATGCTTGGACCAGTAATGAGAATATATTAGGAAACAAGGATTATGATTAACCCAATTCTGTACATCGGATGTCCTGTTACAATAAATAAAAATAAAAACTGTCCTCTCAGCTTAACCCTAGTTCTGCTTATTTTTGCACTTCCTCCCACAGCGATGCTGAGGGGTCACTGTAACCTTGCTCTTGGCAATCGGGGTTACTAGCGCAAGGCTGGGCAGGAAATGAACTGGGGGATGAGGCCATATCTGCTATAACACTGTTCTCGATAGGTCCTTTGTGGTAAGGGTTTCCAAGAACCAGCAGAGCAGTTGAGGGAGCTGAGCAACATTTACAAGAAATGTGCCCCTGCCTACCCCCAGCCACCCCTCCCCCTTTCCCCTTTCTCTTCCCTTTACCGCCTCCAACTCTTCCTCTCCACCCAGGCCCAAGTGAAGGGAAGCTCACAAGAGCCAATAAAGAATATTTCCACAGAACTGAACTGCTTACCTGACTCTCTGGAGTCTGGGGAATAACTGCCCTGAACTCCAGGTCCTGCGCCCTGAAGGAAACTTGAGATGACTAATCCACACAAACATTTATTAAGAGGCAGTTTAGCAGAGTGATAATGAGCATAGATTACCTGGGTCCAAATTCTGACCTGGCCACGATTTAGGTATGTGGCCTTTGACATGGGAATTAACTGCTTTACACCTCAGTCTTACCCATCTTTAAAGTGGGGATAAATAGCATCTGCCTCATGGAGATTTGCTGTAAGATTAAGTTAATATGTGCAAAGCTGGGCACATATAGGTCCTAAATAAGTATTAGCTATTATTGCTGAGTGTTAAGAAAGATGCAAATGAATCAAAGAGACCATAGTCTAGTGCAGGAGTTAGCAACTTTTTCTGTAAAGGGCCACATAGTATTTTTGGCTTTGCTACCCATAAGGTCTCTGTTGCAACTAACTTAATTCTGCCATTACAGCACTAAAGCAGCCATAAACAATTCATAAATGGGTGAACTTTATTTATGAATTTGAAAATTGAATTTTATACAATCTTTATGTTACAAAATTTTTTTTTTCTCCTCTTCGTCTGCATCCCCCTGCGCTTCTCTCTTGTTCAAGCTGTTGTTTCTCAATCTAGTTGTGTAGAACACAGCTCCCTGGCCCATGCTGGTGTTATGAGCCTTGCGCTCCCCCGGCTGAGGCAGTCAGTCGCCAGTTGTCTAGTCCGCCTCTCACAGCAGCTCACGCCTCTCACGGCAGCTCACGGCAGCTCACGGCAGCTCACGGCAGCTCACGGCAGCTCACGGCAGCTCACGGCAGCTCTCCCAGACCTCCGGCTGCTCACAGCCACCCAGCTCCAGGGAGAGCCATTGTTCACAATCTTAGCTGTAGAGGGCGCAGCTCACTGGCCCATGTGGGAATTGAACTGACGACCTCGGTGTTAGGAGCACAGCGCTCCAACCGCCTGAGCCACCAGGCCAGCCCCAAAATATTATTTTTCATTGGAACTTTCTCTATCATTTCAAAATGTAAAACCCAGTCTTTGTTTGCAGGCCACACAAAACCAGGTGGAGTGCCAGACTTGCTCAGCAGGCCGTAGTGTGATTTAGTGGGGGTGAAAACATTAGCCCCCTCTGGATTTCTCTGCTCTATCTGCATGTTCAGTTTACAAGTGAACAAACTGAGGCTCATCCTTCAAAGTCCAGTTGAAATGTTGCCTCCTCTTTGAAGCCTTCCCAGATCACCTGAGCCAATGGCAGTAATACTAATTCTAGCTGCTGCTGCTGCCTATGTGATAAGCACAAATTTGTTCGTTACTTCTTAAATTTTATCATGAAATATTCAAGACAAACCAAAACCTCTAAAGAATAATGCAAATACCTTGGTCTTCACATCTTATGAAATAAAGCATTGCCCAAACAGTTGAAGGGCGCTGTGCAGATACCCTTCCCCACATCAGAACCTCCCTTCCTCTTCCCCAGAGGCAATAACCACTATCCCGAATCTGGGAATTTATTGCCCTGTACTTAGTACTTTTACCATTTACAGTGGGTGCCAAAAAAATGTATACATATTTTAAGAAAGGAAACTATTAAAATTGTTAATACTCAACTGATGGTTGCTAGAAGGGAGGCGGGTGGGGATGAGGAAAATGGGGAAGGGATTAGACAGAATAAATTCTTAACCACAATATTGCCACGGAGATATAAAAGACAGTTTGGGGAATATAATCAATAATGTTGTAAAGATTTTGTAGGGTATCAGATGGGCACTTGCCTTATTAGGGAGACAACTTCATGGATGGTGTAGATGCCTGATCACTGCACTGCACACCTGAAGCTGAAGCTGAATAATATTGTATGTTAACTATAATTTAATATATATAGTCACGGAATATGGAGTACAGCACAGGGAATAGAGTCAATGGAATTATAATAGATATATACGATGTCAGAGGGGCAATAGATTGGGGGAGGAGGGTTATCACTTTGTGAGGGGTGAAATGTCTATTACATTGTTTTGTACACCTGAAACTAATATCAATAAATAAACAAAAACAGCAAAAAAAATTGTAATAATATATACCAATAACAAAAGATGAATACAAGTCACGTTTGACTTCTGCAATTACAAGAGGTGCTCAAAGTGGTTACCATCAGAGTCCAGATACTTCTGATTACAGCGAACTACTGCTTGAGCAAAGTTGACCAAAGTGTCCACTTGTGTACATATTTTTGGCATCCCTGGTACATATCCATCCATAAACAGGAGATACTTGTTGCACGTTAGTACACCTATTTTTTTAACTCCGTCTTCCTATTATTTAACTGGTCTTCCTAATAATCCAGTTAAGGAATATCTCTATTTAGAGATTAGCCTCAGTGTGTGACAACTAGCACAGGTATCCAGGTAAGTATTGGTGATAAGATCAAAGCACAAGGTAGATTCCCAAGGCCATGCTTTTAACCATCGCTCCCTCTACATGACTCCCGTTCCACACTAGTTTAAACTACCCATGAAGAGACTAACTAGCACCTTTCACCCTTCCCATACAACCCCTAATATCTTACACCCAGTAGGAGCACAGTGTGTATTTCTTCAGAGACCCTGTCTTCCATCACCCCTAGTCTCCATAGAAGATGAACTGCCAGAAACTCATTTCAAGGGAGAGAAGGGTGGGGCTTTGCTAGGTTTCCGTTAAGTTTGAGTTTGGGGCAACTTTTAATTGTTCACGTGTCAACTTTACTGGAAAGGATGAGACATGCAACCATCATACTCCAAAAGATTGGGAGTTTGTGTGTTTGAGGTGGGGAGGGAGGACGAAGGGGGTAGGGAAAAGGGGAACTCAAAAAATCAGCCCCAGAACCAAGAAATCCTTCCTTCCTCTCTGGTAGCCACATGGGGGCTGAGCTAAGGTTTGGGATCTAGTCCAAGCTTAAGGGTAGACAATAAGGAGTGAGGGGTATTGCAGCCTGGACCCTTAAGCAATCTAAGACAACATCCACACCAGTGTCCAAAAAATGTGTGAATGCACCCTTTAAGGGGAGCGGGCAAGATGACCCACAGGGAAGGACATTAGAACTGCTGCTGACGCGTCTTAGAAATAAGAAAGCAACATTTACTAATATTTAATATGCAAATTGAGTGCCTTCAATATATCAGGATGTATTGAGGTCCTGTGTACTAAATGGATTCACGGCTTTCACCATCCAGTTTAAACTAAACTCACAAAATGAACAAGGAGCTTAAACAGATTCCTGCAAAGAAACCACAGACTAAAAATACTAATTATCCCAGCACAACCAGGAAGAAAATGGCAGAGCTAACATTTCACCTTCTCCTTTTTCAGCCCTTTGTCAAACACAATGCCTTAGAAAACCTGGTCTACTAAGTCAGAAAACGCATTTCCACTATTGTTCATGATTAAACCCCACGATGAAGATGAAAGGTACTTGAATCAGCAACTAAGAGCAATACAAGTATATAGTTTTTCAGTAAATTTAACAGGTACCAAGGGTACATGCAATTTTACTAGTAGGAGACAGTTGAAAAAAGCAACTGTTTAGCAATAAGGTTCTTTGATTATCTCTAGGCCAGCCAAGTCCAACACAATTTTCTGCAATGATGGAAATGCGCTATAGTTGCAGGGCCACTAGTCACAAGTGGCTATTTCATGAAATGTGACTAGCGCAACTGGGAAATAGCCACATGTGCTGTATTAGTGAAGATCTAGAATTTGCATTAGGAAAAGACTGGAATTCCACTGGGCTCCTCAGGCCATATCTTGTCCACAGGACTGGCCCTCCATTCTTTGGCCATACATTCATTTCAGAAAAGTGACTATCCCAGAAGTCCTACGGAAGGGAACCAGATTTAGGCTGAAAGTTCCTTTTTCCTCCTAAGATAGGATTTGGACACATACAAGTGATCAATAAATGCAATTAGCATGCCTCTGCATGGACAACACTTAGAAACCACAAGTTAAGACAAAAGGTTTTTATTCAAAAAACGCCAAGTATAAAAAAAAAAAAAAATAAGATCTCTTTTATTCCCCTGTACAGTATTTCACTCAGGTAAAACCAGCAGGCTACATGCTGCTCAAAACAGCCCCAGAGAGGATCCGGAAGGCACACCATCCAGAACTGGTTTTCATATATCTATCCTATATACACAAGTGAGTGACACCCCTCCCCCATCACCCTGGGAACCCATGCCCACACTTGGGTAAGCAGACAGGGCCCCTCCCACCCCCACCCCACAGCAGTCAGGGAGCTGCAGCAGCTGTCCTGCCTGAGTCCCATCACCCTAAGAACAGAGCAAGTGTCACAGCCCTCCCCAAAAGGTCCCCAAGTCAGAGGAGGAAAGAAGGAAAGAAAACTATGGCGGCAGCCGTGGAAGCTTGGAGCTGGAAGGGAACCAAATAAATAAATAAATAAATACATAATGTTGACCTCCAGGTTAGAATGCGCATCTTTCAAAAAGAAAAAAAAAAAAAACAGGTAAAATAACTTAAAGGCAAAATTTTTAAAAATTAGACCAACTACAATCCTTTTGTACACTACCGTGCCAACTGTACACACATTTACAGTTTTTCTGTTGATTTGCATTGTTTGTGCATTTTTTGTGTGAGGTCTTGGCTTTGAAACAGTTACGTAAAAACCAAAAAGGAAGACCAGTTCACTGTTTTACTAAAGGAGGCAGAAAAAGGGCAGGTGGCTCAGCGTTTGGCCCTGTAGCCTCTTCCATGGCACCTTTCATATGAAGGATGGGGGGAGGGGAGGGAGAGAAAAATAGGGAACCAAACCCAGGCAGATTTTTGGAGAAGCAGCAGGTAAAAGAGGCAAGTTCAAGTATTTCTCCCAGCACAGCCGGAGTCCCCACAGAAGGCACTCAGAAGAGTCGGAAGAGGTGACAGGGACTTAAAATGGTACTAGTCCTATCCCACCCCAACCCGTTTTCCCCCTACCTGACCCATCGCGCATTCATCAGAACTCATGATGAAGGGAACAGTTCCATGGCAGGGTTCTGACCCACTCCCACCCCCCCACCCCAGGATTTTGCAGAGTCCAACAATGCTGGCTGGACACCTATGAGGAGAGAGCATCTACAAGGAGTTGAGGCCTAGGACACCGAGAGTAGAGTCTCTTCCCCTGTCGGGAGGCACCCTCCAGGGGCCTGGGGTCTGGAATGAGTTGTAAATGTTGTTCCTGTATCAAGCACTGTCCTGCTTGGCGAGAAGTGTCACTGGTACTCGGGAAGCTGGAAACAGAAGCTTCCTCCCCCAACATCTGACAGGAGGGGAGGACCTACTGGAAAAGCTGTTATTTGCTGGGCCCTGGCGACAGGCTGTGGAGATGGATCTCAGCGGTTTCCTGGGGCAGGAGGACATCTTGCATCCATGGATGATTCTGGATTTCTTCGAAGGATGGCCGATCTGATGGTCTCAAGGCCAAGCACCATCTAATGAGATGCTGACATTCTGCAGAAAACAAGACAGAGGTTATGAGTGATTCAACTTGTTTGTGTAATGCAAAGGTCTTCCCAATTTGCTTCCCAGGGGCTCACAAGTCTGGGGTCCAGAGACCACATACTTTCTAGAACTCATATTCTTTAATGAGAAGGTATTAACATCTGGAGTCTGCTTTCAGCTTAAAAAAAAAAAAAAAACCCCAGCTCCCCTCTTAAACCTGTGGTTTTCAAACTTCAATAGCTGGGGCCTTTCCCACGACACCCACTCACCAGAAATAGGAAAGATGATGACAAGGGATTTTGATGAGACATCAGTGAGCATGATGAGGTGATTCAATTCACCTACCAACTTACAAATACGAACACCACCCACAATGAGGTCACTGGAACCGCAATATTTAGAGCCTGCCTTAAGGGAGAAAGAAGGCTCAAAGAGCCCTCAACTTTTCACTCCCTGGCAAAACAGCCAGGGGCTGTGAAGCACCAGGATGGCTCTGTTGGTACTTTAAAGAACCTTTCATCAAAACTAAATGGTCTTTTTTTCTTAACACTCTCCACTTGCTCTTCCTACGACCTCCCAAGGAATGCTCAAATGCTAACTATTAGATTGCTAGGGGCCAGCTCTCCAGGGTGAATCACTGGCCGAGGATTCTGCTAAGCCAAAGGTCGGCTGGCATCTCCTGGAGTCAAGCTCTCCAGAATTCAAAGACTGTCCTCAAAGGACTAACCGCCTTGTGATTCCTGCTTTCTCACCAAGGGGCTTCCCAGAAGTTACCTGAAGAGACCCTCTGCCTGAAGAAGACTTGGCCCCTGATGATCTCCTCATCATGCTCAAAAGGAATATCTCCACAGACCATATCATACAGCAGGATCCCCAGAGACCAGACAGCCGCAGACCTGCCATGGTAGCGATGGTAGCGGATCCACTCTGGAGGACTATACACTCGGGTCCCTGAGGCGGGGGAATAGGAAGGAAAACAAGCTTTTAGAGAAAATAAGACACAAAGCAACTTAGTGGTAAGCTGAGTAACTCAAAAAGCATCACCTCCCTTCTCTCAGGAGCTGGGTGAACTCCATTTTCCCTCCTAGGCTCAAAAGAGTGGATAAGCAGCTTATGGCATCTCTCCAACCCAAAGCATTACCCACCGCTCTACCAGGCCAACCATAAACCGAATTTTTTTACAAACTGCTCCAAGAAACAAACATGGGTGGCCACAGACCCAAAGCCTGAGGCCTGTATGTGGCAGGACCACCCACAATGGGATGAAGAGATGAATGTCTGAACAATCAAGGGAGGTATTCCAGACTATCCTTAAACTGCATTAAAGGTTGCCCAGGAGCTGGGGTGGGATTCTCATCTATGAGCTAGGTGGGGACTGTTGCACAATACCCTAAGTCAGGGTGCCCTTTGGGAGGCCTTCCTCCCCGCCCTCTGAGTGCAGGGGGAAGACACCCACAACCTTTCCTCCCCACACTGGAAAGGTAGACAGAGCTGCAGAGCTGGTTTCAGACCACGTGATTCCTGTTTACAAACTTTGGGTTGTAAAAAAAAAGGGGAGGCCATCCCTCTGGTGCTCACCAGGGGGCAGCAAAGACTCAAAGGAAAAAACATGGGAGGACCCGGCCAGCCATTAACTGTTAAATACAAAAAAATGCAGCCCAACCCAGCGTCCTCCAAGGGCAAATAAACACAAACCACAAGCCCCAGTCACAAGTTTTGAAAGGCTGTCGTTTGTTAGGTTAAGCCGCTCAGATGATGACCCGCCCTACTTTGCTTTGATGTCAGGCTCTCCATTCCATCTTTTCTGAAAGAACCCGCTCCAAGCCCCTCCCTAGGATAGGTTTTCATCCTCTCTGCGGAGACACCCAACTAATTTTCAAACCAGCAAGAGATCTTATTTCACAACATTCATTCTCGACTCCCTCACCGCACAACACACACACAAATTCAACAAAATGAATTATTTAGTGAAACTACTGTTTCTATTTCTTATCCGTCCGTAGATCAAAGGGGTGAAAAAAACTGCAGCTCTAGAAACTACCTTACAGAAAACTCTTAAAAAAAAAAAAAATCACAAAACAGGCATCAATTTTCATCTCTCCCGCTCTCTCCTCCCTCTTCCCCCTCCCGTCCTTTTACTGGCGGGGAAACTGGGTCAGACTTCAGAAATCTGGGCTACGGCCGGTTGCCCACAACCTCTTATTCATCGGGAAAGCTTGGAACCCACTGAATTCCACTTAAAATATAAAATCATGCCAGAAACACTACGGGTTCAGCTGGCTTGAAATACCCGGGTTTACTACGCGGGGAAGCTCTCTTCGCCCCACCCCTGCTAGCATGGAGCCAGGCGGCCCAATGACCTTTACAAAGGGCCGGAGAGGGAAGCTGGCCGGGGCCTCCAGGCCAGGCCGAGTCACCTGGGCAGCTCCCTCCCAGCCTTGGCTCACCATCAAAGTCCGTGTAGACGGTGTCCTTGAGCAGCGCCCCCGACCCGAAGTCGATGAGCTTGAGCTCGCCGCGATTGAGGTCGATGAGGATGTTCTCGTCCTTGATGTCGCGGTGGAGCACCCCGCAGTTGTGGCAGTGCCGCACGGCCTCCAGCACCTGCCAGAAGAAGCTGCGGGCCAGCTCCTCCTGCAGGGCCCCCCTTTCCGTGATAAAGTCGAAGAGGTCTTGCACCGGTTCCGGCCTCTCCAGGATCAGGACGAAACTGTCGGGCCTCTCGAACCAGTCCAGGAGCCTAATGACGCCGGAGAAGCCTGAGCTCACCTTCTTCAGCAGGACGACTTCCATGGGCACTCGGGTGCCATTGGGCTGCGGAGATGAGGGAGCTGCATTAGGGCGGGAGTCGGAGGGCGCCCCCCAACCCACCCACACTGGGGGTCGCTCCCTCCTGGGCACTCACCAGCTCTCCCCAGTCGGAAATCCGGTCCTTCTCCACGTGCTTGATAGCCACCTGAAAATCACCCCAGGAGAGTATCCGTTAGATCCTCCTCGCCGGGGCCAAAACACACCCGTGCGCCCCCCAACAGAGCGCCCTCCCCACAGCGGGGCGCCCACTCACCGGCAAGTTGTCGGCGACACGGATGCCTGAGTAGACCGAGCCGAAGCCGCCGCTGCCCAGTAGCGGGCCCACCTGGTACTGAGACTCCAGGGGCTCCTTCTCCTTGCCTAATAAAGGGGGAAACACAGAGGACTTAGTGCCGGCCCGCGAGCCCCCAGCTCCCACCCTGGGGGCTCAGCCTTCCACCATCCCCGGGTTGGGGGGGACGCTCACCGGGCGCCAGCTTGGTGGCGTGCAGGTCGTTGCAGGGCGCGGCGCGCAGGTGGGCAAGCGAGTTGATTTTGGACAAGAGCATCCCAACCTCCAGGGTGTCGGCGTAGGGGCTGTGTCTGGAGGAGCTGCGGCAGGAGCTGGGGCTGGGGCTGTGCCGGTGGCTGTGCCTACGGCTGGGGCTGGGGCTGCGGGTGGCGTTGCGGCTGTGGCTGCGGCTGGCGCGGAAGGCCGAGGGCGAGTCGGAGGACAACTGGGGGCGCAGCCGAGGCTGGCGGCTGGCCGACTGGCCGGCGAGGTCAGGCAGCGCCGAGAGCGACAGAGTAGGAGGCTCGTGGGACTCGTGTGGCAGGGCCGCGGCACAGGGGGCTTGTAGCTGCTGCTGCTGCTGCTGCTGGTCCCGCCGCCGCTGCCGCCAAGTCCTCTCGGGCCTCCTCCGCCACCGCGGCCGCTGCAGCAGACACCCGGCTCGCCCCGCCGCCAGGAGTAAAGGGGCGGAGCGCGCCGGCGGGGGGGGCGCGCGGGCGGGCGGGGATGAGGCGGGGCCTCTCTGGGAGGCCTAGGCGGGGAGCCGGGCTGCTGGGCCTGCAGAGGGAGGAGAGGGGGTGGGGAAGCGGCGGGATCCGGCAACTCCCCCGGGCCCCCCCCCGCGCGCTCGGTCGCCGCGCCCTGGCCCCGCCCCCGCCGGCGCATCTCCAGCCAACCAGAAGCCGACTGATCTGCATAACACGGCGTGCCCCGCCCACGCCCCGCCCAGCTCTCGCGGTCAGAATGGTCTGACGCCGCCACGACGTGGCGGGAAGGAAAAGGCGCCAAAATGGAGGGGGAGGGGCGCGGGGTGTGAGGGGAGGCGGGAGCTGGGTGTCGAGCCGCGAGGGAGGAAGGATGGGGAGGGGCGTATCGATTCAAACCCAAACAATAACAAAGCCTTCAAAGGCCGCCAGAGGCCGGCTCTGCGGTTCTCCGTTTCTCGGAGGTTTTTGGGTCAAGGGCTCGAGCTGGAGCATAACAAGTTACGCAGAGACGACGGGCGTTGGCGTGTCAGGCGGGGAGGCCCGGCGGCCGGCGCGTCAGGGTGTGAGGGACTGTGTGTGGGGGGATGCCGACGAGGGTGGTCTTTCTGTGTGACTCAGACCCGAGACCTCCAAGTCGGCTTGGGCGGGTTGACGACACACTGTGGGCTCGAGTTGGGTCCTCGGGGGTTGGTGTGTTGGGGGCGCGTGGGGGGCGAAGGATCCGCAAGATGTGAGTCACGGCGTTTCACGGAGGGAGTGGAGGTGGCACAGGCCTGGAATAAAACTGGGCGAGAACTCCGCTTGTTCGGAGGAGGGGTCCAGATCGCGAATGTCACGGCCAGTAAAAAGAATCAGCCCCCAGATTCTCAAGCAGATTTTTATTTTAAAAGTGCAGAAAGGAATCCCGATTCCTAAGAAGTGATGTGTGTCTGAGTACCCGGTGAAGAGGAAATCACGAAACAAATGTTAGTATTGTGATGCCAGATGCTGTCTCAGCCCTTTGCGTAAGGGCGGGAGAGAGGAAAATTCCTCATCTAAAACGAGGGTGGGAGGGTGCGCTTTATTTAATCAGTTTCACGTTATATTGATTCACCTTTTCATCAGCCTGTTGTTACCAGTCAGGCAATACTAGAAATTGTTGGCTACCCAGCCTTGTCTCAAAGGAAATCTCTCTCCCTGTCCCCCCTGGAAATAACACGGAAAACTGACCAATTCGACTTTCATCCTTTGTCCTTTAAACTATGTAGAATTGATAACGACGTGTGAAATGAGTAAATTAAAATTCTATGTAATCCATAAATTGAATTGTCAGTGAAAGCCAACTACATCCCACTTTAATTTTTTTTCAAGTTCTTGCCACTTAAAAAAATAGGCGGTTGAAGGATCTGTGTACCTACAAATCATTAATGAATTTAAATGTTTCATTAAAAGTTTTCTACAGTGCTTATTTTATAAAAATGCCCAGATATTTCACAACTTTTTTTATCTTATAAAATATTACATATTTTCCCTTTGTTTGTGTACTGTGACCTAACTCATTCATTTTTGATGACTAGGACCCAAGGAAACAAGAATTATTCCCTTTTTACAGATAGGAAAATGAAACATAAGTAGAATGACACAGGGTCATACAACAGCTAAGGGAGGAAGAGATGAAATGACCCAAATTCAACTCCAGAGTATTCAAACATTTCCTCTTATCAGGATCTAAAACTGTCCTTGGTATTAAGACATCAAATATAAATGTATGTGAACCCCATTTCCATCTCCTCTGCTCTTTCTTTTCTCAAGCCCTGGTGGACTCTTCCCACCTGTTCCCACTCACTTAGCACTTTCCAGACTTTCTGCCTTTACAGAAGCAGTCAACCTGTCTTGAGAATGCCCTCTCCTCTACTTTATTTAAAGCTTTTATGGCCACCAGGATACAATGGTAGTTCCACCCAGATTGCTAAACAAACTCCAAGTATTCGTTCACTGTCCACTCCACTCCCCTGACAATCATGTATTTGGCAGTTTTTTAATCTTTGTGTTAATGAACTTTTCAATTATTTATAGGTTGTCTCCCTATTCCTTGAATGTATACTTAATCCAACGTTTGGTGATGAAGGGGAAGAGCAAAATGGGTCCCAACAAAAAGGTCATGATTAAAGTCAAATTAAAGTCCAATTTAAATTATACTAAATTTAAGTGAATTAAGCAGGCTTAGACAAAATAAAATAAAGATTAGAAGCAAGGGCTTCAAAAACTAATTTAGCTTGCTTTCAAATCTGGGATCTGGCACCTACTGGTTATGTGATATTCGTCAGGATACTTAACCTTTCTCAGCTTTAGACTAAATGGAGATAATAATAGCACCTACTTCATAGGGCTGTTATAAGAAACAAAATTCTGCATGTAAAGCAAAATTATGCTCATCATAGCTTAGCACAGAGTGAACTTATAAATATTAGCTATATGGCAATAATGCTGATTCTGATTATGACGATGATAAAAGGGAAGAATTTTGGAATAGTCTTGCACTTTGGAGGTTCCAAAGGTGGAATTCAGGATAAATGGTTTGATTTTTAATCATCTCTGGAGAGAATATAATTCAAAATAATTGTCTACATTAAATCAAGTTCAACCTTTTTCACTTTCTCTAGATCTTTGCAGGCCTAAATATTTAATTAGTTAGAGCTAAAGTGATTAACATTTAATATGCCTGCTTTATATGGTGGGTGCTTCACAGCTGGAAGTTGCAAAACATGGACCTTGTTTGGAAAAGAGCTTTTACTTACTTAAAACCGCTTTTAAAGATAATTATTAAACCTTCAAGTATGTTTTGCATTAAAAGTTATTTTTTGAGGGCAGGGAACTTGATGTTTTGATTCACCAAAATATAGTTTAAATAATAAAAACAATCACTACCTGTGCTGTCTCAAAGACTCAGAAAAATCATGCTAATTATTAAATGACAAGTGCTTTTGGTAAGATAAAGGCCATGATTATGCTAACAATTCTCTGGAAAGGGGAGAATGTTATTGTTAACTTGAACAATAGCCAAATTAATCCTTAGATGGTTTCCATATTCTACCTGCTATGGATTTAATCAAGCCATTGTCAAAGGAATGACTTCAGCAATTTCTGTAATCACAGAAGTTTAGAATAAGTTTGAATGGGGTGCCTGTACATTGTTTTTTAAAGTATCTCTGAGTCTAGTTGATACATTTATATAACTAGGTCTGCACTTTAAGTCCTCGTGTAACATCATGGACAGGTTCATGGAATTGCAGTGAAAGGACCGCATAATGAAATCAATTTTACCATAGGTTAATTGATATAAACAAGAGTTAAGTTTAAGAGATAAGTTTTTTAAGGTATCACATCAACGTTATAACAAAACAGCATTGAAGGAAACAATCTTATTGGAGGGCCTGCTGTATAGCTTTTTCTGTGTAAGTCTGTGTAAGCTATTTGCAATTAAGTGGGTAGAAATAATTTGGGTCTGCAGCTCTTATTTCGCTCCGAAAAAAAAAAGAATTAGTAAATTTTTTAAGTTTAAAGTTTAATTTTTAAAAATTCACCATTGGGGTGGCCAGTTGGCTCAGTTGGTTGGAGCGTGGTGCTGATGACACCAGGGTTGCCAGTTCGGTCCCTACATGGGTCACTGTGAGCTGTGCCCTCCTTAAAAAAAAACACACACACAAAAAAAACCACCATTATTTTTTTAATTCTTTCGTTTGGTGAAATAAAGGGAAATTTGGAGAAAGCCAATTGCAATATACTTCTTTCTATATCTTAAAATATTTCCAATTACTTCAACAGTTTAAAAATGTTGGAAAAATTTAAATTTCACATATATTCCATATTCACATATATCACTACAGACTGGAAGACGTGAAACAGTCTAACTCTAAAAAGACTAATGCCTCCTTTTTAAGTTGTAGCAATTGTGGTAGTGATGGACAGCTAGGAAATTCAGAGTGTCAACTTCAGAATGGTCGGGGAATCTGTGCAGTCAAGTTAGAACTGGTTCTTGTCCTTGATAACATGTGACATTTGTTTCAAGTTTATAAATCTCTTTTAATCAGCTTTCAGTTTCCTCAGCAAGGTTGGAGTTTTTATCCAGTAAAGTATATTTAAATTCATTTCCAATTCATTTTTTTTTAAAGAAATAAAAATAACCTAGATTTTTTTTGGAATTTTACACATTCAGTACTGACAATTTGAGTAAAAATAATCAATATTTATTGAAGGCACTGTACACAAAGATTTTATAGCTCCTGAATATTAGTGGATAGGTAAAAACAAAAAGGAGTGGTTTAGGATGTATAAAGGCTACAGGAAACCTGGAAACTTATAAAATATCTTATTAGAAGACTAGGAAAATGTATGCCTCAGATCAAAAAGACCAGGCACATAAACAAAAACCCTGAGAGAAAGAAAGGAATAGAAAGGATATCATCTGCCATCTTTTAAAAAATAAAAATAAAATTGCTTCTATAGATTCGAAAAGCCACAAAGTGCATCTAGGTAAAAGGGGGGAAAAATGCTCAAAAAGATTTTGTGGTACATCTTTCTAGGCACTAAAAAGATGCTAATGAAAACATTTGTTTATTGTGTATCTTGTTTGTCATTTAATAGTATACAGCCTTACTTTTCTGTATTTATTTACTTTCTACAACTAAATCATAAATGTATTGAGGGTACAAACCATCCTTTCATTGAGCATACAGGCTAAGTGCTGAAAATGATTGAGTGAAAGGGGCAAAAGAGACACACTGATAGCACCCAACATTGACTGAGCATCAAAAATGTGCTAGGCATTTTCCTAAGCACTTTATATGGGTCCTCATATAAATTCTATGACATGGGCAGTTTTACTATCCTCACTGATTTACAGATAAATAAAGAGAAACAGAAGTAATTTGCCCCAGGCTATGTAAGTGGCAGAGCTACCTCCTACCCACCATGCCATTCTTCTTTTCCAAGGAACACAAGATGAGTTTAAGGAATTTAACAAGGTATTCGATGATTAAGTTTTAACTGAGAGTATCATCCACAAGGACAGGGTTCAGAGGAGGCTGAAGAAGTCAGGGAAGGATGGAGGATTAGAACTTAGCATGAATCTTAAAGGATGAGTAAGAGATAGGTAGGTAGAAAGGAGAGAGGGAACGCAGTGAGAAATGTCAGGAATTGAAGCAAAAGATGCTCTGTGTTATGTTCTTTGTATTGCCCAATACATGGGAAATGAATGAATAAAGTTTCTTTAGCTATACCAAGACATGGGAACAACCTAACTGTCCATCGACAGATGTATGAAGAATTTGTGGGATGTATAAAAAATGGAATATTATACAGCCATAAAAAGGAAATCCTTCCAATTGCAACAATATGGATGGACCTTGAGGGCATTATGCTAAATGAAATAAGTCAGAGAAAGAAAAATACACTATGATCCCACTTATATGTGGGATCTAAAAACCAACCAACAAACAAAACAAACTCAGAAAAAGAGATCAGAACTGTGGTTACCAAAGGCAGGGGGAGGGGGAATTGTATGACAGTCATCAAAAGGTATAAACTTCCAGTTATAGATAAGTAAGTACTGGGGATATAATGTACAATATAATGACTATAGTTAACACTGCTGTATATATGAAAGTTGTTAAGAATGTAGATCCTGGGGCCGGCCCGGTGGCTCAGGCAGTTAGAGCTGCATGCTCCTAACTCCAAAGGCTGCCGGTTTGATTCCCACATGGGCCAGTGGGCTCCCAACCACAAGGTTGACAGTTCAATTCCTCGAGTCCCGGAAGGGATGGTGGGCAGCGCCCCTTGCAACTAAGCTTGAACACAGCACCTTAAGCTGAGCTGCCGCTGAGCTCCTGGATGGCTCAGTTGGTTGGAGCGCGTCCTCTCAACCACAAGGTTGCCAGTTCGATGGGCTACGCCCCCTGCAACTAGCAACAGCAACTGGACCTGGAGCTGAGCTGCGCCCTCCACAACTAAGACTGAAAGGACAACTTGACTTGGAAAAAAGGCCTGGAAGTACACACTGTTCCCCAATAAAGTCCTGTTCCCCTTCCCCAATTAAAAAAAAGTATATATATATATATATATATATATATATATATATATATATATATATGTATATATATGTATATATATATATATATATGTATATATATGTATATATATATATACATATATATATATAAAAAGAGTGTAGATCCTAAGAGTTCTCATTACAAAACATTTTTTTTTGTATCTATATGAGATGATGGATGTTAACTAAACTTACTGTGGTAATCATTTCACGATATATGAAAGTCAAATCATTATGTTGTACACCTTAAACTTAATCAGTGTCGTATGTCAATTACACCTTGGTGAAACTGGGGTGGGGGAAATGTTTCTTTAAATACATCCAAAGCAGAAAGCTAGAAAGAGAAATCAGTAGGACCTCCAGATGTCATGATGTAAAAGGTAAAGGAAAGAGATGGAAAAGATGATAGACTTTATATCAGTCTTCATTAAAGAAAAAATTAGGAAGGTTGTCTATTCAAATCATCTCTTGAAGCATATGGTTTAGGAATAGTAGCTAACACTGTGGTTAAAACATAGGGTGTTCAGGATTCAAATGACAAAGACATGCATTAACATGATTGGATGAACTCCACTCAATAGTTTGGAAAAACTTCTATTTTCAACATATACTTCCTCTTTCCAACTCTGTTTTAGTTCTCTTTTTAGGTTGGGTGCTGCTAAAACAAACATGGACAGCTCACCACAGCCAGAACTAGAACAACCATACTACAAATACGGAACCACTCGTTATGGTCTTCAGTGTATAACTTTGTCAAAGATTCTTTGAATGTACAATCTTGCTCACTTACAACAACTCGAGAGCCGTGTTGTCCTCTTTATAGAAATGGTGTTAGTTTTCCCTGGATAGGTTAAGCTTGCTTCTGTGTTCAGTGACACTGCTTCATTAGAGACGCCCACTCACTAGATGAGAATCAAATTGTATCATTAGCAGTCATCAAAATTGTCTCCAAGTCACTCTTATGAATGAAAGTTATGCTGGCAAATAGCCAGTCCTCTTGTGCAGGATTGTAAAGACAACACAGATTATATACTTTAGCCCAAATTACATATGTATCACCACATTCAGTCTATTTTTTCAGACCAACTCAAGGCCAAGGCCATTTGGACTTCTTGCAGCGTTCCCTGATCACTCCAGCCAATAACTCACAATAATAATTTATACTAGTACCTGACACAATCATATTCTTTTTGTTAGATCTAAGTGTTCACTGCCATCATAGCATCATCTTTAAGAGCAGCAAGCATTAATTGTTTGCCATAGAAGGACCCATGTTTCCCCAATGAGACCATAAGCTCTTCAAGTACAGAGACTATATTGTGAATTTTTTAAGACCATATAGCTCCCTTTGGGAAGTACTAAACAGATAATTATCTTTAAAAAACTGAATTGAATTAAGTCCAAGAAAGAACATGTCTAAGACCCTGTGAATTTCCCCTGCCTAATCTTTGCCCTTGCCACTTTTATTATATATTATAATGAAGAAAAAAACAAAACAGGTGGCTGTTTGCTCTTTAAAAAATACAGACTGCAGAGCAAAATTTTGCCTTTCTCAGAAAAGCACTTTTATAAATTAAGATTGCCAGGTTCTTAAATCAAAGGCTTAGAGAGGTAGGTACAGTCTAATTTATAGAAATAATATCTCATATTAATTGAGCACTTACTATGTGCTAAGTACTATTCTAATTAATCACATTATGTGCCATATGTATGGCACATACGTATTACATATATGATAGACATTCATATGGCACATACATTTATATATTTTTTTCTTTAATCCCCTTAATTGTTATTATATCCAGGAAGGTAAATAACTTGCCCAAGGTCCACAGGTGAGAGAGGCACAAGCCCTAATACCTGGAACACAGGCTGATTAAGAGATAGACAATGTATGGAGTAGCTCTTTGCACGTTAGAGGTCACACTCAGAGCACAGAGGGCCAAGAGCCAGATTAAATAAAATCAGGAAGCAAGGTAATGAATGGAAAGACAATAGAGTCAGTGGATAATTTCCTTCAGCATTGTGCCCAAGAGAAATGAATGGGGATTGGAACAATGGTAAAAGTTAACTGTGTGAGTGAGTGGTGGTAAAGAGGAATGGTTGCTGAACATGAGAGCTTCTGGCAGCTAAGCATGTGGGGTAAGGATTAGCCTTAGTGTGAGGGGAAGCTATAATCTTTATAGCAATGAGATGTCTTGCATTTGTATTGACTGATTAAGTCAATCAATCAATAAACATTTGCTGGGGTGGCCGGTTAGCTCAGTTGGTTAGAGTGTGGTGCTAATAACACCAAGGTTGCCAGTTGCATTCCCACAAGGGCCACTGTGAGCTGCACCCTCCTTTAAAAAAACAACAACAAAACATTTGCTGAACAGCTATTCTGTTTAAGGCACTGTGTTAAGTACCACAGAGATACACAGAGGCAAAAGATATGGTCTCAGTTTCTGCTTAAAAATCTTTTTATCCTGATAAGACAGGATATATAAAATCAGAAAGATTGAGCTGGAAGGAAATTTAAAGATCTTCTCATCTAATTTCTTTAGTTTTATAGATGACCAAAATCAAATCTCAGAGACAGGAAGTGATTCAACCAAGTTCCCATAGCATTTTCAGAGCAAGGATAGAACCCAGAATTTACTGCTAACAGGCTCTTTATATTTTCTTACATAGATGTAATTAATACCAAAGATAGTATTTGCCAACTAGCAAAGTAATGGTATAGGCAATGCAGTGCTTTTTACCGTAACATGTTTACAAAGTCAAGGTCTCAATGCTAAAACTTTCTGGGGAATTTTCAGGTGCAGAGGGACTTTCCCAGTTGTCTCCTCAGCTGCTTTAGCATGAAAACAGAAAATGGCCCCTCCTCTGTGCTCTCCAAGCACCTGTGTCACCTCAATCATACACGTCACATGTGACTTTGATATGTCTAGCTCACTAGTTCCGAAAGTGTGTGATCTCCAGACCATCAGCACCTGGAAACTTGTTAGAAATGCAAATTCTTGGGCCCACTCCCGATCCACTGAATCGGAAACTCTGGGGGGAGGGCCCAGTGATCTGTGTTTTAAGAAGCCTTCCAGGTGACACTGATGTATTTTTGAGCTTGAGGACCTCTGGTCTCTCTAAACGGCTCTCCAGAGAGATTGTGAGCTCTTGAAGACAGGGACCGCGTCCTCCACAGTTTTCATTTCCTTCGCTTAGTACCAAACCTTGAACAGTAGATATTCATAAATGTTTCTGAGACAACTATAGATGTGAACATGGTAAGGCAAAGCATCTCATTATCCAACTTTCTTAGGTAATGAGTAACACCTGTAGGTTCACTGTAAGTTATGGACTGGATAGTGCCACCCGCACCCGAAAATTAATATGTTTAGGTCCTAACCCCCAGTACTTTAGAATATGTACTTGGAAATAGGACCTTTAAAGAAGTAATTAAGATAAAATGCAGTCATCTGGGTGGGCCTAGATCCTATATGACTGGTATCCTTATAAGGAGATCAGGACCTACGCACAGAGGACGACTATATGAAGACAAAGAACACACAAATCAAGAAGAGAGGCTTCAGAAGAAACCAACCAAGTCGACACCTTGATCTTGGACTTCTAGTCCCCAGAATTGTGAGAAAAATAAATTTCCATTGTTTAAACCACCAGACCGTGGGACTTTGTTAGGACAGCCCCAGCAAACAAACATACCTTGGAAAAATTTTACAAAAATACTGGCTCTGAAATTCAGAAATTCCCATTCAAGTCTATACAAGACAATCCTATTTTTAGATGACTCTATAACCATTTATCGATGTTAACCATTAAAGTGTTTGTTTAAGAAATTATGTTTTCATGTTCAATATGGGCACAGATTTTGAAGTCAGACCGAGGTGGGTGGGTTTGAATCCTGACTCAGGCACTTAGAAGGTATGAAATCTTAACCTTTAAAGACTCAGTTTCCTTGTTTGTAATTTGGGGCTAATAATAGCTGCCTCCTAGACACAACTCAATAATTGGGGAGTAGATCACAGGGCCTCTGTGTCTGGTGACTTAAAAATGATAATTAACCAAATTATTCAGATTGGCCTTCTTGGGAAGATGGAATTACAGCAAAATTTTACTGAAACACTTGCATCAGTTTGACAAACATAGTACTATGGTAACTGTTTAAAAGACTATATAGGGCGGCCAGATGGCTCAGTTGGTTGGAAGGCAAGCTCTGAACAATGGGGTTGCCAGTTTGATTCCCACCTGGGCCAGTGAGCTGCACCCTCCGCAACTAGATTGAAGGACAATGACTTGGAGCTGATGGCCCCTGGAGAAACACACTGTTCCTCAATATTCCCCAATAAAATTTATTTTTTTAAAAAAAGACTATATAAAATGACAACAGGTATTTTTCAGGAGAAAGGAACTGAAGAGTCAAGAGGAAAAAAAAAAAAGAATGTCAGGAATGTAGACTGACTCCACATTCTACAAGATACAACACTCAAGAATAGTTAAATTGTCTCAAATTGATGAATAATTAGTCTGTATGAAGTTAGGGATTGCTGATTTCGTCTTGTATCCCCAGAGCTTAATATGGCACCTGGCACTTACAATAAGCTCAATAACTTTTGGTTGAATGAAAGAATGAATGGCCATCTGCAAGAACAATTATACAAATTATACAAAGAGTGGGTTGGATTTCAATCCAAGTATTCTTACATCAAACTGGTAGCTCTATAGCATTTGCCCATTGTGCAATCAAAACTTTAATTTTAACCTGGGAATTTCACTTTGGGGAAGTAATCTAAGAAAATACCCCAAAGGGGAGGGGAGTATTATTTTTTAAATGTCTTCAATTATAGTAATATTTAAAATAGAGAAATCCTGGAATAGCGTTCAGAGGCTTTCCAACCCACTTTTACATCTCCCCTCTCCTGCTTTGGGCGCTTCGTGCTCTCCCCAAACTGTCCTAACCATCCACACAGCCCCTCACCTCAGTGGCCCAGTGCCCCATATTTCTAACCCTTGGGAATCAGTTTCCCTCATTAAAACTTATTTGTCTTGTGTCTGCTTATCTTTGGGACTCTACTCAATCAAATGACAATTTAATCTGATCATTTGAACTGAGGTGCTAATGAATGCAAATGGCTGAAAATGAGCCCATTCCTGGATAACAACTGTATTTCAGCAGCATCTTATTGTGAAGAATAAATAATACATTTCAGGCATGTGTCCCGGCCATTGGAGGAAGATATTTTAAGCAGGGGGATTTCCTCAAACCCCTCAAATTACACCATGTAGACAGCTGCCTATCCCACATGATCTGGCCAACTCCTCGGCATCCAGTTATCAGCACTCAGGGGACACTAGAGGAAACAGGTCTGTTCCTCTTCTTAATAGAGCTTGGAAGCAATGACTGGATTATTTATGTCACTTAAAGGAAAAGGGCATTTACTCTGGAACCTACCCAGAAAGCACGCACTCCCTGGGCTTAAAGGAAAATACTTCTCTACCAAATCTCTGGGGATGGCTGAGTGACTAGTGCCTAGATTAACCAAAATGAGTGAGCTGGAACGTGTGAACACTGAGAAAGGACTGGTAATATACAGTTGAGCTTTACAGGTGAAAAGATCCTAGGCATAGATATGAATTTATATGAGCACACACATGAGAGCATTGAACCTGATAAAAATAGTTGCCTTTTATTGGGTGTTAACTATATTAACTGTGCTAAAGTATATACCTATTTTTAAAAATCAATCTTCTGATACTGAGGAAACTAGATGTTTCAGATAAGGAAACTGAGGCAAAGATAGGTTAAGTGATTACCCCACAGTCAAAGGGCAAATCTGGGATTCGAAGTCAAGTCTTTGAATTCCCAAGTTCACGGTTTTAACACAAGCTTAACAGCCTTTCATATTTCAGAATCAAGAATCTTAAAGCTGAAGATCCTAGAACATCCATTTTAATTACCTGATTATCACTACTAGAAAGTTTACTACAGGCGGGGGGCCCTGGCCCGGTGGCTCAGGCGATTAGAGCTCCGTGCTCCTAACTCCAAAGGCTGCCAGTTCGATTCCCACATGGGCCAGTGGGCTCTCAACCACAAGGTTGCAGTTCAATTCCTCCAGTCCTGCAAGGGATGGTGGGCTCCGCCCCCTGCAACTGAGATTGAACATGGCACCTTGAGCTGAGCTTCCTCCCGAATGGCTCAGTTGGTTGGAGAGCATCCTCTCAACCACAAGGTTGCCAGTTCAATTCCTCAACTCCCGCAAGGGATGGTGGCTGCGCCTTCTGCAACCAACAATGGCAACTGGACCTGGAGCTGAGCTGCGCCCTCCACAACTAAGATTGCAAGGACAACAACTTGACTTGGAAAAAGCCCTGGAAGTACAAACTGTTCCCCAATAAAGTTCTGTTCCCCTTCCCCAATAAAATCTTTATAGATAAATAAATAAATAAACAAACAAATAGTTTACTACCTTATGAGGCAGCCTGTTCCATACAGTTATACTTGTTGGGAAACTTTTAAATGGTAAATTAAAATCTGTTTCTCTGTCACCTCCCTTCATTTGGTCTTAATCATGCCCTCTGGAGAACTCAAAACAAAGCTACTTCTCTCCATGAAGCCATTTTGATACGGAGACAGAGATCTTGCACTCCCTCTTCCCCCATCTCAGTCCCAGGAGATCTCACTGTTCAGCTCAACTGTTCAACTGTTTGAGTCATCAGTAACACAGAAAAACCTCAAAGTACCACCTATATCTTTCAGAGATCTTGTGTCTAAATTTTAGTAATTGGTTTGATCCCAATTACTTACTCAGGTACCTGTGAAACATCACCTTAGTAAGTCATACGATGCCCCCATAAAAGCATGGAATTAATCTACTGTAGCAAATAATGGCTAACATTTATTAAGCCCTTTTCTGTGTGCCAAAAAGAATGCTCAGTGCCTTATATAACACTCCCCCCACCACACTATGAGGCAGGTACTGTCATTATTCCCAATTTTACAGATAAGGAAACTAAGACCCAGTTATTTAGAGGTCTTCTGCTGATAATTGCATGTCTTTCTTTCCTTATGAGTGAGGACAGCGTAAGGGCAAGATAGAACTTGCCGTCCCCAGAGTGAAACTTACATTTTCCCATCTCTCTTTGCTTTTGTTTCCTTTCCATTTTCTCTCCTTTCTTCATAAACATTTAATGAGCACCTCTCACACAGTTAAACACTTACTCTACAGTGAATATAGTTAGGACAAACTATGCAAAGCAAGCTATGACACCCTCTGAATCTGATCTCCAGGGTCCAGGAAGGCCTCAGAGATGAGGTAGCACCTGATGTGGGTCTTGAAACACAAATAGAAAGACAGGAATCAACCAAAGGATAGGACGGGGAAATTCAAATTTCAGCAAGAAGGAACAGCATGTGTAAACACCCAGAGGCAAGAATTCGCATGGACAGAAAAACCTATCTTATGGTAGTAAGTAGGGTCCAAAAATCTTATAAGCACAAAATAGAGGAAAAGGTCGCATTTTTGTGACGTTAAAGAAAAATTGTTATTTTTCAGTTGTTTCATGCTGTCACAAAAGCACTCAAATTAAGGACAATGAAACTCATCATGTACACAACTGACTGCTCACCTCACGGAAGTGAAGTTCAAATAATCACGAGGCAGTCCTTCTCAGTTGCCCCGCACAAGACCCCCTCCAAAGAGATCTTCCGTTTGCCCCCATTTGAGAAAGGGAGCCGGTGCTCGGTAGAGGATTAATGGTCAATTGTATTACATGTGAAATTCACATAATCACAGACTTTAACCTTGTTGCTGAGTATGGCCCTGTGGTAAAAAAGGAGTGGGGAGAAATCCAATTGAACAGGTAAACATAAATGATCACAAAGAGCTGTGTGTGTCATTCTGACAAGTATGAATTTTATCTGAAGGGTGACAAGAAGCCATAGAAGGATTTTTGAACAGACCCAACTCAAGTACCACCTTCTGTAAAAGCAATCCATGGCCACCATTTGCTGGGGAATTTCTCCAACTCATGTGGTTTATATTATTTGGTCTCATCTCCTCTTAGAGTCAACGCCCTGTCTTATACAGAGGGTGCCAAAAGAAAAAAATCTATACGCATTTGAAAAAAGAAAAAACTATTAAAATTGTAATATTCAATATATACTTATAACAAAAGATGAACACAAGTCACGTTTGACTTCTGCAATTACAAGAGGTGCTCAAAGTGGTTGCCATCAGCATCCAGACTTCTGATTATGGGGAACTACTGCTTGAGCAACGTTGACCAAAGTGTCCACTTGTACATATTTTGGGTAAACCCCCAGTATATTTTTGTACGTTATCCATATATACAATATGTGCTCTAAATACACTTGTTGTTTGAAGAAAAGAAATGGAAGGGACCAAAAAGCCACCCTAAAGCTGCCTTTTGGGATATTGATTTTAAGCTGATTATTAAGAAACAAAAGACTCAGAAAGGACCATTGACCTTTTCCCTTCGCTTCCTAAGAGATTCAGGAGGAAAAACCCGCTTCATGAAGGGAACATTAATAGAATCACCTTAGCACTAGACAGGAAGACTCCAAGCAGGAGCCTGTTGACTAAACCCTGACTTCCCCCCTTTGTTTTCTGGGTTGCCTAGCAAAAATTTACCTGCCACCTGTTTTCTGCTCTTCCTCAATTACCTGCAAATAACCCATTTTCACATTGAGAATCTAAGACCCCACTCTACACCTTTTCTCCTTTGTCCAAAGTTACATATATACCCAATTTTACTTCACTGTCTTTGGAATGTTCATGCTTATGTGAATTCCCCGTACACATGTATTACAATTTGATTTTCTCCTGTTAATCTGTCCCTGTTCGTTTGATTATTAGCCCAGCTAGAAGAACTTAGTAGGCAGGAAGAAAAGCATTTTATTATTTTAGCTCCCACAATAGCAAAGGGAAAGGAATCATTTGGGTTCCTCTTATTTCACAATTCAATTCATCAAAGTGGAGTCCACAGTATGCGTGAACTAATGAAGTTGTATACAGGCAAAACAAAAAATGTGATGTGTTTATAAACGTGAATGTGACTTGTCCAAACACTTATTCACTTATTCAAATGAAACCTTTACGTTTCTATTTGCTTAATTCTATTGAACTCAAAAGTGGAACTATGGAGACATAAAACACATGTATGTGTTCTAAGTATAACGTTAAACACGGATGGACTTGATTTATCAAGTTCGTATTTTTTGTAAAATTGGTGAAAATGTTAAGATTAATTTCTAGGGCTAATTTTACTGTCAAAATCCGAATCATAGCCATTAAACCTCCAAATCTCCATTCTTCATCCTGAGGGAGGGAGCTTAGATTCTACAGAAATCGAACCAAATTGTAGAAAGACTCCACTCTCAAGGCCAGTGGTTATCACAGTGTGGTCCGTGAGCCACCAACAGCAGCACCTGAGAGCTTGTTCAAAACGCTGAGGTGCAAATGATCAGGCCCCGCCCCTACAAGCCTACATAGTCAGAAATTGTGAGGGTGAGGCCCAGCAAAAGCCCTCCAGGTGATTTTGATGCAAGAAGCTCAGGTTTCAGAACCACTGTTTCCGGTTACTCTGGCTGGCTGCCCTTTGCAAGGGAACAGTGGAGATGGGGAGTGCTGGAACCTATTCCCAGCTCTTCAGGGATCCTTATTATCTATGGGTTTGCTTTGCCATTACCCTAATACGGATGGAACGTAAGGTCCATCAGAAAAAACATGAACCAGATCTGTTCCACAGAACTGTGAAGTCAGTTTTCCTTGGCTTTGCCTTTGGTCATTTAAAAAAAATTATTGCTTCATGAATCTCTGGTCTCTGAACTTTTCCCTTTTCTAGTAAAAGTACAAATTCCAGCTGGAGTTCTTGACCAACATCTTTCTACAGAAGTTGCTGTCTCCGATGCTTTGCTGAGTTCCAGAGATAAGATAAATAATTTACCAAATGTAGGTTTCTGATTACTCACTCTATTAGCATTTAGAGCAGAGAGCTCTGGCCCCTAGGGAGTTTGATTCGTTCAGATGCAGCCCATCTGCTTTTGTTTTTTTGTGGGGAGTTTTCTTTTGGGGGGGGTTGAGGGGGTTAGGGTTGCCTGGAAAAGCCAAGGAGCTCCCAGCATCCCACACATACTTTAGGGATGAACTGCCTAAATCTTACGGGTTTTACTGGAAATTCTGGGGAATGCTACTTTCTTGTTATTAAAAAAAAAAAAATACGCAGCTGTTAAGACTTTTTTCCTCTTTCTTGCCTCTTTCTTTTAGAGCTGAGTGAAAACAAAACACAATTCATTTTCAAATATTATATAAGATAACTGAAAGGGTATTTTCAATCTTGTGCAATGTATCCTAAATTCATGCTTCACACTACAAGAGTAATTTCAGGGAATTTTATAGAAGGGATCAAGTAGAGTTTCTCCTAAACCAAGTGACACTGGGGGGAAAAACAGCCTATTACATCAAAGCATCATTCTTCACTCACGTAATTTCTTGTAGTAGCAGTATCAGTAGTGATAGATATAATAGGTTTGTATGTGTAGTTATTCTATGGGCTCTTCGCTTTATGGTAAATATGTCATTATTATTTTATACACATCTTAAGGGTAAACTGCAGTACAGAAGAAATCACTGCAAAAATAGCTGATTCTGTGGATGGTCCATTGCAAACTCAGAGGAAAAGGCTAAAATAAACCCAAGAAGTGATGTGTTGGATATGTAATAAATGTTCTTTTATTTCCTTCAAGATAATGTGATCAACAACGTACATCATCTTTTTTGAAAAGAAATGAACTATGCGTCTGGATGGTATTGCAGAGTGGTGAGTGGGTCTTCTTTTGGTCATCCCTAAGAAACAGAAATTGCGTTTAGTCTCCCACGTAAGATTTTTGTATTTTCATGGACTTTCTTAATGCAAAATCAAGACTGCACACCCTGCTTTCCATGGTGAGCACCCTGTGAATAAATGAAACAATAACATGACATTTTACTACAAACCTATTGTTCTGCTGTCAGTGGTTTAGTAAAAAGTTGATCGTGTCCCAATACCAAGTCACTTGCATGGAAATGAACCTTTGGGAATGTACCTTGCTGAGCAATTAACTTAGATACAAAAACAATATATTAGAACAGGCAATACCCCTAAGAGACTGAGAGGTAAGATGAGGATACACAAGGAATTCCTCGTGCTTCGCAGCGCTGGGCCTGAAGCAATTAAAGAGTGAAAGGTGTAAAAAGGTTACTTGCTACCTATTTTATGTTTCTCTGAGAGATTAGCCTACTTTCTTGGCTCATTTTCTTCTTCCTGTGTCAGTAGGTATAAAAGCTTTGGTCGCTGGCAGCCTCACATGACTTCATCTGCATCTGTTATCATAGTTCCAGGCCTCCCAGGGCACACACAGTCATTTACCTCCATTTCCTTTGCTTTCTCCCCACAGCAGGTAAAAAAGCTGCCCCGAGCTGAGATATGTTCTCCCTTGTCATAAGAATCTGCTAAGCCACGGATGGTGAGTTCATAGTCGAGCGTGCTCTCCTTCTCTCGTTTCCTGTCTTCTGACAGATCCTAGAGGCTGGAGCAGTAAATCTGAGAAAAGCAGCATATAAGTACACAAACACACACTCACAAGGAGACCTCGGACCCAGCCACTTGCTCTCATTTCAGCTTGCCTTATGCTGCATTTTAGAAGGTTTCATATTGCTCTTGCAACATTTTTTTGGTTGGCTGGATGGCTGAATGAAACACAACCTTCCCTGCAGACATCAAAGCCTGTCTCCAGCGCAGCAAACTCTCCATCCAGCCTTTCGTCTCTCCGGCTACATTCCAGTTTCACTGGGGCTGCCTTGCATGATAATCAGGCCTAATTACTGCTTTCTCCCTTGATTGTTGTTCTGAGTTTTGGAACTGCAGAGTTCTTTTCTCAGTTTGGTCCTGCCTTCCCTCCCTTTCCCTCCTATTATTTAGCATACTCATCCAAATTCTCAGATTTTGCCTTTGTAATTAGCAAGTAGGTGAAAAGGGCTGGACTGTGCCTTTGGGATATCAGCGCTCTGCCCACTTAGTAAACTTGAATTCTTTTCACAACTGTGGGAAGACCTTGCCGGGTACAGGATATTCCGAATACCACAGGAGCTTTAAGAGATTTATTACTCGGTTAAAGACTAAAACAAAGGCCGTGAGACAATATCCTCATTCCCCAGAGGTATTTTCCTACCTTCTCTTACCACATATTCACAGACACAAAATCTTTTATAAAATGTTAAGACCAGAAGGAAAGGAATGTAAACTAGGACTTCTGGAAATTTTTTGCCAATTCTTTCACTTGGTAAGATGTTTTTTGATGCCTTGATCTCTTTAACTGAAAAAGGAATCACAGGCAAAGAATTTTAAAAATGAGAGATCAGATAATCTTGTTTACCTCCAGTTTAAGCCATCCAGGTAGATGATAATTTATGTTTTCCTTTAAAATTCTTTAAAATGTACTATTGTACTCATTTACCGAGTGCCTCTGTGTGCCAGGCACAGCGTTGCTACTGGGGATTCCAAGACAATAGGACACGCCCTCAAGGAGAACAAGCTGAACCTTAACAGACTAGCAACAGACGAAGGGAACCGGGAACCAAGAATGGGAGGGTCTAGATGTGAAGGTTTTTTGTTTGTTTTTTGGGGGTGGGTGGGTGGGATGGGAGCTAAACAGCAGACATTCATTTCTCACCGTTCTGGAGTCTGGAAGTCCGAGATCAGGGTACTGCGTGGTCAGTTGTTTGTCTCTCAGGCTTGCAGATATGCAGATGCCTTCTCACTATGTTCTCCTATGGGGAAAAGCTAGATGTGAAGGATTTTTTAAAAAATATAATCTAAGTGAAATAAAATTGGCCTTGAGTTGATAATTGTTGAAGGTGTGTATTGAAACATAATTGCTCATTATTACTATTTTGTATATGTTTGAAATTTTCTATAATACAAAGTTAAAGGAAACACAAATGTGATCTGGGGACCATGATCTGTAGAACCATGGGAGAGAGCTGGCTGAAATGCAGATTCTCAGGCCCCACTCCAGTCCAACTCAGTGCGTTTCTTGATTGGGTTCAGTATTTTTTTTCTCCCCCCACACCCCGCTTCTCCAGCATCCCCCACTTGGGGACAGAGTCCCAGAGAGCAGTTTCCATGCTCTTTGCCTCACGTAGAAAGGTGCTGGCTTAGTTATTAGATGACCATCCGCTGTGGCTGGGTGGCCATCAGCTGTTACCGGTTAGCCATTAGCCACTAATATAACTGCCATGGCTGTGGTGGCAAGGGGGTTGGCAGAAAAGCAGATGGCGGATTGCGGCTAGTAAATGCAGTTAGCAAGTAGATTGCAGCTAGCGAGTGGGGTTGGTTGGTTGGCAGAGAAGCAGACTGCGGATTGCGGCTAACAAGTGGGGTTAGCAAGCACGGATGGCAGTTGCAGATCATGTGGATCCCACTTCCTGTGTCTTGCCCAGCCGCCAGCAAGAAGACCCCTTGTTGGGGTACTGGCTGATGTTTGCTTTTGTGTCTCGACCAGCCTCCATCAAGAATATAGTGGTATGAACCCCCTATCCATGGCTCCTCTGGTATTCCTTTCTGGGCATATCCTGCGTTCTTGTGCGGGGAGCAGGAACTGAGTCACTGTATGACACCCCTCCCCCCACTCCAGTTCAAGCGTTGTTTCTCAGTCTAGTTGTGTAGGACACAGCTCCCTGGCCCATGCTCATATTATGAGCCTTGCGCTCCCCCAGGCTGAGGCAGTCGGTCACCAGTCGTTGGTCCACCGCCCACAGCAACTCATGCGGGCTGCCGGCCACTCACGCCGACCTCCGGCTGCTCACGGCAGCCCAGCCCCAGGGAGAGCTGTTGTTCACAATCTTAGCTGTAGAGGATGCAGCTCACTGGCCCATGTGGGAATCGAACCCGCAACCTCGGCTTTAGGAGCACCGTGCTCCAACCACCTGAGCCAACAGGCCATCCTGAGTTCAGTATTTTAAACAAGTTCCTCATGCAAATCCGAGGTCTATTGAAACTTGAGTTCCTTTGCAGGGGAGAGAGAATGTGCCAAGACTGGAGGTGGAAGAAAGAAGGAAAACCATTTATCAGAGAAGAAAAATTTCCTTGGAAACCACTTAATGAGATCAGCCAATTTCAGAACTCAAAAGAGGACTAGAGATCCCGAGTCTAGGCCAGAGCATCTCCAATTGGAATGTGCACAAGAATCGTCTGGGGATCCTGTTCCTACACAGGAGGTTGGGGTGTGGGACCTGAAATGCTGCGTTTCTAGCTAGCTCCCAAGTGAAGCCTTGCCGCCAGTCTCAGGATCACACTTTGATTAGCAAGGGTTAGTTAGTATTTTATAGGTAAGGAAACTGAGGCCCAGAGAGAATATCTGTCCCAAATTGCAGTCATAAAACCAACACTTTGTGGGGCTTTTGTCTAAGGATGAGGAGCTTATGGAGGAGCCCATTACCAGGTGGCAACCGAGAGCAGGCTGCACTCACTCCCATGAGGACCGCAGATGGCGGCCAGTCCTGGAGCGGAGCTGCAGTAGACTTCTCAGCACCATTGGGATGACCTGGGAGCTGCCATGTGGCCGTTTTCCCACAGTCTTATTTCTTATCACCACTACTGCATCTTCCAGGTCAAGTCTCTTGAATTCTTCTTGGAATTCCATGAGACTTCTTGGGCAATACCGTGTTTGCCCGAAAATAAGACCTAGCTGGACAATCAGCTCTAATGCGTCTTTTGGAGCAAAAATTAATATAAGACCCAGTATTATATTATATTATATTATATTATATTATATTATATTATAGCCAGTATTACATTATATATATAGTATTATATTATATTATATTATAGCCAGTATTACATTATATATATAGTATTATATTATTATATTATATTATATTATATTATATTATATTATATTATATTATATTATATTATATTATATTATACTGGGTCTTACATTACATAAGACCCCGTCTTATTTTACTATAAGATGGGGTCTTATATTAATTTTTGCTCTAAAAGATGCATTAAAGCTGATTGTCTGGCTGGGTCTTATTTTCGGGGAAACACGGTAGTATGACCCAGTGCACTAACATATGCCCAGAGTTGAGCATAGTTTTGGTCCAATGCTAGTGCGTTAAACAAGTTAGCTAAGTATCCTGGTTTGCAAGAACAATATGGATTAGTAATCTATTAAATATACTCCTCAGTATCAGGCTGGGGAGCACTTCTTCATACAAGAAATCCTGTTTCACGCAGTGACTAGTGCACTCAGGGAACTGGTTATCTCAGAGCTGGTACAGATTCAAAGCAGCTTTCACACTCTCCTGAAGGATGGATAAGATAGTTTATCACCCTTAATGGAAGGGGATGCTTGGGCGTTGGGGTCAGAGAAGCTGTCCTTGCCCTCAGTTTCCCTGTCAGTGACAGAACTCAGGACAGGGTGACTCAAGAACCGACCAGAAGCACATTTTGTAGTTGTTAATTTCCAGGTACTGAAGAACTGCAATAGGATATTTCGACTCAAATTAACAAAAATGTTACCAGAACCTCTCTCCACAAACACACAGTCGTATAGGCACCTCCCGCCCCACTTCTCTACCTATACCCTCAAATAAGCGTCTTTTCCTCTGGTCTTAAAACAATTTCTGTTGGAGAGAAATGTTTCTGGGTTAGAATGGCCTATGCTCTTTCCCAAAGCCATGAGCGGGTCTCTTTGAAACATCACATGTTACATTTATCTCTCTTCCCTCTCATCCAACAACACATTTTCCCTGAGCCCTCTTATCTAGAAATGCTAACGAGGGCACGGAAAAATGGTAAACCGAATCTTCTAGACTTTCCAGTCCCAATCAGAGTGAAGTTTGAAAGCATTTCTTAGGATCAGAGTCCAAGGAAAAGTTAATTTTTGGTTCTGGGCGTGTGGACTTAGGCTTTTGTGCCAGTGAGGAGTAAGGACCGGAATGAGTAAAAACCCTTTGGAGGCAGGGGTGAGAGGGTAGGAGGGGAGTAGGGCCTCCCTGGAGCCTCGGGTCATTAGTAATCTGCTTTGTGAATGAAGCTAAAGGGGGTGGGGGGTACACATACTTGGAATTCCTTTATCTGGGTGGGCTCCTTCTCTTCAGATTTTCAGGATGTGGGAAATGGAAGATGAAAGAAGCTGCATTTCCATCCTATCAGGTTACAGTGTGTAAAATGGAGAGGGAATGAAGGAGGGGGGCAGTGTGGAGAGGGATGGGAGAAGGCCTCTGAGGGGGGCCAGGGAAACCCAGTTTGGGAACTGGCTGGGGAGAGTGAGAAAGAAAGAGTGTTGGGGCGTGCAGATCACGTTTCACATCACGTCAGAGCTGTGGAATTTCCTCTCTTCTGGGGGGAGGCCTGTGAAGATAAAGTTGGTTTAAGGTTAGTCCGTGATGAATAATAGCCCAAAGGGGACCGATGGAGGGTGTTACTAAGTGACTGGTGTTTACAAGCAGACATTTCGTGGTGGGGAAGGGAGGTGGGAGTGGGGCCATCTTCAGTCTGAGTTGTTAACCAAATTCTGTGACCCGAAGATGGAGTCCATGTATGGATTTTATTTTCTGTCTGACCCCTGTGGTATGCAGAGCCCTGAACTGCGGGCTGAGAAGGGGAGGGAAAGGAATGGGAAGGTAATTAGAAAAGGCGGGTGGACCTCCTATGTGGATGAGGGATCCCGGACCCTGCGGGCACAATCCAAATTCTGCTTTGTGTCTCCGGCGTCCCCGGGGCGGTCCTGGCAGGCTCCGTTTCTGTTCTGATTAAGCCACGTGCTCCACACCGCACAATTGTCGCTGGCCCTGCTCTTGGGAGGACCTTTCCTCCCAAGAGATGTGTTTATTTTTAAAATTCTACCCAGACAGGTAGCCTTCCTTGTTGTCTGTTATGGAAAAGAGAACACCCACCTCAGAACCGCCACCCCAAGTGTGAAGCAGAAGTGTGAATGGAACTTGTGTGAGGCAGGGTAAGTGATTCCTAAGGCTAGGGACGCCCTCTTTTTTAGGGAAGCATAAAAACAGTGGAAGACGGGTCAAATCGGGACCAAAAACAAAATCCTGCTCTCGCAGAGAGACAGGCCTTAAAGCATAGGGGGTGGAAAAGCATGTTTAGAGAAAAAGTGTATTTATTAAACCTTGATACCAACCTTAATCAGGCAATGTATTGTTCTAATATTATGATGGATAGAAAGTTATTAGATAGCATATAAATCACCACATACTACAGATGACAAAAATATTGCTTTTCAAAAAATTAGAATACAAATACGCTAGTCACAAACCATACCAAGCTTCACTTAATCTTTTTTTTTTGTTTTTTTTCTCCCTGTTTTAGAAAGCTGTTTAAGATTTTACAGTCTATCAGGGCCATCACTTTCAAACATCTATTAGTACCATATTGTAGTCGCGTGAGAGGTTCAGTTAATAAAGATTTCTGTTTGATAGATTGCTAGAGCAAACAGACTTGCACTATCGCCTTTGAATTGCTATTGAGCTATAATACGCTGTCCATTTTTTTATCATTTTACAAACCATACACTCATATTCTCCCTCTCCTTTCCAAATACCCTTCCCCCAACAGTTTGCAAAAAATAAATATTATTATATGTCCTCCTTTTGCATTATCTGCTCTCGGCTACCTTTCCGATGAAAGCTGTAGCCTTGAACCTTGCCAGACTCAACCGAGCTTCCCTAACCCATGCTGTTCCTTCTTAACACCCATATTTTCTAAGTGTGACTTTTTTTTTTTTTGGCAAGGTCTAATAAATTTGGGAGGGGTACTATTATTTGAACTGGTCCTTCTGGACTTCTTAGTGGTTTCCTAAGAGCAGGTAAAGGTAGTAACCCAAATGATATTTCCTGTGTGCCCAAGTAAAATAAGCCAACAGCATGTTTTTCTATTCTTAGTTGAAATGAAAATTAATTTTTGAAAGTCCTATAGTCAGCTTAGGCCGTCATAACCTGCTCCTGACCTTAGTGGTGGAGAATCTAAGGACTTGAATGTTAAAATTAGAACTGACGTGGAGTACTGGCCCTGTATACCAGCTGGGCACCTTATTTTTATTTAACTAACACTTATGCAGCATTTACTAAGTGCCAAGCACTGTTCTAAGCATTTTACAAATATTTGCTTGGCTAATCCTCATAGTAGTGTTATTATTATATAACCCTGTTATGAAATAGTGTAATTATTGTCCTCACTTTACAGATGAGGAATCTGAGACATGGAGCTGTGACGTCATTTGCCAACCTATGAACATGACTTGAGTTCGCCTCGCTAGCATGTCCTCTATTAGGTGGGAGTTGGGGACACCACCTTGCAACCTGGGACAAGTCATTCAGCAGTGCTGGGGCCATGTGAAGGGTGGGAAACCATGGGCAGCAGGGAAGACAGGGCATTACATGGACATGAAAAACAAAAGAGCAAAGCCAGAAGAAAGGGAGATTTCACGGGCTGCTCCTTCCACTCCCATTCCTATTAGAGCAGCATAGCAGGTCTCTAATACCTTCTTATAATTCAATTCACAACCTCAGTCCTGTACCATTTCCGTTTCCTTGAACTGCATCTAGACATGATCTGGTCCCCACCAGCTTCTGACTTCATTACTCATTCTGTTTACAGCTTGGCCTCACCCTTCAGACTGCCCTGATTTCCCAGATAGGAATTTGGCTGCCCTCATTGACTATGATTCACATTTTTGTCCCAGCCACATTACACCAGGGCCTTCTGTATGCAAAGACTTCTGGTCAGATGGGTACCCTGGAACCCCCTCTTCCTTCCATCCTCGAAATCCCTTTCATGGGTAAAGCAGGCTCTGTGAATATAGCCTTCTCCAGAGAGTTAGGGCAGGGCTATGCAGGACCTTGAATGAAATATGGGGGGAACCCTTTGAAAGGTTTGAAGCTGTGGGGGGGGTGATGTGATAAAGGGGGCTTTTAAGAAGATGAGGTGGTTGCACAGGATAGGTAAGGCAGGAGGCAGGGGCTTTTGTGAATAAGGGACAAGTGACAGACGAGAGGGCAGAGGTGAGGTGCCAGTGGCAACAGAAAGGGAGAAGCATGTATGGAAGGCAGAAGAAACATCTCACAACACTTGGCTGTTGCCTGGATTTGAAAGGCAAGAGGGTGTGGAGAGTCACGCACTGTGATTGTCCAAGATTTCCTATCGAAGCATCTGGGAAACTGATGCCTCAGCCCTCAGGAGCAAGTGGAAGGGCCAAGGGTAGTGCCTGGCAATTAGGTAGGCTCAGGAAATGTTTACAGAATATATTTGTGTCAAATCTCTAATCTTGTCATTAAAATAGTAATGCCACCCAGAAAGAGACAACTGGGATCCTTATACACCTTTGTCTTAAGGGAAAGAGAAAGACTGGTCAGGAGAGGCAGAGGAGGAGCACACCTAGTGAATGAGGTGTTTCCTGCCAGGGCTCCTCTGTTTGGGGGAGAGCAGGGAATGAGAGGGACCCAGAAGAGAAGCCTCACCTTTACCCTTATCAGAGCTTCATCTAGAACCTCCCTGTGCCCAGAAGTTTACGATGGAGGGCACCAGGGGGGAAGGAGAGGCAGGGCAGACAGCAGGGTGGGTGAGGAGCAGCCGTCAGTCAGCCACTGACTGCAGAAGTCCGTGAGTGGGGGCTTCGCGGGTGTCCAAGAGGGAGACCCCCCAGCAGCACCCCATGGGTGGGGGCAGGGAGCCACTCTGACCAGGTGGTGGCCGTTGTTGTCATAGTTCCAGGTCTGTTCTTTGCATCTGAAGTAGAGAACTAGTCTGGGGCTCTTTGAATTCTAGAGAAATCCACTGCTCTCTCATTACTCAGTTATTTCAGCCTCCTCCTCGTCCTTGACGTCACTTCATTTTCCATTTACTGTCTCCTTGCTGTCACGGCAGTTAATCCTTGCTCTCTTACCCATGTAACATCTTCTCTTATCTCCTTCTCCCTGGAAACTTAGGCCAGGATTGAAAACAATCCCCCAAAGAGGGAAAAACTAAAACGAATTCAATTTTTTTTTCCTGTGTCCATGTTTGACCATAGACATGTTTTCTATTCTCATCTTTAACTGTGTATTATGAGTTGTAGGGGCCAAGGGCTCTGTCAGGCTTTGAGAAGGTGTTTTATAAGGAATATATAGGACCTTCCCTCCAGATCACAGTTTGATTGATGAAGGTGATAGTCCCGGCAGCTACCATTTATTTTTTCAGTGCTAGGTGATGTGTTAATTGATCTACATTCATTCTCACTGAGTCCTCCCAGCAACCCTGTCAGTTACATATGCCTACTACCCCCATTGGACAGATGAGGAAATTAAGACTCAGGAATTGAGTAACTTGTCCGGTTATAGCTGTGAGTGTTGGTTCCAAGCTGACATTTATTGAGCACTTACGACGTGCCACGCTCTGTACCAGTACTTCCCACTGAATCCTCAGGAAACCACTGTGAGGTGAGTATTCTTATTATCCTCACCTTCCAGGTCAGGAGGCAGGCTCAGAGAGGTTAAATAATGCACAAATATCACACTACTAGAAAGCAGTGGAAGCAGGCTGTCCCCCTAAGCAGTACACTTGTAGCCTGCTCTCTGACCAGTGCATTTAGTTATTAAAATACCAAAAGAAACCCTATGCAATTTGGTTTTATCCCTGAAGTGACCCCAGGGAAGGACCCTCAGGACAGCATTGTATCAAGGTTCCAAGGTACTCCCTGACTGTGGAAGAGAGTGGTGGTGGCAGGAGAGGTCTGGAAGGATGAATTGGTTAATGTGCAAAGGGAAGGGCAGAAGCAGCTAAGTGGGGTTAGGACTGCCTCTGTGCGTGCCCTGGAAATGCAAACAGCCCCGGGCTTGGCTTCCACGGCTGGCCCGGGCGGCTGGCGCGCAGCCTGCTGGAAGGGAAGCCCCAACTGAGGGAGCAGCCGCAGGACCCTACAGCAGTGGCTTCCCCCTCTCTGACCTTTAGCTTGAGCTGATGAATTGGCAGCAACTGTGTGACATCAGGGAGACATTTTCTTCTGTGTGAGTTCAGAGCTTCCATTTACAAATTCCTCAGTCACAAGACGGAGGCTGCAGAAGCCCAGGCACACTTGTGGCGGCAGCAGGTGACGTGCACTTGCTCCAAGTCTTCCAGAAGTCTGCGTAATCCCAGGGATTCCGGGAGGCCTCGGGGATGGCCATGTAAGGTGCGATCGCTGGCCTTACTTATCCCCGCAGGGCTGCCAGCTCTGAGGAGCCCTGCAGTGACGTGAGGGGATCACAGACTGGGCACGCCGGGCAGGCGCCCAGGAGCCGCGTCTCCCCTGGCAGTTCTGCATGACCACCCTCTCTTGCCCTTATCCCTGGTGAAGACTCGCACTCGCTTTAAATTAAGTGAGTTTGAGAGTTACCCAAACATATTTTTTCTTAATTTTTTTTTCAGGACTTTATTGGGGAACAGTGTGTACTTCCAGGACTTTTTCCAAGTCAAGTTGTTGTCCTTTCAGTCTTAGTTGCGGAGGGTGCAGCTCGCTGGCCCATGTGGGAATCGAACCAGCAGCCCCATTTCCCAGAGCTCACGCTCTAACCAACTGAGCTATGCCTCTGCCCTTTTTCTTAACTTTTGTGTGAGATGAGAGAGAGAGAGAGAGAGAGAGAGAGAGAGAGAGAGAGAGAGAGAGAGAGAGAGTTAGTTAGTTGAGGAATCTAATGTCTAAACTTCAGAGTGGTGGAAGAAACCATTACTTTAATACGGCCAAGGTCAGAGTTGAAGGGAACATAGATCTTTAAATACTGCAAGCCCCTTATTTTATAGAGGAGGAAACTGCAGGCTCAGAGAGAAGTGACTTGCCCAAGGTCTCACAGCACATTAGAGGCAGGACTAGAATGATAACATTGGGCAAGTTTCTCTCTGGGGCCTCAGTTTCTTCACTGATGAAATAACATGGTGGGATTTAATGATGTCCAAGATTTTTCTCCAGATCTTAAAATATCAGATCGTAATTAAGTGACTCTCCTAAGTTCCCTGGGGGATCCTAGTCGATCTAGTGGGGCAGGGCCCTGGGCAAGGCAGGAACACGGCTATGAGGGCTGGGCGTTAGATGAACAGATGACTCTCAGATTTCGAGACAGATGATTTCATTACTTTTGCTACCCATCTCTTCACTTCAGTCCCTGCCCCTCCCCTTGCCTTTGGAAACCAACATTTATGTCTGAGCAGCTACCCATATTCCTCTTTTCCCTTCCTTCCCAACCCAGAGACACATGAGGTCAACAATTAAGTTCGTGAACTCATCCTAGAAAAAAGTGCTACATACCTCACTGCTGAATATCACTACGGTCACCTTCGAAGTACTCCCCTTGGGAAGCTATGCACTGATGCCAGTGTCTAGTCCACCCTTCAAAGCAATTTTGGAACTCTTTTTCTGGAATAGCCATCAGAGCTGTCGTCATATTACCCTTGATGTCCTGAATGTCATCAAAACGTCTTCCTTTCAATATTTTATCTTTGGGTAAAGACAGAAGTCACTGGGGACCAGATCAGGTGAGTAGGGAGGGTGTTCCAATACAGTTATTTGCTTACTGGCTAAAAACTCCCTCACAGACAGTGCCGTGTGAGCTGGTGCATTGTCGTGATGCAAGAGCCATGAATTGTTGGCGAAAAGTTCAGGTCATCTAACTTTTTCATGTAGCCTTTTCAGCACTTCCAAGTAGTAAACTTGGTTAACCATTTGTCCAGTTGGCACAACTTCATAATGAATAAACCCTCTGATGTCAAAAAAGGTCAGCAACAGCGTTGCAACAAGTTCACGAACTTAATTGTCAGACCTTGTACACATTCCTTAGTTTCTGCTTATTTCCTGGGCCAGTATTACTCCATCTTACTCATATATCTGTAGCTTTCTACTACCTTTATTGAGGAATCACTGACTATGTGCAGGGTACTACATACTGTCAATGTGAGAAACATCCAAGCCTTTAGAAAATTTTTATTTAAGAGTTTATTTGAGCCAAACTGACATGTGCCAGGGGGCAAGATCTCAAATGCTCCTGAGCATTTTTTTTGCATCTTCTTTTATGCCTTTGAAATTAAGGAGGCAACATAAGGAAGATTACAGGTTGGAGGTGGGAGAAAGTAAGGTGGGGATTGGATTACAGAATAGTTAACAAGATTATGTGCTCTCTTGAGGGTTAATACCTCCTTCAAGGGGCATTACTTCTGGTATTTCAAAGGTGAGTTAACCTAGATGCACGAGAACAATGGACAGGGCTTGCTTAAGGCAAAGACTAACCTTTTACTACAAAAGCTATATGCCTGGGGTGTGACCTGCCCTGTTAGGAATTTATGATCAGATCACCCTGTGAGGTTACTTTCCATAGAACCCTCTTTTTTGGTTCACAATAGGTTTCATTGTCCCATCTAATTCTCCTACTTGCATCCTCTGATTTAGGTTATCCTCCCCATAATGCAGATGTTTACATACTCGCATATTCCTGTAGCTAGTAAGTGGTGAATCTCTAAAGTGACTCAAATCTGATGGGAGACCAGGCTTCATTTCCTATACTACCTCTCTTGTTATCCCATGCATTACCTCTCTGGAGGCCCTGAAGCTCTCCCTGTGGCCCGTCAGTTCACTTGGGTGTCACAGGTGCTCATGTGACTGAGCACCCAATATCCTGTCAAGACCCAATATCTTTGTCCTATTCCATCACCACAGACTTTGACGCCCTTCTGTCATAATGAATACTGAGGATTGAGGCTCAGCGTAGGAAGAAGAATCAGGATCATTGGTGTCTTTCATGACTACTGGACAAAAATTCAAAGCAATCAGTTATCATTTTGTTCCTCTGAGCTTCCTAGGAGCTAAAGAGAATGTAAACCCACTAAGTTGTTAGTATTGATAAACTACGTTACACAGATCCATTTGCAGACATTTCCTAGAACAGCAGTCCTGTAGTTCTGATACTAAACTGTCTTCCGGCCACCCTGAGTCATGTTCCTTGTGGCATCTCCAGCTGGTCAGCAGGTCACACAAGGTGGGGTGGAGGCAGCAGCTGAAAATGCAGTAACACCCTGTTAGATTCCAGGAACCCACCGGTAGTTGTGACTCTTCTCAAACAAGTGTGGGCAAAAGTCTGAGGGCTGAGAGGTTAGATGGGTGGGATTTGGTGTAAAACCATGCAGGTACCCTCAGGGACCAGTGCGTGCGGGAGACCCTGCTCGCTGCGCCATTTGTCGTACGGGGAGCCAGGCGGGGTCTCTGCTCCCGCTCCCCACAAGAGAACGCAGGATATGGTGAGGCCAAAAAGGAGCACCCACGGAGCCATAGATAGGGGAGTCATACTGGTATATTCTTGCTGGCGGCACCATAGTCTCACTGGAGGCTGGATCCACACTGTCCGCAACCAGCCATCCTAACTGCAATCCGCACTTGCCAGCCCAGCCACCATCTTCTTGCTAGCCCCCATTTTTTGCTAGCCTAGCCACAGCAGTTATATTAGTGGCCAATGGCTCACTGGTTACAGCTGACGACCAGCTAGCCACAGCTGATGGCCATGCAATCACAGTTGATGGCCATTTACTACCTGAGCCAGCACCTGTCTATGTGAGGCCGAGAGCCTGGAAACTGCTTTCTGGGGCTCTGTCCCCACAACCAGCCTTTCCTTTGTTCATTCCTTGTTCATCCTTTCCCCAAACACTTACTGAGCATGTGCATGGGCGTGTTAGATCTGGGACTGTGTTGGATGCTGGGAATTCCAAAATGAATACTCAAGAAGTTAATATTCTAACTCTGGAGACCAACATATGCAAGCCATTATTATAGGGCATGAACATGCTATCCTAGAACCATGGTTCCTTAATGGAATGAGGAATTCGTTCTGCTGGGCTGGGGGTTAGGGGCTGGTTTGGGAAGGCCTCACTGGGAGGGCGTCCTTTCGGAGCGGAGTCCTGAGATAAGAGGAGAGGAAAGCACATTCCAGACCCAGAGTGAGCACAGCTTAATCTGGGAACTTGGAGTCTAGCGTGTTCCACAGAGAGCCAGTTTGTCTTTTTATGCAAACAACAACTTTTGCAGGTATCAGTCTAGATCACCATCCTCATCAAAACTAACATTGATAGAACTTACTAGTGCCAGGCAGTCTGCTTAGTGCTTTACTCACATCTTTTTAAATATACAACAACCAGAAGAGGTAGGTATTATTAACGCTATTTTACTGGTGAGGAAACTGAAACTTAGAGAGAAGTTAGGATACTAGCCAAGGTTAGGAAGCACTTACGCTCTTAATCACTGCACTCTATATTCCCAGTTTGTTCTTTTCCCTTTGTTTTGTGGATGCTTGTTATTGTTTTTGTGTTTTGAGGGGTGTGCTTTTTCTCATGTGTGTGTACGTCCAAGCCCCTTCCTGTCCGATGGGGCACGCTGGGAGGTCAGCCTTTGGCTTTGGCCTTCTCTATCCCCCCATAGTGTTCCAGCAAGTGATTCTGCATAAACTGAACCAAGCCTGAAGTTCTGTTTGTTTGGGGTTTTTTCCATGAGAAAATTAAACCCAAAGAAGAACCAAAACATACTCAGCAGAGCTTACTGTGTCACTGCTACTGCCAGAAGCATTTGCCTTGGGACCAGGTTAGCCAAGTTGACGTTATTATTGGAAAGTGGTCTTTTAAATATACGTGTGGGGTGTGTGTGCAATGGGTGATGTTACGGATTGGAAGTTAATTAGGTTCAGATTTTGCAGAGCTTCAAATGCCATTTAGAGAGTTTGGACTTCATTTTACGGAGATATAAAGAAAAGGGAAGGGAAAGGAGTGTTTATTCTGCCCGGGCACTATGGTAGCACACACCTTTTCACCTTCCACCTTGGTGATCAGTGAGGTTTTTGAATAGGGCAGGGGTACATTGAGTTTAAGATGAACCTGTGTTGGATGCAGGAGGCGTTGAGGGAAAGGGTTTAGAAGTAGAGATTCCAGTTTGCAAGTTAGGGTAAAACCTGGGGATGAGGGGTAGGGATACCAAAGGGGACATTTTATAAAGACACTAACACGTGATAAATATATTTTTATATACATACTCTGGTTTATCAGTTTCCAAGTTTGATTTTTGGATATTAGGTTTTTTATGGTGGACCCCACTTGTATAGTTATAACAGGTTCTCTTGCAAATCTTTTCTTTGAGTCCAGGATGTCACTTGTTGCCTGTACCTGAATGAAACTCAGATATATAAAAGCTTGAATCTGAGTCTAAACGTAGCCCCCTGCTGACTTGGAGGAAAATCTAAACTTGGCAAAATGCCTGCATCTCTCTTCAAGCTGCAGTCTAAAAAGTAGCTCTCTACCCCCGCCCCCCCCCCAACTAATGAACTATATCTAATAGCCTCTCTTTAGAGTCCTTTGAGAAAGAGATGGCGTTTGTTTTTGACCTCATTATCCATTTCAGCCTGTCCTTGATGAAAATAATCACCCCATAGGCAGGTGCATTCCTCACATTCCTTTCTCTGCTAGCTGTTAAGACGTCGTTAGCCCCAGTGACCATGGGAAAATGCTGCTGTCTGCTTCAGAGAGGCTAAGGGGAGTGGGCACAAGATAACAAGAGGTGAAGAGGTCAGAGTGGAAGGCCCTTTCATCTTTTCAGGCTGTTTCCAATCCAGACAAAGGATTCCGTCCAGGGGTGCAAGGCCCACGCGGCTTTATTTTATGGTCTGGCCCTGAAAGGCGGTTGGGAGGGCCGTGTCGTATCTGGATATTGTTTGGGAGGCGAATGGCTGGCTCCCAGGAAGTCCTCGACTCCTGGGGGAATGCTAAGTGGAAGGAAGGGCAAGCAGCCCCTGTTTCAGCGGAAGAGACCACCCAGCTACTCAAAGGAGAGTGTGAAGGGTTTGAATGGAATGAGCCTTCCTGCAGGATTTATCATTCAGACTGTGAGATTAAGGGTGTGAGGCTGTTTAGAGGCTTCAGATGGGGTAATTCTAGGATTGGCAGCAGAAGAAAAACAGGGAAGGAAGGGGGTGAAGTGGTGGGGGGAAAGGGAGGCAGGGGTGGTGTGGAGATGGATGGAGAGTTAAGGGCAATTTGGAAACCTGCAGGTGTGAGGACGGAGTGCTCCAGATTTCCTCCTCTTGCCACTAACCTGCTTTATGACTTTGAACAAGTCATTTCTCCCTTTTGTCCAATGAAGCGATTGGAAGGATACCACAAGGCCCTCAAGCGGCTGCCTTGGAGTAAGGGGAGAGACTTAGGCTGCTCTCCCCTCCCCCACCACTTTTTCTCCGCTTGCTTCATTGATTATGTTTTATTAGAAAAACAACATAGCCACATTATCAATAATTGAAAGTCAACAGCTCTGCATCTCACCCAAATCCCCAACACTCCCCAGCATCTTCATGCAATAGTAACTGCCTTTTGGGGGGATTTCCCATCGATCTTTTTTTTTCAAATGGATATATATTCTAACATCTCTGTAGTGCACCTACAATTTTGTGCCCAGATCCCCCTCCCCGCAGTAAATTCATAGTGCTGGCTATCTTCTGTTTGCCCCTGCAGATTCTCTCACCAACTACCTTCACCTACTCTGTGCTCTAGGAGGCTGTTGTGTGCCGCTTTGCCCTCCTCTGGCTTTTGGTTGGGTTTGAGGGATATGTCTTCCTTTCCTCCCTCCCTTCCAGATCACCGAAGACCAGCTGAGTCCCTCCATCAAAGTTCATAGCTCCTGTCCGGGGGCCCTTCCAGGTGTTCTCCTCCATGTCCCAGCAGGGCCCCACTTACATCTTCAGGCCTTGACTGGAGGTGGGAACAATTTTCCTCTGCTTTGATGCTGTTTCTAAACTCTGTCCACACCTTTGTAAATGGCCCCTTTATCAAACTCTCTTCAAATTTCCCAATTTTGATTGTGCCATCTATTTTCTGCTGGGACCCCAACTGTCACAGAATATACCGAGGATGCCAAAAAATGTATACACATTTTAAGAGATGTTATCTATGTATGACTTTTCGAAGTTGAATTGAATTACGGTAGCAATGTGTAGTACGGCATTCACGCAAATGATGGCGTTAATCAAATGAATGCTAGTGTCACCATGTGATAGGCAGGATAGTCAAAGAAAATGGCGGAGGCACAGTTGTCATTTGAGGAGCTCAAGACCATTTTGAAGTGTATTTGAAATTCAAGAATGTTCTCCTGACTTAACACCCCTTGACTTCTACCTATGAGGGACCTTAAAGGATGTGGTGTACCATAGAAAACCAGCTACACTGGCGGTACTTCAGGAAGAAATTGAAACGGCATGCGCAGTGATACAAGTGGACACTTCGGTCAATGTTGCTCAAGCAGTAGTTTGCCGTAATCAGAAATGTCTAGAACTGATGGTAACCACTTTGAGCACCTCTTGTAATTGGAGAATTCAGACGTGACTTGTATTCATCTTTTGCTACCAGTACACATTGAGTATTACAATTTTAATGGTTTTTTCCTTTCTTAAAGTGTGTATACATTCTTTCGGAACCCTCTGTATATTATTAGTATTTTTCAGATATATATACTGTAATTCGCTTCACCATTCACTTATTGACCCACATATAATTTGCTTCCTATTTTTTCAGTACCAAAACCTCAGTGAAATATTCCAAGACAAGAAATCATGGTTTCTTTCTTTTTGTTTTTTTCTTTCTTTTTGTTTTTTTTTTTTAAAGATTTTATTGGGGAAGGGGAAGACTTTATTGGGGAACAGTGTGTACTTCCAGGCCTTTTTTCCAAGTCAAGTTGTTGTCCTTTCAATCTTAGTTGTGGAGGGTGCCATTCAGCTTCAAGTTGTTATCCTTTCAGTCTTACTTGTGGAAGGCGCAGCTCAGCTCCAGGTCCAGTTGCCGTTGTTAGTTGCAGGGGGTGCTGCCCACCATCTCTTGCGGGAGTCGAACCGGCAACCTTATGGTTGAGAGGATGCATTTCAACCAACTGAGCCATCCGGGAGCTCAGCGGCAGCTCAGCTCAAATTTCGGTGTTCCATCTTAGTTGCAGGGGGCGGAGCCCACCATCCCCTGCAGGACTGGAGGAGTTGAACCAGCAGCCTTGTGGTTGAGACCCCACTGACCCATGTGGGAATCGAACCGGCAGCCTTCGGAGTTAGGAGCATGGAGCTCTAACCGCCTGAGCCACCCGGCCGGCCCATGGTTTCTTTTTATTGCAGGAACTTCCTTTCCTTTCTGGGTTTAAGTTCAAGGCAGGTGATTGATCCTTTCAGCAAGTATGTTTTTAGTTACAGACCTTGGCTGTCCTCAGAGAACTTACCAGCTGGTAGCACAAAATTGAGAAATGTGATGCTAGAAGAACAACTGAGTCAAATTATGTGAGATAGCTAGGAATTCAAAGATAGGGGAGGGATGGTTAGCTGGAAAAGGCCTGCTGGCTGGTGGGGCTATCTCAGGAGAGGGCCGTCTAATTATTACCCTGGTTAATTTATCATCGTCCAAAAGTGGGTCCTCATCTGATTTTGTTTGATGAGTATATAAAATAAGAGTGCGGATTATTTAGATTACACAGAGAAACATTTCTGTCAGGTGGACCTGAATCTTTGTGCCAACTTGGTTCGCACATTATGTCTTATAAGCAGAAGCCAAGTGGTGACTGGAGTAGTATTTGGGGAACAGGTTTATTGCAAGGAATGGACTTGAAAGCTTAGGGCCATCAGGCTGGTTAGTGAGACTCACAACCATCTCTACAGTAGGGATGACCTTGCCCATGGGACCTAAATATTCCACGTCTGTGAGCCAAGACCCCCCCCCCCCCCATGCCTCAGTAGTGCTGGGCGCTGCACTGTCAACTTGACCTTTGTAAGTCCACCTTTTCCTTGCCTTTGACCCTTTCTTTAAGGGATGCCTTACAATTTTAATCGGCATTCTGCATCAGAATCACCTGGGGAGGGCTTGCAGTTTTAACAAGCCCCCTGACCCCAGCCCCCACGATGCTCAAATGCCTTCAGTCTAGTACGACGGAGTCTTCTGCAGCCACTGAGTCTCTTTAAAAGAATGTCTTTCTCATCTCTGCTCTGACCCCCATTTTGCGGTCATTTACAATTTAATATTCAGATGGGCAACCTTCAGTTTTAATCTCTGGTTGAGGAGTGGGGCACTTTGTGGTTGTTGACTCCCAAAAACAGCAGTGGGGAGATCTCTGAGGAGGCAGAAGTTTCACCTGGGGGTTGGAGGACTGAAGAGCGACTGGCTCAGACTTCCTGGTTTCATACTGCTCCCAGCTGCCCGGGAGCTGCAGACCGACTACTCATCCTTCATTTCTACCTAAAGCTGGAAAACCTAGTCACCTGAGATCTTCATTTCTCCTTTTAATAGAGGAAGAAAAAAAACCTATATAAGTGTGAAGTGACCTTGCTTGAGCCTTCAAAACCATTCCCCTCATAATTTTAAATAAAGAATTGAATTGAATAGGATGGGGAAAACAATCACAACCATATTAGTAACTCTGCTTTACATTTTAAAAACACTAGACAATTTCCAAATCATTTGAATATCCACAATCTATTTGATCTTTCCAAACAACCCTGAGAGGTAGAGCAGGCATTATCATGCTCAGTTTCTAGATAAAACTGAGCCTCAGAGAGAGACCAAATGACATATCCAGACTCAACCACCTGTTGGGTGGCAGAGCTTGGGTTCAAAGCTCCGAAATGCTCAGCATGCATTCACATCTCTTACTTCATGTACTATCTGCCCCCATCCCTGACATGTACACCACATTTGCCCACAAAATGATTAAAAATTACCCAAGGACCCAGAGCCATATCTTCCCTCTTAGCCTGGGTTGCACGTCTTCTTGATTTTCTACATAAAAATAATTATTGCTAGAGTTGCAAACCTCTCCCTCCAGGTTTTGTAAGATTTGGCCCCGCCATTCTCACTGCTACTACCCCACTCAGGGTTTCATCATCACCCACTTGAATTATTGTCACAGCAGTCACTCTAGGTTATTACTAGGCTATTAAGAGTAGAACAAACACACGTGGAACCCCACTATGTGCCAGGCCTGTGCTAAGCTCTGATGGGATGACTGTGTCCTGGTTCCTGCCCTCAAGGACCTTCCAGGAGATACAGGGACCTGAAACATGTCACTGCAAAGGGACAAGGAAAGAGCAGTGATGGGGAGATGTGCAGGGACCTGAGGAGGTGCTGGGGCAGGGTAGGCTGTTCCTTCCCATTGGTTGTATGGCCTTCGGGTTCTCTTCCACCATAGGCACTGAGTGTTCTGTGTGTCCCCTGGTCAAGATCCTTTAGCAACTTCATAGTGCCAAAACTTCAGCTTGGCATGTAGTGTCCTCCGTTATCTGGCCACTGCATTTTACCATTTCTCAGTCCAACCCTCTGTGCCATTCACAACTGTATCCTGATTGGCCTAGGCGCTTACTGCTTCGTATTCCTATGATCTGATCGAAGAATCACTTATTGCTTGTGTCTCTCTACTAAGCACTTTTTCATGTTATTTCATGGAATCCTCACAACTCATTGTGGTAGGTATCATGTTCCTCATCTTGTATATGAGGAAATCAAGATTCAGAGAGGTTAAGTAACTTGCCCAAGTCACCCAGTCAGAGAACATGGCTGAGTAGAACTCAGCCCCCCAGATCAAACCCAAAGTCGTCCACTCTTGCCATTCCACTCCAGTGAAATGAGGGGCAGACAATGACGTACATTAAGGGTTAGTAACTTTGTCTCCTCACTCTTGTGGCTCCCACACCTGAAATACTCACTTTCTCCTTCAGGGATCTCAATGTCACACTTCTCTCAATACACCCCAGAGACTCTCCCTCATCTTGAATTCCCTCAGTTGTTGCTTGCTCCCTTTCTACCATGCGATCATGGATTACTTAAGCTTCCATTGCCTTGAATTGTTCTCTAGTGATTTCATGGAGGTGCATTTGAGCTTGACTACAAACTACCATTCAGACTGGCTAGACAGCCAACATCCATAATAACAACTAACAATGTTGCTGAAAATGGAGACCAGTCATCAGAACACCGGTAGAGGCATATCAAGAAGGCCTTGCCATATAATTAGTACAGTTATATCTCTGGGCTACAGTTTCCTCACCTATAAAGTGCAGGGGCTCAAACCAGATGATCTTTGGTCTACAAATATTTATTGTCCTCTCTATGCACCAGGCACTCTTCTAGGGAGTGGGGATAAAATAGCCCCAAATCCTTGTACTCGTTCTAGTAGAAAGAGACAATAGACAAAGTAAATACGTAAAGTATAATGATGTCAGATGGTGATAAGTGCTATGGAGAAATATAAAGCAGGGAAGGGGGAAAGGAAATGCCAAGGAGTGACATTATCTGACTTACATTTGAAAAGGCTCACTAGCTGCTGGTGGAGAATAGACTGTAATAGGATCAGCCAGTGAGTGAGCAGGAAGACCAATTAGGAGGTAATTGCAGCAATCCAGATGAGGGCTGGTGGTGTGGCTGGGATAAGGAATAGAGGAGGTTGGAAGTGGTCAGATTTTGGATATATTTTGAGGGTAAAGACAGCATAATTTACTGAGGGATTGTACGTGGATCAGACTCAAGGATGTCTCCAAGGTTTTTGGGTTGGAAGGAAGGAACATCTGGAAGGATGGAGTTGCTATTAAATAAGATGCAGGTTCTGGGGTGGCCGATTAGCTTAGTCGGTTAGAGCGTGGTGCTGATAACACCAAGGCTGCTGGTTCGATCCCCGCATGGGCCACTGTGAGCTGCACCCTCCTTAAAAAAAAAAAAATAATAATATGCAGGTTTTGAGTAGAAAACCTGGTGGAAATAGAGAGGAATCAGGGGGATATATGAGTCTAGAGTTTAAGGGAGAGGTCCAGTCTGGAGATATAAATGTCAGAACGATCAAGGTGTGGAAAGCACCGCTTTAAATCCTCGGCCCCACCTCTTCCTCCAGCTGATGTAATGCAGCTGATGTTGGCCAGATTTGCAATGGGTACCCCTGCCTGCTTTGTATATTTCTTGCTTCCTGCCCAAGGGTGGCTGTGGGACAATGGTGGGAACTCACTCAGCACTGCCATACGTACAACCCAGAATTACTGGGAAGTTGATGCTTATGGGGCCACCCTTAACCAATGGTGAATGGAAGCTGATGGATAAATATGGATCCTCTTGATAGTCAGTTTTGAATCTCCTTAGAAGGTTCTGTGGAGCCAAGCCTCAGTCTCCCATTGTGGTAGCAGCTCAATAATGCATCCTCAAATTGGTTTCCCTTTCTTCTCTGTTTTCTTACCCTCTTCCTCATTTCTGCTCTATAGAATCTCATTCCCATATCAACTATTGGCATGCGAACCTTTTATTACATTTCTGATTCTAGGGGGACCTAGAATTAGACGGGTGGCATTTAACTCCATGAGACTGAATGAGACCACCAAAGGATTAATGAAGATCGGAAACAGATCCAAGGACTGAGCCCTTGGCCTCTCCCACATTTGTCGGTGAAGGAGTTGAGGAGAACCTAGCAAAAGAGACCCTGAAAAGTAACCAAGGAATGTAGTGTCATGGAAGCCAAATCAAAACGTGTTTCAAGGAAGAAGGTGTGATGAGCTGATCCTTTCTGGGCAGTCAAGTGAGATGAAGACTCGGGGATGACCATTAGGTTTGACCACTGTGGAGGGAACTGGTGACCTTAACGAAGAGCAGTCTGGGTGGGGTTGTGGAATGATTGATTGAAATGGGTTTGAGAGAGAAGCTGGAGGGGAAGTAGGGTCAAGAGAGACTTTTTAAAAAGATGGATGAAATTATAGCATATTTATATATATGCATATGCTGATGTGGATGAGTCAGCAAAGTGGGAGAAAAATGATGAAGCAGGAGAGAGAAGGGAGCATTGCTGGAGGGAGGGGACCGAGTGGCGAGTGAAGGTGTTTGCCTTAGATAGGAGGACCAACAGTTTATCCCCAAACTGCAGGAGGGAAAGCAGAATATGTGAGCAAATTCTCACAGCCCATGACTCCCTGGGTGCTTGAATTGCAAGACATCATTAAGACTCTGAGGCTGGGCTTTCCAACATCCCCTTCCATTTTACAGGTGAGATCAGAGAGAAGTGACCTGCCCGAGGACATACCATGGGTTGGCATTAGAATCCAAGTCCCCTCCTGCCTTGCCCAGCACCATTGGGCTCTCCTCTTAGACAGAATCCTGACCATACTCTACCACTCACCCCATCTGTGCTCTGGGTAGTGGATGGATGCCTAGTGGACTCCAGGAAGGACATTAGAAGACGGAAATGGAGAAATGGGCAAATTTCAGAATAGGACCAGTAAGCCACCCAGTGATTTCATTTGAAGGTCTACTGATGAGTTCAAGGAATCTCCCTAAATGTATTTAGGAGTCAACTTAATCCCTCTAAGGAAAGCTATAAACCAGCAGCTCGGGTTTGAGAAAAATCTGCCAAAATGCAGGAGGAGGATATTATAAATCCAAGTGCAGCAGAAGAGCACAATATTCCTTCTGGAATAGATTCCTGATTTCAAATATTCTGTCAAGCCTTGTTTCTCAATTTGGTGTTTGGAAGTATGGTCCCTCTAAGATTAGATAGAGTTGAATGCAGCATGAGGAGTGGGCAGTGAGTTTCCCGGAGGGAGGGGGAGGCCATAACAAAGAAGCACAAACACGCTGGTCCCATGGAAGAGCCACACACCAGGCTTTGCCTTGACCTCTAAGAAACTTGCAAAACCACTGCATTCTCTTCCCCCTAATTCCATTCATTTCACAAACATTCTCTGAGCTTTTGTGCTAAGTGCTACAGATATGCACAGTAAGGAAGTGGGGAGAGGGGATATACAGAACAGATAAACAGAAAGAGGTCCTGACCTCACATTTTATAGTCTTATAATAAGAATGAGCTATTCACACATTTGACTGTGATTTCCTGCCCACTGATCAGTGTCCTGTTTCTGTTATCTCAGTCCTGAACAGAAGCGGGTGTACAGTATGGGGAAACTGTCTTTAGTCACTTCAAAGACAGCTCCCTGACTGTGGATTCAAAAATATAAATTTATAAACTGCTCTTGGGTACAAATGACTCCCATGTGAGTTTGTTGAGCGTGATCCACTTATCTCTCGGCCGATCACTGGTTAAATCCTGCCCAAGTAACTGAAAGCCTGTTTGTTTTACAACAAACAGCAGAGAGAGGCCCTGCTGAAATCTGGGCCTAGGATAGAACCTTAAGTCAATGCTCTAAGATGTTTGTTTGGGGAATGCTTAAGCCAGTACAGTCAGTATGCCTCTCTTCCCCCTTTCCATGAAAACAATATTTGAAGAGACACACGGGCCCGGGTTCTGACTTCTACCACTTGGGGTGTTGAGGGTAGGCTGAGGAGATGAAGAGTTGAAATGTCACCATACACTAGCAAGGAATGTTTCTCTGAAGAAATAATTATGATCTCTTTACGAGGTGTGATCAAAAACTACGGTGAATGTTTAAATAAAAAAAATATATTACAGTAAAACACACATTGCCATTAATCCCCCTCAAAATACTCACCCTCGCTTTAAACACACTTATCCCATTGTTCTTGCCACTTTCTGAAGCGGTTCTGGAAGTCCTCTTTCATGTCTTTAGTTGTGCTGTCATGGCTGCCTCAATGTCCTGAATCAATTCAAACCGTTTACCTTTCATGGTCAGTTTGACTTTGGGGAAGAGCCAGAAGTCGCAAGGTGCTAAATCCGGTGAATTAAGTGGATGAGGACACACCATAATGTTTTTATTTGACAGAAATTGTCATACACCAGAAGTTACTGTGTTTCCCCAAAAATAAGACGTAGCTGGACAATCAGCTCTAATGCGTCTTTTGGAGCAAAAATTAATGTAAGACCCGGTCTTATTTTACTATAAAATAAGACTGGGTCTATAATATATCATATCATATCGTATCATATCATATCATATCATATCATATCATATAATATAATAGCGGGTATAATGTAATATATAACAGCAGGTCTTATATTAATTTTTGCTCCGAAAGACGCATTAGAGCTGATTGTCTGGCTAGGTCTTATTTTCGGGGAAACACGGTATGTGTGACTGGGGGCATTATCGTGATGGAGGATGATTGACAGCACACTTTAAAACACACCTTCTCTCAACCGTAGCACACACCCGACTGACTGCACTTAACAAGTTGAAACTTGTCACACACTGTTACTAATGTTCGATGCGCCGCTTCCCGTAGTGAAGATGCCTGCCTTTCTGCTGTATGGCACTCGGCAGCAGCATTCACCATATTTTTTGATCACACCTTTTATTTCTGTCACCCTTTGCAGCTGTTTTAAAGCACTTGCAATATTAGTGATTTCATCCTCACATCTTCCCCATGAGGTAGGTGGAATAGTTTTTTTTTTTTTAATTATTTTTTTCTGTTACAGTTGACATTCAGTATTACTTTACATTAGTTTCAGGTGTACAGCATAGTGGTTAGACATTTATATAATTAATGTAGTGATCCCCCTAATTAGTCTAGTATCGACCTGGCACTAAACATATTTGTTGCAGCATTATTGACTATATTCTCTATGCTGTGTTTACATCCTCATGACTATTTTGTAACTACCAGTTTGTACTTCTTAATCCCTTCACCTTTCTCATGCACCCTCCAACTTCCTTCCATCTAGTAACCATCATAATGTTCTTTGTATCTGTGAGTCTGTTTCTGTTTTATTTGTTCATTTATTCTGTTCTTTTGATTCCACATATAAGTGAGATCATATGGTATTTGTCTTTCTCAGTCTGACTCATTTCACTTAGCATAATACCTTCTAGGATCATCCATATTGTTGCAAATGGTAAGATCTCATTCTTTTTTATAGCTGAGCAATATTCCATTGTATATATGTACCACTTTTTCTTTATCCAATCGTCTATCGATGGGTACTTGGGTTGCTTCCATATCTTGGCTATGGTAAATAATGCTGCAATGAACATAGGGGTGCATATATCTTTCTGAATTAGTGTTTTGGATTTCTTTGGGTAAATACCCAGAAATAGAATTGCTGGGTCATACGGTAGTTCTATTTTTCATTTTTTTAGGAACCTCCAAACCATTTTCCATAGCGGCTGCACCAATTGGCAGTCCCACCAACAGGGCACGAGGGTCCCCTTTCCAGGTGGAACAGGTTTATCATCACCGTTGTACAGCTGAAGAGACTGAGGGTCCAGAGGTGACATGACTCGACCCAGTTTACAATGGATTCACCAGCGTAAACTATGAGGTCTCATGGCTCAGAAGCAGTTGAGCTGGAACTCCAGTCCACGTCTCCTGACTGTGAGTCGTCGGATGCCCAGGTGACAGGATATATCCTCAGACCCCTCAGTCCTCAGATGAAGGTGTAGTCTTCCCTCCCAGGGTGGCCTGGCTTTGAGTCCCAGCTCTGCCCTCACCATCTGGTTGTTTAAGCGTCTCTGTGACTCTCTTTCCCTATCTCGAATGTGAGCAAACTAATAGTACGTGAGTTCCCATAAGGTATTTGGAAGAGTAAATGAGATATTCGAGAAAAAGCAAAAAACAATGTGTGGCAAGTGCGAGACAGCAATAAGTGTTATGTGCTCCCAGTCCCCAGAAGTCTTTGCCTCTGAGGCACAATCTGAAAGACATTACGAGTTCTGACAATTAAGTTCACGAACTTTCCACCATGTAAGTGCACAGTGGAAAGTTCACGAACTTAATTGTCAGTCTGATCCATTTTCCTCCCTCTTCCGCCCTCCCTCTCTCTGTGATAATGCTACCTCACATTCATATGCTCTTCTTGATTTTCAGAGTGCTTTTCTACCTGCACCTCTTGAGATCCTCCTGACAACCCTGTAAGATAATAGAATCCAAAATCATTAATCCCGTCTTACAAATCAGGGGAAACCAAAGTAAGAGAGGTGAACCGACTGCCCTAAGGCCACGCCTCTGATAGCCACTGAGCTGGGACTCTGCCCCTCTGTGGTTTCAGTACTTGGTTATTGGAAATCTTTTATTGTATGAGTTTCCTTTTCTGCCTTTAGAAGTGGCAGCCAGGGGACCTAACTGAATCTCTGCAAGCTCAGGATGAACTTTGAGGGGGACCAAAGTTTTGTCACCCCCAAATATTTCTCTTCGGATACTGATTTAAGCTGGTTACTAAAAAGCAAAAGACTCAGAGAGAATCATTGACCTGCCCCCCTTACCTCCCGAAAGGAATTCAGATGGAAGAACCTGCTTCAGGAAGGTGGTCTTAGTACATTCACCTTAGCATACGTGCGGCAGAATTTAGTGCGGCAGACAGGGAGTATCCAAGCAAGTCTGTTTGCTGGACTCCCTCTGTGTCCCATTATTTCTAGGTAGCCCAGCAAGAATTTGTTTACCAAATGTTTGCTCTTTCTTATCCATTAGGTTGGTGCAAAAGTAATTGCATTTTTGCAATTATTTTTACCCGTTTAAACAGCAATTACTTTTGTACCAACCTAATACCTATGAGTTACCTGCTTTCCCATTGAAATCCCAGACCCATACCCCTCTTCTCCTTTGTTCAAAACGGCATATAAACCTCGACTGCTCAATGTGTCTTTGGGTCTCATATTCATGGCATCCCTGTATGTACATCCATAATAAGTTTTAGACATTTTCCCCTGTTAATCTGTCTCATGTTAATTTGGTTATTAGCCCAGCTAGAAGAACTTAGAAAGCATGAGAAGAGCTATGTTTTTTGTGTGTCCCTTCAGAATGACAATAGTGGAGAACAAAGTGGTTTGCAGCCTCTGGATGCCCTCCAGCCCTCACAACCTCCCTGCCCATCAAGACCTGGACCTATGGGCTGGAAAGGCAACCCAGGGTAAGGGGCAAATTCCAGCAGACTCCCTAGAAGTGGGTGAGAGTTGAAAAGGTCAAAAGATCGTTGTTCTGAAAGTCCAGAGTCAGCTCTGCCACTTGATATCTGAGAACACCTTGAATAACTCAAGGTGCACCTTCATTTCCTCATCTATAACAGGAAGACTAGATTAGATAATGTCTCAGCTATCTTCCTCATAACCCGAAAGGGATTTGCTTGAGGACAACAGTGACACATTATGGGCAATTTCTAAAAAGTTTTTTATTATGAAAAATTTTAAACAAATTCAATGTTAACAAAATAATTGAATGAACCCCCGTATATCCTTCACTGAGTTCGACAATCATCAATATTGTCTTTCTTATTTCATCCCTACCTTCACCCTACCACCCCACTTGATGGTTATTTTGTGTAGTTCTTTTTCAGGTGAAATTTACAAACATTGAAATGCAGAAATCTTAACTCCGTAATACTGACAAATAGATTCACCAGTGTAAACTATGAAGTGTGATCAAAAACTATGGTGAATATTTAAATAAAAACATTTATTACACTGAAAGACACGTTGCCATTAATCCCCCTCAAAATACTTCCCCTTGCCTCGAGCACACTTATCCCATCGTTCTTGCCACTTCCTCAAGCAGTTCTGGAAGTCCTCTTTTGTGAGTGTCTTTAGTTGCACTGTCATGGCTGCCTCGATATCCTGAATTGATTCAAAATGCTTACCTTTCATGGTGATTTTGATTTTGGGGAAGAGCCAGAAGTCACACAGTGCCAGATCCAGTTAATAAGGTGGATGAGGATATACCACAATGTGTTTGTTTTCTCCACAAATGCTTTATTAGCTGAAATTACAAATACTAATTACAATTTAAAATACTAATGCAACTTAGAGTTTTTCCAGCATTGTTTTATGCTTAAAATTCAAATGTAAGGAAATAATGTATAATCAGTTCCCTAAATTAAAAATATTTTCTAATGAGAAAGTCCAATAAAATTAAAAGTTCTGTTTATTCTAACAAATGTTTACCACTATATACTTTAGAAATGTAAAAACAAAATGCAGCTATCACCACCACATATATGCAAACTAAACAGAACCAAAAGTGAAAACAGAATGTAGTACAAGCCAGCAGACCCTACTACTAGACCAAAATAAGAAAGACATTCTTACAAATGGTAAGAATTTCTGATGTAACAATATTCTACTGTATTTCCCCGAAAATAAGACCTAGCCAGACTATCACCTCTAATGCATCTTTTAGAGCAAAAATTAATATAAGACCCGGTATTTTATATTATATTATATTATATTATATTATATTATATTATATTATATTATATTATATTATATTATATTATTTTAAGACCCAGTCTTATAGTAAAGTAAGACTGGGTCTCATATTAATTTTTGCTCCAAAAGGTGCATTAGAGCTGATTGCCTGGCTAGGTCTTATTTTTGGGGAAAGATGGTATATGGGATTTTTTTTTTTTAAAGAGAACAGAATTTCATGACAAACAAGAAACGTCTAATTAAAAATAAAATGAAATTTTAGGCATAAAAGTACTCTAAATGTAATGTTTTTATTTGACAGAAATTGCTGTACCAGAAGCGATGTGTGACACAGAGCCTTTCCATTGTGATTGAAAAATATGGTGAATGTTGCTGCAGAGCGCCAACCAACGGAAAGGCAGGGATCGTCAATACAAGAAGTGCTGCTTCGAACCTTAGTAACAGTTTGTGAGAGGTTTCAACTTGTTGGGTGCAGTCAGTCAGGTGTGAGCTACGGTTGAGAGAAGGTGTGTTTTAAAATGTGCTGTCAATCATCTTCCATCATGACAACGCTCTGTGTCACACATCGCTTCTGGTACGGCAATTTCTGTCAAATAAAAATATTATGGTGTGTCCTCATCCACCTTATTCACAGTATCTGGCACCATGGGACTTCTGGCTCTTCCCCAAAGTCAAGATGATTCGGCACATGGAAACAGCCATGACAGCGCAACTAAAGACACTCACGAATTGCTTCAGAAAGTGGCAAGAACAACGGGATAAGTGTGTTCAAAGCAATGGGGAGTATTTTGAGGGGGATTAATGGCAATGTGTGTTTTACTGCAATAAATTTTTTTGTTTCAAAATTCACCATATTGTTTGATCACACCTTGTATACATCTATCATGATATAGAATATTTCCATTTTCCTAGAGAATTGCCTCATGTCCATCATGGAAAAATATATAACTGAACTTATTAAACAATAAAATTGAACATAAATGTAAGTTTAGCACACTGAGGGATAGCAAATGCTCTCTTTTCAGGGCTGGCTAGGTCAGAGTCAGAGCTACAGTCTTAAGCTATTATTCTCCTTCCTGCTAATGTCCACTCCTGCCATCCTGTGTGTCCCTGGAGGTTATGGCCTTCTCCTGCATGTATCCTGCGTCCAGCAAATTCTCAGAAGCTCTCTTTTCTTCTTCCTATATACTTATCCTTCTCCAGGTTTTTCCTTTTGTTCTCTTCTGTTCTTTCCTGCAATTGCTTTCTCAAAACTGCTGCTGTTTTCTCTGCTTTAGAGCATTTTCACTTTTCTGTGTTCAGCCCATCTTCTCTGAGCACGCTTGTCTTTGGACTGTTCATATCCTGCACACTAGACCCTGAGCCATAACCCTAAGGTCACTCAGTCAGCAGCGAGAGAGTGAGTGAGTGAGTGAGTGAGTGAGTGAGTGAATGCAAAGGACCGCATGCTCTAGAAACACCTGCAGTCTAGTAACTGGAACACGGTCCACTAAGGAACCCCAACCTGTCAGCCTTGTCATTTCGACCTCATCTTTCTCCCTGCATTTATCTGAAGAAGCTATTTATCTGCCCTTTTGGAAGCCCCAGCATTTGAAAGGAAGAAGGTTGATTTCCTGGCAAAATGTGACCCAAAGGACCATTCTCCCCCTCCCCCTCACCATCATTTAAAAAAAAACCCAACAACAACAACAAAAATAAAACACAGAGCAAGCTGGGCTATCAGGGATACTTCCTGTTTTCCTCTCTTGAAAGCATCCTGGATAGATGAAACTGAGGGATCAAAGGGACTGTCTGCCTCTGGGACTTGGGGACTGGCAGAATGGCTTTTAACCCTCTGCTGTCTCCTACTTGTGAGTGCATAGGCAGTTTATGTCTTATATTTCCTGGGTAGATTGAACTTTCTTAGGGCAGGAATCTTGCCATTCATTCATTCATCAATCATTACTGTACTCTACCAAATGCCAGTTTTGTTTGAGAATCTGGGGATACAGGATGAATATGACACAATCCCTGGCCTCATTCATCTAACAGCACTGACCACAAGTACTAAGTTGACTAAGCACTTTGTTTCAGGCACTCAACTACATGCTTTTCATACTTAGATCCTCACAACAAGGTTATGGGAGCATTATTATACCAGTTTTTTGGATAAGGAAAGTGAGGCTTATGGAGGTTAAATAACCTATCATGGGAACATGACTAGTAGATGGCAGGGCTAAGGTTAGAGTCCAGTGGTCTGACAGCTCAACCTGCCTTCTTAGTTGCTACACTAGCCTGAAACATGGCAGTGATTCACTGCAAGTAATTTTTACAAGTACAATTTATCTCTGGGCTTGGTCAGGTGGCTTCCAATGGCCAGATTTGTTTGCATCCCATTTATTGCACCAGACTGTACTAGAACGGAAATGAGTCTGCCTGCAGCCGCCAAAGGCTGGAAACAAGCCGGAGAAACCAAGAGGCCACGTTTGGGCCACTTTAGGGAACAAAGAGTATGTCAGGCTCCTGCTTCCCCTTTCCCATTTCTGGAACCAATCAGTTTCCCAGGTTTGTTTTATTTTTTCTCCAAAGCCTTAAATGAACATATACTGAGAAATTATTCTAGGCCTCTGCTTATATCATCTCTTGCATCCTTGCAAAAATAGATATAATTTTCTCCATGTTTCTGGGGAGGAATTGAGGCTCAGAGTGGTTACTTAACATACCCAAAATCACACAGCTACACAGAGCCAGGATTTGATCCTAGGTTTGACTAACTCCAAAACCTACATTTTAATTATATTGTCTGCTTCATGCTGAAACTTGGCCTAGAGAGGAAGGAACTCCCTTCCTGCTGAGATTCCTGACAAACCGAAAGTGGCAGGTGAGGATACCAAGTAACCTTGACATCATTGGTTAGGGACGCCTGGCACAAAAGGATCTTAAGGTGCTTCCGACTCGGCAATTCTATCTCTTTAAGACCGAGAACTCCCATGCCAAGCCTGCTCCGTGATCCTCCGAGATTTCAGGGGTGGGGAAACTGGATGGAACGAGCTGACATACAACAAGCAAAAAAAAAGACCTCAGCATTTTTGCCTCGCCTCGGTGGCTCCGGCCTTTTTTTCCCCTCCCTCTCTCATTTATTTATTACTATGCTATTCCCTGGCCCTGCTGCTGTGTCAATACTGATAAAAGCAAATCGCCCCACAAACAGGTGCAGCCGGAGCTGCCCTTTGGACAGCTGCCAGGGAATGTGATCGCTCAGCTGGGGCGACCTGCCCCTGCCCAACCCCCTTCTCGGGTTCCAGCCCAGGGCATGTGTCCTTGGGCAGTTAATGTCGTTCCGCGTGTTCTGAGCCTGGTATCTCGGTTGGCATCATGGACTCAAGCTGGCAGGTGTGGTTGGGATGGGGTGGGCGTGTGCAGGATAGAGGGGGGCCTCCAGGAGTTATCCATCTGTCTGTTTTCTCTTTCGGTTTCTTCTGAAATTCAGATAATATTATGTCACCAAGTCCCTCCTGCAAGTGGAAAATATTTCCTAAGAATATCACTGCCTGATGTTTCTAGGTAAGAAATATTTTTTCCAGGCCTACTCATTTCCAAATTCACAAAAACGCTTGCAATTTAATGATCCAAAGACCATTTCTGAGTACTTCCTAAGGCTTAGCTGAGGGTTTACCTAAATCAACATTTTGTGAGCCAAACACGATATCCAGAATGCATTTTGATGCCACCTACCAAGCCATGTGACTTTAACTCTGGTTTGGAAAATATTATATTTCATCCCCCTCCCATCCCCCATTTCTGTGTTTTGTCCCCAAGCATCATTTCCCCACTTCCTTAGGGCACCAGCCTTCCCGGAAATGCCGTAGCTCAGCGAGCAGCCCCCTCCGCCCCGGGAGGTAGGACTGGGGCCGTAAGGCTCGAGCGCTTGGTGGACCTGGGGCTGCGGCTGAATTGGGCGGAGGGCGGGGACTGGAACCGCGGGGCCAAGCTGCCCACCCGCCTGAGGCCCGAGCAGTGCACAGTTCGGGAAGGGAGGAGGTTGCTATGCAAATGACGAAGCGGCCTGCGGGCCCCCCTTACCCAGGGGCCCTCTGGTTGCCAAAACAGACCATTCCCCAGAACAGTCGCCTAGAAACGGGCGCTGTCATAGCAGCCTCTCTGTAGCGGCGGCGAGCCAGCCGCGCTGCCAGGAGGAGCTGGGTCAGGGTGTTCAGACCTCCACAGCACCCCCTCCCCACCTCAGGGAAGGGAGTGGTGGTTTGAGCCCCTCCTTGGATCAGGGGAGGCCGCTAATTGGATTGGAACACTCCAGAAACACATCAGCTGCTTCTCCCTGGGGAAAAGGCGGATTGGGGGGCCTGCAGACTGTCTTTGTGCGGGGCCTCAGCCTCACCCTCCCTACATCCTCGCCCAGACCTAGTCCTCACCAGTCTCCTCCCACCCAGCGCCTTCCTAGGGCACAATGGCAAGCTCGCTGCGGAGGGGAGGAGGCAGACAGTGATCAGATAATCACCAAAATGAAATTCAGCTATGATAAGGAGGGGTACATGACGCTATAGGAATTTAAGATATGGAATCTGACCTGCTTCTGAGGGGTTAGGGAAGAATGCAGGTTTGTTGTGGCCCTCAAGCCAGTACCATAACCACTTCATCTTTCAACACCCCCTCTTCTCGGCTGCCTTCCCACAGCTCAGCCAGCCTATGCTGACCTGGCTGTCCCCAAACCCTGGGAGCAGGGACATTTTCCTACCTCATTTGGCAGCAAGAGCGCTCCTTGTCATTTTAGTATCTGGATCTTGACTCTTATTAATCAAATTACAGCATACACTTCTAAAAGGCAGACCCCTATAATTCTGCAATGGCACACCTTGACCATAAAGAACACGACAGATTTTAGAGATCCACTTGAATTTAGTGCCAGCGATCTGTATCAATCACCCTGGGCGGCCTCTCACGTTGCCTTTGCAGCAACTGTTTCAGATTGGCCTTTAGAAACTACTGAAACCTCACAAAACTCTCGGGTGGGGGAGGGGAGGAGATTCAGTGACAGCTTGAGTGACATTGAGCCAACAGGTGGGTTACTGAGAAAGTGACTACTCAGAACACAGCATTCCATGCAGTCCAGATGCCGCACGCCATGGGCAGACTTGTTATGTGAGCACGTGTCTCTGATGGGGGTGGGAGGACAGCTTTGTGCTTCCGCTGGGCAAGGGAGTCCCCTTCCTTCACAATCCACAAGAAGCCTTGGGAGTCTTACGGACTTCCACAAAGTCTTCATTCAGCCTGGCCTAGTAAGACAGCATGTAAGTGTGTAATCTCTCCCTCCTCTTTCTCCCTTTCCCTCCTCATGAATTGAGTGCAAGTGCCTACTGTGTGCCAGGCACTGGAGATTCAGAGAATGATTCAATTGGTATTGAGAAATACCATGCATAGTATAGGGGACATTTGCCATGCCTATGGTCACCAGTATCTTTGATCAACTTTCCTGTTTGTGGGTTTTCCCCACATCATAAGTTCCACTTCTTCAAAGTAAAGGCCAGAAATTTGCTTTCTCTCCCAGACTCCCTTGCAACTAAGGTGTAGGCATGTGACCTAGGTTCCACCAATCAGATGAACCCAGATGAAATTTTGATTTGGAAGAGAGCAATTAAGGAACCAGGTATCCTGGGAAAGGGGCTGGAGGAGGCATCTGGCCTTTAGGGCAACAGGAGGGATGTCCTGGGGTCCAATCTCCACCATTGTTGAAGGGGCTGGGGTGAGGCAATATGTAGAATTTGTGCTGATTGATAGCTGCCACGGTGGCCTGACTGGAGAAGTAGCTCTGGCTAGTCAGGGTATCATCCCTGAATACTGAGCCTCTGTCTATCTGGATTCTGAGAGCCTCTTAATATTTTAAAAATAAGTGCCTTTTCTGTTAGAGTAGGTTCTGTTGTTTGCAATTAAGAACTCTGATATAGATTGATAGATGAATGGATGGATGGATGGATGATGGATAAGTTGAAAAGATGGGTCGGTGCATAAAGGATGGATAAGTGGATGGGTGGAAGTGATTTTTGGGGGGAGATGGGATTATAGGTTATTTTTTCTCTCTGGTTCTCTATTTTCTCCTCCTCCTCCTTGTTCCTCTTTTTCTTTTTTCAATGGAAGCAAATTACTTGTATAATAATAAAGTTACCAGAACCCCAGACCTAGAAGAGCTCATAGTCCAGTGGGAGATCAGTGCAGGGAAGACAGAAGCTGACTTTGAACTTTGAGGGTTCTAAGCCAGTATGAGCTCTGGATGGGGCCCTGACTTTGGACTCAGATTCCACTGCTTCACCAAGCCTACCTTGACCAAAAAGCCTTCCTTGTCTTTCTCTCCCTCTTCTGAACTCCACACCCAAGGCTGTGCCCACCACTCAGAAAGCATGCACTTGGCTCATCCTGCCTTGTGACATTATTCCTATAGTTACCCAACCATCCTATTTTACCTTGAGCAAGGATGACACACACATCTGTGACTCATCCCATATTGTTCTGCCCTCTCCCAGCTCTGGACTTCCACCAGCACTGACTGTCCCTTGGCTGGCAAGTGCCATCACCTTGTTCTGCAGCTGTTTCTCACATGGGCATATCCTATTGCCCAGCATAAACTGTCAGCTCCATGGAGTCTGGGATGGCAGCTTACATGAGTTTTGCAAACCCCATTCCCCACAGCTTTCCAGGAAGTAGGATTTTATGATATACCTATAGATGAGGACCATGTGTTTCTTTTCACCTTGATGATTTTCTCCATACTAAAATGATAAGCTTTTGCAGGCAGAGCCCTTTTCCTTCCTTCCTCCTCCCTCCCTCCCTCCCTCTCTCCCTCCACTTCTTCCCTCTCTTTCTTCCTTCATTACTTCCTATTTATTTATTCATTCAGGTCTATGATTCACCAAGTGTTCACCGTTTAATAGCAAGAAACAGATATATAGGCAAATAAGTGGGAAAAAAGTGGTAGAAGAGCTCAGATAGCCAAGTGTGCAAGGGAGAGAAGAGAATGATTGGTTGGGGCAGAAAAAACTTTTTCATGGGAATAATTTTTAGGATGGCTCTCTTCTTAGTGCTTAACATATGCTCATTCACTTAATCCTCCCAACAGCAACAAGGCAACTAGTACTGTTATTACTTCCATCTTAGGTGAGGAAACTAAAGCCCTGAGAGGTTTAGTGATTTCCAGGGTTGCTGCAGAGCTGGGACGCACCCATGCCTCTGGCTCTAACATCAGCCAAGGGTAACTGCTGCCCCATATTGCCTTGAGTGGATTCTGGAAAATTGAGTGAGTGATCACCAGGCACAGAGGTCTTCTACACAGGCCAGGGCATGGAATGGCTGCCTGTTCTCTTCAGCTCCACGTAGGTACACAGTAGAATGGTCTGATGCAACCACCAGAGTCAATAATATGTAGGTGAGAACTCACTACCACAGCCTTGGACTTCAGTTTTTCTCTTTGTTTCTTGAAAGGTAATTTCAGTGCTGAAGAGTGGTGACCATATGTTAAAATGGTGAGGTTGGCAGAATGGCCTTCTCCTCCCCCAATAGGGGGGAAAGCAAAATCTTTGGAGTCCCAGCCCTGCCACTGACAGGCTGAGTGGCCTCAGGCAAGTCACTCAACATCTCTGAACCTCAGTTTGCTTGACTATTTATGGAGAATAAAACCTCATACTGTTGAGGTAAGATTGAGATAATACATATAGATCAGTTGAGAATAAAGCCCAGCACAGAGCAAGCTGGTCCCAAATGGCGCCTCTTGTAAGTCCCAATCTCTTATCTACAACTCCACAAGCCTAAAAATTCTGAAAACAAAACACTTTTAGCAACAAAACCTGTCCTGGACCAATGTAAGGTCATTTAGTCTTTCTATAGTCCCACCTAGTATGATGATCTGTATACTTCATTGTAGAAATATTAATGTGTTTGAACATAGGACACTGTCCACATTCTGCTGGGGGCATTCCAGAATATGTGGTACAGACACTGTTGCTTTTCACAAATCTAAAACACACTGCATCAGATAAGGGGTTTGGATTTGTATTCTGTCCCCGCTAAACCACTCTCTGGTCTTCTGGTCTGCTTCTTACCCCAATGGCTCAAATGGCTCTTGAGCATCTTGAATCAACCTTTCCCCCCAAAAGAAATACATATACAGCCACATATCCCTGGGTCCTCCCCACAGACCTGTCTTCTTTGGCCACGCTCCTTTTCTCCCAATGATTCCTCCACTCTGCTTTCCGCCAATCCCATTGAATTTTTGTGCCCTTTTCCCCCTGCCCCCTGGTCGAGAAGATGGACTCTGGAGACATGTCCTTCTCTGCACTGCTCTGGCGGTGTGGTCTCAGCAAGTTGTTACCTGCCCGTGGACTGAAGGGTTGTTCCAAGAAGGCTCTATGTCTATTTGTACTCCCAATATTGCCTGCCAACTGTATAAGTAATGTCTGCGTATAACTGTGTGTCTCCTTTCCAACTGTGCTGAAGCCCTGGTCCTTTTTCCACTATGAATTTCCCCAGTTGACTAAAGCCCCAAACAACCACTTCTCTCAGCTGCAGGATTACAACGATTTCAACGATTTTCAAAGAGTCCTCATGCTGCAGCAGGTTGGAAACCACGAGCCAGACTGTCAAGGCAGCATGTCATTCCCCTTCGGCAGTCAGGAGTCATGAGACCCGAGGTCAGGTTCCAGCCCCTCCCATGACTGGTGGGATGATCTCGGGAGCAGCCCCGTGTGACTTGGAGAGCTTTGGTTTCCTCATCCTGGAGCAGAGGTCACGGAAATTATTTGGCAGGATTGTCAAGAAGATTCAATGAGATAATGAAAGGGCTTTGAAAACTGTAAAGTGTTACACAAATGGAAGGATTGGTGTTGTCATCTTCTTGCACATATTGTTAGCATCTTAAGGGCAGGGACAGTGTCGTCTGTTTTCTTCTTCACCTCCCACCCCACCACCTCCTGTACTCAATACGGGACTATGAAGATGACCTTGTTAAAACACCACACAGAGACTAGCACAGCGGCAGAGCACGTAGAAGTTGCTTAATAAATGGTTGCTAATACGTACGCATGTGCTATTGTATGGCTTCTGGTCCAAGTGTCCTCTGCCACTTGCTAGGGTATTGAGTGTGACCCTGGGCTAGGTTAGCACTAACGTGCCCTCTTGTCCTCATCTATCACACATGACTGATGAGAATAGTAACTAGTTCATGCGGTGGTTGGGAGAAGTGAAGGAGTTCCATCTACAGAACAGAACCACGCACAAATCCAGCACTCCGTAGGCATCAGCTGTTGTTATTACTTTACTACTATCCACTGAGCGACTCTTCAAGAGGGAGCATGGGAAGATCACCAGACTGGAAAGTAGGAAATCTCGGTCCTGGCCTTTGTTCAGTCAGCAAGGCCTTCACAGACGGTGAGATGCTCAGGCCGGCCTCTCAGGGTCAGCACGAAGAATGCAGCTGTGACTATGTGTGGGTGTCGTGTCTCCCTGGTGTGGGCTGGAGCCCTAGACCAGACGTTGTTAGATGAAAGGTGTGCATATTTAACATTTGGATCAATATCACAGCTGTCCGACAAGCTGCCGCTCCTGTTTGCATTCTCTCCTGTCAGGTCAGATCGAGAGGGCCCGTTTCCCCATACCCCGCCCCGCCCACATTTACCTTTACATTTTATTAATTTTTGACAAGGCAATATTTGCAGAGGATACAAAATTTAAAAAGATACAAAGGAGCATACAGTGAGAAGTCTCCTCATCCCTGACCCAGCCATAGAAGTCCCTCCCCTCCCACTGCTGCCAGAAACACAAACTTTGATCTCAGCCTATCTGATAAGTAGAAATGGTATCTGACTAAATAAATCTCACTATTATTTTCACGTGAAAACAAGCCAGAATATATTTTGGAGTAGAATGTTGCATTTGAATGAACTTTAAGATAAAACCAGAAACTTCAAAGACATTCTATGCTGAAGGGTGGGGTAGGATCAGGAGCTGCTTCTAGATCTGTTTCCCACCTTCTCTGGGGGCAAAAAGTAGGTATAGCTCCGAGTTGGTCTATTAAGTGCAAGCTTGAGCTGCCCCTGCTCCTCTTGATTGTATTGGGGTTTTCCTCATGGCCCCAGTCACCTGTCTACATTCCTTCCTGTATGCCTCTGCCTGCTCTTGACTTGGCCACCATCTTGCCGCCTGATCTTGAGTCAGTCGCCTCTGCTCTGGGCTTCAGTTTTCCTTACTTGTAAAAGAGGCGTTGGACTAGGCCCATTCCAGGTATAGCATTCCAGAACTGATCAACTAATTCACATTAAGGTGTAGATGACTGATAACAGCTTAATGTAGTTCCTCTCCTGTGGGTGGGAGCGTTCTAAGAGATGCAATTTCTCATCCCCAAAGAATGAATGTGTGTGGTGCAATTTAAGGCACGGTCACAGGTGAGTGGGAGTGATGTGGGTGGAGGGGATGCCTCTCCTGGGATTCCTCCAGTGGTTACTGCGGTTAGGGGGAGCGGGGGGCTGTTCCAGCCAGGGCTGCTGTCAGCTCTGAGGGGATGTGCCTATAGGTTTCCCTCCAGAACTCACACCACACTCATTTCTCTCTGCCCGTGGCCAAGAGCAGAGTTTTGTCGTACAGAAAAATACTTCATCAGGGAAACCCACAGGTATGGCCTGGAGAACTACCATGTCCTCTGTAGCAAGGGGTGCATTGGGGGTGGTTAGCAGCTTGACTTCCAGGTTGGCAGGTCAGTTCTCATCCTGGGCGAGTAAGGAGACCCCTGCTGGAGGGTCATCAGCTTTCTGCCAGAGCAGGTGGTCCCGCCACACCTGGATTCAAGACATCTGCTTTTCACCCAGGGAGAAAGGCTGTGCCAAACACTCTCTGGTTTCATTTTCTGTGAAAGGTTTGGTTTGGCTTTTGAATTTTCGGGGAGGGCATGAGAGAAGGGGTGGCTTGCAGCCACTGTTATCCCATCAGAAGTAAGAAAGGCGTTTCTGTGGCTGGTGAAGTCTAGGCAGGCTGTCTTGGGACAATGTGCAGTGCTGTAACCCAGCCCGTCTTCCTCTGCAGCCCCCTCTGGGGTGCCATTTTGTCCCACTGCTGTCTGGGTCTCCGTTTAGTGGAGGCAGCCAGGGGAGTCGGTCTGTGCTCCATGCAAAACAGCAGTAGGTGGGGATGGAAACCAGAGGAAATGTTCAGGGCTCCCTATACTGTTGTGGGAGAGAGTGTGGTGCTGAGAGACTCAGACCAGGACAGGATGGAGGTGCCTTGTTCCCCGTCAGAATCTCCACCATCACATCCCGTCCTTTTCTCCTAAGCAGGGCAGCTTCTCAAGACCTGCTGACGTGTAAACCGGCAGCCTCGTCACGGAACGCGCAGAGCTCTAGACCCTCCCTACTCAGTGTTGTCTGACGGGCAGCACTGGCCTCACCTGGGAGCTGGGTAGAAATGTGGCATCTCAAGACCCCCCCTAGGCTACTGAATCCGAATCTGAATTTTTACAAGACACCAAGTTGATTACAGTAATGTACATTCATGTTTGGGAAACATTGGTCTAGATGCTGCATGCCTTAGAGGGGGAGGAAGGAAGGAAATAGAAGCTCCTTGGCAGGGGTGGGGGGTCATCTGAGGGGGAGACTCACGGACAAGCCTGGTTCAATGGAGGGAGGGAGACACAGAAAGCGCTCTAGGAAAATATGCAGAAATAGGCAGGTGCCTTTAATGTTTTTAGTTTTATTTTAATTTCATGTTTAATAGGTAATTCATTTATACAGTTAAAATTCAAAGAGTATAGGAGGGTATGTCAGACAGTTTCTTTCTTATACCTGTCTTCCAGCCACTTCCCCTCAAGGTCAACCTGTTACTAGGCTAGAGATATGAGATATCATGCAAATAAAAATGCGTGTGTGTGTGTTCTTAGAGATCCCTTTGAAAAATTCAAATGGTAGCCCACCATACACAGTGTCTAGATCTTACTTTTGTCACTTAATATATCTTGGAGGTCATTCTATATCAATATGTAAAGAATGCCTCAGACTGCATTGCCTCAGCTGAATATTATTCCACTCTAAGAATGAGCCTTAATTTATATTGCCAGGCCCCTACCGATAGACTTGCAGGGTCTGTTTGTTTTTAACTCAGCTTCATTTTAAAAACTGGAAGTTCATTTAGCCCAAACTCTTACCCTGCTTAGCAATTCTTTCAGAGCACCCTCCTGCACTCCTGAGAACCACCTCAGCGTTGCCTCCTCTGAGAAGCCCCTCCTCCCTCTCCATTCATCACCCTCGCACATACATACTTTGCCAAAGCCCTAATCACATGATACATTTAGGGAAAGGCGTTCTAACACTTGCTTTTGTATCGTCTCACCTCTGTCCCATCACAGTGCATAGTAGGTGCTCAGCCGATGTGAATGGAATTGAATTGACTACCCTGAGAGGAGAATCCTTCAAATTCTGCTGTTCGAACACTCCTAATGATAGAGATCTCATTTCCTCAAAAGTCCATTCTGCCTTTGAAAGGCTGTATCAGAAGGTCCTTGAATAAAGAAAAGTCTGGTTCCCAGAGGCTTTTCCCTTTGGCTCTAGTGCATCTTCTAAAACAATGCAGAAATGTAGTCCCTCTTCCAGATATTTAAGATAACCATCTTTCTCCAAATCAAATACTCCCCAGTTCCCTGCGGGTCCTGGTTCCAACTCTGCTCCTTCTAGCATTTTCTTCCATACACTTTTTGGTTTGTAATATCACCCTTTAAGAAGTATTATCTCACCACACACACTTATTAGAGTGGTTAGAATGAAAAAGACTGACCATACCCAATACTGGTGAGGATGTGGAACAACTGAAACTCTCCAACTGCTGGTATAAAGCAGTGCAGGCACTTTGCTAAAGAGCTGACAGTTTCTTAAAAAGTTACACATGTATCTTTCAGATGACCTAGCCCTTCAACACCAAGATATTTACCCAAGATATATGAAAGCATATGTCTATTTAAAGGCAAATGTTCACAGCAGCTTTATTTGTAATAAGATCTGAAAACAAGCCAAATGTCGACCAACAGTGAATGGATAAACAAACTGTGGGGTGTCCATACAGTAGGATACTACTCAGCAAAAACCAACAAAAAACAAAACAAAACCTATCGATGTAATGCACAACATTGATGCATCTCAAAATAATTATACTGAGTGAAAGAAGCCAGATGAAAAATAACAGAAGTCCATGCTGCATGGTTTCGTTTATATAAAGTTCTTAAAAATGCGAACGAATCGATAGTGTCAGAAAACACCTTGGAGGTCTCCAGGGGATATAGCGGTAAGGAGGAGCAGGAGGAAAGGTTATGAAGGGCACAAGGAAACGTTGTGGGGTGATGGTTATGTTCATTTGATTCTGGTGATAGTTTCATAGATTAAGATGTTTGTCAAAACTTACCAAGTTGTATACTTTAAACATGTATACAGTTTATTGTATGTCAACGATACCTCAGGAAGGCTGTTTAAGAAAACTTGATATTTGGATCTAGCCACATCCTCTCGATGTCACTGACTGGTGTGTACAGTAGGACAGCTAGTTTCTTCAATTTGATCACTGTACTCCTACTGATGGAGGCCAAAGTTATGTGAGCTTTTTTTAAAAAAATTATTTTATTTATTTATTGAGTTATTTGTGTGTTTTGGATACAAGTTTTTTTTATCAGATTTGTGTTTTGCAAATATTTCCTGTCTGTGGTTTGTCTTCTCATTCTCTTAATAGTGTCTTTCACAGAGCAGTTTCTAATTTTGATGAAGTCCTGTTTTTTGTGTTTTTTTTAAAGATTTTTTTATTGGGGGAGGGAAACAGGACTTTATTGGGGAACAGTGTATACTTCCAGGACTTTTTTTTTTTTTCCCCCTAAGTCAAGTTGTTGTCCTTTCAATCTTAGTTGTGGAGGGTGCCACTCAGCTTCAAGTTGTTGTCTTTTCAGTCTTAGTTGTGGAGGGTGCAGCTCAGCTCCAGGTCCAGTTGCCGTTGCCACTGCTAGTTGCAGGGGGCGCAGACCATCCCTTGCGGGAGTTGAACTGGCAACCTTGTGGTTGAGAGGACGCGCTCCAACCAACTGAGCCATTCGGGAGGCAGCTCAGCTCAAGGTGCCGTGTTCAATCTTAGTTGCAGGGGGCGGAGCCCACCATCCCTTGCGGGACTCGAGGAATTGAACTGGCAACCTTGTGGTTGAGAGCCCACTGGCCCATGTGGGAATCGAACCGGCAGCCTTTGGAATTAGGAGCATGGAGGTCTAATGGCCTGAGCCACCAGGCCGGCCCAAAGTTCTGTTTTTTCATTGATTGTGTTTTTGTTGTATCTGGTAAAGCATCACCATACCCAAAGTCATCTAGGTTTTCTCCCGTGTTATATTTTAGAAGTTTCATAGGTTCTTTTTGCATTTCTCATTTAAATCTGTTATCCTTTTTTTAAATTTTATTTTATTGGGGAATATTGGGGGACAGTGTGTTTCTCCAGGGCCCGTCAGCGCCAAGTCGTTTTCCTTCAATCTAGTTGTGGAGGGCGCAGCTCAGCTCCAAGTCCAGTTGCCGTTTTCACTCTTTAGTTGCAGGGGGGTGCAGCCCACCATTCCATGTGGGAATTGAACCGGCAACCTTGCTGTTGAGAGCTCACTCTCTAACCAACTGAGCCATCTGGCCACCCTTCCAAAAGCTCAGTGGCAGCTCATTGTCTTCAATCTAGTTGTGGAGGGTGTAGCTCACTGGCCCATATGGGAATCGAACCGGCAACCCTGTTGTTCAGAGCTTGCGTTCTAGCCAATTGAGCTATGCGGCCACCCTATGTGAGCTTTTTAAGGAGCTGTATCACTGTCCTTTAAGTTCAGAAAAAATTCCAAGATCTTGATATCATGAATACTGACAAGCCAGGTTTCCTCCAACTTTAACATGAATTGTCATTTACCCCTTCGATGTTCATTTTCTTGGTGTAACCAAGTGAGGGATGGCACACAGTGTGGGGTCTGATTCCTTTGACTAGAAGCTCAGGGTGGGTAAGTTACTTAGCTTCTCTGAGTCTCAATTTTCTCATCTGTAAGGAGGGTCAATATTTCTGATCTCATATCAGTGTGACAATGAAATGACACCTAAAGGAAATGAACTTGCACAGTGCTTGGTCCATCAAGATTCTCAATGAAGACAAGCTAGTTTTATAGCGCCATCACTCCTGCCTGGCACGATATTTTGAAATCTTCGTCCTGTGTATGCCAGATCTCTGATAACATCTGTGTACTTGACTTTAGCAGACCTATATACCTATATTGGAATTTCTAATATAAACATTGAAATGGGTCAGGTCAAAACCAGCTCCATGGCACACCACCACTGAGTTTCCTCCAGACTGATCTGCATTCCTTGGGTTGGAAGCAATGAGTTTGGACTTCCATTGGTAAGTGTGATGGCTAATATGCTGGCTCATGTGAAGCTGTCAGAGGAGCATGGGATAAGAGTAAATAGAGCAGCCACTGTGAAAAATGGAATGGCAGTTCTTCGAAAATTAGACATAGAATTAACATAGGATCCCCTAATCCCACTTCTGAATATTCACCCAAAAGAACTGAAAGCAGGGAGTCAAACAGATATCTGTACACTCATATTCATAGCAGCATTATCATAATAGCCAAAAGGTGGGAGCAGCCCGACCATCTACTGACGGATGTATGGATAAAGTAAATGTGATATATATATTGGAATATTATTCAACCTTAAAAAGGAATGAAGTTTTGACACATGCTACAACCTGGATGAACCTTGAAGACATTATGCTCAGTGACAAAAGCCAGACACAGAAGACAAACATTGTATGATTCCACTTGCATGAGGTATGTAGAGTAGTCAAATGGATGGATGGTGGTGATGGTTGCACAACAACATGAATGTACTTAATGCCACAGAACTGTATATTTAAAAATGGTCAATATGGTATATGTTGTGTTATGTGTATTCTACCACAATTAATAAAAGTAGTGGAACAGCAGGCTGTTCAGTGGTGAGGCAGGCCTGGCCCTGGGCTGACGGACAGCTGAGTCGGGGTGAGCTGGGGAGCAGGCTGGCCTTGTCAGGCCAGGAGTAGACTGGAAAGGAGGCTTAGCATGCCCTGGTGAGCCCTGAGGTCCAGACTGAGGAATGGGGGCTTGAGGTCCTCACTGAGTCACTCCTTGGGGTCAAGCCTTTGTCTCCCGGTTAAAATGAACAATTTCCTGAGGGTGGGGTAACCCAGGAACTCTCTAGCTTGCATATTAAGTCAGTGTGGCTGTATTTGCTTGTCAACCATTAGCACTGCGTTTACAGTCAGAGTGGGGACAGGTGGCCTAGCACACTGGAGGGGTAAATCTTGAGGAGAAAGGTCGGAAAGACCCCTCATTGTGCTAGGTTTGTCACAACTCTGGGCTTGTATAGTGATTTAGCCATTCACTGCCAGTATGCTCTTTACTGTTCTGTGCCTCAGTTTCCTCATCTGTAAACTGGGGATAATAATGACCTTGCATAACATGGAGAAAAGAAAAAAGGTACATGCTAGGTATTTTCCACTTTTGTCTTCTCCTCCCTGCCAAGGAGGAAAGCTGGACCATTGAGATGCTGTTTCAGGTGAGATAGGCAGGGCAAAGGCCAGAGTGGGTCAAATTTCTTTAAATAAGAACAAATGAAGGGGGGAATAGGAGGAAGAGGCCAGTAGAACTATTCCTGGGTGTGGGGGTGTGGGAGGACAGAGGCTGAGCAGCTGTGCTGAGAAGTGGGACTTGGGCAGAAGTCCCCTGTTTTGTTGACATATTTTCCCCTTTGTGCTTCCTCAGAAGGTTTTCAGAAAAGACCTACTGTGTTACTTTCCACACTATGAATCCTGACCTTCTTTTGAATGCCATCATAGGCCTTGAGGTGACCCAATATATCTGGGTCACATTTGCAAAACGTCTGACACATTGCAGGGGCTGAACAAACGCTCCTACGTATTATTCTGGAAGAAGATAGACCTGGGAGCTGGAGAGACGAGGGCTGAGTATCTTCAAAGAGCAGACAGACCACTTTCCTGAGATACCAGGCCACTGGGCTAGGCTAAAGGACTGTTAGGCCCCCCTCCCCTCCTTCTCTCTAGAGCTGCACTGTCCAATATGGTAAGCACGAGATACATACAGTATATAAATTTAAGTTAAAAATTTTTTTTAAATGAAAATTTTAGTTCCTAAATTGCACTTAGCCACACATGAGGTGTTCCATAGCCACATGTAGCTGGTGGCTAAAACACTGAACAGCACAGTTACAGAACATTTCCATCAGCACAGACACTTCTATTGCTCTAGAAAGATGAGGAAAAGGCCCAAGTAGGTCGGGTTTGTTTGTTTATACCCTGACTTGTTCCTAAAAGGATCTGAGGCAGCCGAGGACAGCCCGAGGCCATCAGACCAGTGCCCTCTGGCTGGAGATGGGAAGGTTGGTGTGTGGGCCGAACCAGGTCACGAGTGGAGAAGCAGAGAGAAGCAAGGCCCCAGTGGGCTGAGCTCCAGGGCTCAGATAGGAAGTGGGAGGGAAAGCGGAGGTGGGGATGCTGTGGGAGTGAATGTCAAAGGCCAAGGCCGTGAGCAGTCAGATGTTTAGCAATGAGAGAGCTCCAGGAAAGAGGCTCTTAGCAGTATATGGTTATCTGAGCTGTTTAATCAAGGAGTCCCCTGTGCACTTCTGTTCTCAGATACAAATTCCAAATTCCAGCTAATTAGATGCAATTAAAGGATATTGTTGGCTGGGTGCAAGTTCTGACTTGCATCACCACCGGAAGGATGCCAGGCCTGGATCTGTGCTCCCCGCCAGGCTGGTATGTTGTGAGCAGCCGTCCTGGAGGCGGCAGGGCCGGGCAACATCCGTCCCGGTGGGTGATGTGAGTGGAAAGGCTCTTGCTGAAGGGAGCCAGGCCCAGAGTGCTTTCCTGCAGTACTTTCAAAGCAATGCTAAGCCTGAGGGATGGGTTCTTTCTGAGGGCAAATCAGAGTTTAAAAAATGTTCACTCGATATGACCTTTATGTTAAACAAGTTTCCTGGGATCAAAGGCAAGCCAAACATATACTGAGATGATTTTAATGTAAGCTTTATTGGGAAGTACAGAGACATCACAGGGTGGGACGCGGTGCCAAGGGAAGCCTCTTCTTATTGCTTAATTTGAGATAATATATAAATTTTATTTTTACTTTTATTTTGAGCTATAACAGACTTATAGGGAAGTGCATTAATCTTTAAATGTACAATGTGGTGAAGTTTTACATACGGAAGTACCTGTGTAACCACCCAGATCAGGATACAGAATATTTCCAATGCCCTGGACGTTTCCCTCATGCTCCTTTCTGGTCAATTCCCCTCCCAAAGGTAATGGCCATTCTGATTTCTACCACTGTCAATTACCATGTTTCCCTGAAAATAAGACCGGGTTTTATATTAATTTTTGCTCCAAAAGATGCATTAGGGTTTATGTTCAGGGGATGTCATCTTGAAAAATCATGCTAGGGCTTATTTTCCAGTTAGGTCTTATTTTCGGGGAAACACGGTAGTTTTGCCTCTTCTTGAACTTCACATAAATGAGACCTTACTGTGTATGTATGCTCTGTGTCTGGCTCCTTTCACTTGTAGGCCCATGAACTTTTGAGGAGAAATTTTATAAATACAGATCCACAATCTTTACCTAAAACCACTGGGGCCAGATAGGTTTCAGAATTCAGAATTTTTTGTAAAGTTGCCCTGATGAGTTCCTTTACACTGTGTGTTATAAACTACCCCCCAGCAGCACCTGGTAAACACAAACATTTCTGAGCAAAGGCTATGAATATTCACACGCCAAGTGGTGTAAATAGAAGCTGCAAATAGCATCGTGTCAGTTGCCAAATGAGGTCACATGAGGTCAGGCTTTGCAGTCAAATGCTTTATGATAAAAATGGTTTTATCATGTAGTTTTCAGAGGTTTGGGAATATTGAAACAGAATAAGGAATAGTGGACCTGTTAGTTCCCCACAGGACGTCGGCTCTGTGGGAGGCATGAGGTTCCAGTGCTGATAGAAGGTTACAGAATACAGATGCCTCCACTGAAGTGGGTGCAGAACTGGGTCTGACAGGAGCAGGCTCTCTTAGCTGGGGCTATCGGAGGGTCCTCCTGTGAAATCCTGACACTGAAAGTACATCTTCGCTGTGTACATATGTATCGGGGCATTTTTCTGGGATCCTGTCTTTGCTTAGATTTTCAAAAGAAATATACTACACGAATAAGGCTAAGAGCCCAGTTAGAAGGTGCCGTTGAGGATCAAAGCAGAGCCCCTCAGCTGTGGCCCTGGGTGCCTAAGGGACATGGGATTCTGATATCAGAGTTTCGGTAACTATTGGGGGAGGGGAGAAAGAAGGGGCAAGCACACAGGTTTAGGAGAAGGAGGGGGCAGGAGAAGTTAGGGTTAGGATTAGGATGACCAGGAAGAGTGCCAAGAAGACAATACACACAGACCCCCCCAACGTGGGGCTGAGCCAGGAGTTGATTCTCCCGGGGCCTGGGGGTATGTGTTCAGTTTCGGATCCTGTGTGGAACACTGACTTTGCACCTGGCACTGGGGCTACAAAGATGAATAAGACTTGCTCCTTGCCCATGGGGCCTGTGGGGTCCATATTGCTCCTCTCTGACAATCTCCCTTTCATCTCCCTTCTCCTCCTCCCACCACCAAAGAAAGCACACACATACCAGGAGTGACCTCGCAGTGCACACTCAGGCTCCAGACCTTTTGGTCTCTTTCCCCCCTTCCCATCAAACGCCCAGGCTCTGTGTCCTTTGTCTATAAAGCCCAGGTAAAGGAAGGAAGTTGGTCAGCTACCAAAGTGACATGTGGGTCAGAGGCATGCACTGGTGTTGCTGGGGTCTAGTTCCTCTCTACCACTTAGTGGTGTGACCTTGGACAAGTCTTCTGCCATGAGTCTCAGTTTCCTCATCTGTGGAATGGACTTATTAAGTCTACTACTCCCTACCTCACAGGGCATTGTGAGGATAAAAGCAAATAACACAGCGGAAGACATAAATGGCAAGGCTTACACAGGGCTGGACTATGCTTATGACGGGCTTATCGTATTCCCAACCAAACAGGGAGCCTCCCCCCAGCACCTTAAATAGCAGCACATTAGAGGTTGTACAGCCTTATCCCACCTGTTAGGCACCCAGGGGTGCTATGGAGCTGTATAGCCTCAGGGGTGACACAGAAAGGTGTTCTCAGCACCTCAAATGTGGTTTTACGCTCTGCTTGCAATAGTTCTTTGGAAAACAATAGTTGTTCACAGATGTTCTTTGCAGTGTTATTTATAGTAGTCCAAAAAATGTTATTTTTCACTGTAATCCCCAAGGCCCAATGAGTACCAGTGCTCAAGAAATCCGTCAGCTAAAGGCTTGCAGACTCCACCCTTTCTGTTCTCCATCTCCTTTTGTGGTAGGGGGGTAAACCCCTTGACCACCCCTAAAGGAGTTGATAAGGAGTTGAGGAAGAGCCACGGGGACCCCAGAACCTGAGAGTTAAAAATGGTCTTTTACACGGTCAATGGTCCTACCATTTGGAACGTTTCTGCACAACAAAGGGGGAAGTACAGAAGGGTCATCACAGAGTTATTTTAATAGCAATACTTTGAAAGCAACCATAATGTCCTCCTGTTGAGGGATGCTGAAATAAACTGTGGTGTATACATGCACTTGGCTTCTATGTGGCCATACGAAGAATGTCGTAGAACAGCCTTTCCTACATGATGTTCCACAGACCCAAGCTTCCAGAGGATCCCTCCAGGGATTTCATAGTGAACTATGTTTAGGCAACGCCTGTCTCCTCTTGATGATTCAGAATGCACATTACTAAATGAAAGACTCTGAGAAGTCCTCCAGGAAAGAAGCCCATTTAAATTGGCATAAGCTGGGGCATCCCAAACAAGTGAGGAAGGACTCCCTTATTCATAGCAAAACGGCCCTGCAGTTCTGTAGGACCAGTTTGGGAAACGCTGGTATAGCAGACTCACGTGGAAAGACCTGAGTGAAACACCCAGGTTCTGAGAGTTTCTACAGCACGATTTAAACTGACAAACCAACCTATGTATATACCTGCATTTGAAAAAGTTCTAGCAGGTCACGTCTCAGAATGGTGGTAGGGTGGTGAGAATATAGGTGATTTTTATTTTCATCTTAATTTGTTTTCATCTTTCAGCTGATCTGGGTTTTCTAAACTGCCTTTCTTTACTGTGTATAACATTTATAATTAGCAAAAAAATTTTTTTTTCTAAGAGAAGAATTGAGGGGTAGCTGAAGGCCTGTGCACAGAGCTGCTACACCTAGAGGAGTTGGGCCTCCAGCTCAAGGAAAAGCCAGGCCCTTATTTAGGCAGAGATATCCCGAGCTCACATTCCAGTGGGAATCCATCCCAGCGCATTCCTCCTCCAGCACCGCCGCGTCCAGCTGAACCCTCCCAGGGCCTCCCTCTCCTTTGGTAGCTGCCGCGGGGCATCTGTACCTCGTTAGGGGCCGCCAGCACCAAAGCCGGCACATCTGGCTGCCGCAAGACGGAGTGAGCGGCAGGGCAGCAAAGGGGAAGGGGCACGTCAGGACAGGGCCTCCAGGCGCGCTCCGCGCAGAAGCATCTGTAAGTGGGAAGGCGGTGGGCGGCTGGCCGCAGACAGTGCACTGCGGGCAGGGCTGGCCCCGGCCCTAGGAGTCTAGCAGAGTAGCGCCCTCGCTGGCAGGGGAGCCCGAGGCCCCAGAGGCCTCCCAGGCTGAAGGGGGTAGGTCTGGAGGAGAGACAGGGTACTGGACTCCAGACACGGTGCTCTTGTCCTCGGGGACGCCAGGGGCTGGGTCGTGGGAGCCTGCCAGGATGGGGAACAACGGGCAGCTTAAAGACGCTGCAGAGAAGGAATGGACGGGAACTGAGAGTGTCTAGGCTTGTGGTGGCCAAGCCTTGGGGCCGCACGCAGGTCAGGAGGCAGGGTCTTCTACATCAGGAAGGGAAATACTCTTGTTTGAAATGAGAAAGAAGGGAGGTACAAGGAGGACATTGGAAACAGAGCTTCCCGCAGCCTTTTCCCAGCACCAGACACGCCCAGGTCTCCGGCTTTCTCCCTGTGGTGCCATTATTTGTCCCCTTTAGGGCCGGTTTCTCTGAGGCTTTAGCAGCCCAGCCCATTCTTTCTTTGAGACAGCAGCAGATGCTCCTGAGATCCTTCCCAAAGTCAGGCAGAGATAAAAAGAAAACAGCCAGTCAAGAAAATGTGCGGCCTCTCAGCTCAGCCCTCACCCCTCCCTTTGTCCTGCAGGCGGAGATTGTGCCTGGCTCCCACTTGGGTGGTCAGTCCCCTGTTGTCACAGGAACCCCCAGATTCCTTGCCTCTGCTCTCCACCTTCCCACGTCCTCAGAAAGTGGCTTACCAAGGGGTCCACACCCACACTAGTGCCCTGAGAAGAATTCTCAGAAAGATATAGTGGGAGCCAGTTGTTAAATTAAAGCCAAGAAGAATAGCAGAAAGTTCAAAGGCTTCAAACCCAACAGACAGGGTCCCAAATCCCTCTGTTTAACCCCACTGAACACCAGTTTCCCCATCTATAAGATGAGGATAATTAAAAATCTTAGACGACTGTTTTAAGCTCTGTTATAGAAATATACAGTATTATACATTTCTCCAATAGGAATATAATGTAATTACAAATAAATGTGTGTGTGTGTGTGTGGGGGGTTACACTTTTCTTTTTTTTTAAAGATAATTTTGTAAGAGTTTATTTGAGCCAAACTGAGAGGGAGTTACACTTTTCATTTTGGAATCATTTTAGATTTATCGAAAATTTGCAGAGATATATGGAGAGATCCAGTAATCCCTTCACCTACCTTCTCCTGATGATGTCTTGCATTTGCCAAAACTGAGTGATTAACATTGGCACAATACTATTAACTACAGACTTTATGTAGATTTTGCCAGTTTTCCCAAAACACATGTAATTTAAAATTTTCTACTAGCTACATTTAAAAAAAATAAAGAGACAAGTAAAATTCATTTTAATAATGTATTTTATTTAACCCAGTATATCCAAAATATTGTCATGTCAGCATTCATCAATATAAAACACATTATGAATGAGATATCTTACCTTTTTTAAATATTAAATCTTTGAAATGATTTTGCACCCACGGCATGTCTCAATTCGCACACTAAATTTTCATTGGAAATACTTGATCTATAGTTAGACTTCCACAAAATTTACAGTTGAAAGAGTAGAGTCACATACCCAAGTTGTTCTAAACATACTCAAAAGTTTTCTGATAAATGAACTGAGTGTAAATTTTAAAATTTAAAATTAAATTAAAAAGTCAGTTCCTCCCCTTTTCTAGTGTGTACTGGTTGCACAAGGTCACTGCATCCACTATTGGACAGCTCAAATTTAAAGGATTAAAAGAGATCATGTATGAAGAACAGTGCTTAGCACATAGTAGGTATTCAGTAAATAGGGTCTATTGCTATTGTTAAAGCCTAGAGTTGCTGCTGGGAAAAATCAATTTCTAATCATGTTATCAAGACTGTTCCACCCATCGACTGCCAGGTTTAATGGAAGGAAACAGAGGAAGGTATTGGTCTGGGAAGAGAAAACAAGAGAGGGACCAGATAAAGGCACCCCATTCTTGTTAGTCCCGCCATGTGCTGGGCTCCCACTACACCAGCCCCTTTCCCCCTCCTGCATTCAGTGTTTCTGATAGACTTCAGAGCAGGTACTGTTACTTCTGTTCACAGTTGAGGAAACTGAGATGCTGAGAGTTGAAGCAAGAGAGGCAGGAACTCAGGTCCTACCCAACCACTCGCCTCATTCCAAAGTCTGGGTGCTCTTTTCCTTTTCTGGTTCTCAGTTTCCCCAAATGGCTTTAAGTAAATGAAACGTAAGTTGGTTTGGGTTACTGAGTCTATCTAGGACAATTTTGTGTCATTTAAATGGGGGGCATTTGGCTGGCCCTCACTTCTCAAAATTCACCCAATTCTGATTTGTAAGTAAGTAAATAGATAAGAAAGAGAACATATTTTTCGATTCACAGTGAGGGCAGAGGGGACATGCCATGTAATTGGTAATATTTTTGTCCACAGGTTGGGACACCCTCTCCCAGTCTCAAGGTGCCTAGGAAACCTAATTAATTATGGAATTATGGGGTGCCACTTGTGCTAATATAGAATCAGGACTAAGGTGTCTCAGGGGATATTTATAACGAGCTGTGGCAGTCTGGTGAGTCACTGCTCTGCTCTCCAAGAGGACACACCTGCCTCCCAGGAGGGGAGACTGTTGCTCTCTGGTCAGGCCTCCTTCCCTTGCTGGGATGAAGGTACACACACTGTGGGGAAGCCTCCTCCTTTCCCTGGGCTCCCCTGGGACTCTGATCAATACAACCCATTCTCCTCCCCCATTTAGCAGCATTTCCCAACAGCCTCCCACTTCCCAGACTGAGACTGTGCTGTCCACCAATGAGGCTATAGACTGGCTGTTCACTGGGAAGATCTCATTCCAGAGGGATTACTGCTGGGAAGGTTTACTACGGTCAGCCCCAGCCCGCAGCTGGGCTCTGGAGCAGCCTCCATTCAGGGCCAATACTTCTGGGAGGCAGAGAGACAAAGGCAGAAAGGAGAGGGGAACAAACATTCATTGAGCCTTTTCTCTGTGCCAAGCCCTGGGCAAGTCACTTGGCATCCCTTAGCTCACTGAAGAGTCATAATAAGCTGTATGATGGGTTCCATCGCCCACGTTTTACGGACAGGGAAACTGAGAGTCAGGGAAGCACAGCTAAGAAGGAGCACCCAGCTGGAAAGTTCTAGAGCCAGGGTTCCCACCCAGGCTTATCTAACTCCAAAGCTCTTGTTTTTATAAGATCAGCACAAGCTATCAGACTAGTATGTAGTAGAAAACACTTTCATATATACGTATACACACACACACACACACACACACACACACACACACACACAACTTAATTCTCAAAATACTGAGGGCAGGGCCAAACACAAAGATGAATAACCTCCAAACTAATAGAGGAAAAAGTTCAATGGAAAAAACCCCAAAAAATCCAAAAGAAGGAATAAAAAGAGGAGAGAAAAAGGAACACAGAACAGGTAGAACCAATAGACAGCACAGGGTAGATTTCATTCCAAATATATCCATAATAACATTAAATATAAAGGACTAAATGCTCCCATTAAAAGATAAAGATTGTCAGAAGGGACAGAGGACAAATCCCAACTCTCTGGGGTTTACAAGAGATACATCCAAAACGCAATAAGAATTCAGAAAGATTGCGGGCAGAGCCAAAGCCTAAACCAGGGATCTCTGAAGCTATAGGATATAGTCTCTCTCCAGGTCTCAGTCGTCCACTGTTCCTTTCTCACCTTGGCCTCTGGCGTCCCCTGAATGACCTCTTGCCAAGTGTGTGATTTAATGGGAGGCACTCTGGCACCAGCATTAGATGAACCAACCATGTGACCCTGGACTTTCTTAGGTGACCCAAGCCTCAGTGTCCTTTGTAAAATGGAACAATAATTCATGTCTTATGGGGCTGTTGTAAGAGCTAGAGACATGTGCACTGCACAAGCTACACTGTAAAAGTGTAATTATGTTTAATTTTTGTTTATATTATGATAATTTTACATATGCCTATGTAATTGATAAGACTCTATGGGCTGTTGCTGACAGTCTGATAGAATATTAAAAGCTTTTCCTTGTGTGTTTTTGGTGGGGGCACAGTGTGGGAGTTGAGGCAGGGAGTGGGGTGAGTTTACTCTTCCTTCCAGGCAGGGAAATTCGAGTGGGGCCAGGGGGTAACTCCAGCAAGTTCCTGTTTGCAAGCCTGACCAATCTGTCACTCTGTCTTTGATTAGGTCACAGTCCTGCTCAGGTGACTTCCTACTGTCCGTGTGTCAGAATCCCTCCTGGCTTCAATGCCTCCGATGGCTTGCTTTCTCCCCTCTCTTTCCACCTGTGGACTCACCCCTGCGGGCAAACAGCCCCTCAACCCTCCCCTGTACCCCCCCTCCAAGCCTGGCAAGCTCTCCCCACTGTCTCCATCGGGGCTGCCCTTCTTCCTTTGTCATCCAGGTTCACATTCCCTTGTCTGTAATTCTGAACTCCAAACGCTCTAAAAACCAGACTTTAAAAAATGTTTGGTATAAACTGATTAGGTGACAAATCTGGTCTGCCGTGATGTCAGATTATTTAAAGTCTTTATTATGTGTCTTATTGCTCAACTGTTTTGCTGCAGACACTTGGCTGTGTTTAATTAAGGAGGCTGCCCCAGACCCTGCTGGGGTGTTCTGTAGTGCTAGCACATGCATCATGTGACTTCTGAAATCTGGGAAGCCTTGAAAACCCACGCGTGTCTGACCCTAGGGCTGTGAGCCAGTAGTAATGACATCCGGTGGCCCACCCTGTGCAGGTGATGTATGTCCTTATTGCTCACCCTAGTCCTGAGCGCCCAGCCTCTCTCACACTTTTTTTCTCCTCTGTACCAAGTTCCTCTCCTTTCCTCCCGCTGCTCCCGTCCTCTGTCCTTCTGATGTTCCTGAGATGTCAGTATATAATAATGCCTCATTTCGCTCATTTGGCAGTATTCATTGAGGGCTTGTCATACTCTAATGTGCACACAAGATCTAAAGATGCTGGTTCTGATGTAATAGGTCTGGGGGTGATATTCTGCATGCCGGACAAGCTCCCAGTATCTGTTGGACCTCCCTTTGAGGAGGAAGGGGTTAAGGGACAGGTGGGGATACAGAGTTGAATAAGACTCAATCCCTGTTGTCATCACTCTCATATACAAGAGCTTTCTCTATGCACCTAATCTGGACGTGGGTGTGATTATTATCCTCATTTGACAGGTGAGGAAACAAGCACAGAGAGGTTGAGCAACTTGTCCAAGGTCACACAGCACAGAAGAGACCGGGCCAGGATTTGAACCTGGTGAACCTGGCTCTAGAGTTCATGCTGTTAAGTACTACACAACACACAAATTGGGGAAATGGAACCTGTCAGTGCAATGCGACAAGGCATTCACTGCAGATAGAGCTGGCAATAGCAGAGCACTGAAGGGAGGGCTGGACTCCTTTTTAGCACATGGAGAATTTTCAGGGTAACTGGAACTCTCCCCTTTAAACACCCAAACCTGTTTTCTTTAGAAGCTCTTTCTAAAAATGGATTGTACATCTTCCTGCTGTATATAATTTAACCTTTTCTTGATAACTCAGGCCACTATTATGATTACTGATATTTGCAACCACAGCCCATCATTGAATAATGTCTTTTCGCTCAATGTCGTTTTGTTATAACATTAATGAGCTTAGCTCTTGTTTATATTAATTAACCTATGGTAAAATTAGTTTCCTTGTACGTCGTTTTGCTTAAAGTCGCAGAACCTATCAATGACATGGAGGACTTATTGTATTCTAAAATATTAATTCTCAAACCATCAGCTTTCAGTTTCTCAGAGCTGTTCCTGTACATGCTTCCAATACACTGTGGGCTGAGGAACCAATTGATCAACCTCGTTAGAATTCTGTGTCAAGTAAGCGTATGTAGGTGCAGAGTGAGGCTCGAGCAGATTCTTCAAGACAAACACGCTTCAGTTTTTGCACATGGAATTAATGAGATTCAGTGTGGTTGCTCATTTACATGTTTTTGCTTATTTCCTGGTTTATGGCTGTGTTTCTCGAGAGTTAAGGGGTCTGGATAAGCACTCTTTATATCTGATTTACGAACTAGAATGTGATTGAACTCCAAGGGGAATTTTTCAAAGCTGCCTAGGGTCCTGTTTTGTACCCTGAGTTGGGATATGAGCCTCTGCACTTTGAAAAACTGCATCTGGAACCATCAGCACTTACTGATCACCTACTGTGTGCTCACGGGCTCTGGGCACTGTGGACAAAAAGCGCTGCAAGCCCAGTCCTCATGCATAACAACGTCAGGTTGAGTAGACAAGTTGCAACACATGAAGCCCACTGAGGCTAGCTCACCTTCCAACAGAGAGGGCTAGTGACAAATGTCCTGTAGCACAGTGAGGACATCTGCAAGGAGGGAAGTGGAGGCTGCTTGGTGTGGTGAGAACAGCCTGGATGTGGCCTCAGCAAACCTGGCTCTGACCTGCCAGAGGACGCATAACCTCTCTGAACACCAGTTTCCCCATCTGTAAAATGGGTATAAGCCTCTCTCTCTGCCAGGGTTGCGATGAGAGAATTCCTGGGAAAGCACCATGTAAACTGTAGACTGCTGTCCACACGTGTGCGGTGAGGCTCCCACAGGTGGCAGGAACACTGACCCTCTCTGGTTACTTCCAGCAGTGAGGCTTCATGGTAAGGCTGCACAGGGAAAGGAGGAAGGACTGCAGGGGTCTCATCAGACAGACAGCAGTCTTCCTGGACAACTGGATCCTCATTCTGGAGTCCTCGGATGCTCAGACCAAATCCGATTATGGACTCTTTCTGCCTAATGTCTTCTGCGGCCTCCTGGCTCCTGCTCACTCCCTTCTCCTCGTGAATCCTCACCTTCTGCCCACTTAATGCCCTCTGGTTTTCAAGCATTTCGGAGAGAGAGCTGGCTCGGTGAGCCACTGTCCAATACAGGAGGTCCCCATGGGGCAGTTTTGATTCTGGGCTGCCCCTCCTACATGCTCTTCCTGCATGTGCAGCCTGTAAATGGCTGCCCGTGTGTCAGGCCAAACCTTGGTCCGAGCAGTAGCGGTCAGGTGTGGGCTCCCATGCCCAGCGGTGTACAGCTGCGCCTGTGGGACTGAGGGTGGGGCTTGCCCTTGGAGAGAGCAGTGCACACTGTCCATTGCAGAAGGGGAGTTATTTTTATAGAGGGAGGACAGCATGAAGGCAGCTAATCTGGCCAACGAACAGCACCTGCCTGTCACGTCTCACGTGCCACTCCGCAAGGGCCAGCCACAGGCCACATTGTGTCATCTGGGAAGGTTGTGGTGTCCTCAGTCTCCATGTTCTGCAGGTTTCTCTGGCGGATGACACTCTCTTCTTAATGACCCCTGCCCCCAGGTACTCACTGGCGTCTCTGGGTGTGCTCGCCAAACCCATGATTAAAACTGCACGCAGCGTTTCTACACGAGGATGTTCATTGCAGCATCAGACATACGACTAGAGAAGAATTAGCACCAGCCTACATGTTCAGCAGTGGGGTGACTAGTTACCTGTTTTTGGTATATTTATATGACCATTAAGAGTTATGTGATGGAAGAATATTTAATAACATGGTACACTACTAAAGGAAAGTGCCAATTTGGCATTATTTACATGTGTGTATGCAAATATGTTTGTGTACATTCATCTGTACATATATCATTTATGTAGGAAAAAGACTAGAAGACGTTTTATAAAAAATGTGAGTAGCAGTTATCTCTGGGTGATTTTTTATGAGCAAATTTTGTTTTGTTTCCTTATTTATGCTTTTCTCTTTTTCCACATTTTCTGTAACAAAGATGTTACTTTTACCATCAGGAAAAAAACTCCATAAATATCATTAAAAAAACAAACAACCAAACCCTGTCCTCTGAAAAGAAGGACAAAAGAAGAAATTTGTAACTCATGTCTCTTCCACACACTTGAAGGATTCACAGTTCCCATTGAGAGAGCTGTATTTTGGGGGCAAATGAAGTTTTCTGTCTGACGTTCTAATGGTGGAATGTGGAGTACCAACGACCTAATAAAGAGGCATGGAGGACAGCAAACCCCCTAGTTGCCTTGAAATCAAACCCCAGAGATTCCTTCTCTGGTCTTCCTCATGGGGAGGTTGTAAAGGTGGCTGGAGGTGGGGGAAGTTAGAGTGTCTGGAGTGGACAGAGCCAGGACACTTTTCAGACAGAGCACCTTGCCACCAACGTATTTAAAAGGAATTAGAGTGAAATGGACATTTCTGTTGTCAGTTAAAACAGTGATGGGGTTTTTGTTTTCCGTTTTGGGAAAAATCACTGCACTTTTCCCTCCAAAGGGAAGAGAAAGAGAGAGAAGGAGGCTTAACAAGCTGTCAAACTGTCACCATGGATGACCTCTGGGTGTACATGGGAGGGGAGAGGTAGGCGGAGGAAGATGAGGGCATTTGCTTTTTAACTTTGTCTTTTATACAGTTAAGAAAGAGAACACCACGGGTGATTTTTATTTTGCGGGTATGTGGATTTTTGGTAGTCTTCAATTTTTTTTTTATTGTGAACACAAGATACCTTTGTAATCAAGGGAGAAATGTCATAATGAAAGGACCAGGCATGTGGTTGGCTACTGGGTGGCCATCCTGCTGTCCCCACCTGCATGCCGCGACCACCCCAACTCTGGGGCCAGAATCCTTGGGTTCAAAGCTGCCCACAGTTGGCAAGGGGTGGCAAACAGGCAGAGAGCAGACAGCCTTGGCCTTGCACTCTGCCCACTCCGGCTCCTCTGGGCAAATCACTGACCCCCAGGGATCAGACCTGCTCAGCTCATTTCTAAGTCACAGTCTTAGCTATCTCGCCAAACTTGATCTCATCTGTGCCTCCCTGCCCTCTGCCAGCTGCCAGGCCTCCCTGCTGAGCTGGACCCTGGCCTGGCCTCTTCTGACCAGCCCTTTCCTTGGGCTGGGACTGCCCCAGCGTTTCACTCACGGCCACATGGCACTTGCCTGTGTATTCAAGGCTGCAATTGTAATCTCAAGAGAGGGGCCACTGGCCTTCACACGAAGTATCCGAACTCTCCAGGGTTTACTTAGCCTTGGAGACCAAGGCTCACTCTCTCAGTCAGCAGGTGAGCAGAGCACAAGATCCACAGAGAACCCTGAGCGAGAGAGGGTGCCCGGCCCTAACTTTATGAAGCCACCTGCCAAAGCATCATAGACTTTGGGGTCTTAAGAAACCTGTGAAGTTAGGCCTCCTACAATGTAATCCCAGCTGGTACCCTGAACACATCCCTCTGAGCTGAGCCTCCCTCATCTGTAAAACGGAGATGCTAATGATCTCTTACAGGGACTCCACCAGGAGCAAAGAGGTTAATGTATGTGAAAATGCCTTGTGAGCTGAAAGTGCTTAGATGGTATTTCCTGTGAAAACCCATTCTGGCGCTTTGAGAAGTTTTTTTTAAAAACTTGATCTCATCTGTGCCTCCTTGAGAACCCACCTAGTTCTCAAGTGTTTGCTACCCACTAACTACATGTGCTCATACTCAGCTCAATTCCCCATGCAAGTCAAGAAATAAAAGATGCATATGGTTCGTCACCAAGAAACTTATGCTCAGTTTGGAGATATGGAGCACTCACATTAAAATTCATTGTCTTGGGGCGGCGAGATGGCACGGTTGGTTGGAGCACGAGCTCTCAACAAGGTTGCTGGTTCGAGTCCCACATGGGATGATGGACTGCACCCCCTGCAACTAAAGACTGAAAACGGCGACTGGACTTGGAGCTGAGCTGCGCCCTCCACAACTAGATTGAAGGACAACGACTTGGAGCTGATGGGCCCTGGAGAAACACACTGTCCCCCAACATTCCCCAATAAAAAATTTTTTTTTTAAAGTTCACTGCCATTCTGTCAGTGATTGGGAGTTTGAATCAGGAGATACTCAGATGGTGTGGGGAGGGGTGGCAGGGGCAAGAGGAAAGGCCCCCAGATGGGAGGTAGGCAAACCAGGGTGCAAATTGGAGCTCTTTCCCTTACTAAGTTCCGTGAGACTGTGGGTAAGTCAATTTCTGTCACTGAGCTTTGGTTTCCTAGGCTGTGAAAAAGGAATAATGATGCTTATTACATTAAGTCATAGTGAGAATTAAAGAAAACAATGCATATAAAGTGCCTATCTTGATCGATAATATAAATACCTTCAAAGTGAGGAAATCAACACAGTTTCCCCCTCCTTTAAAACTTATTTTTAATTATGATAAAAATCATAAAATTTGCCATCTTAACCATTTTTAAGTGCATACTCAGTAGTGTTAAATATATTCACATTGTTGTGCAATAAATCGCTAGAACTTTTTTATCTTACAAAACTGAAACTGTACCCATTAAACAATAATTCCCCATTACCCCTCCCCCGTCCCAAGTTCCCGGTAACCACCATTCTACTTTCTGTTTCTATGAACTTGACCACTTTAGATACCTCCTATAAATGGAACCATGCAGTATTTGTCCTTTTGTTTCTAACTTATTTCACTTAACATAATGTCCTCAAGATTCATCCACGTTGTAGCATGTGACAGGATGAGGAATATTCCACTGTGTGTATATACCACATTTTGTTTATCCCTTCATCTTCAAGGGACATTTAGATTGCTTCCACCTCTTAGTGGAACTGTAGATAACACTGCAATGAACATGAATGTGCAAATATCTCTTTGAGGCCCTGCTTTCAATTCTTTTCAATATGTATCTATAAGTGGGATTGCTGGATCATATGGTAGTTCTATTTTTTATTTTTTGAGGAACTTCCATATTGTTTTCTAGTTGCATCATTTTACAATCCCACCAATGATACACAGTAGTTCCAATTTCTCTACATCCTTGCCAACACTTGCTATCTTCTATTTTTTTTCTCTCCTCTTTTTTCAGCTACCCCCCCACCCACTCCGTTCAAGTGGTTGTTTCTCAGTCTAGTTGTGTAGGACACAGCTCCCTGGCCCATGCAGGTAACCTATGGCTGCTGGCCGCAGTCCAGCTCCAGGGAGAGCTGTTGTTCACAATCTTAGCTGTAGAGGGCGCAGCTCACTGGCCCATGTGGGAATCGAACCGTCGACCTCGGCATTAGGAGCACGGTGCTCCAACCCCCTGAGCCATCGGACTAGCCCTCTGTTTCTTTTAAGAGTCTCCATCCTAATGGGGGTGAGGTAAACAAGGTCTCTTTTTTTGCAAAACTATTGGAATTTCTTCTCGCTGCTCCAGCAATGATTCTGATGAGTCTGATTGCAGGATTGACTCAGCATTTGGTCAAAGGAGTGTGTTTTCTCTGTGATCCTTGCAGAGCCAAGCAAAGTTGGGCAGGATGCCAGTGCTTTCGACCTGCTGAGAGCTGTCTACCCATGGCCAGTGGCTGGAGAAGGGCACACAGGAGCTGCAAAGGCAAGCCAAGTCTGCCACTGTATTTGCTTTGGCTAAAAAGATGCCACCAAGGAAATAAGGCATTCTCCAGGGGGGCCAGATCCCCTGAGTGGCCCCTGTCACCCTTTTCAGTGGCCTCTTACTGCTGTTATCTTGCTCCTGACATCTCTTCCAAGGTTACCTTTAGTGAAGAAATAGTTGAGAAGTTTAAAGCCAGAGCTGTTTGGCTCTGCAGAAGGAGCTTTGGGGGAAGGGCCCCCAGGCATGATTGGAGGCCAAGAAAAGAGGCAGCCTACAGCAGAGTGCTGCACAGCTGGGGGAGGCCCCCCGCACTTGGGAAGCTGGATCGAAAGCTCAGGTGCTGCCCAGGAGAAAGAGAAGAGCAGGAGAAAAGTCCAGATAGGAGGCTCTGCAGAAAAAGAGTTATCAGCTGGCTGTTAAGGCTGCAGTTGAACAGGGCTGGCGGTGCTTCCCCAAAAAGAAACAGTGGGTGCAGTGGTTAGATCATGTCTTGTAAAGTCAGATAAGACTTGGGTTCAAACCCGACCTGGCTCCACCATTTATTCCACCACTGTGTGGTCTTGGGCAAACTATGGAAACTCTGAGTATCAGTTTTCTTATCTTTAAAATGGGAACAAAAATGCAACCTCAGTGAGTTGTGAGATCAGTATTGTTTATCAAATAGCTGCTGTTTATTAAGCACCCCTTTTGCCAGGGGCTTTGTCAAGCACCTTCTAAGCACGCAGTATGATATCAGTGGTCAAGAGTAAAGTTTCTTGGGTTTAACAAACCTTGGTTGAAAGTCCAGATCTGCTACATATTAACAGACAAGGCTGTTAACATCCCTGGGCCTCAGTCTGCTCATCTTTAAAATGGGGCTGATAGGGGTGGCCGGTTAGCTCAGTTGGTTAGAGCACGGTGCTCTTAACAACAAGGTTGCTGGTTCGAACCCCACATGGGCCACTGTGAGCTGCGCCCTCCACAACTAGATTGAAACAACTACTTGACTTGGAGCTGATAGGTCCTGGAAAAACACACTTAAATAAATAAAATGTTTAAATAAATAAATAAATAAAATGGGGATGATAAATGGGAATGACAATGCCTGTCTCCCCAAGTTGACACAGGCATCCGTGAGGTATCACGTGGTGCTTTCGTTCAACAAGCGTTCATGGCATGCCTGCTATGTGCCAGCACTATGCTAGGGGGAGGTGGTCAAGGGTGTATTAGATACAACCTTGCCTTCAGGAAGTCATCTTTAATGGACAAGAAAAACATGGAAACTGCTCGTTTTAATATTGATGTGGAGTGGGGAAGGTTGGGGAGCAGTGCTCCCCACAGAGGCAGAGGATTGAAGCTGCCTTTGCAAAGTGACTTTGTGTAAAATAAAGATGGTTCTGATCACAACATGACGGATCTGACGGAGAGGGGGACTTCGTTCCCTCTTGATGCCACCCCTCTTTTTTTCTGGACTCCTGTGGCGGTTGGGCCTGAGAGAAGCCCTGCATTCCTCTTTGTCCGTTCCATCTTCCCAGTGCAAATGGGAGGGGTAGGATGGGTGTCATGAGGCTTCGAACCCATCCTGGTGTCTACCCCAGCCTGGAGAACAGGCTCCATGCACCACGTGAGTGAACAGGTCTGCTGGAGATTTAGCAATCTGGGACAAAGATGCCAGGCAGTGGCGGGGGGGGGGGGGGGGGGGGGGCTGTGGCCCTGGACAAACGCCGGCCTGACGTCTGGGGGCCAGGGAAGAGGGCAATTGTCCTGTCCAAAGGGACTCCCAAGAGACCTATTGACAGCTCAGTCCCTCATGTTCCCTGGAAAAGTGTCCTGCTTCCTATCCGGCTGCGAGCTTGCACGTTGATGGACGTGGGAGAGGGGTGGGAGAGGTGATAGAACTATTTCATGCAGCCCCTCGCCGTCAGTCCAGCACGTGCACGCTGCTTGTGTACAATTACATTCCCGTGTTTTCAGGCTCACAGTCTCCCAATCCCAGGAGTTAACCTGCTCCTGTCACCAGAGATGTGTGTGAGCCTGACAGGGCAAAGGTGGCCAAGATGGTCTCTTGTCAACACAGTCAGAGCAGGAGAGAATAAGAGCTGGGGTGGCTACCCTGGCTGAGCCCAAAGGTAAAAGGACTGGCCCCTGGGAGTGTCACTGACCCTAGCAGTTACACCTAAGAGCACCTGCCTGGGCCAATTCTTCTCCCCCTCATCCAGAGGGAGGCTCCGTGAACCAGCCACCTAGTTTCTCCTCCTCCTCCAAGCCTGTCACCATTTCCACACACAGCAGGGTCTGTGGGGGTGGAGGCTTTTTCCAGACATGTATTTAAGTGAGGAGAGAAAACAAGGCGAGTCGCCCAGGATTTGCCGAGTCAGTAGGCAGGAACGCAACCCAGGAGGCCAAAACTAAGACACTGGTGAGGGTCACCCCGTTCTCCTGAACAGGAGACAGTTTACGGCCCGTGCTGAACACTCTATAATCACGCTTTTGTTTGAGGTCGCCCCTTGATCCCAGGGCATCGGTCTCCTGGTCAGAAGGTAGCAGAGCCCTGATTGTGGGCAGTGAGTAATGGTGACTCAGGGAAATTCACAAGGACACAGGGCACACCCCCACAGTCATCCGGGGACATGCCCTGGTTCCCTCTGTCGGTCAGGGAGCCAGGAGTTCTGGCCCCCATGCTCAAGGAGGAATTTCTGAAGTTTTCTCTGGAACTTTGGCAGAATTCTATGGGATCTTTCAGAGGAAGCATTAGGATTTGGGTTTTTTTTGGGGGGAAATTACTGAAGTTTTTTCACCTTGATATCTGTTTATGAATTAGCTCCTTTTCTCTATTAGCTCCAAAGTGTATTTATCTCTTTATTCCGATGGGACATGTGTTACCGTGTACTCCAGAGAGCAATAAGGACAGTACTAACAATAGCTGCCACTTTTTTCAGCACTTAAAACTGGTCTCTCCATGTATTTTTGTGTTTCATTAAAGCGTTTTCATCAGCCTTCACATGTACCATCGCGTGGGTACCACTAAAGAATACTGCTGACGCATAACAGATCACTGATTCTAAGACTCACCCTGATTGCAGAACTATTAAAATGGGAATCTTAGCATCAATGAAATACAGTAACCAATTCTCAGTTGTCATCCGTGCCTTATGAGTGGGTAAACTGAGGAAGAGGAAGGCTGAGTAAATCCGTTCCAATGTCACATAGCCAGCACGTGGTGGAAATGGCATTTGAACGCAGAGTTGGTTTCCAAAGCCTGTGCTTGGAACCACTGTGCCATATTGCATCTGAGTAAGTGGTGTCTGGCAGGACGGAGGGAAGGACACAAATTAAAAGAGGGAAAGTTGGACCCCACCCTCCACTCCCTCTTCCTCATCACTCCCAGGGCCAGTGTTGATGTCTCTTCCAAAAACTCCTCCTAGATCTCGCTCCTCCTCTCACTCTCAGCCGCTGGCATCCTGGTCCTGTCCTTTCTCACCTCTCTCTTGCGCCTGCTTGGACTACTGCAGTAGCCTCTTAGCTGTCACCCTCCTCCAGGCCCCCTCCAGCCCCCAAAACACACTGGATCAGAGTCATCTTCTTAAAATGTGCATGTATTCTTTTCACTGTTTCAAAACCTCTGAGGGATCCAAGTCCTAGCGAGCGTATGTTTATTCACTCACCTGTTTCAGCACCTATTCTGTGTCAGGTTCTGAAGAGGTAAAGCTGAGCAAACCCCAATGTGGTCCACAGCCATGGTCTCGTGGAGTAGCGGGCAGAAAGGACCCAGTGTGAAAATGCTTCAGTGGGTACATGGCGGGCCTGTGAGAGAAGCACCTGCTCTGGGGACTCAGGGACCACTTTGTGGAGAATGAGTGGGAGTCCATAGGCAAAGAGCAGCAAAGATTCCCAGGCAGAAGGAACAGCATGTGCAAAGGCCCAGAGCTGAGAGAGGTTGGAGCAGAGTGTCAGAAGGGATGTGTCCCAGATGAGTCTGGAAGGACAGGCTTGGGGGGTTGCGGAGAGCTGGGCAGTGCTCTCTCTTACTGGTTCCACCTTATGTTTTCAACCTCTACTTCCTTATTTTCCTCTCTCCACAACATCTCTGTACAGTAGATACTTGTTTGCCAAACAAGCATCTTCCTCTTTACACATCCTTCACAGGGAGCAGCCCTCTGCACAGCAAACTCATCCTTTCAGACCCTCCCCAGTGAAAACACCTGGGACCCTTGAAAGCTCTCTGAGCTGTGAGCCAGGCAGAAGAAGCGTGGAGAACCAGTCTCAGGTTTAACAGGGGGATTTTTGAGCGTTTTGACAAAATCCAACTGAGTAAAAGCCAAAGTTCTTACAAAGGCCTCTAAGACCCTGCACAGTCTGGACCACCCTCACCTCTTTGACCCTATCTTCCACTGCTCTACCCTTTGCCAGCTCTGCTGCAGCTATTCTGGTCTCCTCGCTGGTCCTTAGATACCTCCCCCCTGCATTCCTACCCCAGATCCTTTGCACTTACCGTTTCTGGTACACCTTCCTCCCTTCTCTGCACAGCTCCCTTCTTCATCGTCATCATCATCATATTTTGCTCAAATATCCCCTCAGAGAGGTGCACCCAAACATCCTATTTAAAATTGTAACCCTTACCTCACACTCTTCCCTGCTTTATTTTTCTCCATTGCACTTACCACCTTCAAGAGCTCGTATGATTCACCTTCTTATTTGTTTACTGTCTGTCTTCCCCATGAGAATGTGAGTTCCAGGAGGGCAGGGATTTGGGTCTGCCTGGTTCACTCTGTATCCCCAGCACCTATATCCCAGCACCACAGTGCCTGGCACACAGTAGATGCTCAATAAATATTTGTTGGTTGAATGAATGAATTCTGAGTTCTGACTGTGTGCCAGGCAGGCTCTGCCCTGGGTGCCATGCAGGATGGAGAGCTGAAGGAACAAGGTCTCTGCCCCTTCAAGGGTGCTGGCTGAGCTGGTTCCAGCGGGCATTGAGACAGGTCCCTGACAGCCAGGTGAGTCCTGGGTGAATCACCATTAATGAGATGGTGAGGGCCACGCCAAGCTGCTTCCCACAGGGCGGCTGACAGGTCACTGCCTGTCGCCAGGAAACTCCTCAGTAAAGATTGAATAGGACCCTGGGCTGGGGCTGGAGGAAGTGCCACCTCCCCTCAAGGCACCACCCATTCCTAAGGACTGAGTCGGCTCACCTGGGCTACCCCACCCCCAGGTCTTGGCGAGATGCTGGTTTCTGAGACCTGGCTCTGAGATTTCCTTCCTAAAAGGAGTTTCGCTCACTGCGTCCCACGCCCCTCCCAGGCAGGGCCTGTTTGTCAGCTAGCCCTGTCTGGGTCACTGAGCCTGCAGAAGGAAGGCAGCTGGGCCTGGCAAACCCCAGGGCAACCCTGGGCAGCCCTAGGGAGAGTCAGTTGGCCAGTTGACCAGAGTTAAAGTGTGGGGATAGGATCAGTGGGCTTTGTAAGCCCGACTGGACAGTGTGAAGTGGGCTCCATGGCCATACCCCACTCATCCCAGTGGAGCCTTGGGCCACCAGGGTGCCTTGCAAGATGACCGTCGGGACAGGGCAGCAATTTCCATGAGCCCCCATTTCCTCTGCAGAGTGGGGCAAAGGCTCCTGCCCCATGGCGCTGCAGGGCCGGGATGAGATCATGGGTACACAGAGCGAGGAATGCAGGTGGGTAGCCAGGCCTCCGCCCTGCAGCCCAGGAGATGTGGCCGACTTGGCAGGGCTTGTGGAGGAAGCTGGCCAGGCCGTCCCAGAGTGAGCGTGGCTGGGCCCCCATCCCTCCCTCCCTTCCCATCATGTCAGTGCACTCGAGGCCCTAGGAGGTAGGTCCTCCTGCCGCAGAACCCGAAGAGCCCCTGACTAGGTTGCCTCACCCTAGCCTTCTGTCTGGCTCTGAAACACCTGCTCTTATGTATTCGGGTCACAGTAACGCACCTACAGCTTTCAGCAAATGTATTTGCCAGCCAGTCATCAGATGTCCAAGGGGCACTGCCCAGCTGCCAGGAACAGTGCCCAGTGGATGGATGCAAAGATGGTGAGTCCTGGCCCCCCATCTCAAGGGTTCACAGTCTAGGGAGTGGGTAGCCTTGTAAACACACCGCACGTGAAAACACCAGCAAGACTCATACTTGTGCATAACTACGTAGGGCTCCCAGGGCCCTCAGAGTGGGGAGTGAGGGTGGGGTGACGGGGGCGGGGGGGTGGTTTCCAGCAGAGCCTCATGGAGGAGCTGCAGCTTAAGCAGGGCTATCTTTGTGCTTTGCTGACCAACATATGTCATTTAATCCTTACAACAGCCCTGTGATGCACAGGTATCATCATGCCCATTTTATGGATGACAAAACCAAGATCCAAAGAGGTGAAGTGACTTGCCCGAGGCTTCAGTGATTCTGAGTGGCCCAGGGGCTCATCTGGAATTCCAGTCTCCTGATCCCTCTGCAACAGTCTCCTATCATTCAATTATCCATTCAATAGGTTCACTGAGCACCTACTGTGTACCAGGCAGTGCATTAGGTGTTGGGGATACAGCAGACAAAATAGGCAAAGAATACGGCGCTCATGGAGGCTTTCTTCCAGTGGGCAAGCAGACATTAATCAAATAAATGAGCAGTGATTCTGAAAGAACATGACACAGGATAAGGGAATGAAGAGTGGCCAGGGTGCTATTTTACACAGTGCGCTCAGGGAGTACCTTTCCGAAATAGGTCATATTTGCCTGTGGTTGTGGTTGCTTTTGAGGTGACATTTGAACAGATGAGGCCTGTGGATATCTGAGGAAACGTGCCAGGCAGCGGGAACAGCAAGTGCAAAGGCCCTGAGGCCTGAGGCAGGAGTGTGCTTGGGTGTTCTGAGGAGCAGCAGGTCAGGGAGCTGAGTAAGTAAGGGAGGAAGTGAGGTCAGGGAGGTAATGAGGGTGGGGGAGGCACAGATTCTAAAGGCCTCGTAGGTCATAGTAAGGTCTTTGATTTTACCCCAGTTGAGATGGGATCCATTGGAGGATTTTGAGCTGGGGACTGACCTGATTTCACCTAGGTCTTAAAAGGATCTCTCTCTGGCTGCTGTGGAGAACAGATTCTCATGGGGCAAGAGGTGAGGGTGGGGGGTAGGCAGGGAGGCAATGAGGGGTTACTGAGATCAACCTGGCAGAGATGGGCCAGCTTGGTGTTAGAGGAGTGGGGAGAAGTGGTCGCATTTGAGGTATGTTTTGACAGTAGCCCAACAGCATCTGCAGATAGCCTGAACATGGGGTAAGAGAGAACGTCAGGGGTCAAGACCACCCTGGCTCCAACAGGAGGGCAGCTCTGCCCAGGCTGCATCTGGCCTAAGTGTCACATCCTTCTCCTGGAGCATGGCATGGGACACGGCGCTGCCGGGATGATGTGGCAGCACTGGGCCTTCCTTCTCTCCCTGCGGCTGCTTAGGCCTCCTTATTTCATCTTAAATGTTGTGAATTGGGCCTAGCAGCTGCCACGACCCTCCCATTCTGGGTGGGACCATCAACCCACACAAACTTTTTGGAAAGCGGTTTGTCCATATGTATCAAGAGTCTTAAAACTTTTCATACCCTTTGACCCAGTAAGTTCCTTTCTAGGAAGTTCCCCCAGGGCAAGTCACCTGAAATGCAAACAGTGCTTTGAATATCAAGACCTTCACTTAGATTATTGCGCTGCCCTTAAATTCCTGTGTCCTAAGAGTTTTAATGTCAAAGGACAACACTTATGGTACAATGTCAAGTGGATGTAATATTGTGCACAAGACACCTACATGAGGGAAGAAATAGACTAATAGTGATTCTGAGTGACTGAATCTTGGATTGCTATTTTCTTCTTTATACTTTGCTGCATTGTATTAATGCTCTAAGATGAACATGTGATACCCTCATGATAATTTGATTAAAAAGCAGTATTAAAAAAAGAAAGAGAAGGGAAATGTGAGTTCCCAGAAGCTGAGGAAGCACAGCAGAGGCCAACACAGAGAGGAAAACCAATGACCCATCCCTTCCAGGGAAAGGCAGCGGCCACGTGGAGGGAGGCAGGCCTGGTGCCCCGCCAGCCGCCAGCCGGCCCTGGGCTCACCTCCTCCAGTGGGGCTGCCCAGGGGGCGGGGCTGAGAATTGTGGCAGGAGAGAGCCGAGGCCTCTCTTTCTCCCCAGGCCGTGGGGATGTGTCGCTCCTCCTTGGGCCCCCGCACCCTTCAGAGTTTGCTCTTCATCTCTTCTGCTTGCCTTTCATCTTGCGGGAAGCCGGGTGCTTTTGTGCCATGTGTATAACCTTGTATGTTTCTCCTGATGACTACGAGCATCCCGAGCATCCCGTAACCAGGGATTCTCAAAATGTAGTCCCTAGACCAGCAGCTTCAGTACCACGCAGGAACTCAATAGAAATGCAAATTCACAGGCCCCCAACCCAGACCTACTGAATCTGAAACTCTGGAGAGGGACCAGCAATCTGTTTTAACGAGCCCTCTAGGGCTATAGTTTAAGAACCACTACCTTATGATACAGCCTCACTGTGGTCTATGTTTTACGTGGATTATTTCATTTTACAGATTGCTATGATTCCGATTAACAGACATAGAGAAAAGCTCAGAGAGGTTAAGGGACTTGCCCAAGGTCACACAGCAAGCCAGAGGCAGAGCTGGGACTCTGAGCCCATGCTTTTATTTTAACCTCTGTGCTCTGCAGCTGCCTGCACTTCAGGCTCGCCTGTGGGGTCCAGGTGGGTGCAGGGCATACAGAGTGCCACGGACATGAGTTGAACTGGAGTTTGGGCACGGCGGTGTCAGAGCCCTAGCTGCTCAGTCGAAAGACCAGACTGGCACCCCACGAGACCCAAACAGCCCTGTGGGAGGGAGGCGGGCTCTGTGTGCCTGCTTAGGCCCCTCCAGTAATGACAGCCGGTGGCCATCAGGATGGGCAAACACCGTAGAGGAGGGGTGCAGCGCCACCTGCTGGCCAAAGTTGTCAGTGACGCTGGTGGGTAAATACAGGGCCCCACAGATACGTCTATCTGAGGGACACCATGACAGCTTTGCACGTGTCTCTTCTCGCTGCACATGGGCATACACATCCACACGTGGATGTCTGGGCCTGTGGGCACGTGGGGCTTTCAGCCACACAGCCTGACAGATCGCACTAAATTCATTCATTTATTCACTTAAGCTCTCATCAAATGTTCATTGAGCTATGTCAAGCCCACAGTTGCTGCCCCTTGAGCACCTACAGTCTGCGCCATGGTCAAGAGCATAGGCAGTCACAGGGTGATGTTGGTAAGGGATGCACTCGGTGAGGAGTACACCCGGTGAGGTCATGGAGGCAGCCCCTGACCCATCTGGACTGGGATCGGGAGCAGGGAAGACTCCCCCAGTGAATTCAAGCCCTGTTGGGTCTTATCATATGAGCAGGAGATGTTTGGGCGAAGGAGGCAGAGGCTTATCAGAGCAAAGCTCAGACAGGATGCTAGAGAAGAGAGCTGGGAACCCTGGCAGAAGGTCTTATTTACAGGCTGCAGAGTCTAGACTCTGTCCCCTCCGGCAGTGGGGACCCGTGGGAGGTTTTAAGCAGAGGGGTGCCATGGCCAGCTCTTAGTGCCATGCCATACTGACACATTTGTACTTAGGAGCTGAGTGTTTCTCAGCCCCTTCTGGGGCTGGGCCTTAGCTGTGATTTGTCCCTGTGCACTGTCTCCTCTTGCTGCAGCAGCTGCCCTTGGATGTGTCTGGGACGGGGAGAGTCAGCCCCAGTCCCCAGAGAGAAAGAAGACTATGTCCAGTCTAGAAAAGAATGAAACACACAGCAGTCACTATGAAGCCAGGCATCCCTAGTGCCCAGTAGCTGCCCTTTCTGCAATTCCCTAGGCATTCGAGACGGCTCAGAGGATGTGACCTATTCCAACACATCGTCCCTTGTGCCCACCAGCAGCTCCCAGTTCCCCCTACTGGAGAAACAGTGCCTTTCAGAGGGGATGGGAACTGGGTAAGTGAGTGTTGGTGGGTGGTGAATATAGTAGGGCAATCAAGACCACTGATACAAGGATGATCCTGGTTAGAGGGCTGGTGGTAGAAGGGAGGGAACCCTGGGCAGCTGAGAGGGAGGGGAGCAGCATGAAGACTTCCCAAAGAGAAGGTGCCAGGTGGTACTGAAGAGAAAATGTAGGCAGCTTCATAATTCTGTTTGTGAGCTTAGCAGAAGACCATGACTCTGTCAATGGCTGGTTTTCCACCAGCCGGCCCCTGGCCTGGCCTCTGGCCTGGCCTCCGGCCTGCGGTTTTCCTCAGTAGAACAGCGGTGGCAGCTTCCGAGAAACCCCACCAAGACTTTCCTGTCAGGGCAACTCCAAGTTCCTCTTATTGAGGAAGGGGAAGTGGTGGAGTTTCTCCTAAGGACTTTCAGTTTCTTTCTAAGAAGGTGGAGTGTCTCAACACCAGGGCCTTTGGCAGAGCCAGGTATTAAAGGGAGAGAGCTGCAACTTCAGGGGCTCCCACACCTCAGTTCCAACCAAAGCTCATTTGTTGGTTCCTATGGTGGACATTCCAGAAGAGGAAACAAGATGTGTGTGTTTTGCAGGCCCTTTCTCACGCTCCATCCTTTCTTCCTCCTCCAGGGACACAACCCCTAAACTCCCCTCCCCATCCCCACCAACAAGGGACATCCCAGGTAGAAACCTTGCTTCCTCAACCCTCAAAGCCAACCTCTTCTGAGTCCTGCTTCCTCAGGGCTCTGCTGGGCCACTGAAAATCTAACCCAAATGAAGAACTGACAGGCGACACCGGCTTCGTGCACATTCTGGCCCAGTGGATGTGCCCATTTTGGAGGCCCAAAGCTTCTGGAGGACAAATTTTGGGAGGCCAAAGAAGTGAGAAGATGCCTTTTTAAGAAGACCCACTGGCTTGGTGGTAAAGTAAAACTCCTCACATTATTAGAACAATAGCCACCATTGATGTAAGTGCTTACGGTATACCGGGCACCCCGCCAAGTATTTTGCGTTAATGTCCTCTTCTCACAACTGAGGCCATGACAGAGATACAATCGTTATCCCTCATGTCAAGCACCCTGACCAGCTCACACAGCCCGAGAGCCCCTTTCCCAGTAGACTTTTTCTCAGAAAGGCGGGGAAGGAAGAATATCTGCCCTCAGAGGAGAGGGTTGAGAAGGTCTGGTCTCTGATATCCCCATGATTCTCAAAGCAGCTGTGCCTGTCTGCGAGGTGGAGAGCGAGCAATGAAAGAAAGCCGTCTGTGCAGCACTGACCTGGCCAGGGCCCTCCCCCAGGCATTAGGAACTCCCCTAGTCTCTTCTAGTTTCTTCTCCGGGCATTGTTTTCGGGTTTCTGCTGTGCCAGCACATGCATGCGCTGTGGGGACAGTGGGGGGATTCCCCTAAACTGTGATTCTGTTCCATTCAAAACATTTGCCTAGAGGTCCACAACTGTGTGACTCATGCACTGTTGAGGTGGCAAGAAACCTCACAGCTGCAGGTTGGAGGGGACTGACCCAAACAAAAGGGGACACTCAGAGAGTGGTCAGGCTTAGTAAATAAAAACACAGGGTACCCTGTTAAATTTGAATTCCAGATAAGCAACATTTAGGATATCCTTAAACTGGAAAAAAAAAATTGTTGTTTATCTGAAATTCAAATTTAACTGGACATCCTATTTTTTTTTTTTTTTTAAATTGGGGAAGGGGAACAGGACTTTATTGGGGAACAGTGTATACTTCCAGGACTCTTTTTCCAAGTCAAGTTGTTGTCCTTTCAATTTTAGTTGTGGAGGGCGCAGCTCAGCTCCAGGTCCAGTTGCCGTTGCTAGTTGCAAGGAGCGCAGCCCACCATCCCTTGCGGGACTCGAGGATTTGAACTGGCAACCTTGTGGTTGAGAGCGCACTGGCCCATGTGGGAATCGAACCGGCAGCCTTCGGAGTTAGGAACACAGAGCTCCAACTGCCTGAGCCTCCGGGCCAGCCTCCATCCTATTTTGTTTCGTATCTGGCGACTTAGACACTCAGCATGTAGGGCAAAGCTCCAGCCTTCTCCAAGGTTACATTGGGGTGCCACGGAGAGAGACAGGCAGGCCAGGAGAAAACCACTGACCTGAGATGGAAACAAACCTGGGGGTTTTCAATGGTCAGAGACAGGTGGAAACACTCTGGCTCAACTGTTCCTCCTGAGCCATCTCAAAGGCCCAGGCTCAACCTAGGGCAGAGTTCCGTGTTCAAATTCCACAAAAAATACATGGGTGCTCCTGAAGCAGACCCTTCTTCCTTTGGGCCTCAATTTTCTCGTCTGTGTAATGGGGAAGAGTTTTGGATTCTATGATGGATAAGGACTCGCCTAGCCCTTGGCATTTCTGGCCTGTGGGAAATCTGCTGGAAGCAAGAGAAGGTGAGAAGTGACCATGGGGCAGCTTTAGAGGAGAAGGGGGCAGTTTTACTGGGAAAAGTTCTGCCCCTCCTCCCTACACACTAAAAGGGGGTTAGTGCTTGGTGGGCTCCTCTTGGGTCAGGTGCATGTTGGACCTCCTTGAAAGGGGCCCTGGGGATAAGCCACAGCTGGGTCACGCGGTGCCTGGGGCCACCAGCTTTTCAAACACTCATGGAAACAAATGCCTGAGCCACAGTAGGGGATCACTATCACTCCAAAATTAGAAAAGTATATTGTAACGATGTAATGGTTAACCATCTACAAAATGTTGACTAGAGGATTGCAACTCAACTCCTATAGTTATGTAAATTTTATGCGATGTGGTGTGTGGGTTCGTTTGAATATATTTGAAGGCTGTGGCCTCTGAGACAGTAAGCGCCTTTAGGCCCCACAAAACAATCCTGGGGATGTGGAGGCAGTGAATTCCCTCCAGACCAGAAACCATATTCGAGTCTGATGGAGTGGGAGTGAACCTTAGCAATCAGAATCTCTGGGGGTAGAAATGTGGGGGGCCCTGGGAGGCAGGGAAGGCCCCCTCTGAGAAGATATCAGGGTCCCAGATGGCCCTGGAGAGGGGACTGGAGAGACGGGGCAGAGACCTCGAGCAGGCTGCAGTCTTGACAGAGCTGGAGGCCACTTCGTCTGCTAAGGCCGGGAGCTCCTCAGGCTGGGATCCAGGCTTGACTGCCACCGGGGAAGGGAAGGGCCAGGGAATGCTAACTCGGGGGCTGCTGGGAGGGCACCTCGGGGCTGGGGGCACCTAAGTCCCCGTAATCACCATCAGCTCCGTACCTCTGAGTCACCACCAGATGACAATAGGCTTTGCTGTGAACAATGGACATTTTCTCAATCTTACGTAAAAGTGTAGTATTTCTAGGAAACTTGGTGTATTGCTTTGCTCGGGCTGCCACAACCAAGTGCTGCTGTCTGGGTGGCTTAAACAGCAGACATTTATTTTCTCACAATCCTGGAGGCTAGAATCTGAGGCCAAGATGTTGGCAGGGTTGGTTTCTGCCGAGGTCTCTCTCTTTGTCTTCAGGTGGCCGTCCCCCATGCCTGTCTGTGTCCTAAGGTCCTCTTCTTATAAGGACCTATTAGATGAGGGACCACAGCAGTGACTCATTTTACCTGTATGACCTCTTTAAAGGCCCTATTTCCAAATATAGTCACATTCTGAGGTACTGGGGGGGCTAGGACAGCAACATATGATTTTGGGGGGACACGATTCAGCCCATAACACTTGGTGATTTTAAACCTACAATGGAAAGTAAAACAGTGTGCAGGCTTTGGAAATTCAAGTTGGAGACTGGCCTCAAGACTGCTCCTCAGAAACAGCCACCTTCCTAGAAATCCTGGAGCCTCGCCTGCCTGTTAGGCTTGATCAGGGGTAGTTTAGGAATGGAGCCTCTGGATACGGTACCCACTGGCCAGCGGGCTGGGAGGGGGATCAACATCGTGACCAAAATGCTGGAACTTTATTAGAACAGGAAGGGCAGCTCTCTCTACCCAACAAAGTTCTGGTCATCTTTGTCCTTGAAAAACTGGCATCTTTATAAAAACAAACCCAAAGGGGGTTATGTTTTTTCTTTTTTTAAGATTTTATTGGGGAAGGGGAACAGGACTTTATTGGGGAACAGTGTGCACTTCCAGGACTTTTTTCCAAGTCAAGTTGTTGTCCTTTCAGTCTTAGTTGTGGAGGGTGCAGCTCAACTCCAGGTCCAGTCGCCGTTTTCTAGTTGCAGGGGGCACAGCCCACCATCGAACTGGCAACCTTGTGGTTGAGAGGACGCGCTCCAACCAACCGAGCCATTCGGGAGCTCAGCTGCAGCTCAGCAGCAGCTCAGCTCAAGGTGACGTGTTCAATCTTAGTTGCAGGGAGCGCTGCCCACCATCCCTTACGGGACTCAAGGAATTGAACTGGCAACCTTGTGGCTGAGAGCCCACTGGCCCATGTGGGAATCTAACTGGCAGCCTTCGGAGTTAGGAGCATGGAGCTCTAACCACCTGAGCCACCGGGCCAGCCCAAAACTGGCATCTTTAAAAACAGTTTCAAATTCTCTACCTGGAGCTGCTATTTATAGGATCATCCATAAATTCTTTTAAAAAAAAGAGAGACAAACTTTCAGCGCTTGTGTTTTTACACAAGTAACACGTTTATTTTTTAAAACATACATGGAAAGTAAAATAAAATTAACAATAATCTGACCTCCCAGAGATAATCACTGTTAACATTTTGGTTTCTATCTCTAGCTGTATCTCTCCATGTGTCTTAAGTCACATTTTCATCTACATTTATATGGTTAACTTTACTTTAAAGATAAGATTATACCATACCATTTCATAACTTCTCATAGCTAAATCTTTGTCATGATTACTTACTGATGATAAATTCCTAGAAGTGAAATATCTGCATTGAAGGAAGCACTATTTAAAAATTTTAAACTTTATTTTTGACTAGATAATATATTCTCGAGGTTCAAAATTTAAAAGGCATCTTCCCACCTCTGTTTGCAAATCACATAGTTTTCCTCTCCAGAGGCAATCACCATTACCAATGTCTTATGCTCTTCCCAGAGATATTTTGCATATATATATAATATATATTATATATAATATATATTATATGTATATAGTGTATGTATATACATATATGTAAAATATATGTATTCTCCATAACTATGCATATGTACATATGTATGTCTATATGTATATACATAATTTTTTTCATAGATGGCAGTATCCTTTATATACTATTCTGCATTTTGCAATTTTCACTTAAATTGTCTTGGAGAGTTTTCCATGTCAGTACATAAAGAGCTTCTTCATTTTTTTAAACAACTGTACAGCATTTCATTATATGCACATACTGTAATATATTTAAATAGTCCCCTATTGATGGATATATAGGTTGTGTAATAATTATATATGACTATAACAAATTAACCTGAAGTATAGTGACATAAAACAACAATAAAATTTGATTTTCTCTTATGGTTTCTGTTGGTCAGAAATTTGAGAAGGACTCAGCTGGGCAGTTTCCACTTGGCGTCTCTACGGGGCTGCAGTCATCTGAAGACTCAACTGGGCCTGGAGGATCGAGTTCTAAGTTTACTCACTCATATAGCTGGCAAGTTGGTGTGGGTTGTAGGCTGGGAGCCTCAGTTTGTCTTCACAGAGCTGCTTGGGTGTCCTCATGAAATAAATGGTGGCTGGCTTTCACAGTGTGAATTATCCAACAGGCCAAGATGGAAGCTGCAATGCCTTTTATAACCTAGCCTTGGAAATCACACACCTTTGCTTCCACTGTATTCTATTGGTTGTGGCAACTACAAAATCTGTCTAGGTTCAAGAGGAGGGAATAGATCCTACCTCTCCATGGAGGATTACCAACATCACATTGTAAGAAAAGTATGGGAAATGGGATATATTGGTGCTTCCATCTTTAGAATATATAACTTGCCATAGGTCATTTGCAATATTTTGCTATTATGAAAAAATGTGTGTAAGTACATTTTTGAGACCTTTGATACGTATTACCAAATCCCCTCTAGAAAGTTGTACCAATTTAGATTCCCACCAGTGGTGACTGAGAAAGTCCATTTCTCCACATTCTTACTACTACTAAGTTTATCTTTCAAAAATCTTTGCCAGTTTGTTATGCAAGAAATGGTATTTTAATGTCTTAAGAAAATTCCTTCTAAGAAAGTAGAAGACCTAAATTTGAGTATCAGCACGTATATTTGTTTGCTACTTCTGCCATAACAAAAACATCACAAACTCGGTGGCTTAAACAACACAAATTTATTTTCTCATAATTCTGCAGCCTGGAAGTCCATGATCAAGGTGTCAGCAGGTTTGGTTTCTCCTGAGGCCTCTCTCTTTGGCTTGTAGACAGCCACCTTCTTGCTGTGTCCTCATATGGCCTTTTCTCTGTGTATATCCTCTTGGATTAAGGCCCACTCTTATGACCTCATTTAACCTTAATTACCTCTTTAAAGGCCTTGTCTCCAAATACATTAACATGAGAGGTTAGGGCTTCAACATGTGAATGTTGGGGGACACAATTCAGTCCATAATAGCTTCCATACTGACTTGCTGAGCAATCTTGGGGTAGTCACATATATTTCTGTGCCTCAGTTTTCTCATCTGTTTAATGGAAATATGCCACATTCCCTCTTCCTTTTCCTCACTGGATTGTCATGACAATTAAATTAGATAGTACATGTGAAAGTGTTCTAGATAATATAATTATTAACACATAAGATATTTGTAATTCTGTGTCTCACAATTCTGAGTTTGCCTATCACGAGAGACCCTTTGTAGACTGGGCAGTAAATTTATAGGGTAGAGGGATGTATCAGTTATCTGTCACTATGTAACAAACCATCCCTAAATTTAATGACTTAAAACAATGATCTATTATTTCTTGCAGGTTTGTGAGTTGGCTGGATGGTTCTTCTGCTAGTCTTATTCATGTAGCTACAGTCCGCTGACATCTCAGCTCAGTTGGAATGCTTAGGCTTTTCTCTCCCTGTAGTCTTTCATGCTGGGCTTCTTTACACGATGATAGAAACATTCCAAAAGAGAGAAAGCGGGAGCCCAGACTCAGAAGTTGCACAATATCACTTCTGCCATATCCTATTGGTCAAAGCAAGTCCCAAGGCCAACCCACACTCAAGGGAAGGTGACATAGATTCCACCTTGTGATAGCAGAGTCCATTGTAAAGGGGCATGGATGCAGGAATGAGGTAATTCTGTTGGGGGGCATTATTGTAACAATTCTCCATGAGGATAGTGTACAAAGTCCATACTCTGGGACAGCATGCCCCACACATGTACCCAGAGACCAATGAACTTTGCTTTCACTCTTGGCAATGACCTGCTGTCTCTAAACTTGTCCCTAATTCCATTCTCATCCAGTCTAGCTCAGAAGCTCTGCCTCTTGACTGTGTCTCTGGCTTGGGGCCTGGTTTATGCCTTTGGCCTTGCCAATGCATCTGAGGACTTTGTGATTTGGATTACCCTGCTAGCTTTCCCGATCCTAACTGGCCCCTCCCTCCCCTGCTTCCTGGAACTCACAGCCCAGCCCTGCCCAGCCCTCTCAGCTGCCCTCTGGCAGGGGAGTTCACACAGCACCAGCAGATTCTCTCCACCAATTTCTCAGGAAAACTGCTTAATACACCTGAAAATACAAAATGCTTTGTTCCCCTTTGATTCACCCCAATCTAATAAGCTCCAGTAATTGAGGCCTTTGAGAAATTCTACAATTTATACTCCAAATTTTAGTCGACTTTTGTCCTGGAGTTATTGGAACTATAAACCCATGATGTTGTTATTGATAAGAGCTATAAAAGGAAAAGGTAATACAATAACACAGAATGCTTCATTGGGTGGGCTGTCAAAAAGTTGTATGCGTTACATTTTTCTAATTGAATAGTGTTTTTTTGATATAGTAGAAGAACTTGCTACCTGAGGACCCTCAAGGGGCTGTAAAGCAGAGTATTGAATTATTTGGTAATAAAAATTTGGAATTTTTATAAACCAATTTTTTTGTAAGGGGCAGCTTTTTGGTAAAAATGTTAATTTGCTAATTATTAAAATGATTCTAGTGTTGTAAGATGTATTAAGTGAAAAAAACAAGGTGTACAACAATTGCATAGTTAAGTACCTTTTGTGTAAAAAGGGGAGAAAATATACACTATAAAACCACAACATTGTGTGTGTGTGGTTTTGTGTGTGTGTGTGTGTGTGTGTGTGTGTGTGTGTGTGTGAGCGTGCGCACGCATATCTCCTTTCTTTGGAAATATCTGTAAGAAACCAGTAATGTTGACTTTCAGGAGAAAAAAGTGGACATCTGACAGCAGTATGGGAGGGAGATTTTTCGGTTTATCCTTTGTACCTTTTGGATTTTGTACCAAAAACACATCAATATTGTGGGGGCAGTTATGCTGGGTGGGGGCACAAGGGAGCCATCCAGGGTGCTGGAAACGTTTTGGGTCTTGCTAGTGTGGGTTGTGTGGGTGAACACATGTGAAAAGTCATCATTCCATACACTTAAGATCTGTGCACTTTGTTATAAGTTACTCTTTTAACAAAGTGATGTCTTTTTTACATTAAAGATTTTATTGCTATATTTAATATTTATACTAAATCAAGGAAAACATTCATCTTTTCACCATTTAACAGGTAACATAAAATGCTTAATTTATTTTAAGTTAATTATATAACATAAAATATGATTTTTCGGCAAATAGATTTTAAAATGACTTACATCATGTTTGAATTAGGGCCTAAATATTTATGAAACCATAGACTAAATTTAACTATGTGTTCTGGCAGAAAGCAATGTCTTTTAATGAAAAAAATTAAATATATTAAAAAATAATGTTTTAAAAAGAAAAATAAAATCAGACCAGGATTTATTGCCTTGCTCCACAAAAGTAGATGTGTTTCTGAAAAGTTTACTTAAGCCAGTTTCTATAAAGTGAGGCATAATTTCCAATTGGCCTCCATTATAATGTCTAAGATGTGTTTGTGTACTCATTCCAGTGCTGGTCCTGATCTGCGTGTTAGAAGCCTGCTAGCAGGGTGGCTGGATGGCTCAGGTGGTTAGAGCGCGATCTCTGAACAACAGGGTTGCCAGTTCAATTCCCACATGGGCCAGTGAGCTGTGTCCTCCATAACTAGATTGAAGACAACGAGCTGCCACAGAGCTTCCAGAGGGGTGGCCAAATGGCTCGGTTGTTTAGAGCGCGAGTTCTTAACAACAAGATTGCCAGTTGAATTCCCGCATGTGATGGTGGGCTGCGCCCCCTGCAACTAAAGATTGAAAATGGCAACTGGACTTGGAGCTGAGCTGCGCCCTCCACAACTAGACTGAAGGACAACAACTGATGGGTTCTGGAAAAACACACTGTTTTCCAATATTCCCCAATAATAATTTTTTTAAAAGTAATTGTGGTTTAAAAAAAAAGCAAAGAAAGCCTGCTAGGGCAACCTTCCCTCCCACCCTATGAGTCTGGATGTGATGATAGTGAGAGTAGGGGAGAGTAGGGGAGAGGCGATTAGCTCCATGAAAGCTTGAGAAATAAAAGCCCAGAGAAAGAAAAGCACAGTGAAGGAGGGAGGAAAAGAAGTCACTCTGAGGCATCCACAACGGGAGGCGGGAGGGGCTGCTGTGCGCACCACACATCGGTACAACTGAGGCAGACAAAGAACCCTTCTTAGAGCCAAGAGAGAAAATGAAAATTGGAAAACAGAACCATTTACTAACAATCCATTCATTTGCGGAGCATTTCACCATTTTCAAAGCCCTCATATACCCATCATATCATTTGACCTGAAACAATCATATGAATGGACAGGGCACGTGTTGGTCACCCCATTTTAAGAATAAGGAAGGAAGCTGAAGCCTAGAGAGAGAAGTCAGAAGGAGATGACAGAGCCCAGACTCAAACCCGTGTTTTCAAATTCTAAATCCGACGTGTTTATTGCTGCTTCCCAGAGAAGTCACAGAGCATCTTGAGTCAGCTCTGGCTTCCCCAATTTCTAGCTGTGTGATTTGGGGCAAGTCACTGAATCTCTCTGTCCTGAATCTGTCATCTGTACACGGGAGCTGGTGTGAGGATGAAATGAGCCGATGCATGGAAAGCACCTATTAAGTGCTCATTAAAAGTTAGTTCTTGTTTTTATTCCCAGAGATCAAGAGAGACATGAGGAGAACGGCCAAGATGAGAAATAAGAGAATCGTGGCGAGAAGGGGCTGAGGAGAAAAATTCAGAGGCAGACATGGTTCCAGCATGTCAGTGCACGGCTCCTGCCCAGCCAGTGAGTACAGGAAGGGGGTGACTAGGCAGAGGCCAGGGTCAGGTCAGAGCACCAGTGGGAAGTTGCCTCACCCCCACCTTGGCCTTCAACCTGCAGAAGCTCACTGTTTGCATGGGCTTACGGCCAGCTGGCAGCTGGCCCAGGACAGAGCGTGAGTGAGGCCTGGCAGGGGAGAAAAGAGAGGGAAAAGGCCTTTGGGCCACCTTTGATGGGGGCTCATGGTCTGGTTGTAAGCTCAAGATGTGGACGGGGGTGCTGAGGGGGCCTCACTCCTCAGAAGACCAGACTCAGTGTACAGGGGTGTGCTGGTGAAAATGAACAACCAGCTCTTGTTGGGGGTGAAGGTCAGTGCTGGAGAAGGGGCAGGCATGACAGTTCTATGATTTCACCAGTGTAGCCATAGCAATAATTGAGACGTACAAGGTGACCACCTTGCTGCATCTCAGCTGCACAATTCATTGGGTCGGTCTCAGTACTTTAGTGAGGAGGGACTGTGGGCCACATTCTGGGAAATAGCAGAGAGCAGAAACAAAGTCTCTGCCCTCTAGGAATTGACATTTCTAGTGGTGGAGACAGATACTAATCAAATAAACACAAACTAGGTGAAGCAGCATGATGCCAGTGAGATCGTGGTAAAGCAAAGCAGAGTCGGAACAGAGTGGCAAGGTGCACTAGATAAGGCAGGTGGTCAGGGAGCCTCTCCAAAGAGGAGCATTGAGGCAGAGACCTGAGTGAGGTGAGGGAGGGTGCCAGGCGGATTTCTGGGGGAAAGAGTGTCCAGGCTGAAGGAACAGCAGGTGCAAAGTTTCTCAGGTGGAGTATGCTGAGTGAGAGGGGTCAGATGGGGCACAGGAAGGAAGGTGTGAGCTCTGAAAGGCAGCCGAGGGCTAGATCACAAAAGTCATGGTGGATTGTGGGAGGGAGGCATCAGATGGACTTCTGAGATGCCCCTGAAGAGTTAGGACCAGGACCCTGGATTAGGGTCTCAGATGGAAAAGAACTCCTTTGTGGGTTGTTTGGAGAACGACCATGAGGGGGCAAGTGTAGTAGCCAGGAGAGCCACTCGTGCAGTCATCCGAGAGAGAGGTTGGTGGCTTGGACCAGAGTGGTGAGAGAAGTGACGAGGGTCTCCAGTTGAGATATATCCTGAAGGTAAAAGTAACTAGACTTGCTGCTGGAACAAATTATTCCAGGAATGTAGCTATAGAAAGAGCATAGCTAGTAACAACTCCAGGCTACTGAATTCCTCCTGTGGGCCAGGAACTTTCCCTGCATTATCTTGTTTGGTTTCCCCACAAGATCTGCAAGAGGGAATTGCTCAATCTATTTACGAAAAATAAATGGAGGCTCAGAGAGGCTGAGTGATGTGCCCCACATCCCACAGCAGGCCCACAACAAAGCTGGGATTTGAGCCTTTCGGATGGTCATAGGTACCCTTCCCAGCATACCAGCTACCCTTGGGACTTTGGAAGGATTAGGATACTGCCTGGCACATAGTAGGTGCTTGCATGATTATTTGCTATTTGCAAAATATTTACTATTAAAAGTCATTATTTCTTTACATTCATGAACTCCCCCCAGCTTTACTGAGGTATAACTGATAAATAAAAATTGTATAGGTTAAAGATGTACAATGTGATGGTTTTGATGCATTCATAAACTTTGAAAAGGTTGTAAATACTACACACCCACCAGAATGGCTAAAATTAAAAACAGACAAAACAAAACAAACAACTCCTGGCCCTGCCAATTGCTGGCACGGATGTGAGCAATGGGAACGCTCATCACTGCTGATGGGATGAAAAATGGTACAGCCACCTTGGAAGACAGATTCTGAGAAAGCTAATCATATGTTTACCATACGTCCCAGTGATCTAGTTCTCGGTATTTACCCAGAGAAATGAAAATGCACGCTCCACAAAAACCTGAATATGGGTGTTTATAGTTCATAGCAGCATCATTCATAACTGCCCCAAACGGGAAATAACCCAAATGTCCCTCAGCTGGAAAATGGGTAAACAAACTGGTACATCCATACAAGGGAGTACTACTCGGCAATGAAAAAGAACAAACTACTGATCCATACAACAACGTAGATGAGCCCCGTAGCCGAATAAAAGCAGACAGACTCGCAAGGCTACTTACTGTACGATTCCATATATATGACATTCTGGAAAAGACAAAACTATAGGAAGGAGAACATATCAATGGTTGCCAAGGGCCAGGGGGTGAGGGGAGGAGGGGACAGCAAAAGGGCAGCAGGGAGAAACTTTTGGGGGCACAGAGCTATTCTGCCTTGATTGTGGTGGTGTTTCCAGGGCTCACAGTACTTTTGCCCAAACTCAGTACTATACCATAAAGGGTGAATTTTACTGTGTGTAAATTATCCTTCATTAAACCTAACTCACGCAGAGCCATAGTAAGGCCACTTTCCATGCCCCGACATAGACTACCCCCTGCCTGGGAACCTTTGGGGACCAGAATCAGGGCTCCTAGGCTCAATAGTTATCCTGCCCTTACGGAGGGGGTTACCCAACAGCATCACCGGTGAGCTTTCAAATGCTGATATCATGGCCCCCGCCTAACTCAGGGGCTCTGATTGAATGGGCTTGGGGTGCAGCTTGGGCATTGGGACTTTTTCAAAAGCTTCCCAGGTAATTCTAATGACCTAGACACTGAGCTCCCTAGAAGCAGGGACTATGATCTACTCAACTTTGTATCTCCAGAGTCCCCATAAATATGTGCATTGCAGCACACAGAGGCAGACAGCGTGATGTGAAAGAGCTGATAACTGTGAACACCTATAATAATCACACGTGGCTGCCTCTGTTCTGAGAGCTGGACATGTATTCATTTAGTTGACCTCCACTCCCCAGGGAGGTAGGAGCGCGGTTGTGCCCGTTTGACAGATGAGGAAACCTCGGCTCAGTAGTGAAGTCTTGCCCAAGACAACATAGCCAGCAAGTGGCAGAGCTGCATGGTGGCCTGGAGCCACTAACCACTGGGAGATACTGCCCCCCCCCCCAGCGCCGGCTGCACTAGATGGGCCTGGTTTGAATCTGGGTTCACTACCTACAGGCTAGGGGGCCATGGACAAGTTATTTAGCTTTGCTTGGTTTCACTTTCCTCATCTGTAAAATGTGGACCCTTGAACTGATGTTACAGAAGGAAATGACATAAGTGCTTCCTGCATAGTAAGATACTCAATGCTAGCAATGATAGATATAGGAAGAATGAATGAATGAATGAATGAATGAATGAATGAATGAATGAATGCTGTTCCCAGAGCCCCAGGGTGCTGGCAGCAGGAACAGCTCCTGGGAAAAGAATTTCCCTGGGAAGAGAATTCCCCCAGGAGGGAAAGCAGGGAGAGGCAAGGTCTTCCTGCTGACTTGGGGTCTGCCAGGCCCTCCAGAGATGCCCCCACTTTGGCATCGGCCAGCCTTCCCCCCACACAAACTCCCCTCCAGGGGGAGCCACCAGACTTCTGGGGGAGCCTCCAGACTTTCAGATATAAGTACCTTGAGTAATAAAACTTTGAAGCCCTTAGTCTTCACTGCCTAACGCAGCCTGAGCCTGGGATGCAGTGTCACTGGGTGAGCGCATCCAGGATGAGGTACTGCCAGGGATGTGGGGAGCTCCCCTGGGTCACACAGGCCCCTTTTGAGCTCCCAGGAGAAGAGCCCCGAGGACAGCACCCTCTCAGTGTCCATAGCTTTCCTGTGGGACCCTGGGTACTGCAGGTCCAGCTCTGCTCTGCCCCTGGTCACTTCTCATCTCTGTGTCTCCACACTGGTTCGTGGAATAGTAAGTGACCCCTTCCTGTGGGGTGCGTCCCAGTGGCTCCTGGGGCACACAGCCTCTGGGCTCTGGTACTGATGCTCTAGTGACCTCACATGGTGGCAGGTTAGGCTGCCCGGGCAGGGCAGGTGAGTCTTCCTCTGTTCTTCCTTCATTTCCCCCCTAATACAGGAAAGGCACTTTTGTTCTCACGATTCTAGAAATAATACCTGATACTGAAAAAAAATTCAAACACCACAGAAGCATCTAAAGAAGGAAGCAAAACAACCACTCCCGAAGTGTGTTGTATACCCTTTTAGGCAGTACAGATATAAAATGTTCTCATCCAAGCAGGACCGGAACTTTCCACAGCTTAGTGGTTCGCAATGCTGCCTCTTCTCCCCCAGTTGATGTGACCACAAGCAAATTACTCAACCTTCGGCGCCTCAGTTTACTCATCTGTAAAATGAGGGTCCAAATATAGTATCTATTTCTAATATTAAGAATGACATGAAATAATCTCCACTAAAGCCTTAGGACAGGGCTTGACACACAGTGAGTGTTTAGATGTCAGCTCCTTCTGTACTTACTACTCACTTAACACCTCACGGGTGTCTTCCCACGTCCACACACTAAGATCTAAGTCTTCTTGTCGAACAGCCGCACGGCTCTCTGCTGCGTGGTTCCTAGGAGTTTCCTCTCTATGGGCATAAGCTCATTTAATGGGTCTCCTTTGCATGGTTATTTGTGTAGTTTCCAACTTGGGGGACTGTTGGAAACAATATGCACACATCTTGTCACACTGGCCAGTCTGTCCTTGGGGTAATTTCTCAGAATTTTAACTGTAGGTGAAAGGGTAAGAATGTAGTTAGAGTCGGTGCGTGCACCGTTAAAAGGCGGGACAGGGTGCAGTCCTTGGACCTCTTCCTTCACCTGTCTCACACGCTTTAAACCCCGTCTCTGGGATGATGGCTCTCGTATCTCCAGCCCAGCCCAGACCTGGTGCTTGAGCTCAGATACCCAACTAGTGGATGTGGTGTGAGAGGCTCTCAGCTGTGACTTGTCCATGTCAGAGCTCCTGACAGGCTGCTGCTCCCCCACCTGCCTTTCCACGGCCTTCTCTTCTTGGTCAGCGGCAGCTCCATCCCCCATGTCATCAGGTCAAGAGGCCTGGATGTCACCGCTGGCTCCTCCTTCTCGCCCATCACATTCACTCTGTAATGGAATCTCTTCCACTCTATCTTGAAAATAGATCCAGAATCTTGTCCCTTCCCACCACCTTCACTGCTTCAGCCGGATGGAAGCCACCACCTCTCTCACCTGGATGGTTGCAATAGCCTCTAAACTGCTTCTACCCTCACCCCTTTCAGTGAGGGTGAGGCAGGAGAGTTTGTTAAAACAAATCAGATCCCCCCAACAACCCCCTTACTCAGCCCTCAGCCTCCCTTCTGCCTCCCCCAACCCCTACCCTTAGTTTAGTGATGACCTGACGTCTTCTCCGATCTCCTTTCTGCCTACTCTGCTCCAGCCACACTTACCTCCTCACTGCTCCTTGCACGCACCAGGCAGGCCCCCACCTCAGGACCTTGGGACGGCTGTTCCCTCCACCTGGAATACTCTTCCCCCAGATACCTGCGTAGCTCCCCCCCTTCTTTCTTTCCTTGAGGTTGTTTTTCAAACATCGACTTCTCAGCGAGGCCTTCTTTGATGTTCCTTTTAAATGCACACACACACCATTCTCCCTCATTCCCTTTCTTGCTTTTTCTTCTTTCACGAGGGTGACTAACTATCCTGGTTTACCTCGAACTGACCCAGGGTTTCCTGGGACTTTCAGTTTTAAAACCAGGAAAGTCCAGTTTTAGGACTTTGGTTTGTCACCATATTTAAGCACTTATCACATCTGATGTGTGCTATGTTTTGCATACTTATTTCGTCGATTATCTCCCCTACTAGCACATAAACTCCATGAAGGCAGAAATTTTTGTTTGTCTCGTTGACTGCTGTGTCCCCAGTACAGGAACTGCATTTGGCTCCTAGAAGATGCTCAACAGATATTTGTTGAATGAAAGGATAAACTCATGGGCAGCCTGGTGCCCAGAGATTGTGCCAATGAGGTTTTCCTGGGCTTTTAAAAACACCCTATAGGAAGGAGGTAGCCTCAGGTTGGGGGCAGGCGAACTGTGGGGACTGGAGGGGGCAAAGATCTATGACTTGTCCATTTTGCCTTCCTCAAGGGCAGAGCCCAGCTGTGTCTGGACCTGATGGAAGCCGCTTGGGGTGTCAGGGCCCAGGCTGGGGCCACTGCAGGTGGCCTGCTGACTACTGCCACCCCCTGGTGGTCCCTTATGAAAAAGCAGCCTCACCCACCAGCTAGGGAACCAAAGAAAGGTGCTCTTGCCCTCCCTTCCTCCTCCCACCTCCTCCCTCCTGCTTTCCCGCCTTTTCTTCTCTCATTCCTTCCTTTTCCTCTCCCTGTTGACTGCCCTCTCTGCTTGCCCTACTGCTCTGCTACCTGATGGAAAGAGCTTTGACCTTAGTGCACCGGTTTAAAATAAAACCTGGCTCTGGCATCCGCCAGCAGTGTGGCCTTGAGCTAATGAGTAAACCACGCTAGGGCTCAGTATCCCTATCTGGAAAATGGGGATTATCAGTCCTGAGGGTGAAATGAGATAATCCATGTAAAACGTTTCTTATTATTTCTTCTTATTATTATTACTGCCATGCCTGGCACTTGCTAGGTGTTCAACCAGTGGTCGTTTGCTTTCTTCCTTCTTCATCTGGGTAACGAGGCCGTGGGTACTCCTGAAACATACCCGTGCCTCCCCCATCCCAGACCAGTTAAATCAGAAATCTTTGATGACGGCTACAGGTATTGTTGTTTTATTTTTTTAAGTTTTAGTTTATTTTCACATCTTTTCCATGGGTATTTTTAAAAGATCCCTGGTGATACTACTGTGCAGCCCACGCTGAGACCACACTGGTGACCAACAATCCTGGGTGACCTGGGACTTCCCTGGATTTACCACTGAAAGTCCCATGTCCTCGGAAGCCCCTCAGCTCTGGGCAAACCAGGAGCTTGGTCACCCCTCCACCTCTTCCCAAAGGAACGGACCCATGTTTTCTAAACCCCAAATCAGGACACATGGTCTGGGCCCAGGTGACTAGCAATCAATGATTTAAAACTCAGCGTGGGGTGGAAGGTCACAGCGTGCAGGAGCCGGGCTCTGAGGGGAAGGGGGGCTGGCTGTGGCTCAGTCAGACAGATCCCCATCGTTGGGTCCCCTGGGGCTCCAGCCGCTGGCCGCCCGCTCCATAGCTTTCATCCAGCGGCCCCTCAGCTCCTCAGTTTCGGCCTTGAAGGTGTAGAGCTGGCCTGACTGTTGCAGCTGGAAGACCCGGGGGTCCCCCTGGGGCCCTGCTGTCACCTGGTAGCCCAGCAGGGGAATGGAGGTGTGAGCACGAATATCCTGGGAGGGAGGAAAGAGCTGTGGGCAGCTGTCCTCCCATTCAGCCCCACCGTCTGGGTCATTTGAAGGTCACAGCCACACACCCACCTCTCACTCCCCACACACTCGTGAGGCAGGGTGGCTGGCAGGAGGGCATCAAGGAGAAGAGAATTGGCTGCCCCTTGAGGGCAGAGCAATTGTGACCTAGTGTGTGGGTCCAGCTTTGAAAGCCACTAATCCTGTGACTGGCGGGAACCATGTCTTCACTGGGCCTCGGTTTCCTCATCCAACATATTGGGCCAACAGTACTCACCCTCCCCGCCCCCTGTACCCTGCCCCACACTGTGAGAGGGCCGAGGCCTAGGGGAGCAGGTGGTGGCATTACCTGAGGGGCAGCATAGACATAGAGCACGAGAGGGTCATCCCGGGGGATCACACACCAGCCCCGGCTGCCGCTCTTGCCCCACTTGTCCCCGACGAGCTGCAGGAAGCTGCACATTAGGCTCTGCTCAGACCCCGCCGTGGACCCTTTCTAAAATCAGAGAGAGAGACTGTCAGGGAACAGAACACCACTATGTGACAGACATTGGTCTGGGGGCTTGACAACCACTATTTCTAATGCCTGCAGCAACAGTGCAAGGAGGGTTATTTGCCTGAGGCTCAGAGAGGACACATCACAGGCCTGTGGTCACACAGCTGGCCAGCGGCAGAGCTGCAGTCAAACCCCAGCCAGCCTGAACTTGGGGTGGGTGCTGAGAGGACTTATCACCTACAAGTTCCCTCAGGGAGCAGAACTGAGGGGCCTGATCAGGGGGGCTGACCATCCCCTCTCTCCAGAGGCTGGCTGTGTTGCATAGTGGTCAGGGAGAGCATGAGCAGGGGCTGGACCAGAAGAATGGAGAGTATTGGAAAGCAGGCAGGTGTCCCTGGAAAGGAACCAACGTGAAACCTGCGAGCTGTGGTCAGTTGGAATAGGCTGGGGTCTTCTTCCACCTCCCAAGGGGAGTGGAATGTCAACCTGGCCTTCAATGAGTGAGGGGCAGTGGGCTGTGGTACCCAGCGCGGGGCTGAGTTATGCTGTATTCGTAGCAGGTGGGTGAATATAGTTAGTGCCCCATCGGTGCTGACTGGCATTTAGGGAGACGCCTGGGAAGTGCTTGTGGGGTGGAGAGTGGCTCAGCGAGGCCCCAAGGGCAGCAGAAAGGACGTCTGTGGTAAGGTCAGAGAGCTGGCTCCTAACATTCTGTGTGACCTTGGGCAAGTCACTTTCCTGGGCCTGAGTCTCCTCCATGGGATAGGTCCCTGAAGTCCCTTCCAGTTAGAATGGAGTCTCCAGTCTGCCTCTTTCCAACAGTGGGACCCTGACCTAGATCCTCAGTTTCCTCATCTGTAAAGTGGATTCAGTAACACCAGCTCTCTTCACCTCCTGGGACTGTTGGCTAGGACATGGGGACATGAAGAGGAACTGTCCCAGAGGGGCTGTGAGATTATTGGATGGGGACACAGGGGAGAGGTGGAAGAGCCAGAACAACAACTTGCCGCCAAAAGTTGCTTCCGTTTGGTGACAGGCCCAGCTCTGTTTGGCGGGGAAAGGATGGGGGTGTGTCTGTGGGCAGAGGGAGGAGGAGGGAGAGTGTGACCACAGCTGGCTTTCCCTCAGCACCTAGGACAGTGCCAGCACGCGGTGTGGTGGGCGCCCTGCACCCACTTGCTGAGTGGAGGGTGGTGGCCTCACCTCCAGGATGTGCCGCCTCCTGTCGTCCTTGTCCTCTGGGAGCACGTTTCCAGTGAGGAACGTGTAACAGCTGAAGCAGACTCGGTTGGGCCTGTTGTCATCATATTTGAGCTCAGCCCGGTAGTCAGAGCACCTGGCACACACCACCTGGGGGATGACAGGCAGGAGGGGTTTGGAGCCTGAGGTGAGGCAGAGAGGACCGTGTTCGTACCGGGGCCAGTGAGGTGGGGGTGTGAGAGCCACCAGGGACAGGAGGAAGAAACAGGAGATTCAGGAGAGGAATGGAGGCAGAGAGGGGTCTTCCCCATGCTGGCCGAGGCCCAGCCGCCTGGAGGCAGCGGTGAAGGGGGAGAGCTCAGAGACTCTGGGCTCCTTAAGCTGGGGGTTTGAGGTCTGGACCCCACTGCAGATGCCTCAACTTCTCTCCCCTTCAGATTCCTCTTTTGGGAAGGCAGCTGCTAACCCCAGGGCCTAGCCCTGCACACACCCCTGCATGTGATTCACTTCTCCAAGTGCTCTCTGTCCTCTCTACCATCTCACCTGACTCTCCTAGCAGCACCCCCAGGTGAACAGCGCCAGGGCTTCCATCCTCACCCGACAGCAAGCGCAGGGCAGCCCAGAGAAGGCAGCGACTTGCTGAAGGCCACACAGCTCACTGGCAACAACTGGCCCTCTGGTGGTTTAGCTTTAAGATTCATGCCAATTTTGCATTCCACGCAATCCTAGAGTCTAGCGTGTTCCAATACAAAATGATGGGCTGGTTGTTTTTGCCAGGAAGATCTGCCATGGGTACTCTGTGGCGTGGGGCCCACCCCCAGCCCACCATGGAGAGGACCCCAAGAAGGCCGATGTGGACCACGCTGGGGAGACAGGGTGAAAGAGGCATGATGAGACTGGGAGAGAAACACGGGGTGCTGCTGCAGGATGCGACTTCCAGGAAGACAGGGGTGTCACAATGAGTCCAGGATGTGGGCTTGGAAACGGGGAGCAAGAGGTAGAGATGAGGGGGGAAGGATATTTATCAGGGAGCTCCTCTGTGTGCCCAGCACAGCAAATAACCTGGGAGGGCCCCGCAGGACAAGTCCTGGGCCTGCCCCACCCTCACCAGGATTCCCGTCTGGCAGGTGGGAGACAGAAACTGGGCACCAAACCACCAAACCACTGAGAGAATGACTCACAGAGTACAAAGGTATGCATAGGCAGGAGAAACCCCAAAACCGGGCCGAGGGTATCGCACACAGCCTCACATAGGAGGAACTACTTCGGGAGTATTTTATTTCTCATTGAGATGAAAAATATTTTTTATATTATTAATCTATTTATTTTCTCTTCTTCCAACTTTTTATTTTGAAAAATTTCAAACCTGCAGATAGGTTGAAAGAATAATACAATGAAACCCCACCACCACCCAATTCCTCAGTTGTTAACATTTGCTTTCTCTCTCTCTCTCTCTATATATATATATAATTTTTTTCTGAACCAGTTGAGTATAAATTATAGTGATCATGACACCTCACCCTTAAATATGTAGTTGATATCAACCAAGAACAAGGACACTGTCCTGCCCATTAACAATGTCCTGTTCACACTCGGGAAATTTAACATCGACACAATATTATCTACATATGGTTCATAATCAAATTTCCCTCAACAGCCCCAATAATGACCTCAGTAGCTGGTTTTGTTTTTCCCATCCAGGATCCAATCAGGGATCATACATTTCATTTATCTGTCAGAATATTTTATTTCTTCCATGTACCTGCAAGCTAGGGAAGTGGGTATTGTTATATTGTTCTTTGTGCCTTTTTGTATTTCTTAACTGTTTAAAATAATTTTTAAGGAGCTTCTTACAAAGCCACAAGTGTGAATTGACTCACCTCTTATTTACAGATGGAATCACCAAGAACAGTAGCGAATCTCCAGAACCTTTCTATTTGGCTCTGGGGTGTAACTCGTCACTTACATCTGAACAGAGGTGTGTCCCCAGTCCTAGAAATTTGCTTTGTGTCCTGATTGCAGTTTAACACATCTTGGGGACACCTCCCTGACCCAACCTGCCCAGCTGGTCTCCTGTCCCCAGGAAGTCATTAAAGACTAAGTTTGTAAAGGGCTTCTCTGTTTGCAGAGTAAATGGAGGGGCTTGTGATGCAGAGAACAGCTCAAGTGCAGCAGGTGCTTAAAAAGCAAAATCAGATCTGCCTCTGATCACTGGGCTTGAGCTGATAAGAGGGACAAGTGGAATGGACAGGTCCTTTCCTCAATCAGCTGGTGACTCACTCCTCTGTGAGCCCTGCCTGAACTCTTGAGGGGGAAGGCAAGGAGGAGGAAGAGAGGGAAAGGAGTGCACCTTCTTTTGTTGAGTCCTCACCGGTATCCTGGAGGTGTCTGTCTATTCTAATCCCCATTGTACAGGTGAGGAAACTGAGGGCCGAACCTGGTGGGCAGACTTAGCAATAGAGCTGATCACACGCTGGAGTGCTGAGGACTTGCCAAGAAGAGGAGGGGACAGTGAGCCGAGGTCGGTCATGAAGAGAGGACAACGAGGGATGGATATAGCAGGCATGGGGCTGATGCGGTGGTTGGTGGGTGCAAGACCTGAGCGGGGCTGAGGGACTCGAATGTCCCCACTCTGGAGCTGGAGACCATTTCCTGGTGCTGGATCTGGGGGCCTCGGGAAATGGCGGTGAATTAATAGGGTCACTTTGTGGAGTGTCCTGAGCAAGCCGTTTAACCTCTCTGTGCCTTGTCTCCCTGTCTGTGGAATGAGGATAATGCAGACCCTGCTTCACAGGTGGATGCTGCGAGGTCCACACACGGTAGCTACATGCCTGGCACTGAGATCACACCCAGCGCTTCTGGGCTGCCCTGGAGCCGGCAGAGTCGGCGGGGAGGGGAGAGTGGGGTGAGCAGGGCCTGAGGAGAGAGGGCAGAGGCTAAAGGGGGACAGGTGGAGGCAGGGGTGCTGGCAGGAGTACTCACGTAGCCACAGGCCCGGCAGTGGTGGCGACGGCGCGTCAGGGCGTTGAAGGGCTCCTGGCAGCGCATGCACATGGTCACCATCTTGTCCCGGACCCATTGTGGGGCCCGGAGGCCCAGCTCCTCGGACTGCAGCTGTTGGGGAGCAGGGCGGGGACTTCGTGACCCTCTTGCGCCCCCTCCCTGAGGCCCTGGGGCCCCTGCCCCCCTGTTTGTGGTGGGGCTTATGTGTGTGGTGCTTCCCAGTGGCTTCACGTGGAGCTGACTGAACTAATGAAGACTGTGTGGTAGGTGGCTTACTATTAGTCCTGTTTTACAGGTGAGGAAACTGAGGCCCAGAGAGGTCAAGTGACTCAGCAGAGACACCCAGCAAGTCAGAGCTCAGAGCTCGATTTGAAATCCAGTCACAGAAACTCTCCCTGACCCCCACCCTCCCGCCTCCCTCTACCTCTCTTTGGTCTTACTCATCTCAGGCACTTTCAGACCCAAACCTGCGCCGTCGCCCCTGTCGCCCCTGACGGCCAGAGCTGTATAGACGTGCAGTCCGTCTTAGGGGTGGTTGCGTACAGAGGCTCCCACAGGAATTGTTTACTAATAGGGAACCTTTGGCACTGAGTCTCTGAGTAGGGCGATGTTGGGGTGGGTGGGCTTCCCCCTTCAAATCACTCCTGGCAGGTGACTCTCCCAGCCCTCCAAGAGGGCCTGGGTAGCGCAGAGCGGGAGTAGCCCTGTGTGCGGCTGGCAGCTCTGCAGTCTTCACTTACCTCCTTCTGGACATCTCCTTCAGGGCCCTGGACCGCAGCCTTAAAGGTTTCATTCCGCTTCTCGATTTGGTCAATGGCGGCCTGGCAGGCCTGAGGCAGGGGCACAGGAGGTGGTTAGAGGGGTGGCAGGGGGCTCACTCATGTGTCCATCCATCCACACATTCGACAAACATTGCTGAGAGCCTACTGGGTGCCAGGCGCTGGATTTTAAGCACACATTGGCTGACTTAAGGGAAGAGAAATGATTACCCCCAGTTTACTGATGTGAAAACTGAGGGTCAGGGATTTTAAGTGATTTGTCCCAGGCCACCCAGCTATGCAGTGAGAAGCAGCATAATTTGAACTCAAGTCTGATTCCAAACTGCCACAGAGCCACTCCTGAGGAAGAGCACGGAGGAGCTGGGCACACACCCACTCCTCCCCCCACAACCCCGCTCCCACACACATGCACCCCTCCCTCCCCCTCAGCCCAGGGAGGAAGCGTTCTGATACCTGCATCCAGGAAATCATTTCCTCCTGGGACCTGCCCAGAAAGTGAACACGGGTGTTGATGAAAGCAGACCCTCCCAGTTTCCTGCCTCCCCGCCCCCAGCCCGCCGCCTACCGGGCTTGCAGCTCCAGGGTGCGCTGCTTCCCAGACACCAGGAAGGAGTGCGGGAACTCGGCATCAGTCAGCTCCCGCACCTGCGCGGAAATAGGACAGACACCGACTGCCGTTCAGACTTGTCCCACCGCCCCCAGGCAGTGTGGGTGGTGGAGGTGGGTTGTGCTCAATGGACAATTCAAATTCCAGGAACAGGGATAGGGAGCTTGTTCACTGTCTCCCTAACCTTATGGAGCTAAGCAAGTGCACGTGCACTGGGCCTGGCTCTGAGCAAATCGGACTTTCAGCTTCTGGAATTTAGCAGCAGCTAAATTGGTCCAGTGTGAGGTAGGGGTGACAGTTCCTGACAAAGGTTTCTCCAAAAATGGAAATTGGGTCACAAATTGGATTTGGGGACACCATTTTTTCAAGAGCAGACCTAGGGCCTTGAATAAGACTCTTTTTCCCATACGGTGAATGAAAGAATTGCTCGCCCAATTCATAGATCAAGCAGATCTTGTCTTTCACCATCTTCTTGTCCCAGAATGCCAGAGTCCTGAGGCCATTATGAAAGCTACCAGTCAGAGAGAGCTCGCTAAGTGACAGCCGTTGAGCTCAGGGCTCTCCATGCGTGTTCTCATTTAATCCACACAACTATTGAACCCACCGATCAGTCCTAACGCCAACAGCCACCCCAGGGGCAGTGTCTTCCAGCTCGTCTTCCTGCAGAGCTGAATCTGGTCAGGTACCTCTCCAGGTTACCTACCAGTTTACAAGAAATATAGGGGACTGTGGGACATGTTAAATGACGCCACAGGGCTGCAGTCAGCAAAATCCAGATTATGAGAGACCCTACCAAAGAAATGATCTTTTTCTTCTTCAATAAATAAATGGGGGAAAAAAGAGACAGGGAGGTATGATGGATTAAAAGGGGTGTAAGAAGTGTATTACTAATGATTCAAGCAGATCAGCTGTGAGAAGATGTGTATGAGACAGCCAAGGCAAACCTAAGGATCTTAATGTTACTAAATAATTATTATTAATTTGTCAGATGTGATAATGGTACTGCTGTCATGTTTTAGGGCCAAAAAAAAAAAAAAAAAAAAAGGAGTTCTTATCTCTTATAGACATACTGAAGTATTTACAGGTAGAATGATTGTGTGTGCGGGATTTGCTCTTAAATAATCCAGTGGAAAAGGGGATTAAGAGGAGAGATGCTGAGGAAACAAGACTGGCTTTCAGTGACAACTGTTGAAGCCAGGCGATGAATAAATGGGGGTTCATTGTACCATTTCCTTGGTTTAAAAATGTCCATAATAAAAAGTTAAAGAAAATCTTCACAGCAATCTTGGGAGGTGGATATTATCACCCTCATTTAGGAGATGAGGACATGGAGACTAAGAGAGGGCAAGAGAGCTGCCTGAGGTCACACAGCATCTAAAGGGCAGAATGGGGATTCAAACTCAAGTTTTTGGCCCTCAAAGGTAAAATGGAAGAGCATCTATTTCCACCCAACCTCCAGAGTCCTGTACGCACAGACCTCTCCCAGGTGGTGTGGAGAAGCAGTCACAAAGGAAGCTAAACCATAGACTTAGAGCCCAAGAGCCCTAGTGTGGGGGAACTTTGTTGTCATTGAATCCATCTGACACTTGAGCTCCTCTGCTGGCTCCCTGCTACATGTGACCACTTTAAAGAGGCCCCCCCACATCCCAGAGAGCATTAGACTCTGGGCACACCCTTCTTCATGTTAGGCCTGGTCCACCCTTCAGGACCGCAGAACCAGTCTGCCCCCTCTTGGACTCGATAGTCTTGGCAATGGAGAGGCTCTGAGGGCTTACAGAGGGAGAAGCTCAGGTGGAAAGAGGCGTGTGGGAAGTCACTCCAGCAGTTGTGTGTAAGGTCTGAAGGGCTGGATCTGGGGGAAATGGCACAAACCAATTGCCCAAAGGCCAGTTAGGAAGTGATGCCCTAAGTAGTCCAGGCCTACCTAGGGCCTGCCTGTACCTGGGAAGAGAGAAGAGGTTTCTGCCTGGGGGACAATATCAGAAAATCTGGCAAGACTCCTTGGGTGAGGGAGAAGGGAGAGGGAAAAGAAGAGATAAATCTAAGGTTTGGAGTCCAGAGGTAGGAAGAAACATGATGCTTTTAATAGACCTGGGAGGAGCTGCTGACATGAGGGTCCAGGGCCGTCTACCTCTGCAGACGGAGAGGATGAAGTTTTCTAGAGAACAGTTTCCTGAGTGCCCAGTTTCAACCACCCCCAAGTCTGGGCTGGTTCAGGTCCCTGCTAGCCCATACAGTGCCTTTGTGCTAATTAGAAAAAGACACCACTTCCTCAAAACACCTTACTGACATCTGTTGGCAAATTGGCCTAATAGTCAGATATTGTTGGAACAAGATGCTTGACTGCCATCTGCCGGACAATGAGAACTGTTAATCTACCATCTGTGACAGCAGCTGTGGGTGAGGTGTGGCTCATCTTAGCTGAGGTGAGCTCATGCAGTGCACAACCTGCACCGTGGTGCATGGAGACCCGCAGGGGGCGGTGTGTGCTCACATCCCTTCCTTCTTCCTAGGCTGGCCCTGTGCAGGATGGCACAACGTTAGAACCAAGTCAGACCTCAGGGAGACTCAGCTGCTGAGAACCAGGCCTCCCTGACACCCAGGAAGGAGGAGGCCAGGGAGGTTATAGGCCAATGGGAAACATGATGGTCGCAGGCCATACCTGCCTCCAATTGTCAGACTCAGAAAATGGTTCCCACACAGTCATGGCCAGATAGTCTGCACCTACCAGGCCTGTGCCATCCAGGAGAGGGTGCTGTGCCGCCACTGGAGCACAGAACATGCCCTGCGGGGAACAGCTCACTGGGACTGGCAGACACCAGGAACCTGGCACACGCTGGGACCATGAGCCCTAAGTGTCTGACATTCAGCCCCATCTCTATTTTTTTTCTTATGACTCTGTTTTAGTCTCTATATTTCTTGGCTTTTCTACCTGTCAGTCAGTGTCTGCCTCTCCTTTTCTATACCTGGGTCTCTGCCAGTCCTAAGACAGGGCTGTCTGTCTCCATTTGTCTGTCTGTAACTCTTCATAAACCTGCCTTTCTCAGTCTCACTCACCAGGGCTCCCAGAAATACAAGCCTGCACATGCTTCTTCCAGCCCCAGCCCTCAGGACACCCGGGACAGGAGGGATGAAAAAGGAGTGGTCAAGAAGGTTCGTTCTCCCGCCATTTCCTCTACTAGGCCTGCAATTCTGCCATAAGCTTTATTCCTCAGGGTTGAAGGCTTAATAGGACACAGCGTAGTCTGGGGAGCAGACACAGGGGCTCTGGGCTCTGTTATACCTGAACCTTCAACCTGGATCGACCCCAAGCAAGTTACTTAACCTTTCTAGGCTTTAGGTTCCTTATAGTTTTTAAAGATTTCATTTTTTTAAAAAAAGTTTCAAGTTCACAGCAAATTGAGAGGAAAGTACAGAGAGTTCCCATATGCCCCCTGCCCCCACACATGCGCAGCCTTCCCCATTATCAACATCCCGCAGCAGAATGGCACATTCATTAACAACTGAAGAGCCTACATGGATGGACACATCATGGTTTACATTAGGAGGCAGGCTTGCTGGTGCACATTCTGTGAGTTTGGGAAAACGTATAATGACCTATCATTATATCATACAAAATCGTTTCACTGCCTTAAAAATCCTCTATGCTCTGCCTCTTCATCCCTCCTTCTCTCCTAACCTATCGCAACCATTGATCTTTCTACTATCTCCATAGTTTTACCTTTTCCAGAATGTCATATAGTTGGAATCATACAGTATGTAGCCTTTTCAGATGGGCTTCTTTCCCTTAATAAGATGCATTTATGGTTCTTCCATGTCTTTTCACTGATTGATAGTTCATTTCTTTTTAGCACTGAATAATATTCCATTGGATGTATCAGAGTTTATTTCCTTATTTTTAAAAATGGGATCAACTACAGATAGTTGAACACAGGCAAGCTGCACACAGTAATTCAACAGTCTCATTTGCAGAGGCTGCCAACTGAAAACAATCTAAATGTCCCTCAGTAAAGGACTGGCTGAATGAGCCACGGTGCAGGCACACATTGGGCCACTCGGTCCTCTGCAAAAGGAGGACCGAGCTCCTCATGAGCTGACACACAGCAACCCCTAGAGTTACTATTTAGCTAAAAAAGCCAAGCACAAGATAGAGTATGTGAAAACCTGTGTCACTGTTGATGTGAAACAAAAGCAAGGGAGCAGTAATAATACAGTATTAGTTTGTGTGTGTGAAGACTACCTCTGGAAGGCCTCATGATAAGCCAAGGCTGCCTCCAGGAACGGGACCTTGGGGAGGAGACTTTGCATTGTATATATTTTTTATATTGTTTGAGTTTTGGAATGTGTATTACCTATATTTTTAAAGTAATAAAATTATTATTTTTAAAAGATTAAAAAACCCAAAACCGCCCCTACATCACAGGGCTGGTAAGGAGATCTGATGGGATGAGGCAGAGCCCGACCGACGGTGACTGCCTATTAGTGGGCACTATTACGGACTGCTGTCCCGGCTCTTTTGTGGCCACCTCTGGATGGGGACACATAAAGCCAGCAGTTGAGCTGACAGTGTAGACCCTTCCTACTCAAAGTGTGGCCTGTGGACCTGCACTGTCAGCACCGCCCGAAGCTGTCCAGAAATGCAGAATCTCAGGCCCCTCCCCAGACCTGCTGAATCAGAACCTGTATTTTAACAAGACCTTCAGGGGGTTCATGTACTTATTAAAGTTTTGCAAGCCCTGGTGAAAGCAGAGTGAGGCCAGGCTGGGCGGGCACCCGACCCAAAGGGGGGGCCAGGCCTGCAGGGGCTACGGGAGGGCTGGGGGCCCAGATGGGAGAGCTCTAACCGCAAACTCTCCCACCTCCGCGGTGGCCCAGGACTTGGTGGGTACTTGGTTTGAGAACCAGGGTGAGGCCCTCCTAGTCCTCCCCATACTTGGGCCTACCCTCGGGGTGAATCCCGACAATGCTTGGGGTGCTTCTCACCTTCATCCCAGCCACGTCGATGCGGGTCCTCACCTGGAAGTGAGCGCCCACCTGGATGACCCTGGGCACGCAGTAGAGCAGCATGTTGTTGAACTGCAGTGGACACAACGTGAGCATGTGTGAGCGTGTGTGTAGTGGCGGGTCAGGGAAGGATGGGGGGGCTTCCCCGAGGGTGGGCCAGGCACCACTGGTCTCCTTCCCCTCCCGCCACACTCTGGGCCAGCTCGAGGATGTCTGTCACAGGTTGTGAGGAAGGGGTTGTCCAGCCCCGCCTCCAACGAGGATGGTCACTGCAGGTTTGCCCTACCTGTGGGCTTCCAGGGACCACAGCAGGGCTCAGAAACCTATGAGGCCTTTCTCAAGGGGGCTCAGGGTGGCAGGGGCTTACTAAAGGGGTCACGCCCTCCCCCAGACCTCTAGGCAGGACCAGTTTCCAGATCTCCAGGAGACCGCTGCCTTTTGGAGTGCAAACCCAGGCAGTTCCTCCTAGTAGCTAACCTAACTCCCTCCTGCTGTGCAGTCCTAGAGCACAAATAACACCACAGGCTGGAAGCAAACCGACTGGGTTCTAATGCTCACTCGGTTGCTTCCTAGGGCATGTGTGCGAAAGCCCTCAGGTGGAAATCCCTGAGGCCTGGAGGCAGCACTTGTCCAAAGCCACCCAGATGTCAGAGCACAGAAGGTCAGAGAAGCATCCCAGTTCCTCCTGCAGTACCAGGTGGACACCAGGCGGGCAGGACCTGGGCAGTGCGGCCCATGACTTCCCTCCCCAGTGCGGGGAGTGGCGGGGGGGGGGGGGGGGGCGGGGGGGTAAGAGGGGGGGAACTTAGCATCCTCCTACCAAGAAAAGGTAGCGCTCTATGGGGTCGCTGCGGCGGAAGGAGATCTTGAGAACGGGGCCCTCGCGGAGGAGGGTGTTGGAGGGGTCCACGATGTCGTCTTCCAGGCCCAGGCGCTGGTACACCTCCCACAGCTCCTGCAGTCGCTCCTGGGGACAGGGGTGCACCCTCAGCCACGGCCGGGCAGGGTCCACCTCCTTCTGGAAGTTTTGCCTTGTGTGTACAGGGTCAGGGTATGAGAGGGAGAGCAGCAGTGGGGCCCGTGCCACGGGGCGGGATCAGGGGATGAGCAGATAGAGAGACCTGGGTGGGTTGAGGGAGGCAGAGAGCCGCAGGCAGTAGGTGACAGGCCCTGGGATGCCCGCTGCTCCCAGCCCTGAGAGCGGGGCTGCTCACCATCTCAGTAATGGCTGCGTTGGAGTGCTGCGCGGCTGAGAAGATCATGTCCAGGGCTTCTGAAGGAGAGCGGGGGTGAGCCAGAGTTATCCCCTGGAAGTCTGGGGCTGGTGGCTGAGGTAGGAGGTCCTTCAGGCCTAGCAAGCTAGCCTCGGGGCCTGCTGTGAGCGCCCCCTGCAGGAGCCCTCCCAGTGCAGCCCAGCAGGTGAGGTGTCTGGATGATGGGGGGCCATTTCCCCCTCAGGGTGGAGAGACTGGAAGCCGCTGAAAAGACAGGGCTTAGGCGATTGGCTTCTGTGTCTCTCACTGTTCCCCAAAGTGAGCCAGACCCAGAGGGTGCAGTGGAAAGAGCATGGGCTTCAGCCTCCTACAGGCATGGCTTCAAATCCCAGCTCTGCTCCTTTCTGGCTGTGTGACCTTGAGCAAGTCACTTAAACTCTCTGGGTCTTAGTGTCCTTGTCTGTAAAAAGTGCTATAATGTCTACAAAATACCAAAAATCGATGCTGATGGCTGATGGTCATCACAGCATGCTAGCAGGTGCTCATTAAATATATAGGAGCGGCTCAGGCCTCCCCAGCCCCTGAATCCCCGGGGGTGTCCTCACTCTGGGCATCGGCCCTGTCTGGGGCCTCGGCTGGCAGCTTCTGGACGTACTCCTTGAGCAGCAGCTCGTAGCGTGGGATTCTCTGCACAGGTTCCAGCATGTGGTGCTGCAGGGTCAGGCTGCCCGAGGCCTCGCTGCTCTTGGGGAGGGACAGTGGTGGGGGGGAACAGTGTGGGGTGAGAGTGGGGAGGGATGGGGGAAACAGTGTGGGGTGAGAGGGGGAGGGTTGGGGGAATAATGTGGGGTGAGAGTGGGGAGGGGTGGGGGAAATAGTGTGGGGTGAGAGGGGGAGGGTTGGGGGAATAGTGTGGGGTGAGAGTGGGGAGGGATGGGGGAGTAGTGTGGGGGAGTGGGGAGGGGTGGGGAAATAGTGTGGGGTGAGAGGGGGAGGGATGGGGGAGTAGTGTGGGGGAGTGGGGAGGGGTGGGTCAGGCTTCCCCTCAGGGCCATGGGAGTGGGTGGGGCGGATGGGTACCAAAACTTGTGGAAGCACTGAACCTAAGAGATACCCCAAATCCCTGGGGAAACTGAGGCACTGCACAGGGGGTGGCAGTGCAGGCTCTGCCCCGCCTCTACCCCAGCCTCACCTGAATGCGGGTAAGAACCTCCTGGAATTGGGGAGACTTTTCAGTCCAGGTCGCCAGCAGCTCAGCAGCCCGCTCAAAGTTCTTGACATACTCACTATACATCTTCAGGAAGGGGGCCAGTTTCTGGATCACGTCACCGATACGTGGGGTGGCTGACCTGCAGGAGGGGCACTCAGGCGTTATCCTCGGCCTGAGGACCTCCTCTCTTGATTCTAGGCTCCCTGAACCCCCAAAGCAGCGTTTCTGCCTCATTTCTCGGTGCAGGCAATGGGCGGCATGTCATCCTCCCTCATAAGTGTGTGGTTTGCCCCTCTTAGACTGTGAGCCCCCTCAGGGCAGATGCTGTTCTCCCATAGATTGGGCTCCCCCAAAGGCCCAGCTAGGCCCAGGACGGGTGTTCACTAATGACTTGGTACTTGTAACAATGACAAGGGCCACGTGCCAAGCAGTGCCCAAGACACGCTGCATGTCTCGTCTTGGTCTCGTCTCGTTTCCTTCTCACAACCCTGCAGGGCGAACAGTTCTTGGCCCATCTTAGCATGAGGAAATGAAGGCTCAGAGAGGTAAGTCTTAGCCAGGATCATCCTGGGGTAGGACCTGAAGGTCATTCACCCCAGGGACTGTTACAGCAAAGCAGGAAGGAGCCACCCTGTGGAGCTGGCCTGAGTTCGACTCCCAAGTACACCTCTCACTCTAGTTCACGGGCACGTCACCTTGCCTCTCTGTGCCTCATTTTCCCATCTGAAAAAATGAAAATGATGGTAGGTGACCTCATAGGGTTGTCTAAAAAAACTTTTATTGTGAAACCTTTGAGGCAAACATAAAGTAAAAAGAATATAATAATAATGAACCCCTATATATCCATCCCTGGATTTAACAATTACTAACATTGTTCTTTGCCCAAGATTTTTAAAGGCCATCCCAGACATCATGGCATTTCTTGGGCCAAATACAGAAAGCAAGTAATTTCAGCACTAAATACTTTAGTGGTCATCTCTGAAAACAAAGAGGGTTTCTTACATAACCACGATGCCATCATCACACAGTGGGCTGATGTGAAGATTAAGTGAGTTAATGGGTGTAAAGCCCAAGGCCGGGCATATCGGAAGCCCTGTTCATGCTGGCTATTTCTATTTCCACTGGCTCCTAAGTCATTCAGCCACGTGAGGACCTGATCCGTCTCCTTCCACACACACACACACACACACACACACACACACACACACACACACACGCCTCCCAGGGTTCGTTTGTCCAAGCCCCTTGCTGTGCAGACAATGAGCCCTGAGCGGGAGACTGTCGTGTGGCCACACAGCAAAGAGCAGGAGACAAATAGGTCGAAACCGGTGCCCTGGGGGCTGTGCCCCAGTCTGGCCAGGGCTGTGGTCAGGGGACTCAGAGGCTCCTGGTGGATCTCACCAGTCATCCAGCCGCCGCTGCAGCTCTGGGAGGAAGAACTGTGCGTGGAACTGGTAGATGGAGGAGATGTTGGAGAAGATGAGCCTGACCACATCCTCGGGGAAGGCCTTGCTGCTTCGCGCCTCCTTCAACAGCTCCTGGAAGAATACCTGCAGCCGCCGTGGGGTCACGGGGCGTGTGGCAGAGAGGGGGCCACCCACAGCCACCCAGAGGGAGACAAACACAGCCCCAGGGGCTTCGGCAGCCCTCCCCAGCTTACTGAATGCTTTCACCTCCCTAATCTCCCACCATCCTCGCGACAACTCCAGAAGAGATAGGCAGGGAAGATTGTATTCTGGCCATTTTACAGATGGGCAAACCAAGGCCTAGAGACTCAGGGACTTGGCCAAAGGTGGGCAGCTGATGAACGTCAGAAATGGGCCAATTCGGGGTCTGTCAAGGTCTTGGACTTTGCCGAGCTAAAGCGTCCTCTGCTGATGTTCAATGATTTAACCCTCTAGCTTTGGGGCTCCTTAAGAAATTGTGAAGGGGCAATAATGGTTAGGATATTGGCATTGGGATGACAGATGGGGATGCTGTGTGAGGCCTGGAAGGACTGGCTGGTGTGTACTCTGCTATATGTGAGGCTCCAAGGGCAGAAGGGGGAACAGTGTTCATGGGCTAAGTACTGATTTCTGCCCCAACTCCAGCCAATGGGGTTAAAGGGCTTAGGCTTTATAGAATCATATTGAGGGGTTCTAACTCTCAGCTCAGTGAGGTGGGTCAGGAGGGAGAGCAGGGGTCGGGTGAGGACATCCAGGTGCTGGGGCTCAGGTGAATGGTCCTGGCTACTGGCCTGGTCTAGCAGATGGAGGCGTGCCACATAGGCCTGCTCTGTCACCAGCAGCTCCTGGACAATCCTCTTCTCCTCAGGTTCCTGCAAGGGTTTGGGGGAAGGAGAAGGAGAGGGACAGCTTCAGTCTCCTCTGAGGTGGACCTTGGGCATCGTCTCCAAAGATGCCCCCAGTGAAATGCAGCTCCCAACATTCATGCCCTCCCACAGTGCACCTGGGCTAGCGCTGGGGTCGTTTTAACTGAGAAAATGGGGAAGAAGTGAAGCTGTGCCAGTTTTGAGCCTAGGCCCCAAGAGGCCTAGAAGCTTCTGCCTGTACTCTCTTGAGAACCTTGAACCACCATATCTGGAGGTCTGGTTGTCCTGGTGGAGAGACCTTGTGGAGAGGCCACATAGAGAGGAGAAGCCCTGAGACTACAGGGGGAGAGAGACAGAGAGAGTCAGTGACCCAGCCATGCCGGCTTCACAGCTGAACCCAGTCTCTTGGCTATCCCTGGCCAGGCACCGGGCTTGAGAGTTGAGCTGCTTGACCATTCCAGCCCCAGCCACCAACTGACTGCAGCCACACAAGAGACCCTATTATGGCTAAATTGTGTCCCCCACTAAATTCATATGTTGAAACTCTAACCTCAAATGTGACTATATTTAGAGATAGGGCCTTCAAGGAGGTAGTTAAAGTTACTTGAAGTCATAGGGTGGGGCCCTAATCCACTAGGATTGGTACTTTTATAGGAAGAGGAAGGCATACCAGGAGAGCATCTGCAGAGAAAAGGTCACATGAGGACACAGCAAGAAGACAGCCATCTACACGCCAGGAGAGAGGCCTCACCAGGAACCAACCCTGCCGGCACCTTGATCCTGGACTTCCAACCTCCAGAACTGCGATAAAATACATTTCTATTGTATCAGTCACCCCGTCTATGGTACTTTATGGCAGTCTGTGCTGACTAGGACAAATGCCAAATGAGACCAGTAGAAAAACTATCCAATAGCATTCCAGTCAACACACAAAATTGTGAGAAATAATACATTGTATCTGGACACTGTATTTTAGGGTGGTTTGTCACAAAGCAGTTAATAACTAGAACATACTATTATGACCACCATCCCCATTTTGCAAGTGAGGAAACTGAGGTACAAAGAGGTTAAAGTGACTTGCCAAGGTCACACAGTTAGTAAGCAAAAAAGCTGGGACGTGAACCCTGCCACGTGGCTCCAGGTACACCCTGTGATGCAGCCTATCCCTTGCACTCCACAGACGAGGAAACTGAAACCCAGAGAAAAGAGGTGACCTGCCCAAGAACAATCTAAGGAATTAGCACTGGCCTCTATTTCTAGTTGGGATTATTGCCTCCTTCAGTGGGTAAGCTGAGTCCACACCTGGGAAGGGTACCTGGTTCACGAGAGAGAGATCGTTCCAAGCTGTGTGGCCTTGGACCAATTCCTTAAGCTGTCTGAGTTTTTATTTCCTTGCCTAAAATTCTCCTACACTGAGGGGTACATGAAATAATACCGGCAGTGGGGTGCATACTAGACAATTAAAAGCCTTTCACGGGGGAGAATTTAGGTTCCAGCTGGGGAAGTGCTGACTCTGACTGGAAGAGAATGTATGGGGAGGAAGTCAGTGGAGGGGACCCCCGGCTCCCCACTTCTATCCCAGCCCTCAGGCACCTGCATCCCTGGCCCCAGGTGGGTCCCAGGCTGGCAAGATTTCCTCCAGGCCCCGCTGGACAGCTTGCTCTTCAGGGAGCTCAGGTACCTCCTGCTGACCGTCCTGGGCCCGGACCCCACGGCCTCCTCCACACTGGGTCCCTCCCATGGTCCTGCGGGAGGGGGAGGCCTGCACCCAGGGCTGTGATGCGTGGCTTCCAGCACATGGGCTCCGGGTGCTGCTCCCGGTGTCCTGAGAAGAAAGCAGACCTGAGAGTATCCTGTCTGTAGAGTGGAAAGAAGAATAGCACCTTCCTGGTGGGGATTTTGGGGTGATTCATGCAAATCACAGGTGTGCAGTGGCCCCTGAGTAACTGGCTCTCAGGAGGAGTTTGCTAAGTAAAACTTCCAGTTCCCTTCCAATACTTTTTTGGAAGGAACTCCAGTCTTCAAAATGAGTCAGCATGAACTGCGTTTTGTTCTCTGGGGAACTACATACTTCCCTGTTTAGAAGGCAGCAAGGAGCCCTTCTTCTGCACACAGAGATTTTTAAGTGCCCCCCATCACCCTCACCTGTGGACCTCACCCGTTTTTAGTCTGTGCAGCAGGAAAGGCCTTAAAACCTTAGTAACTGATACATTGAGAGAAGGTGAGAGCCATAGAACACTGTAAAGAGAGGGCAGAGCTATAAAAGCTGGGGCTTTTTTCAATGGGAGCTATGCCCTACACACCTCTGGGCAGGGAAAGCCAGTCTGGGAGCAGTTTCCCTGTGCCACCAGAGATGGGTCTTTGTAGGACAGCTTTGTTACTCTACCTACTGGATCTGCAGGCCAGTGAAATTCTTTCGATAACAGAGGCAACCCTCACTGAATGTATCCAATGATTTGGCCTGTATCCCATTCCCTTTGGTGTGGAAAAACTTGTGATGACAACACAGGTGGGTACCCTTTTGAGAGAAACGGGCTGGGAAATGGACAACCAGCCAACATTCTGTGAGAAAGTTTTTCATTATCCCCATTTTACAGCTAAGGAAACTGAGGTACAGGGAGGATAAGTAACTTTCAGTTAGGGGTAGCAGAGGTGGGATTCAGACCAGCCAGTCTGGCTCCTGAGCCTTCGCCCTAAACTGTCCATCTCCATTTGAGTCAAGGAGAAACAGGTCCAGAGTCAGTTTTCCTATTGTCCCCTCAGCTTTTCCTATTGTCCCCTTCCCCTCTGGTCCCAAGTCACACAGCTGGTTCGTGGCAGAGGTGGGATTGGGACCCAGTCCCTGATAGCCCCTCACGCGCTCTTCCACCCCTCTCTGGTACCCCAATGCCTAGTTCCTTAGCCCGCAGGTCTGCAGCTCATGGAAGTTGCTGGGCTCAGGCTTTCTCTTCTACATGTGGTTTCAGCTTCTGCATTTTTCTCCAAATGCTCCAGGCCAGCTTCTCTTTCCTCTTCACCCCTCGGTTTCAGATTAAAGTGCTGGAAGCCTTCATAAGAAAGCCCAAGCCAAGCTAGCTGGCATGGGGCCCCTCACACAATAAGGGGTGAATTTCACCCTCTGACAGGGCCTCCTCTGACTCCATTCTGGGCTGAGGGCCGACCCCTCCTGCTAGGGCAAAGCATACATTTTGAGGGTCTCCCTTGGTCGTGCCTGGCGTGCCTTCTTTCCACAGCCATGAAGGTGGTTGGTGGACCAGGAAGGTGGTTCCTAGACCTGTCCTCGGTGCTGAACAGAACGTGCTTGGCAAAGGACCCTGGGAGAGGCAGGGTAAGGTTACCTGGCTCAGGACATTGAACTGCCCTTGTGGGTTCACATCTATGCCACTTCTGCTGGGAAGCCCACAGGAGGCTTTGTCTGCTCTGATGCCCTCAGCACAGAGTCTAGGCTCCTCCCAGGATATCTATTGTCAGTGAGCGGGCAGCATGGTAATTCCATTAGCTTAGCATTCAAAGGCAGAAATCTTCCAGAGAGGGTTCATTCTTTAGGCTCCGTGTCTGCTACAGTTCCTGCGTGATGCTGCGCTGTGCCACCCGCATCCACTCAGGACTGAGGCACTCTTCCCAGCTCCTGGTAGTATGGCAGCTGACAGGTAATTGACTGAATTCCTCTCTGGGAATTGCCCTCCCTGGAAGAGAACTGGCTAACTTCACCCAAGGTGACGTCCACACCAACGACTAGTCCATATACAAAGACCTAGCTTTTGCCTCAACTGGAACAACTTGAGCTCCCTGGGACAGCCTGGGGCCTCTGTTGCAAGTGTGTGGCAGCTCAACTTCTCTCTCTGCCCAATGCTGCATCCCTCACCCCCATAGTGTTGTTCCCAAAACTCCGCCCAGCAAATCTCCTGAAGTAAATCTCTATCTCAGAGTCTGTCTCTAGAGAACTCTACTTACAACTGTCCCTAACATGCCTGTAGAGCAGATTGTCACACACACATACACACACACACACACACACACACACACACACACACACACACACCCCACCCCTGCCACAAAGACTTCCACACATCTGGCCCAGGCTTTTCCCTTCAGACAGAAGCCCCTGCATTGCCTCTTGCCCCCTCCCCACCTCTCTGTTCTTTATTTTCTCATCTGTAAGATAGGAATAAAAATAGAACCTACCCACCCGTTAGGTTGTTAGATGATTTAATGAAATAAGTAACAAAGCCCATAGATAGACTGACCCTACATCCTCATTTACCTGATACAGTCTCCACTTTTCCTATTGTCCCCTCCCCCTCGCCAAAAAAAATTCAATGGCATTCACTTTCAGTGTCAATTGTGTCGTGGTTGGAATGACAAATTATATTGTTATCCTATGTATAAGGAGTAAGTGCTTGATACGTATTAGCTATTATTTCCTCTGGTGGGGCAATGGGTGGAGTTCTGCAGCCCAAACACTGTGTTTGGTCCACCCACTCTCACGCATAATTACACACATGTCTGGACTCTCCCCAACACATCCACCCACACCCTGCCTTCTCACCTCTGCTCAGCTCCAGGTGCCCAGACAGCATTCTCCCATGCTCTGAGGACCCCCTGACCGAGGGCTCTGGGCCCCGGGCCCTGGGCCCTGCCCAGACAGGAGGAGGTGTCTAGGACAGGGCCCAGAGACAGAACCGCTCACTTGTGGGGACCCAAGGTGGCCCTGATCCTGTTCCTCAGCCTGGAGGCTAGGAGAGCCTGTGACGCCCCGGGGCGCAGGGCTGCACAGAGGAGCTGGAGGGAGGTTGCCAGTTAGCCAAGGTGACCCTTCCCACCCCCACCACCCCATACCTGCTGTTTTCAAACACAGTCACCAGATTGGACACAGATGCCAGCTTCTCCTTTCGCGCCCCCTCCATCTTGCTGGTCTCCAGGGGCCCTGAAACAGGGAGAGAGGCCTCCGGCCAGCACACTCAGCCACACCAACCTGGGGTCACAGGTGGGTAAGGCATCGGGAATCTGCTCCTGTCTCTCCCAAGGGCTCAGCAGGCCTGCTCCTGGCTTCAGAGTGAAGAAAGAGGAAGTGGTCCCAGAGCCACAGCCCTGAAGGGGAAAGGCCGGTGCTCCCCGCAGAGGGAGGAGCCCGCTCAGGCCCCACCCCTCCCTCACAGGCACTGACCTTTCACTCCTGCAGACCCCCACTTACAGAAGCCACCACGGGGGCAAGAGGTAGCTTCTTGAGTTGGGCCCTTGGCTGGCCTCTTGGCCTGAGTGTCTCTGGCTAACTACACTTTCTCTCAAGGTCCAGTGGATTTTACACAGTTCTTTCTCAATAACTTCTTTTCTGCATATGACCCTGTTCACTGCTGTAAGGAAAGAGCTTTCTTTCTTTTTTTTAAATTAAAAATAAATCACAAGGGGCCAGCCCGGTGGCTCAGGCGGTTAGAGCTCCATGCTCCTAACTCCGAAGGCTGCCAGTTCGATTCCCACATGGGCCATCATGTGGGCTCTCAACCACAAGGGCTCTCAACCACAAGGTTGCCAGTTCAATCCCTCGAGTCCCACAAGGGATGGTGGGCTCCGCCCCCTGCAACTAAGATTGAACATGGCACCTTGAGCTGAGATGCCACTGAGCTCCTGGATGGCTCAGTTGTTGGAGCGTGTCCTCCCAACCACAAGGTTGCGGGTTTCAACTCCCGCAAGGGATGGTGGGCTGTGCTCCCTGCAACTAGCAAGGGTAACTGGACCTGGAGCTGAGCTGTGCCCTCCACAACTAAGACTGAAAGGACAACAACTTGAAGCTGAATGGCACCCTCCACAACTAAGATTGAAAGGACAACAACTTGACTTGGAAAAAAAGTCCTGGAAGTACACACTGTTCCCCAATAAAGTCCTGCTCCCCTTCCCCAATAAAATCTTAAAAAAAAAAAAAAAAAATCACAAAACTGTTAAGGGCTGGCAGGGAGGAGTATGTATTCTTACCCCCCATCCCTACTTGGGTTCTCTCATTTTAATGGCTTCTGTCTCCACCTCGTTGCCCCAGGGGACAGCAACTTCCTCCCTGAAACTCTGATGATAATAATAGCTAATACATAATAGCTCTTTTTAGTGCTTTACAAGTATTTTCTTATTTAATTGCACAACTGCCTATTGGGTGGGTCTTATTACTAGCCTGATTTTACAGAAGAAAAAATTGAGGATCAGAGAGGTTAAGTAACTTACCCAAAGACACCCAGTAAGAACACAAAAGAAGTGATATTTCCAAAGCAGAGGTAAATGTCCTATAATTCTAGCAAAGATTTGGTTGGGAGCCTGGATGACCATGTTCTCACTGCTCCATCCTCAGGCCTCCCTGCTCCTGGCACGTTAGATTGTCTCTGCCTGATGCCTCCTCTATCACCGGGCTCCCAGCCCTTCCAGAACAAGTGGGCACTGCCTCTTCTCCCTTATTCAAGCCTCACAGACCCTTCAGGGTTTTCCCACTAGGTTCTGGTCTCCCTTGGCCTAAGCCAGGGCCCTCCATTGAGACTGGTCTTTGTCCTGCAGTGCAGGGACTTGGTACCCAAAGGGCCTGGCACAGCTTCACACTCCAGCGCCTGTGAACCAGGGGGCCTCACACGCCAACAGCCCTGCTCTCTCAGAGCTTCAGCTGAGCAATTTCTTCCAGCAGGTGCCTGGCTCCTCCTCCCAATCCTAACCCTCCTAACTTGTTTGTTTGACTCCTAACCCTCCTCACTTCCTGTTTTTACTTTTTATTATGGAGAATTCAGAACACAGAAAAAGTAGACAGAATAATATAATGTACCCCATGAACCTATAAGTCAGACCCAACAACAATCAATTCGCGGTCAGACCTGCTCCATCTGCAGCCACATTCACTCCCCCTTTCCATGTCATTTGAAGCAAATCCCAAACATCAGATGATTTCACCCATAAATATTTCCGCGTGTGTCTGGAAGAAAAAGGTACACACACACACACATATCATGGTAATATTATTCTATATATGCAGACATATGAGGTCTAACAATTGAGTTCGCGAACTTGTTGCAACAATATTGCTAACCTTTTTGATATCAGAGGGATTATTCATTATGAATTTGTACCAACTGGACAAAGTTAACCAAGTTTACTATTTGGAAGTGCTGTAAAGGCTGCGTGAACTTTTCAATGCACCAGTTCACACGGGAGGGAGTTTTGAGCCAGTAAACAAATAACTGTATTGGAACTCCCTCCCTACTCACCTATCTGGCCCCCAATGACTTCCTTCTTTACTCAAAGATAAAGGATATATTGAAAGGAAGACATTTTGATGACATTCAGGACATCAAGGGTAATACGACGACATCCCTGATGGCCATTCCAGAAAAGAGTTCCAAAATTGCTTAGAAGGGTGGACTAGGCACTGGTGTCAGTGCATAGCTTCCCAAGGGGAGTCCTTTGAAGGTGATGGTAGTGATATTCAGCAATGAGGTATGTAGCACTTTTTCTGAGGTGAGTTTGCGAACTGAATTGTCCAAACTCGTACATATACAGACGGTGCCAAAAAAAGTATACACATTTTAAGAAAGGAAAACTGTATTAAAATTGTAATACTCACTATATACCGATAACAAAAGATGAATACAAGTCACGTTTGACTTCTGCAATTACAAGAGGTGCTCCAAGTGGTTACCATCAGCATCCAGACACTTCTGATTACAGCGATCCACTGCTTGAGTAATGCTGAGCAAAGTGTCCACTTGTATACATTTTTTTGGCACTCCCAATATACATAAATTTTATGTATGTACAGTTGATCTTTGACCAATGTGGGTTTGAACTGTGTTGGTCCACTTATACATGGATTGTTTTCAATTGACCTGAGCAGTTCAATTGACCCACACAGGCCAAACCTGCTTTGTTCAAGGTTCAACTGTACGTTTGGTGGTTGGGATCAAAGTGTGTGGAGGGCTGACTTAAATAATATGCGAATTTTCAACTGCGTGGGAGGTCAGCACCACGCACCCCCATATTGTTCAAGGGTCAACTGTACATGTATATGTAAATATATGAAACAATATTGCCATTATCATACCCCAAGAGATATTTAGCAATAGTTCCTCAATATAATCAAATACCCAGTCAACGTTCAAAATGCTGGTTCCTCATAAATGTCATCTGCTATGGACTGAATTGCGTTTCTCGCAAATTCGTATATTGAGGCCCTAACCCCCAATGTGACTGTATTTGGCCATGGGGAGTTTGGAAGGTAATTAAGGTTAAATTAGGTCATAACAATGGGTTCCTCATCTGATAGGCCTGGTGGCCTTATAAGAAGAGGAAGTGATCTCTCTCTACATCCCCCCCCCCCCCCAATCACATGGCTCCAAGAAAAGGCCCTGTACAAGCCAGGAGAGAGTCCTCCCCAGAAACAGAACCCTGACAGACCTTGACCTGGGACTTCAAGCCTCCAGAACTGTGAGAAACACATTCTGCTATTTTTAAGCTTCCCAGTTTGTGGTGTTTTGTTATCGCAGTCTGAGCAGAGTAATTCATCATCATTTTCAAATAAGGTGCACATGTTACAATGAGCTGTCCTGTCTATTAACTCTCTTTTTATCCACAGGTTCACCTTGCTGTTTTTGTTTTCCTGCACAGTATAGCAGAGAGGACACTAGGTTGCTGGCCTTATAGGTCCCGCAGTTGGAACGACGGCAGCACCGGCCTCTGGATTTCCTGTTCGTGGTGGTTAGATCTAGGGACTTGACCAGATTCATACTTAAATGCCACTTCTTCCTGACGTCCTCCCAGATTGGGGAGGCTTCCTTCCTCGGTGCTCCTCTTCCCTCAACTACAGTGCCCATTTTCTTCCTCTGTCTCCAGCAGATGGTACGTTGGCTCCCTGAAGGCAGGGCCTGGGCACACACAGGCTTCCTGGCTGGTACCCAGCCCAGCCCAGTGTCCCGCATACAGTGGGGGCCTCAGAAGGCAGTGGACAAATGTCACACCTTAAGCCCAGAGGCTTATCTTATACTCTAGCAGCGAGTGCCTGAGCTTCCAGAGCAGAATCTGGGCCCAAACAGCAGGACCTGCCCCTCACACAAAGGCGAGAGAGTGGGGAGAGGCACCTGTACGAAGCTACCTAAGAGCCCAGCTCTGAACGTGACACAGGCACCATCAGAGCTGCATCTGCCAGGAAGAAGGGTCAAGATGCCACATCTCCACATCCTTGACCTTGGCTATTTACAGTTCTGCCAGCCTTTCCGCCTAACTCGTGTCTTACCTGCAAGCATCAGCTGAGGCTCAACCCAGGCTTTCTGGTCTCCTCCTTCACACACACCCTGCACCGCCCAGTTCAGAATCTCTCCCAGGGTTCCTGCCTTCCGACCCCAGCCGGGAGTGTGCCCAACACCTGCAGGGCGTGGCCAAGGCATGCCCCACCTTTGCTTCCAACTCAACGTGCAGTCCCTAAAACCAGAACCTTATCCCACAGAAGGATTCCCAAATGCCTTGGTGAGCTGTCAAGACCCTCCTCGTCTGGCTCTGATCAACCTTCCCAGCCCCACCCCCAGGTGTGGGTTGTGACCTGAGGGGTGGCTCTGCACTATGTCAGCTGAGCTAAGCTGAACGACAGTTCCAGAATCCCCTTTCCTGTGAGTTGGCCGTGGTGGCAGGAGGGGACGCAGCAGCCGTGTTCGCTCCTGAGGTAGGTGCAGCATTGTTGCACCGCACACCTGTCGATGCAGGTCTCTGGGCTCCCTCCCCACCTGCTTCTCTAGCTTGTCTAGATCCTGGGCCAAGTGTGTGTTCCGCTGCAGGACAAAGTGTGTCAACTTCTCCTGCAGGTCACCTGTGTCATTGATGGGTTGGAGGTGGCTGCCTGTTCATCCTCTAGAGTCCCAGGTCTTTCTCACTGGTTCAGTTCATTCTTGCTTCCCCCACTTCACATCCATTTTCCCTACCCCACTGCCTGCCCTGATAATTTTAGTCTCAGAAGTATCAATTTTTAAAGTAGCTTCCCCATTGTAAAAAGTCAAATTCCGTATTCTGTCTCACTCCTGGTTGTTATGCTTCTCTCATCAAATCTGACATTTACGAAAAACAGTCACGGGGATGTAAAGTACAGCATAGGGAATATAGTCAGTAATATTGTAATAACCATGTATGGTGTCAGATGGGTACTAGACTTATGGGGGAGGGGTCACTTCATAAGTTATATAAACACCTAACCACTATGTTGTATACCTGAAATTAATATAATATTGCATGTCAACTGTAATTGAAAACAATTCAAATTATTTTTAAAAAACTGGATCTATATGCCTTGGGCTAGTAACTGAACTTCACTTTCCTTATCTGTGAAGTGGGGATAATTACAGTGCCAACCTGTAATTAGTGTTTTCAAGATTAATTGGGATAATAATATGTGTAAGGGCTTAGAGTAAATCCTGGTACAGAGTAGGTACTCAGTGAATGTTGGCTACAGACATTTTTATTCCTGACAGAAAATCTTTCCTATAGCTGCCCCTACCTTGACCAATTAGCTATTTTGTTGTGAATGTCTCTATCCTGTCAACAGCCTGGTCACTTCCTCCAGGAAGCCTTCTTTGATATCCACTGCTGGAAATTCCTTTCCCTCTTCAGACACCTGGTGTTCCTCTCTGTTTACTTTAATTTCTTCTGCCCCATTCATTAAGTCATGTAATCGGTTGACAAGTATTCTTGAGCACCTATTATGTGGCAACTCTGTGGTAGAGGTTTTGGATTAAACACAGTCCCCTGCCCCTTAGCTCACAATGTAATGAGGAAGATGGGCCTGTTAACTGCTAAAATACGATGTGGGAAATGCTTTGAGCAAGGGAATTATGAACACTCAAAGAGGGAGCATCAAAGTCTGCAGAGAACAGAGAGTGCTATTAAGGAAAGCCTCCCAGCAGAGGCAACCTAAAGAATGAAGGATGAATGAACTCGCCAGGTGGACAAGGTAAGAAAAGGCATTCAAAGCAGAAGGAACGGCATCGGCAAAATGATGTGGGCTTGAGAGGCCAGGGCAAGACCAGGAAGAAGAACTGGGGTCCAGCACGTTGGGATGTCCAGGGGCTGGGGAATGGCAGGGCATGGGCTGAGGGGGCCCCAGGAGCCTGGTCCTGACAGGCTTTGTCTGCCGAGTTGAGGTGCTTGTGAGGTAAGAGGAGTGTGTCCAGAATTTTAAGCAGAGGACCCTGATCCGATGGGCGTAAACATATCTCCCTCTGAGTGGGGCAACGTCTCCATTTCAAGGCTCTTGGTGTCCTTGGCATGGATATAAGCCTTATGCTTTCTCTCCTGTGCTTTCAAGCCCTAAGAGGATGGAATTGCTCAGTCCCCTGCAGCCCAGACAGGGGGAAAGAGGGAGGCGGAGGGAGGGAAGGAGGGAGTGAGAGAGGGAGGGAGGGAGAGAGGGCGGGAAGGAAAGAAAGATGCCCAAGCATTAACAGCAGGGCTGGCTGGCTGTCAAGAAAGCTTTGCCCTGGGATGCAATGGGAGCTTTGTGTGCAGATGGGGACACCCAAAAGGCCTCTCACTGAGAACCTTGGAGCAGCAGGGGACATTTGGGGGCTGCCAGGGAAGAAGTGTCAACATTTGGGACCTGGATGCTGCAAGTGTGTGTGTGTATGTGTGTGGTTTGTATGTGTATGTGGTGTGTATCTGGTGTACATGTATGTGTATGTGGGGTATGTGTGTACATGGTGTGTATGTGGTGTGTGTGTGGTGTGTGTATGTGGTATGTGCGGTGTGTGCATGAGTGTGGTATGTGTGTGGTGTTTGTATGATATGTATGGTGTATGTGGTGTGTGTGTGTGCGTGTGTGTGTGCGCAGGGAATCTCAGGGGTTCATGAGGGTATAGCTTTCTCAGGGGAGCACTTATGCCCAGTCAGCCAAGGACTGAGAAGGGATAGGCTGGCTTGGCGTGTTCGAGCCTCCTCCATGCCTTCAACTTCACCCCGCTGCTGGCCCCCAGCCTCAGCCAAGCACAGCACCTGCCGAAAGCTTAATGGCCTGTGACAGACAGGCCAGTGACGGAGGGAGGGAAGTGGCTCCAGGGAAGATGCAGGCAGCCAACTGAAACCTGTTCCTGCGGCTGCTGCAGCCCTTGTCACCCCTCCCCATGCCCACCTCACAACCCCTCTTTCCCCCTCAGCCCCTCCTGCCCTGCCGGTCTTCAGGAGGCGCTGGCAGGGGCTGTCTGGGTAGTCACATGGTGAGCAGAGACCACACTAGTGCTTTGGTCATCAGTCCCTGGCTTGAAGGGAGGAAGCTGAAAAAAGTTAGCCTCCCTTGCAGACCAGTCTGGTCTGTCCCCTCCCCCAGATAATCGGAATTTCCCCATTCTGTCCCTCTGCCACACTCCCACCCTTTGCTGAGGCTATCATCTGGGACAGCTTGGGGCTGCCACCTGCACCATCAATGGACGTGGGTCCAGGCCTCAGGAAGCTGCCTGCTTCCCTGCCCTGCACCTTTTCCAGGATGCTTCCCACATTTTGGCTTCTGTGCGCTCCAGCCCCTTTGTGATCTGGGTGTTCCTAAATTGTATTGTCAGTCTGGGGGCTGTAATTACTCAGAGCCATTCAGCTCTGTGAGGGGCGCAAGGAAGCAAAAATCAACCCCCTCCACACACTCGCCGAGGGCCGGCTGCCCAGGCAGAGGGTCTGCTAAGGGTGCAAAGACAGTGCAAAGATAAGACAGCTAACGTGTCAGTCCTGACGTGGGTGGCCAGGAGGACGTCAGGGAAGAACATAAGCAGCTTTCTTCTTTGGCGGCCTGCGCACTATCTAGTTTCAAAGTTGGCATTCTCAGGGATTGGGCAAGGCTTGTGCCAGGCCTTGGCACCCACCCCACTATGCAGGAAGGACTCAAGGTCACCAGAGGCAGACAGCAGGTGGGGCTGAAAGAGGTGTCCTGGGAAACCAGGAACGAAGAGGGAGGGGCAGCATGTGTGAAATAGCAGCAGGGCAGGAGGCAGGAGCCATGTCCCCAGGAGGCTGGAAGAGGGGCAGAGAGACAGATCGTGTTTCTGGGGGAGGAGAGAGGCCCAGCAGAGCCAGCTCCAGGGTCTGGGCAGGAAGGCGCCAGAAGGGAACCAGCGAGACAAGACCAGAGCCCAGGAACGGTGCCAGGCCGTGCCTGAGAAGGCGCCTAGAGTGCCAGCACATGGGCAGCATGTGGGGCCTCACACCCCCAGGTCAGGCCCCTTTTATCTCCAAACAGGGGTGGGCCTTTCTCAAGGACTGCTGGGTCCTTCACAGCAGCTCAAGGAGAAACATGAGCGGCTTGGAGAGAATCGACAGGTTTCCAAGTGGAGAAAGAGAAGCAATTGTTTCTGCACAGCCAGCCAGCTGCCCGGCCCACTGGTGACCTTTCTCCCATGACCCACTTTCCAGCCTGAGCCACCTCTTCCCATCTTCTCACACAATAGCGGGAGTTATTCACTGCCTGCGATTCCACCATTACGCACTTTGTCTAAGTTCTTCTTTTACATATTTCCAGGAGAGCTGTTACATAACCAACCACACAGAAGCCCACTAAAATCCCGTTCTCCCATCAAAGCGCTGCAGGATTCCTTCCTTCCCACTAGGTTTCCCCCTTCTTTCTTTCAACACGGAGCCCCTGTGCTCGGAATTCGGGGAAATGCGACAAATGATACTCATAAATCTTGCCTGAGGCCTTAGTCTTTACAAGGCTTTGAGAGGGCAGGACCTTGGCTTATGTGTCTCTGTGTCCTCAGATGTTAGCACAATGCCTGCCACATAGTAGGGCTTCCATAAATCTTTCGTGCGTAGGGAGCAGGACGTTCTGAACATGTAGGAAGGGGTTGTAGGAGAGGGTAGCGTTCTCTTTCCTCCATCTTCTGCCATCTCTGAGTTTGGTTTCTCGTGTCCCCAACTTCCTTGTCCACCCTGACCGGGTCCCGTCAGCCCCAGCCCTGTCCCTTCTCCTACCCCAGGGCCCAGCCCCTCAGACTAGAGCACGCTTTTCATCCCCAGTTTTCCATCCACCTCGGAGCTCAGTGCTCCAGTGAGTGAGCCACCACCCTCCCCAAAAGGGCAAATCAGAAAGATTTGCTGGCTGAATGGCTACTCTAGCCTCAGTTTCCCCATGCTTTTTGAAGACTACCTTCATCTGGTTTATGTTAGGGATACCTAGTTTATGTCTCCTGGTGTCATAGCCAAGTCTGTAGCCGGTGGCCTACAAGGCCCCACTCCCTGGCCTCATTTCCACCGGCTTCCCCTCTCTCACTCTGCTCTGGACACTTGGCTTCTTCTCTACTCTCTAACCTGCCAGACACATCCCCCCCTCAGGCCCTTTGCACTTGCCATTTATATCTAGAACTCTCTTCTGCCAGGTATCTGCATGGCTCACCCTCTCACCTCCTTCAAATCTTTACTTAAATGTCACTTTTTCACCAAATCCTTTCCTCATCCCACAGATGTCCCCCAAATTGTCACACTGCCACCCATTCCCAGTCCTCCTCTCTGCTTTAGTTTCTCACTTATCACTTTCTGATATGCTGATTTCTTTACTGTGTTTATTGTCTGTCTCCCCCCACTAGAATGTTAGCTCCATGAGGGCAGGTGTTTTTATCTGTTTTGCTTACTGCTATATCCCTAGCATCTACAATAGTGCCTGGCACATAGTAGGTGCTCAATAAATATCAGTTGAAGGAGTCAAGGGGAATTTTTACTTTCTGTCCCTCCTGAGCTCTCACCAGGCAGAACGTCTAGGGCCTGGCCTCACTGTGAGCCAAAGTTAATTCTGTTTCTGGTCCCTGCTGCAGCCTCTAGCCTAGTCTCCTGGACAAGAAGCAGTTTCTACCTGGTCCCCAGCAGGGTGGGAGGAGCAAGCCACACTTCCTTACTGCCCTGCCCCTTTATTAGAGGCCGGAATGGGAGCTACATCCTGGGATAGGAAGAAAACTTAAACTGATGCTACTACCTGTGACTTCTCCCTCAGTCCAAGGAAAAAGTAACGTAAGGGGTGCCTTCCTTTAAAATTAATTAATTCACTAATTAATTAAAGGGTGCACCTTGGAATTATCATCTGTAGAGTTTCTCTAAAACATTTTATTTCCAGACTCTCCATCTTCAGAGATTTTTTTTTTTTTTTTTTTTTTTTTTTTGAGAGGTTCATCATCTTTAGACTCAAGGAATTAACAGATTAACAGGGGTTGGTTCAGACTACACCAGGTCCAGGGTTTTGTGGCTCTTGCAGGCAGGCCCGGATACAACAAACACACATGGAAATGTGGGTGGGTGAGTTAACAGATTTGCTCTTGAACTTGGGGGATGGGGTGGAAAAATGATGATCCTTGGGGCTTGGGAATAAGGACCAGAAAGAAGAAAGCTATTTGAGAAGGGCCTGGGCAGGCCTAGAGTTGAGAGGAAAGAAAACGGAGGCCCCTCCCCTGAGGACAAGGCACTTGGCTCAGTCTCCTCCTGCCCCACCCCATCCAGGGAAGAAACTGGGCCTTCATCCCCTCCATCCTTTCAGGGGCCCAAGGCTGTTCTGGTTGGGCCTCTGGAAGAAGCTTTTATTGAACTCATGGGTGTGACCCTCATGGCACAGGAGGGGGCAGCTTTCATGGTCCTTGGGAGGAAGCTTGGTGCCCAACTCCACCTGGATCTTCTGCAGCAGCAGCCAGGTGGCGTCAGCGACATGCAGGGATGGGGCTCTCAGCCTCCACTGTTCCCAGTGTCACCTGGGGTTGAGCCTTCACCACGTCTTCGAAGGGTAGAGCCAAGATGGCTGCCACCATCTCTGAGATGCTGCCAGCCACAAAGCTGACGCCCACCCATGTCCGGTCCTTTGGCCTGAGGCCACTCAGCCAGCTCTTTACCACCTCAGAGTTGAACTAATACAGGGCTACGAAGGACACATCCCGCAGGGCAGTGCGGCCCCAGCCCAGCCACAGTGAGCGCCAGCTGCCCTGAGCCACGGCTGCGTGGACACAGACACCCAGCTCCCAGTATGACACATGCTGAGCCTGCAGCTTCATCAGCACCAGCTCCAGGGGGCTGATCACAGTCACGGTGCCCAAGGGGGGCCAGTGGGCCAGCCACCATGGATACGCAGAGCTCAGAGGTCAGGGTTTGACCACTGAGGAAGGCCTTGAGTTGGTCATAGTTGAAGCAGATGGCAGTGGCTGTCACAGTCATCACCAGGGTGGCTGGGAGGCCACTCCACAGGGTCCTGGGACTTTGTGTCTCACAATCTTCATAAAGGCATCCATGGTGCCAGTGAAGCGAGTGGGATCCTGAAACCAAGTGGCACAGAGGGCACCATCTGGGAACAGGTACAGGGGCTCCAGGATACCACTGTGGTACAGGAGGCACTTCCCTGTGGGTTGGGGAGAGGAGGGCAATTTGGTGTAGAAGAGGCTCCAGAGTCTGGAGGGAGGCATCCGCTCGCTGGTCACGAAGGGGCTGAGATTGCAAGCGGACCTTCACCATGTCCAGGGGAGTCATGGAGAAGGAGGTGACCACAGCCCAGCACCGGAGGACACCATTTGTTGGAAGGGCTAATGCTGCAGGGTCCTGGTAAGCCATCCCGTAGCTTCAGTTCTGCTCTAGGCAGGTGCTCAGGCCGCACGGCGCCTGGGGCCAGGCCACGCGGGGCCATAGCGGCTCTGCAGCAGGTGCAGGGTCTGTGCGCCTCAGAGATTCTTAATCAACTGTCTGGGCTGAGGCCTGGGGTTGTTTTTTTGGTTTTTTAAATCCTTCATTGATTTTACTCTTCAGCCAGAATTGGGAACGAGGGGTCCAGGCAATGTCCTGGCCAAGTTCGATTGTCTCCCAAGAGCATCCAGAGTGAGCCTGGGTACCTGAAGATGCCAAGTCTGGTTCTTCCAACTGGGGGAATTGTGCATATTCTTCAGCTCACCCAGCAGGTGTATACACACACACACACACACACACACACACGCACACACACTGTTCTACCAGAAACCAAATTAATTCTCAGAAATGTCACAGTCAAAAAACACAGTGACAGGATCTACAAACTCAAATGCCGACTAGAACCATGCAGGTAACACAACCGGTTGCAGAGGCAGGTGTGTTGTTGAGATGCGGTGATGGGTGAGAATTTGTGTCCTTCTCACAGGGGCCGTTTTTACTCCGCTATGACCTGTGCTTGTCAGGAGGGTATGCAGGCCTTGTGGTGCCAGGTTTTCTTCTCCGTTCTCCCCAGGAGAAATTAGGATTCAGGAATTCTAAATGAAATAACTCATATTTTCACTGAAAAGTCCTGATGCTGCCAGCAGGTTGCCAACCCCAGTTATGAGGACACAGTTGCGACACTGCCATATCTTGCAAGGCTGCCCCTCTTACAATGGGGTTAGTATGTCACACGACCACGTTAGGGCAGAGTCCGTTCCTTCCTGCCGTCCTTCATACTCAAGCTAATAGGAAACTGCTGCTCACCCCAGAGCCACGCGCTGCTTAACTGCTGCTGCCTCAACTCTGCCAACACTCCCCTGAGGCTTTGAAATACAGGCTTGTCCCAGCGGTATGCTGGAGCCGGCTCCTACTGGCTTGCGAAAATCAACTGTGACCATCTCTTCCCAACGCCACGCTCAGTGACATCACATTGGCAGCTTGAAATCATTCATGGTGAGAGAATTTACACCACACGAATCAGCAAGTGCTACAAATGAGAACTTTTTTTTTTCCTAGAGAGCCAGTTATTAAACACTTACCAGCACACCACTGCCTATAAGGATTTGGACTCCGCTAGGGGCCTGAAGCAGTGGAGAAGGGAGTAGGCGCGTCTTCCCAGTTGTGTAAGACATTACATGAACGTGTGCAGTGGACATTGGACAGCACCTTCCCTTAAAAACACATTGATACCCACTAAGAGCAAACAACAAAAATATTAGTCCTGAAATATTTTTCCCTAATTAAGGAATAAGTGCCCAGATTTTAAGAGTACAGTTTTAGTGAGCTTTTATTCATGTATCAGCTGATGTAAATACCACCCCAATCAACATGAGAAATGCTTTCATCCTCCCCCATCCCCTTCCCTTTCCTCCCCCCTCCCCCCCAGAGAGTTCCTCATGCCTCATTTCCACTCCTTCCTTCATCATAGGTAACCCCCACGCTGATTTTTTTTTTTTTAATTGGGGAAGGGGAACAGGACTCCATTGGGGAACAGTGTGTACTTCCAGGACTTTTTTTCCAAGTCAAGTTGTTGTCCTTTCAGTCTTAGTTGTGGAGGGCGCGGCTCAGCTCCAGGTCCAGTTGCCATTGCTAGTTGCAGGGGGCACAGCCCACCATCCCTTGCGGGAATCAAAACCGGCAACCTTGTGGTTGAGAGGTCCCGCTCCAACCAAATGAGCCAACCGACTGAGCCATCCGGGAGCTCAGTGGCAGCTCAGTGGCAGCTCAGCTCAAGGTGTTGTGCTCAATCTTAGCCGCAGGGGGCACTGCCCACCATCCCTTGCGGGAGTGGAGGAATCAAACTGACAACCTTGTGGTTGAGAGGACGAGCTCCAACCAACTGAACCATTCGGGAGGCAGCTCAGTTCAAGGTGCCGTGTTCAATCTTAGTTGCAGGGGGCGGAGCCCACCATCCCTTGGGGGACTCAGGGACTTGAACTGGCAACCTTGTGGTTGAGAGCCCACTGGCCCATGTGGGAATCGAACCAGCAGCCTTCGGAGTTAGGAGCACGGAGTTCCAACCGCCTGAGCCACTGGGCCAGCCCCCGCCACGCTGATTTTTATCCCCATAGGTTATTTTGCCTCTTGCAGAACTGTAGATAAATGGAATCATACAGCAGGTGCTCTTTTGTACCTGGATTATTTCACGCAGAGTAGTTTCTGAGACTCATCCGTGTCATTGCCCAGGAATAGTTGATTCCCTTTCAGTGCTGAATACTCTCCCAATGAATGAGAGCATCTTGAACCCCAAACTCTGGACAGCGCCCACTAATTTTTGATTTTTACTAATTGCTGCCGGAGAAGAAAACATCTTCCCACCTCTTAGGACAAACAGACATTGGGTACTAGAGACTTAGAAGGACTCACCTTTCTCCAAGAGTAGAATGATAGAACAGAACACAAACTAGGCATTTGATCCTTTCTGACACGGCGTGAGTGCTACACTCACTGTGACACACCCCATTTCCCTCCTTCGCTTTTGTAAGTTTCATCTCAAGGCCTTGGGGCCTTTTCGTCCCAAAGTTGTCTTCCATGTTTTTCCCAGCAGGCATAGTGATTCCTCGTGCCAGTACATTTCTGGTGACCTGCATGACACGCCAGAATTTCTGAGGGGATCACAGTTATAATGCACCTTCTTTTAGCATAATTAAGACAAGAGGTGTTTCCTGAATTGAGCGGCTCTATCTTAGCACAGTTCTCTGCTCCCTTAGTTCAGAGTCCTTTTGGGCAGGAACTGCCGGGGCTGTCACCAGCTAGAGCCCTACTACTCACCCAGTGAGAGCCCTATTACTTCCGGGGTGGACATGGTCCCCCACCAGCAAGATCACCAACCTCCTTTGTGCAGAAATGGGTTGGACTGTACAAATGAAGAACTACCCACAAAGAAGGGAGTGATGGGAGACTGGGAAAATATTCAAAGCTATCCATGGGGGAAATTCTCAAATTCAAAGATGAGGCTTTCCCCCGGATGTTTTGGCACTATGGTATTTATTGAGTGGTGGTTCTGTCACTCTGTCACATTCCTCATCCCAAGTTCTTATTGCACAGCTGGGGAAACCAAGGCTCAGAGAGGCTCTCAGGGCCTCACCATGGGGGCAGCAATGCCGGAATTCACAGCCAGATACCTTTGACTCCAGGTTGCATGTTTCCTTCACCAGGTAGGCTGTTTCTAGAGAAGTCAGCAACTGTGGAGCTCCCAAGGCTGGACGTGGCCTGCAAAGAGTGTAATCTCAGGGGGAGAGTGATGAGTCTTTAAGGAGGGGCTGTCTCCACACATGTAAAGAAATGGAGGAGGAAAACCAGACTGAGGCTGGCATCAGGCTGCCCTCTGGCTCACAAGTGCATGGTGGGTGTCCACATCGAGTGGGCATTAGCACATGTAGGCAAACAGGGTGTGTGTCACAGCTGCTGAAATCTTGTCCTCTTCATAGACCATGTATCCAGAAAGCCTTTGTGCCATCAACAACCTTGAAGTGACTGGTCTACCCACCAGCAGCCCCAGGCTCGTCACTCTGGAGACCTGCCTGTTTTCTGTCTTTGACCTCCATTTTAGAGTATGGGGTGTCAGACTCAGGCAGATCTCGATTTGAATTCTGGCCCTGCCTCTTATTAGCTGTGTGACCTTGGGCAAGTGACTTCACTTCTTTGGGTCTCTGTTTCCTCACCTGTGAAATGAAGATAATCATCACAGCCCTGGCCTCTTATTGTAATAATCAATGGAGTTAGTATTTGTAAAGCCAGTAGCTACTGTGTCTGGCAGGACCTGGGCCCCTGTACAGGCCTGGTTCACTTCACTTAGCAGAGGAGCCCCTGAATACAGGATAGCTGGTTGAATTTAGCTCTTAAAACTGCTCAATAGAAGCCTATGTGTTTGCGGGGAGGTTGGGGAATGGCAGGGGCAGTGGTGCCAGAACCTAACTTTGGCTCCTTTTGGAGCTTGGTCTCTGGGTGGGATTGATGTCTGGGTATGGGACCCTAGGGACCCAGGGCTCCCCATCCCCACCCAGGCCAACAGGTGAACAGAGACAGCAGCCAGAACGTTCTCAGCCAGAACTAGTAAACAGGGAGCCTATATCCAGGCTTTTACACCAGGGTAAATTCTCCTGACACTTGCTGTGCCTCGACTCTCCCCAGGTGAGGACTGACCGCTCATGCTGACCTTGGCATCACCTCAATTTCTCTCCTGACCTGAATAGTGCGATGTCAATTAGTTGCAATAGTGGGTACTTACTATTTTGTATTCTCTTTTCATCTTACCATTAGTTTCCCACAAGATTCTGGGGACTGGTGGTTTATACAGGTGGCAATTCTCAAAGTCGACAAGAGTCTTATATTTTGTTAATTTCCTGCTGTTCAGGGGATCTTGCTTTGGGCATACGGGTCTCCCTAAAGTTTTCATTTTGTAAGTGGTGTTATCACAAATAACTGTACGATTGTTAAAAGTATTTTTGCTTTTTCACTCATTTTCTAGTAAATATTTAGTGGGTTCCTACCATGTGCCACATAAATAGGACAGTCCCTGCGCTCAAGGAAGTTACACTGTAACAGGAGAGACTGACAGCCGACAGCTATAGCATGGTGTGGAAACACTGCCATGGTGATTGCAGAGGGGAATGGGACCACAGGGGGGCACTAACCCTGCTCAGAGCTAACTGTGTTAAGTACATACATACTGCCAGATTGCTCTGTTGAGTGAATTCTGAGCAAGATTTTCTTTCATTCCATCATTTCAGTAAGCATACTTTCACTTCTGGATGATCTGTTTGATCCCTTTTCGAATATATCTGTTCTTTTTTCACAATGTCCTTTTCTTTTTTCTAGTACTTTCTATTCTTTATCTTTGCCTTCATTTGAAAACTACATTTCCCCCCTTAAAGTTTCTTTCAGATTGCTCTATTATGTGAAGTTCCCAGGACTATGACTCCTTCTATTTTGTCCATTCACTCTCATGATGGAATGTGATTTTGAGTGATTTTTAATTTTTTTATTGTGAGGGTTTTTTGTTTTTTCCTTCCTCTTGGTGTCTCTAGGAGTCCTGGGTTGTGGAAATACAGCCATAGAGGAGTTTTACACTTGCTTCTGTTTGGTTTCCTAGGAGTCTAACTGCTTTAACTGACCCATTTTTACTTTAATTTCTTTGCTTAGGGAAATTATTCAATCACTTAAAAACAATTTACTGAACATTTACTGCAGGTATATCCCCATATTTTTGATGCTGTGGAAGATACAAAATAATGTAAGACATAGTTGCCTTACATGGAACCACTATCTGAAAGGACCAAATATACACAAAAAAGTTAGGTGACCATGTAAGGCAGAGTAAAAGGCCTAACAGTGGACATGCAGTCAAGGTCAGAAGGAAAAACAAACAGCTGGAGAAAAATGGGGAGGAAAAGACCAGAGGAGGAAGAAAAGGTTTGTGTGAGGCAGTTTCAGAAGGAAGATGAGGTAATCCCACCTCCCAAGCGAGAAATCCACTTCTGGGTGGAGAATTAGTATGGCAGCTGTAATGTTAGATGAGGCTATGCATGAACTTGACTTGAAGTTCCCTGTTGAGAAAGTTAAATCAGAATCCAGGCAAAAGGAAGTCCTTTAACGTGCTCCTGGGGCGGGAGGTAAGTTTGAATGAAAGTTGTGTTTGAAAGAGAACAGTAACTTGAAAGGGCCAGGAGGCTTTGCAGTGATTCAGACCAGAAAAAATCTGGGTTAGGGAGGCCAGTGTGGGGGAGAAAGGCAGGGAGGGAGGTGGACTGGCAGGATTTGGATGTGGAAGGTGTATAGACTATTTGTCAGGAGTGGCAAGAGGGAAGGCAGCTTTTTAGGGAGCAAGGCAGGAAGGGAGCTGGGAAGGGCAGACTGCAGGAAATCTGGACTAAATAGCCAGATGGCAGACGTCTGTCCTAAAGAACTTTCTCACAATGAACACATGACTAGTACAGGCAAAGGGACCAGGTGCCCCATTGCTGTGTTCCTGCAGAGTCTAGGTTACTCCATTCCTTTCCATTTAAACAGGAACTTTTACTGAGCACCTTCACAAGTAGCAGGGTGCCTTCTAAGTGTTGTTGAGGGGATGGGCACTTTTACAAACCGGAACAGAACACCTGCTGCGATAAATACAGTAAGTCCTCAGCGGTAGGGGGTAGGTTCTGCGACTAAATGTGAATCCTGTAATAAGACTGATTTTACCATAAGCTAATCAATATAAACGGGGATAAGTTCCTTTGCATCTCAACATTGTAACAAAAGGAAATGAAGTTGAATAAAACGTTATTAGAGGACCTGCTGTATCTTCCTCCCTGGCTGGTTGCGAGGATTATACTGGAGTTAACATGCGCACTTTAGAACGTGTCTGGCACAAAGTGCGATGTAAGGGCCAGTTAGTATTCTTCATTTGTATCAACTAAAGATCAGACTACCGGTGTCTGGCAGGCACAATGCCTGCGTGTGCTCACTTTGAACGGCTGATGACAACCCCCTCGATCTAGTCAGAGAGATACGCCTAGCACTTTAGGGCAAAACCCATTTTCTAACCGTTGGCTCCAAGGTAGTTTCGCGAGGCCTCAAGCGCAAAGGAGGGAGACCACATCACTGAGGGGCGACCGGATTCCATCTGGTGGGGAAGGCAAAGGGGAAAACAAGGCTGGAGACAGCGGAGGGGTCGGCCTCGCGGGCCGCCCAGCCTGGGCTCCGGGCCGCAAAGGGGCGGGCACAGAACTGCGGAGAAAACTGCCGAAGCCGGGAGGGGGCTTAGAAGCGCCGCACACCATATTGGGGGTGTCTGGCTTCCACAGCCGCTGAGCCCCGCCCCCGCCGCTCTCTGGGGCTCCGGGGGGGACGCCCGGGCTTGCGGCGGCCTACACACGCCCCTAGCGCTGGACGGGGGCCGTGCGCGACCACCGACCCGCGGCCACCAGCCCAGCGCAGCGCCAGGTCTCCACGCGGCCCGGGACCACATCCGGTGTGTACCATCTGCGGCGCCACCCCCAGGGCTCCCCCGCGGCCCGGAGTGGGGCGGCCCGGCCCGGCCCCTGACGCCTGCGAGAGGCGGGTCGCTGCGCGTCACGTGACGGGGAGTGACCTCGCTGCCCGGCGCCATGGGGGCCTCGGACCCGGAAGTGGCGCCTTGGGCTCGCGGCGGTGCCGCGGGGATGGCGGGAGCCGGAGCGGGAGCCGGAGCTCGCGGCGGAGCGGCGGCGGGGGTCGAGGCCCGGGCTCGCGATCCGCCTCCCGCTCACCGTGCACACCCGCGCCACCCTCGGCCTGCGGCGCAGCCCTCGGCCCGCAGGATGGACGGCGCGTCGGGGGGCTTTGGCTCCGCGGACAACGCCCCGACCACCGAAGCTCTTTTCGTGGCGCTGGGCGCGGGCGTGACAGCGCTCAGCCATCCGCTGCTCTACGTGAAGCTACTCATCCAGGTGGGGGGTCGGGGGCGCCGTAGGGAGGCGGGGGCTCGCGTGAAGGTGACAGGCCTCGATCTGGTCAGAATTGGGGCGGAGGAGTCTGTGGCGACGGATTTGGGGAGAGAGGCGGGACCGAGGGTTTGGCGGGCCGAAGTTGTGGGAGAGGAGGAAAGCGATGAGGGGCTTGGGGATGCAGGGAACACAGGTTTGGGGGTGCAGAAAAGGGGGCGAAGAGGTCGGAGCGACAGATTTGGGAGAGGGTGGAAGGATTTGGGGAGTGCAAGGGGGAGGGCGATGGTATAGAGAGACGGGTTTGGGGGATGAAGAAATGGAGGCGATGAACTTCGAATAGGAAGGAAGGGGCATCATTTTGGGGTGAGTAAAGCAATAGAGTTGGGGGGAGGGGCGGGAAGTTTGAGCGAATGGGTGGGGAGGAGGACTGGGGTCCAAGGCAAAGTATTTAGAAGATGAGCACATTCTTAGGGTAGAGGTCGGGATTTGATAGGGATTTGATAGGGATGGATTTAAAGCGGTTTGTTAGACAAAGAACGGGAAGCCAGAGCCAAAAATTTAGGAAAGGAGAAAGGGCATCAGACTCTGGGAGGAGGGGACGGGGACAATGGATTTAATGGTTACGGCATGTAGTGGAAGAGGGCGAAGGCAGAGGATTTAGCAGGGGAAAGCTATGGGTTTGCAGGAGATGGGGCTCTGGATCTGATGGCGATGGCAGACTTGGTGGAGGAGGGGACGGGGTGACGCGTTTGGGGGGGAGGGAACAGGGCGACGCAATGGGGGAAGGGAATGGTGGCGATTTTCTGGAGATGGGAGTGAGGAGGAAGCTTTTGGGGAGAAAGAGATGACGTATTTGGAAAATGGACGTCATGGTTGTGGTCGGAGATGGGGATCACAGCCCTTCTGTCTGGGGGGATGGGCTGAAGGGGTTTGGAAGTATTGGAATTGAGCAGAAAGGGTAGTTGGGACATTAGGAGACAGGATAGGTAGCAGCCGGCAGAAACAGACCAAGGTACAGATGTCTCTGGAATCTAATCATGCAGGTGCACTTGGTGTATTTGGTGGTGCCCAACAATTCCTCACGGATGAAGCAGGCTGCTTGAGAGAGGGAGAGATTGAATTGGAAGGAAGCGAGGTGGAGGGAGTGTATTTGGCAGGATTAGTTGCTGGTGAAGGAGATGGATACTGTTTAGATGGAAGTGGTTCAGGCCTGGACTAATGTCTGAAGATTTAGCCTAGAATTTTCCTGTTAAGGAGTGTGGGTAGTGGGGGGTAAAAATTGAGATGGAGACCCAACCAAAATTTGAGGTTTGATTTTTGAGTTGAGGTGGATAGGTGTTAGATATACTGTCTTTGTAATTGTACTGACAGTGTAACATACAATTGTCATAAGAGAGACTTCAATAGGAGTAATTGAAATCTCAGGTCTGAGGAATGGGGTAGTAGGTTTGGGGGTATGACAAGGAATAAGGAGATTTAGTCAGGGAAATCAGGGTGCCTGACTAGACTCTAATTGTTACTGAGATTTGGAAATGGCTGATGGGAGGAAGGTCAAGACTGTCATTTGGTTGTAATTTGGGAGTGAGGGCTGCTTTACTTAGAGAATTAGGATTATATTTACGACAATAGAAATTACAGAAATTGGGGCTTTAGAACCATTGGTACCTGACATGCGAAGTAAGGATACTGGGAGCTGAGTTTTTCGGCTGACAGAGTGAGATTGGTGAGGGCTGGCATTTTAGGGTGGCAGATAGGAAGCTCTGTGGAGTGGGGGATGCTGGAGTACAGACAGGAATGGGAGGCTCCATGTGAAATAAGTGGGGGGTGGCTTCATCCTTTGGACCATAGTAGATTTGATGTACACATTTGAGAAGAAATTTGAAATAAGGGTGATTTGAAGAGGGAATTGGACAAAAAGAGTTGGGAATGAGGGAGAATGGGAATTGGGGAATGAAGGGAGGCTAAAGGATGAGAAGACCTGGATGGCGGGGTACGGATGGGTGAACTCAGTTGGGGTGACAGGTGGCCTATCCGATTTGAACCCAGCGGGTGCTGAGTGTACCATATTTTAGGGTGAAATCTTAATGGTATAGCTTGGGAATCAGGGTAACATTTTGCAAAAGGCCAACCCCTGTTCGGGACGGGTAGCAGGATTGGAGTGGTAGATTTGGGGGTGTCTAGATTAGGTAAATAAAAATGCAGTTCAGGGAGATTTGAGGGTGATATACTGGCTTTGCCAATATTTGATATAGAGCCACAGCTTTGGCTGTGGTTAGGACTGGGTTAATTGGGGGTGAAATTAGGTGGGTATGACTTAGGCACAAATACCTAATGAGAACTTGAGGGTGAGGGGAATAGGGGTAAAGTCTGACCATTGTGCCTTGGATAACCCAGTGGAAGTTTAAAATGTAGACTCAACAGATTGCAGAACTAGGGGGACATGGGGTGAAAGGACACAGCAGATTTAAGGATGAAATTGGAATTGATGGGACTCCCAAATTGTAGTGACTAGACTGGGTAACACAGCAAAAGCAAAAGAGCAGTAGCCCAGACTTGGAGTTGAGGGTATAAAAGGAATGTTGCCTGTATAAGAGAACAAAATAAAAATAAAAACTTAGAACCTTCGAGCTTTTAATCCAGAAGGGGAAAGGTGGAGAAGGGGAGGGCTAACTGCTTGGGTCAGCTGGCTCATCCTTTTCATCCTCTGGGCCAGAATTTTTCTTTAAAGAAGGTCCCCATCCAGAGGTGGGTTCTTAATTTATAATCATTGATCTGTCATGTAGCTCAGAGAATCACATCCACAAAGGACAGCCTGACCTTTCTTTCCCGCCCCCTTCTGGCTGCCCCCCACATTCCGTTTCAAGCTGTTGTTCCTCAGTCTACTTGTGTAGGACATAGCTCCCTGGCCCATGCTGGTATTATGAGCCTTGCCCTGACCCCCCACCCCCCCTAGGCAGTCAATCACCAGTCACAGCAGCTCATGGCAGCTCTCGCCAGCTGCCGGCCACTCACAGTGGCTGCCGGCCGCGGCACACGGTAGCCTGCGGCAACACTTGGCAGCCCACGGCAGCCCAGCTCCAGCCCAGCTCCAGGGAGAGCCGTTGTTCACAATCTTAGCTGTAGGCACAGCTCACTGGCCCATGTGGGAATCGAACCAAGCTGGTGACTTCGGCGTTAGGAGCACGGTGCTCCAACCACCTGAGCCATCGGGCCGGCCCAGCCTGAACTTTCAAAAACACTTGACTGACTAAGACAAACAAGAAAGGGAATTGAGCCAGAAAAGCACTAGAAGCATACGTAGTCCAGTTTTTAAGGCAGAGCTGCCCAGCCCTGCCGTTTTTGCTCCTTTCCACATTCAAAGAGTTGCTGCTCTGGTTCATTAGCTCGGCTGGCCTGCTTTGAGGGACAGGGCTGCTGTCCCAGCATCCGGCCAAGGAAGGGGCCTTCTCACACCACGCTTAGGCGCTAGTCTCCTAGACACCTTGCCTCCTGCCCGGCAGCGGAGAGAGTCTCTCTCCTCATTTATGAGGCAGCATAACAAATGGCCTCACCCATCAGGAGAGACCCCACCTCCTCACAAGGGTATGGGTGGTTTGGTCCTTCACCCACCCATGAGTTTAACAGGTCCCTTATATAACCAGCATTTCCACAGCAAGAATGAGACAGCCCCACAGAAATGAGGGGACATTCTGTCACAGGGATATGGGTGCTCGAGATCAGAACACAGTTGAGGAATTAGTTGTTTGAGGACCAACTGGGATTCAAAGTCACAGTTTGCCTGGGAGTGAGGAACAGATCTGTTGGCGTCTTCAGTGGGTGTGGTAAGAAATTTGAGTTGTGGGGTGAACTTTGGCATAGGTTACTTGGAGCTGAGCTGTCTGAAGTTTGGGGCTGAGGTTTGGGTGTGCTGTGTTTTCGGTGTTGCCACATTGGGACTGAGACTGGACTGAAGTTTCTCACCCAGAGATGAGAATTCACAGATTTATTCTGAGATGAGCAGGGGGTTCAAAGCATATAAAAATGGATTTTGCCCTGGTGAAACCTGGGATTGAAGGTGAGCCTGTCGGGACGGAGGTGCCTTGGCTTGTGGGAGGGTGGTAGCTGGGACTGACCTTGCTGTTCATCGGGAGATTCCGTGATGCTGATGGTTATAGACACTGATGAAATTTCTGGTATGTTTCGATGGAGCAACCGGAGCGGCATTAGATTAGAGTCTGTGGGAGAAGTTAGAGGCCCGGGAAATAGGAGAAGCTCTAGGACTGAATCCGCAGTGGAATCTGACCTTCCTTCTGTATTTGTTGATTCCGAAGGTGGGTCATGAGCCGATGCCCCCCACCATTGGGACCAATGTCCTGGGCAGGAAGGTCCTCTATCTGCCGAGCTTCTTCACCTACGGTGAGTGTGCTTCCAAGGCAGGTGAGACCACACTGGCAGAAAAGAAGCATCAAACGGGGAGCAGGGCTTGCTGGCCCTGGGGGACACTGGGCAGCATGGCACCCAGAGTCAGAGCTGGCATGGAGGAGGGGATCGAAGAGTGTGGCCAGAGGCAGCAGGTGTCAGGGTGGGAGCAAGTAAACGATACAGCTGTGGTGCAGCTCCTCTTCCCACAGCCGCTGCCATCAGCCCAGGCAGCAGGAGGGGCAGACAGATGTGCGAGGGAGGGGCCAGTCCAGGACACTGGGCCCTGTCACCCCTGCTGCTCCAGGTTTGTCTGGAATGGGGTTGGTATACGTGCCTTCTGCCTTCCCAGCAGTCTGGCTCTGTTACTATCTTTCTCGCTTTCCGTCTTCTCCAGCTCTTTTCCTTCTTTGTTTGTCCTCTTTCCCTGTGCTCCCCGGCATGGTGCTGACTCCCTCTGGCACCTCCACCAGTGGGTATAGAGCTGCATGCGTGATGAGTCACGGCTTCACGCCAGTGTGCCCTGACCAGCTACGTGAGCTCGGGCTGCTTTCTGTCCTGGTCCCGCATTACACGTCTGCACAGTGGCGTCTCCAGGCCTGACCCTTCATCCCCCACCCCCGCCCCAGCAGCTCTGCCTGTCGGGAGGGCCCCACTAGGAAGCCCACCACCATGCAGCCTGCTGATGCCAGCGAAGCCCGCCTGGCTGCCTCTGCTGCCCATTCCCTGGCCCGTAGGTGCCAGCTGCGCGAGGCCTTTCAGGTCCACCATCGCTTTCCTCTTCCAGTCCCCACCCTCCCAGGATGAGCGTGATGGGGACTTCTTTAAATGTGCCCTTGGTCTCCACGTTCACAGCCAGGCTGATCCCCTCATGCTTCTTTCACCTCTGCTCGTATCTGTTTGGTCAGTCCAGAAGGTTCTCTGAAAGTCTTTCTTTCTGCTGAATAAAGTTGGACTTCGCCTCCTGTCACCATTTTTCTACTTCATGCACTGTTGGCAGGATCTGATACCATGTGTCTTTTTGAGTTTTGCTACTATGTTGTTAAGTATAGGCAGAACGTGTCATTTTGTGGGGAAATGTGTTCATATTTGTTTTTATTTAAAGATTGTCAGTGTGGGGGAGGGGGAATTAGGAAGGTTCCCCCACCAAAGTACAGTGAGACCGGTATAGAAAGTGAACACTGGGTCTGTTTACGGCTACACATGCTTCCAGCCATGTGAGGGACTCACGTTAGGAGCCAGACTGGCTCTATTCACGTCGCACGGCCTTTCCCTAAAGGACTCAGGTAGAGGGCCCTTGACTTTCACATTACTGCCCCTTGCAAAGATGAGCAGCGTTCTGAGGTGCTCCCTCCACCCCGTTTATATAAACGCTGTAAGCAGATGCCCACTGGGTATTTCTGACTCCATCCTGGCTCTCCTGCCAGGAGGGGCCTTGGCTGTCTGGGTGTCTCGTGGACTCTGGGCAGCATCTACTCCGCCCGTGTCTTGGTGAAAACCGCCGCAGCTGCCGTGGTGTCCTTTGGTGTAATGAAGAGAACTTCCTGGAGAGTTTTCCAGAGACTGTCGAGAACCCCTGGAATAAGGGAGCCCCTTTGTACCCGGAAAGGCCTCTGTCGGCATTTCTGCATGCCTTTCTCTGCTCTCACTTGTTCATAGTTCATCTCTGAGATGGGGAGAAGTAGGGGTCCTTACTCCTTCTTACTGGTGGGCAAATCGGGTAGAAAGAGGTGAGTGTCTCGCCCAGATCACTCAGGCTTTTTCCTGCCCAGCTCTCTGCTGGCTGGCGCTCCCCTCCCGCCACATTCCTTCTACCTGTTCGCTCTGTGAAGCAGGGCACCTTGCCACGTCGCTCCGCTCTCTTCCGAGCCCTACCCCATCTCAGGAAGCCACGAATACAGGTGACAGGTACTGTGAGGCCCTGTGAAAACCCCTGCTAGCAGTGACATGAAATCGCTGGGCTGGCAGACATGTCGCGGAGAGAAAGGCCTAGTGTGCTGCTTCCTGCCACTGTGCGGTGCTGGAGAGCTAAGGTCGTGGGCCTGAAAGGGGAGCACCTCTGAGAGAACATTCTGCTAGCTTCCAAGTACACAGCTTTACAAAAATACACCACCTTTTTTAACATAGTTTAAAATCTGATATTAAAACAACAAGACATTTAAAAAAGTGATCCTTTTATAGACCCTAATGAAAAACACTGACGCACAGGTAGGGTCTAGCTTCCTTGACTGCCTAAGTTTTTCTGTAGAATAGTTCATTGGTGCCTCTGTTTCAGTTACTTCTCCACTTGTGCCCTCCCCCTACACACACACCTTGACTAATAAATGCCCACGAGTGCCAGATGGGGTCCTGGGCAAAGCATAGTGACAAGGTGGGGACGGCCCCTCCATGGCATACTCGGGATGTTCTTGAGCCTTTCTTCTGGGAGCCCTTCCTTTCCCTTTTTTCCTCCCTTAGGTTGCAAACTTCATCATTGCCTGTGGGTACCCTCTGCCTGTTTCCTTTCCCCTGAGAAAGACATTTCTTTATAAGCGACAGGATTGGTTTCTGGGTTGCAGCATTTAAGTTGCTGAGTTGGAAAACTTTAGCTCAGTTTGCCAAGTCAATTTTTCAAAGCTGAAAAAAGAAAATATGTGAACCGGTTTGTGAAAAATACGTTTTGAAGGTTTTTACCCAAAGGAAGAGAGGCTAGAGAAGCTGTTGGGGGTGGGACCTGATTACTCCTGGGGTCCTGGCTGGGTGCTCCCTTCCATGACTGAGGGACAGGCTGCATCTGGTCTGGGTGTGAATGGGACCCAGGCGTGGGTGTCTGGGCTGGGTGTGACACTGCCGCCTCTGCTTACTTCCAGCCAAGTACATCGTGCAAGTGGATGGGAAGATAGGGCTGTTCCGAGGCCTAAGCCCCCGACTCATGTCCAACGCCCTCTCCACCGTGACCCGGGGCAGCATGAAGAAGGTGAGCCCGGGGCGAAGCCAGGAGCAGTTGCCCGAGGTTCCCCTGAGCTCCCTGCCCCCCCAGAGGCAGCCATGTGCACCGTCCAGCTTCTCCGTTTCCAGACTGGTTGGGCCTCCACCCCAGCATTATAGCCAGGCTCCAAACCCTGGTGGTCCAGTGCGGCGTCTACTCTCGTGGGAGGGCTTCTGCCCCGCAGTCCCCCCACTTTCCCACAGCTGTGACACCAGGCAGGGACTTTTTTCCCCGAACTCCAGCCCTGGGGGTCTCCAGGGGCAGGCCCAGCTAATGGACAGAGAAAATAGTGGGAACTGGTTCCTGCTGTCTCTGCGCCATGAGTTACATTTAAGAGGCATAGCTGTCCTTTGTATTTCAGGTTTTCCCTCCAGATGAGGTCGAGCAGGTTTGCAACAAGGATGACATGAAGACTTCTCTGAGGAAAGTGGTGAAAGAGGTGGGTGTTAGAATTGCAGGGGGAGAGGCCCTTAGAGGGAGACAGATGATGTCTCACTCCGGAGGTAGGCAGGTCACTGAGTCTCAGAGTTGGCTCCTCACGCTTGCATGGGGGGGTGGGATGTGGAAGGAGCCCCATTCCAAATACTGCAGGGGATCCCAGAAAGCCTTGAGCCACCAGGGACCTGGCAGGGACCTGGCAGTCCTGGGCGGAAGGAATTAGGGGTGGGTGACAAGTGGGGCCATCGAGGTAGACTGGCCCCACGTGGGGGCTGCGGGATCCTGGGCTCTCCCTCATGAAAGCTCCTAGCTCCCCAGGAGTGCCACTCCCAGCGGCAGGCCGCACTGAGCCCCCTCTGCTCTCTTGCAGACCTCCTATGAGATGATGATGCAGTGCGTGTCCCGCATGCTGGCCCACCCCCTGCATGGTGAGCTGCCCCACTGGAGATTGCAGCTCAGCCGTGGGATGACCCCTCGTGGACTGTAGCTGGGCAGCGGTAGAATTCCTGGGCGGTGGCAGTGGGGAGGGGTGTTCCGTTGGAACCCTGCTGAGGAGAGGTTGGCTGGGAGTCCTGTCCAGAGGCAGCTGGGGCTCTCCCAGGCAGAAGAAACGGGATGCTGTGGTCATGGGGGTGTGTCACCCCGCACTCTGACGCAGGCCATGTTACGCAGTGGCCACTGCAGCGGGCACCCCACAGCTGGGATGTCATGGGCTTGGTGTGTTTGCGTCATGTCACTTGTGTGTGTTTCTTTTCCCCTCAGTCATCTCAATGCGCTGCATGGTCCAGTTTGTGGGACGGGAGGCCAAGTACAGGTGGGTCATTCTCCTCGGGACTGGCAGGAGGGACCCGGTCCCCACTCACAGTCGTGCTGCTTCTCTGCCCTAATTCTCATTTGCTGGCTCCCGAGGAACGTGCCAGTGGCTCCCGTAGTCCGTATCCAGGGGCATATTCTCTTGTGCACCCTTGGTCTAGGCTGCTCTGGATGAGCCTGGAAGCTCTGCCAGAGGGGGTGAGTGGGCTTGGAGTCGGCGTGGATTAGGAGCCGATTCTGTACCAGAGCTGGTTCTGCTACTTAGGACTGAGCAGGGATTCCCTCCTAGACCCGAGGTTATGCCCTAACGATTTCTCCAGCTTTCCTAGAACCCAGCTTACAGCTCGTTTCCTCCTGTCGCTCTGCCGTGGCTTGGAGCTCATCCTTGCAGTTGTTCACCAAACACTTACGCAGCGTCTCTGTGTCCTTAGGGCTGTGGGCATAGGTGTGCTGACACAGCCCTGCTCTGTGGCACTTATGCCCTCTCTGCTCCTCTGAGGCTCTCAGTCCTGGAGGCGTGTGACAGGAGGAGGCGCCTGTGTTACCTGTCCTCTCTCTCATTTCCTAGGTTCGGTTGTTTCCTGCAGCTGTCCTATAGGGCCGTTGCCCCAGGAAGCGCGCCTGTCATGGTGCCTCATTTTGGTTCCCTCAGGGAAATTGGCCCATTCCCCCAGACTGAGATGTGAGGTTGATAGATGGGACCAGGAATGGCTGAGCCACTGTTCTGAGAAGAAAGGTAGAGGCCTGGCAGGGCTGGGTGCCTCAGGACCAGCACAAGCCAGAGCTCTGTCTCCCACCAACTTGTTCTTGTAGGCAACCCCTGCCATCTAGGCTTTGCAGAGCCTCGCACACGACAGGCCATTTGGCACTGCTAGCTGCAGGTCACAGAGCTTGCTCTTGAACCTCCCTTGCATTTCACACCTGAGATGCCACAGCCCATCCTCTGGTCTCTTACAGGCTGCAGTGACCAGGCTTGTCCCCAAGCTCCCTGCTCGGGAGGGCCAGGTGCCTTTTCCCAGGCTGCGTCTGGGCGGTCTGATTCCAGGGCCTCCTGCTACAGGGCCGTGTTCCTTCTCTGCCCTTGGGGAGGTGGTTCTCTCCACTCACCACCCCTGCTCTCACTCTGTCGATCATTCAGGCTTCTGTCCGAAGATTGTTCAGCCAGAGATAAGCACCACGGCCAGGCAGGAGAAGGGCCCGTCACCTTTGCAGCAGCCCAGGCTGGACGGTTCATTCCTAAATTCCAGACCCACAGAAAATAGCCGTAGCGAACTGCTAGGGTTCTGCCCTAGTCGTGGCTGGGTTTCCCCAGTCTCCACGAACTGGGTAAGCGCCCCCTCACCCCCAAACAGGAGCTCTCTAATCTTTTCCACTTGGGTTCTGCCTGGGAACAGAATCTCCCTTGCCCATCCCAGCTGGGATTGGATGGCTCTGAGCAGGGTAGGCTTCTCCAGGTCACTGGGTGACCTCTATCCCTGTGTCGCTTTCTTCACAGCGGTGTGCTGAGCTCCATTGGGAAGATTTTCAAAGAGGAGGGGCTGCTGGGATTCTTCGTGTACGTGAGTTTATACCCCCCATAACCAGCCACAGGGCATGGCTCTACTAACAGGCTCACTGTCAACCTCTCAGGCCGCAGCTGCTGGCCTCAGACTAACCCCAGCTCTGCCCGCCTGAGTAGCTGACTTCCACAGCATGTGCGGCTCCTCGGGACAAAGCCACCAGCCCTTGCCAGATCACGGCTCCCACAGACGTGGTACTGTTCGTCCAGTGCTGACTGGACTGACCCCACCCCCTTGGGCTCCGTCTGTTTGCTCCAGGGCTGGGGGTAGGCGCGGGGCTGGACATGAGCTGGGGCACTCTCTCGTCCTGTGTTTCACTGCTAAACAATGAAGGGGACTGAAATCTGGGACATGGATGAGGGTCGAGCACTGGCAGCTCACAGGCTGACTCTAGCTGATGGTTTCTGTTTGACGTAGTATTTCTGACACGTGAGTTCTTCACATTTAACGTTTAGGGAATTTCACATAGCAATCCGTATTTCTGCCTTCTCTTGAAAAGTCAGAAAGCCTAGCCCTGCTGGCAGCCGTCAGCGGGGCACATGGTCTCCCGAGGGCCACAGACCCTCCGCCCTCCTCGGTGTCTCACATCCACCTTACTTTACTTACAAAGAAAACTCATATCCGAAAGACTGTGTCCAGACAGAAAAAGCCGCAAATGGAACGCCAAAGCTGGGCCTGACAAGTGTCATTTGCCTTTTTAAGGTCTCGGCAGTGACGTACATGCTGTTATGTACAAAGTATATACTAAGTATTAACTCATTGTAGTCTCTAGTAACTCAGTGTGGTTTCATAGTTGGCTAGGTGTTTTCATTTCTGAGCCCTCGTTTTAACCCTGAAATGACTACATGTAGGCGTGTGTGTCTCACCCACCAGGAGGTGATTTTGCCCCTACGGACATTGGTAGCATCTGGAGACATTTTGGTTGTCACATTGGTATCTAGGGTATGTGTGGAAAGTCAATCTGAGCAGAGGTGGAAGCAACAGGATTAGAAACTGCATTCATGAAGGTTCATTTTACTAACATCCCTCGTTACATAGACGGGTTGCATATACTCTTGAACTCAAATTTTTTGAAAAAGGATTTTTAAAAATTCAAAAATCATAATTCTGCTCCCCCTCCCCAAGAGATAATCATTCTGCTGGAGATCTTTTTAAGTCATTCCATATTGCAGCAAGTCAATAAGCTCATTTAAAAAACACAAGTAGCACAAAGAACTCACTGATCTCAGCGTGGCTTGTCCTCAGCACTGTACGCTAGGGGAAGCTTCCTTATCTATTTGTAGAGCTGCTTATCGCAAAGGTAATCACTTTAAAAGACAGCCCTCTTGTAAAACCTTGCATGGAATGTCTGCATTGAAGCATTCCAGGGCTGAAGACAACAGATGCATTGAGCCAAGTGTTTTCTGAGAGTTGATTAAGAGGTCAGGAGAAACCTACCAACATGTAGACACTCTTTCATAATGCACAGTGAAAATGCCAGAGTTAACAACGTTTACAGCTTGAGGCCTAGCTTCTGGGGTTTGAAAACCACTTGTGAAACCGTAAACTAATTTGTGGCGGCAGGTGTGGCATCTAACATCCATCCACCCGCTGGAGAAAGGAAGCTGCCTTCCTGGTGTGGGCTCACAGGCCCTGCAGGCTGCCTTCCTATCGTGGTGGTGGACATGCTGATGTTTGGAGCTTGGAACATCCCTGCCTGCTTCCTGGGTGTGCAGCGCCCAGGAAATGCCCCCCTCCCTCCTCTGCTCATCTTTGCTCACCTTGTTTTTTAGCGGCTTAATCCCTCACCTCCTGGGAGATGTGGTTTTCTTGTGGGGCTGTAACCTGCTGGCCCATTTCATCAATGCCTACCTGGTGGATGACAGCGTGAGTGACACCCCAGGGGGGCTGGGGAACGACCAGAATCCAGGTTCCCAGGTTGGTTCGAACAAGGACTTGTCCATCTTTCCGTGTATTGCTGATGCCCAGGGTCTGGGGCAGACTGGAGGCGTCTGGGATTCTGAGCACCAGGCCCTGAGAGCTAGAGAGGGCATCTGATTGTCCCCAGGCCAAGCTTTGCCTCTGGCAACAATGGCCTCAAGAGATGAGATTCAAGATGGGTAACCCGGAGGAGTTTATAGAATGAGTGGCTCTGGGCAGCTTTAGAAATAAGATCGGCCCCTGCTTATCCGAGGATGGTTTAAGTTAGTGACCCAGTTAGGGGGCAGGACATCAGAAGATAGACCGACCAGCTAACAACCTCCCTTTAACTTTTGCCGAGTTTTTCTGCTTTTCAAAGCCCTTCTGTGAACATTATGACATTCGATCCTGACAGAACCCCAGTGCAGGGAGCAGGGCAGATATACGTATCAGCCTGTTTTACAGATAGAGAACTCGAGACCCAGAGATCGAAGGGCCCGCCAGAGGCACTCAGCTAGGAATTGACAGGGCTGGGACTGGGTCCTTGCCTGTGCCAGGCTGGGGCTGCTGCCCCCCTTGAAGTTTCTCAAATCAGGGAGGACGTGTACTGTCCAGGAGCACCCCACTATTTTGTCAGCGGTGGCCTACACAGCCTGGGGTACACAGACCCCAGCAGAGTGGGTCAGGCATGGGTCCTTCTAAAAGGCGCTTATTGAAGGACGTCTGGGGACCCGATAAGTTAACTGGTTCTACCTGAAGCAAGATGAGAGTTGGAGAGCAGTGATGGGCAAGGAATTCCTGGTAGCCAGATATTCTCACAGCAGGAATTGCCCACCCCATGAGGATAGGTGAGGGGCTAGGGACCTGTCTGCCTAATCACCTGGGGGTCGTCGTCTACACGTGTCTGTGTCTGTGGGGGGGGCATGTGTCTGTGGCAAGGAGTACCCCGAGAGCCTCTGCTCAGAGGGAAGCTATTGGGCCATTTGACTTGGGTAGGTGAGTCCTCTGGCCTTCCAGTGTCAATAAATTCAAGTGGCTCTGTAGAGACAGCTCCTAGCTACAGTTACAGTGGCCATGGCCCTGCCCTGTCTCGGGGGTCTCGTGGATGGGAGAGCTGCTGCCGGAAGGCTGAGACAGCTGGGGTGTCTTGGGGCGGGGGGTGTCCCACAACTGATGGGTTTCCTCTAGTCTAGGTGGGCAGGTGTGTGACCAGGGGCTACGGCACTTAGGTCGCACCAGCAGCAGTCAGCAGCTTCATTCAAAGTGTTTTCCAACTGCTTTTCTGTGTGTGGCTTAAAGGCTGCCACTCAGAGGGCTGAGCAGACCTCCACTCAGGGTTGCATGGCACCCGTCTGGTGGGATGGCCACGCCACAGGAAACTAAGGGATGGGTAGTCCCCCTTCCTACTTAGGGGCTGTTTCCTGGGCAAAGCAGACTTCAGAAGTTAGAGTCTGAAGGGGGAGAGAGAGCTTGGTGAGGTACAGGGTAGCAGTAAGCCCAGAGTTTCCCCTCCCCTTTTGCTACAGGACTAGGATCCTGTGCCTGGGTAGTTGGGGTGGGTGTCTGTCTTTTCATTCAGTAAGCATTTACTGAGCACTGACTGTGCCAAGCCCTGGACACTGATTAAGGCAGGCTCAGGCCAAACCCTTGGAGCTCCCAGCTCGATGGGGTTACACAGGCCGCAGCCAGTGGTCTTCACTTCTCCCCATCCTGGCTGGGTCACTGAAATCCCTTCAGTGAGGTTATCCACTTGCGCCTCCCAGCTCTTCTCTTGGTTCTGACTACAAGGCCATGGAAGCTGCTGGCAGGCCCTGAGAGGGCATGTGGTGTGCGTGGAGGGTGTGTGAGGCCAGTGTGGAGGGCAGGTGAGGGAATCACAGACCAGGCAGCACAGAGCCAGCACCTGCGTATCTGACGTCTGCATCCTGAGGTGCCTGTGGCAAACCCGTCTTCATTTCTGTCTCTGCAGTTCAGCCAGGCCCTGGCCATCCGGAGCTACACCAAATTCGTGATGGGGGTAAGTCAAGCCAGCTGCTCTTCCCACTGCCCAGTGGGCCTGGGTGGGGCCTCGGAGGCCGGCTCTGGTCGTGGCCGGAGGCCGGCCTACCGGCCTCAGTACAGGGTGTTGGCACAGTGTGTCCCTGCTCCCCGAGCCCAGGTCAGGGCTGGTGGTGGGTCCCTGACACTCAGGTCTCCCTGGCTTTCAGATTGCAGTGAGCATGCTGACCTACCCCTTTCTGCTGGTCGGTGATCTCATGGCTGTGAACAACTGCGGGTAAGTGTGCACACATCCACCAGGCACTGCCCAGGCTCCGGGTACCCGGCTGAGCCCATCCAGTGCTCTGCCCCCCCCACCCCCCCGCAGTCTGTGTGTGGGTTCAGCCTGCCAGGCACCCTGGTTTCCTCTGGGATTCACCACACCCTTTTGGGATGACAGGTTCAGGATGTGGGTGGTGACCGCTTCTTGCGGTATCCTTTTCCTTGGCTGATCGTCTCCCATGTTCTCTGGATCTAACATGCACTCCTTCCCGTGCAGGCTACAGGCCGGGCTCCCCCCTTACTCTCCAGTGTTCAAATCCTGGATCCACTGCTGGAAGTACCTGAGTGTGCAGGTAAGCAAGCTCCCGAGGGAGGAGGGTTTTCCTACTCCCTCCATATAGAGCAGATGAAATGGTTTTGTGGATTCTTCATTGCTTGGGAAGATAAGGGGTCGTCATGGGATACAGTGCTGTGGCTAGAGAGGATAAAGAGAATGTCTTGATTTAAGGCATATAAATTAACATTTTAGAAAGGATTTGAGATAAATTAGATCTGAGTTGATTTCGAAATGTCCATGAGACGGGTCTCTTTCTTCAACTCTGAAAGACTCTTAGAACACGTGTGAGGGAGCCATGGGGAGGTGGCAAAGCCCAAGAACTTACACCTGGAGTAACATGGCTGGAAATGCAGTCATTGGGTTGGGACCGATTTCTGCCAGGCAGCTGGCGTGCTGGAGGCCGACCCCTCCTCCTGTGGGACGTCCCAGTCCCCAGGACAGCCAGCGGGTGAGCTGGGCCACATGGTGAGCCTGGCGAGGGACCGGTCTTCTGTGCCCAGGCACCCTCTTGCCAGCTGGAACTCCTGGGCCCAGAGGCCAAGAATCCCGGGTATCTGGCCCAGGGCGGATCCTTGCCTTTTCTTGGCCTTGGTTTGCCTTCAAGGAAAATGGGACAGAAGCCTGAGGAGGAGCCAGTGCACTGACTGGCCTCAGGTTGCTCATAGGACACGTAGGAGGGATGTGGGGAGACAGAGAGATGGGTGGGGTTCTCCCCAGCGACTCCGGTCGGTTCTAGTGCATCACGTCCCGTGGGCATTGGAGGAGTCCTGGACCGCAGTGCCCTCCTCTTGGGGGGTTGCCTTCCGAGTAGTCCCCCAGCATTGGACGCCCTGTGGTGTGAAGTGAGCCACTCAGCACAAGGCAGTCTGACCTCGCCCTTCAGGCATGTGAGCCTCGGCCTGCCACCCCGACCCGGCTTCTCTGCGCTGCTGGGTCCTCTGCCGCCCGAGGCCGGCCGGGCTCTGGGGCGGGATAGGAAGCATGGCCTCCCCTCTTGCTGACCTGACTGGTCCTTCCAACCCAGGGCCAGCTCTTCCGCGGCTCCAGCCTGCTTTTCCGCCGGGTGTCATCAGGCTCGTGCTTCGCCCTGGAGTAACCGGGATCACCGGAAAACACGCGGTCTCAGCCTGGCCGTTGTGGGTGAGGCCTGGTCATCTCGGGCACTTGTAAGACAGCGCCAACCCAGCAACACCTAGACGTGCCCCAGCACAGCTGGGCTCCGGTGTCCCATGTTTGCCATGTGTGTCCAGAGTGGGGGTTGGGTGGGGGTGAGGCTCACCTGTCAGACCTGGGGAAGGTGGGCGGGCCTGGGGCACAGTCCCCTCACTTCGCATGTTTGCTGCATCTGCCTTGTGCAGGGGGCCAGAGAATGGCTTGTGGAGGCCCAGGTTGGATGGGAAAAGGCTCATGGTGTCAGATCCCACCTCCACTCACACCCAAGTCAGCCCCAGCTCTCATCCTGCAGCTCATGGGAGCCTCGCTCTCCTGCTTGTAAATAGGGCGTGATCCCCTTTCACGAGGCCGCGTCACGTCATGTCCCCGTCTGTGCTGGGAAACTGTTGCTAGGTTCTGCCTTTGTTTTTCTCAACACTACTTTTCTGATACGAAGGCAGCACCTTCTGAATGGGAAATCATGTGACTGCTCAGAATGTCTTCCCCTCATCACGTGCTCAGTGGTTTAATGGCGACGCCGCAGCGTGCAGGACCTGGTTCCCTGTGCCTCTGTGAACACCCAGGGTTAGGCAGATCAGTGTCTCTAGTCCTACCCGGTTTAAAAATGCCCGAGAAGATTTGACCCTGTCTCCCTCAAATAAATGTATTGGTGGTGATTTGGAGTTTTGTGGGGAGTCTCTTATTTTTCTGAGCTTTCAAACTACTGCAGAGTCTCTCTCAGTCCTTCGTGTTTGTATGAGAGGGCCATCGCTCGACGGCTGGGGGCAGCCCCGCCTGTGGGTAAGAGGTGCCAGGGCCTGGTGTAGCTCAGCCCCAGGGCGGGGTGTTGGGTGATTTTCTGAATTAGGCCAGGCCGAGATTACAGTTCACAGAGTATCAGCCAGGCCATAGACCTGTTACCAGGGAGACTGTCCCTTCAAAAGCCTCTCAGCTTCAGAGAATATTCCTCCCAAACCCGTCATTAACCGGATGACATTCGCAGGTTTACGGCATCATTTATGGCGTCATTTGGTGTATTGTTCATGCGGTTAGAGCAGAAGGGGCAGACATGGAGCCAGTTGAAGCACCGAGCCTGCCTTTTCTGGAAAAAGCGCTCCCCTCAGTTTGCTTCTACCCAATACCAGGGTCTGTAAACAGGCAAAACGTACAAATGGAATGAGCTGGCCCTGGAGACGTGGGCTTCCATTTGATGCGGTTTGAATACTAGTGTAGGTCAGCTGGGTTGCTCCGAGTGTTTCTCTGTCTCTGCTGTAGAGTTGGGTTCTGGTGACTTTGGTCATGCTTCCTTACAGGTATGGGCCAGATTACATGCAGGGAAGGCCTCTGGAAGCTTTTGCAGAACTGGTGTTCCCCAGGGGCATGCTAACAGTTGACTGGAGGGCAATTTGTGGATCCTTGTTCCCTAAGAACACGAGGGAGCCTGAATGGGAGTCTGTTAATTGTACACTGGCTGGGCCACTAAGGGCTTCTCGCTTCAGATACCTAAAGTGGCGGGGAAGGAGAGCACATGGCAGGTAAGCAGGCCAGATCTTGCTGCCATCATTTTAGACAAGGAAGGCCTTTCAGAGGCATGCCTGCCTCGTGGCAGATTGCCGTTCTCCCGCCCAATGTGGTTTCCCACAGCACTGACCGCTGTGTGGGATAACTTTTCTTCCTGTGGCTCCACCCTCAAATCCTAGTTTTACATTGATTCCTTCTCATGGTCCCCCAGATGTGGAGGCACTTGCATCTCAAGCCAGTGCTGAGTTGGCCCTGACAGCCGTCTCCTCCCAGACATTTGGAGAGGCCGCCTGGAGGGCAGAGCAGGTCGTGGGTGGGCTTGGCTAGTATCCTTGAGCGCCAGTGCTGTTCCCAGGTAACACCCTGGGATTTCTGAATGTCGGGGTCTCAACTACATTTCCCAGGCTGTCTTCTACGCCCAGAAATGGCTAGAAAGTCACTTTTGAGACCATCTAAATTTTTAGTGGAGCAGAGTCCAGGTTTTGTCCCTACTAAAAAAATAACAAAGTTTTACCCATAACTTCTAAAGCAAGTTTTCCGTTCAATATTCTTCAGATGCATGTATTGTGTACATTAAATGCTCCCTTTGTTCCCTGGTCCCCTCAGCCTTTGAGGGCTAAGGCCTCACCTTCCTCTGAGCTCCTGGCATGTTCCCTTTCAGTCCTGGAAACTGGCATGACGAGGTCCATATCTGAGAGGAGATCAGGTTGGATTGGGGCAGGAGGGAAGCTGAGCTGTCAGTGAAAGGAGGGTGACAGAAGTGGGACCATGTGAGGCAGTCACCTTCCTGCTCTCCTGGGATACTGAATTCTGATGGACAAAACTGGGCAAGCCTGTGCCAGGCCTTCCAGGACCCCTGTGATGAAGCCTGAGGTGGCAGTGGCAGCCTGTGTGGGGTGCCTACTGTGGGCCTTGTCGCTGTGCCAGTCCGCAGATCTCCAGTATCCATGCAGCATGATGCTGGAGCCAACCGCTCCCCACCCCGGTCCTCGCCGCCTCAGAGTGCTGCCCTCTTGCCTTTGAACATTCCCTCATCCTCATGGGCTTGTGCTGACACACACCCTCCTTTCCCGTTTGTCACAGCCTGGCCTAACTATGGGACACCATGTTATTTCCCCTAAAATAAGCTTCCAAAGAGTTCCCTGCTTCTAGTCTTGGATAGGTAGTCCCATGTGACAATTTTCCTGAGAGCTGGTCATGGGCGTGCTTTGCAGGAGGCAGGCAGAGCCCACTCAAAAACTAGGAAAAAGGGGTTTGGGCCTCCACAGCCCCACTCTGCCCAGAGGCTGCCACAACCAACCACCTCATGGGACCTGGGGGCCAGCTTGAGAAAACAGGTCCAATGGAAGGGATCCCCCCTGGGGTGTCCCCTCCACCCCAGGAACACCAGTTGTATCAGTGTAATACACACTCATCCATAGAATAAGGAACAAAAGCCAAAGGATCATCTCAATAGACACAGAAAAAGTATTTGGCAGAATTCAACAGCCCTTCAGGATAAAAACGTTCAAAAGCCTGAGAATAGAGAACTTCCTCAACTTGATCAATGGCATAACCTGATAAATATGAGAAACCCACCAATAACACTGAAGAATGAAAGACCTAATGTTTTCCCTCTAAGATTAGGAAGAAGAAACGATGTCTGCTCTTGCCCCTACTGCACATTGTACTGGAGGGGCTAGCCGGGGCAATTCGCCAAGGGGGGTAAAGGTTACATGGATCAGAAAGGAAGAAGTAGGGGTGGCCGCTGGCTCAGTTGGAAGGAGCGTGGGCTCTGAATGAGGGCTGCCGGTTCAATTCCCACATGGGCCAGTGAGCTGCGCCCTCCACAACTAGACTGAAGGACAACAACTTAGAGCTGATGGGCCCTGGAGAAACACACTGTTCCCCAATATTCCCCAATAAAAATTAAAAAGAAAAGGAAAGAAGTAAAACTCTCTCTCTACGTGACATGATCTTGTACATAGAAAATCCTAAGGAATCCATTAAAAATATTTCTATAATGAATTCAGCAAGTTTGCAGGATACAAAATCAATATACAAAAATCAATTGTATTTCTATACACTTGCAATTGAACAAAGTGAAAAGAATTTCATTCACAATCAAAAATAAAATACTTATGGATAAATTTAACAAAAGTATTGAAAAACTTGCACTTTGAAAACTACAAAATATTGTTGAAAGAAAGAAGACCTAAATGAATGGGAAAACATCCTATGTTCATGGGTTGGAAGACTTAACATAGTTAAGATGCAGATTACACTCTCCCTATTAAAATCTCAGCTGACTGCTTTGTAGAAATCTGACAAGCTGATCCTAAAATTAATATGGAAATTCAAGGGACCCAGAATAGCCTAAACAATGAAAAAGAACAAAGTTAGAGGACTCCCACTTCCTGATCAAAACTTAACTACAAAGCTACGGTAACCAAGATGGTCTGGTACTGGGATAAAGATACACATGTAGACCAATGGAATAGGATTGAGAGTCCAGAAGTAAACATTCATTTTTATGGTCAACTGAGTTTTGACAAGGGTAATAATTAGGTGGAGGGAGAGTAATCTTCAACAAAAGGTACTGGGACAACTGGATATGTACAGAACAAAGAAGGATTCCCATTTTACACATACAAATATTAGCTAAAAATGGATCAAAGATTTAAATGTAAGATAAAACTTAGCAGAAAACAAGCATAAATCTTTGTGACCTTGGATTAGCAGTGGTTTCTTAGCTATAACATCAAGAAGCACAAACAACAAAATGAAAAAATAGATAAATTGGACATCATCAAAATTAAAACTGTTCAAAGGATATCATCAGGAAAAACTGAAAAGACAACCCACAGTATGAGAGAAAATGTTTGCAAGTCATACATTTGATAAGGGACTTGTATCTAGAACATAGAATTCCTACAACTCAATAATAAAAAGACAAATACTGCAATTTTTAAAAATGGACAGAAGACAAATAGACATTTCTCCAAAGAAGATACACAAGTAGCCAATAAGCACATGAAAAGATACTCAATGTCATTAGTCATGAGAGAAATGAAAATCAAAACAATGAGATACTATTTCACATTCACTAGGATGGCTGTAATCAAAATGGTAAGTGTTGGTGAGGATGTGGAGAAATTAAAACCCTAACACATTGTTGATGCAAATGTAAAATTGTGCAGCTACTTTGGAAAATAGTCTGGCAGTTCCTCAAGATGTTAAACATATCCCTCTAAAATTAAAAATTAGAACTACCAGCAATTCCACTTCTGGGAATATGTCCAAAGGAAACAAAAACACTAACTTGAAAAGCTCTGTGCACCCCCATGTTCATAGCAGCATTATTTACAATAGCTGAGGCATGGAAACAATCTAAGTGTGCATCCATGGATGAATGGATAAAGATGTGTGTGTGTGTGTGTGTGTGTGTGTGTGTGTGTGTGTGTGTGTAATGGGAGTATTATTCAGCCATAAAAAATGAGGAAATCCTATTTGCAACAACATAGATGGACCGTGAAGGCATTATGCTAAACGAAATAAGTCAGAGAAAGACAAATACTCTATGATCTTATATGTGGAATCTACAAATACCCCCAAACTCATAGAAAAAGAGATCAGTTGTGGTTACCAGAGGCAGAGGGTGGGGAGGCGGGGAGCAGGAGGAAGGTGGTTAGAAGGTACAAACTTCCAGTTATAAGATAAATAAGTCTAGGAATGTAATGTACAACATGACTACAGCTAATACTGGTGTGTAGGTAATATTTATAGGAATTTATAGAGTAAACTAAGAATTCTCATCACAAGAACATTCTTTTCTTTCCTATTCTTATCTCTATGAAAAGAGGGGTGTTAGCTAAACCTATTGTAATCATTTCACAATGTATGTAAATCAAACCATCATGCTGTACACCTTAAACTTACACAGTGATTTGTCAATTATTTCTCAATAACACTGGAAAAACAGGTTAAACATAAAGTTACCGAATGATCCAGAGTTTTCCTATGACACTACTCTTAGGTATATACCAAAAGAAAGGAAAACATGTCCACACAAAGAGTTGTACATGAATGTTATAGCAGCACTATTAGAATAGCCAAAAAGTGGAAACGGTCAAAATGTCCACCACCTGATGAATAGATAAATAAAACATATTCCATACAGTAGAATATTTACTTGGCAATAAAAAAGAAGTACTGCTCCGTGCTACAATATGGATGAACCTTGAAAATATGCTAAGTGAAAGAAGCCAGACACAGAAGGCCATACGTTGTATGATTCCATTTATACAAAATGTCCAGAATAGGCAGATCCAGAGAGACAGCAGATGTGGTTGCTTAGGGCTGGGGGTGGGGTTGGAGGGAAAATGGGAAGTGACTGCCAATGGGTATGGGGTTTCTTTCTAGTGTGATGAAAATGTTCCAAAATTGACCGTGGTGGTAGCTACAAAACCCTGTGAATACACTAGAACCCACTGAGTGGTACACTTTCAATGAGTGAATTTTATGTTATATGAGGTCTTAATCGTGACATATATACATAAATGGAAGGCGCACAGCCCTGGCCTGATTTGGGTGCTTCCTGTTTAACTGCTCACACTCTGGCTTGGGCCTGGCGAGTCTGCCTCTCCCCACCAGCCCCAGCTTGGTCCCAAGCCGCCCTCAGTCACCCACTGGTGCTAGCCCTACACACATGCACTTGTGCTTTCCTGCCACACAGCACTTCTGGACAATCCTGCTGTGCTCCCCTGGGGGAGTGTCCGGGACTCCAGAAGCTTTCTCGGGACTCGTCTAAGCACCAAGCGCTGGCAAAGCCCCACCTGAGCTACATTTGTGACCTCGTGTCCCAGATGGGCCTGGGCAGCAGCACCCCATGAAGAGCTTGCATGCCACTCCTTGATCCTGGGCCCTGAACCCAACTCAGCCCCATTGGTGACTCCGGGAGCTGAGAGAGAGCCCCGTGCCCTTGGCCTTCCCTTGGCCCTTTCCACTTCCTGCCAGCTACCTAAAGATTTGGGTGGTGGGAGGAGGTTCATTGGAAGGAAAGGAAGGGTACCCCAAAGAATTAAATGGAGTAGCTGGGGGAGGGGGTATGAAGGAGAAGGGACAGTGGCCACAGGTTGGTAGGGGAAGTGTCAAAGCCTCTTCAGGTCCTCCCAGAGTCCCCTTTGTCACCCATCCCTCATGAGCACGGAGACTCTGGGTACTCTTACGCAGGCTTTTTTTTTTTTTTTTTTAAATTCAGGAGTCAGAGGCTGCTTCCCTTCCCTGGACCTTGCCTGCTCCACTCATGGAAACCCACTCAGGTGGGGCTTTTCCATCTGTGCCTCACAACCCCCCTCAAAGCTACACAGCAAGTATGGGGAGGGAGGCACTCAGGGAGAACCCCCCGACCTTGTATAGGCAGACAGCCACAGGCCAGGCATGTGGGGATCTCCCCAGAATCCCCACCCACCCCTCTGGACTGGGATAGGGGGAGCAGCAGGGGTCTGGGCCAAATGTGCAGTCAGCCCGTGGCAACCTGAGCTGGCTGCCTGCCAGGCCACATGTCTGGGTGTTGCCCTGCAGCGTTCCCTTCCAGAGGCCTTCAACCAAGAAATATACTGTTTGGGGGCAGGGGCCAGTGTGAGGGAGATGGCAGAAGGACAGTTGGCCTCTTCACCCTAGGAAGGCAGGAGGCACTCTTGGGAACAGCCTAGGACTCAGAAGGCTCCAGGAAGAAGCCAGGAGACTGAGAGGGGCCAAGTGGTTCCTGGGAAGCCCTGAGCTCTTCTGTCCCGTGGCCACAGGAAAACTGCTCAGAACAATCTGTAGCTAGCTGAGGGAGGGGGCTCTCCAGAGGCAGAGGTGCTCCTGGGATAGTGCCAGGAGTTGTCCTATACAGGCCTTCTGAGGGCACAAGGGCACTGGCCTGGAGTCTGGACAGAAGCTGGAGTGAAGGCGCTGCTGGGCCACAGAGCAGGACCTGCCCAGGAAGCTGTGGCCTCTTACTTGGAGAAGTACAATCCGGAGTGCGTATGAGGCCAGGGTCCCCCCACCAGGCCTTGCCTTTGAGTGGTGACCCCTTTAGAAGATTCCGGCCAACACCAGGGGAAGCAGTAGCAGTAGACCCAGGAGAGGGCCCCAGACGTGACCAGGGCCCAGGTTCAGCCCTGAGATTGCAGGCGGGTTAGAGCCCTCTGCACCTGTGGGGAGAGGGTTTGCCTCAGCCTGCAGACAGTTCTACCTGACCTCCCACCCACCCCACGAGCATGCAAGTGGGGGCGGCCAGGGAGGAAGGTCCTATGCAGAGGTGCATACCCCACCATGCTCACAACGCCTGTGCTGGGGGCAGGGTGCTGACACCCTGGAGTCAGGAGGGCAGGGAGGACAGACACTACAGGTCTTACCTGACAAGGACGACCGCCGGGCCAGGCTTTTAGTGGTGGCAGAGATATTGGGGAAGTTGGACAGGGACTTGGAGAAGGCAGGCCCCTTGTGGTTGAATGTGGCCTGCAGTTCACTTGGCTCATCCTGGACTAGAAAAACTGAGGCGAATTCCTCACTGAAAGAAAGCAATGCAGCCTTACCCTCTTCCTGGGAGTCGGGTAGCGGCTCTTGTGTCACTGTCGGGGACACCTTCGGGTGCAGAGAACTCGTCGGGCTCCTGGAGGACATTCCTAGTGTACTGCTGACCTCTTTGTCTGCCGATTTGGAGATGGGATCATAGGTAGGTTTGGGGGAGGTAACTGGCTGTTCATGCAAGGAGGGCAGGCTGTGAGTTTTCAAAGAGGAGGGGGCCTCAGTCGTTAAGGAAGGTGGCGCCTCTGTTGCCATGGAGGAGGGGCCTTCCATTGCTAAGGAAGATGGGACACTAGTCTGTACAGCAGGTAGAGCCTCTGTTGCCATGGAGGAGGGGCCTTCCGTTGCTAAGGAAGATGGGACACTAGTCTGTACAGCAGGTAGAGCCTCGGTTGCCATGGAGCTTGAGACCTCTGTTACCAAGAAGAATGGAGTTTCCGTTGCTAGGGAAGAAGAGACACCTCCTTTCCCAGAGTCTGAGTCTTCAGTTGCCAGGGAAGGTGGGGCCTCAATTACCAGTTGAGGCAAGTCCTGAGCCTCTTCTGGGCCGCTGATGGGTTCTGATAAGAGACACAAGGCCTGACATTAATGCTGCAAGTGGGACCCCATATCCCTCACCCCACAGCAATCAAGGTGAGGTGACCAAATATCCTACGAAGACACACAAATACACATACACAAACTCTCTCCAGCGAATATGTCTCTCACTGATAAGAAATGTTACTTCTCAGTTGCTTCTCCATCCACTTCCTTGTCCAAGTCTTCCTCTCTTTGCACTCGCACTTGGACTTTTTCGGGGGACTTCTCCAGCTGGATTCCTGTGCCTAACGCCCATCTAAATCCCTCTGGCCACGCCCACCAGTCGGCTCCGCCCACCCTGGGCTTTGCCTATCAGACCACGCCCACCTGGCCCGGCGCTCGGGAACCGCCGGACTCTCTTTTACACTCGGCTTGGAGGGTTGAAATCCGGTTACTTAGAATGACGGGGCAGCACAGTGGCTGTGCAAGGAGGGCAAAAGGAACTTGGGAACCTGAATGGGGTGGGACGGCTGAGGGCCCCTGGAGGTCGCATCCAGCCGGGCCGCTCCCCTGCCCACGCACCGCTCAGGTGCCGGGAGACGCTCCAGACCATCCAGTGGGCGTCCCTTCCTTGCCTTTCCTCTCCCTTCCACCCCATCCCCGACTTACCACAGAGGGAGTTCTCACAATGGTAGCCGGAAGGACATTGGGAACACGGAGTCCCCTCCTGGTAGGGCCTCTGCCCCTTCACGTTCCCCCTGCAGGAGGCGAGGAGGATGCTGGGGGGTCTCTGGGGACCCCTGAGCCTATCCCTCATACACACACCTAGTCCGGAAGTGCCGCATTGGCTCTTACTTGCCCCCAACTAACTTGCTGGCCCAATGAAAGCAAACTCCCATCGTGACTTCACAGCTACCCACCCCAAGGGTATAGGGCATAGGCTCCAGAATGGCCCCCTCCCACCTCTTTATACAATGCTCAACTCAGCCCTCCCCTTGGCTCTGCCCACCCAAAGGGCTCCCTCGGACTCACGGGGGCTCATAGTTGCAAACCAGCAAATGGATATTGGTCTCCTCAACGCCCTGGAGCTTCTCGCAGAAGTGGGAGCCACAGCCAATGCGCTCTGTCTTGGCCCAGACCACCTGGAGGAGGGCAAACCCAGAAATTTAGTCTGGGCGGGACCGCCCCTAGCCAGTGTCTCTGTACCAGCCTTTTGCAGGAGAGAAGGAACCCTTATAGCCTGTAAGAGCCAAGCCCCCGAGGACATGCAACTTCAGGACAAAATTCTGAACAGGGGATTTCGGACGGGGGTGGAGGACGTGACGTGATGGGGGAGGGAGGGATTTGTTCTGAACCTTCTACTCTCCCCTGCCAACCACACACACTATTTTACCAGGCCTCTCTTCCTCTGAAAACCTTCCCTTCTGATGTACCCTCATGAAGTCTTCCTGCGGGCTGTTCATAGAGGCTCTTGCATTTTAAACAAGAGGTATATCCAAAGGAGTTGATCTCAAATAGGAGAATCTTAGCCATCACCAACAAGCAAACTCCAAGGAAGGAAACAGGAGGAGCCATTTGGGAAGTAGAACTTCCCCCAAATCACAAGCTCTGCCTCTCTAAGTGTGGGTCTCCTACCTGCTAGGAGTTCTGTCTGCAGCATAAAATTTAAAAAGTCAAAACATTTGTGCCCGGCGACGGGCTGAGACCAGCAACCTCCCCTTGCTATTTCCAGGTCTAGTTTGCCCCGGAGTCACTCAAACTGAGGCCACTTTTTGCTGTGAGATCTGGCTCTGGCTGGTAATTCTGCACACCCTCTCCCCTGGATTGGGGTCCTTCTGCTTAAATCAGTTGAAGGTCCCCCAGATACCACTATTGAGCATCTCCCAGGCAGAAATCACCCAAGTGCATGTGCACTCAGCTCCAGAGAAGGCTGGGGTGGAGGTGGGGCAGACCCACCCCTGCTGGGCACTGACTGCAATGCCAGCAGAGGATGTGTGGGTGGGGGGTGGGAAAGGGTAGGGGGAGAGTGACAGATGGCAGGGTACAAAGGGAAGGGGGCAGGGAGGGTCGCTGCACCCTCACAACTTCCTGATCTGCGTAGGTGATGCTGGGATTTCCTGCCCTAAAGATTAGCTCTAAAAATACCACCCAAAAGAGGCACTGGAAAATCCAATTGGAGGATATGGGTGGGAAGATGGTTTGTTCATTTTCCTTTGTCTTTTTTTAAAACTTGTCTTCATGTTATTATTTGAACAACAAATTAGTATTGGGAGGAGGAAAAAATAATTCAATAACACTAATGTTAGTCCCCCCATACACACACAGCCTTATACCTCTTATCTGAAAATTCAAACTTTCAAAATGCAGTGAGAATCCCGACATAAGCAAAAAGTGAGAGGCCAGACATGCTCTCAGAAGGCTCCCTGAGACCTTCCCTCAGTGACAATTTGCCTTTATTTCCAGGTAGTTTTTAAAAGCAAAAGAAAAATTAAACAAACTAAATTGTCTATTTGCTTTGCCGGTCCCTAGCAGATTGGAAGCAGCAACTTAGATACATGAGAAATGACAAAAGAGGGACAGTGAGAGAGTTGACAGAAGTGGGAGGGGGCTCTTACTGCTGGAGCAAAAACCCTGCATAACTTACGCGAGAGGACGGGACTGCTTACAACTCCGTCAGGATGAACTAGGACAGTAACTACCGTCCCGGAAAGGGGCTCTGAGACACCTAGTAACAGGTCTCCTCAGTACCAGCAAAAAAAAAAAAAAAAAAGGCCGAGAGGGCGGCCTAGGTTTTCAGATTGTGGTTTTTAAAGAGTAAACTGAAAACGGTTTTTAGTCAGTTCGAGAAGCAGACTTCGTCAGATGCTTGGACAACCATTAATTGTTATGGAAAGACGACTCTATGAAGGATCTGAGGGGTCTTAGAGCGCAGACTAAGAGACTCACAAGCGGTGAAGGAACAGGTGGCTCCGCCCCGCCCGCCCCGCCCGCCCCGCCCACTATCCTCGGGGTCCCGCCCTCCGGGCCTCGCACCTGCGTGTAGTGGCCGCACATCTGGCCCGCGTCGCAGGTGGAGGTGCTGAAGTTGTAGTGCTCGCGCTCGTGGTGCCACTCCTCCACGGCCAGCGGCACATCCACGCCCTCGTCCGTGATGGCGAACAGGTTCTCGCCACGCCGCCCGCGCTCCTTGTTGTGGCCCCACACACACTGCTGCGCGTAGGCCTTGGCAAAGGCAGCCAGCTCCGCGTCCCATCTCTACGGGACAGGTCGGGGAGGGAGGTGAGGACACCTTAGGCTCAATGGAGGCAGGAGGGGAGGTGGGACAAGGTGAGGACGCCCACAGTTCTGAGCCAAGAAGAAGGTCGAGGGTTGCCTGGGGGCCTCTGGGGGCAGGAGACCCTCCCCTCCTTGGCAGAGTGACTCAGGGCCGTAATTGGAGCAGGTCTCTGCTCCTGGTGGACTTCTGTGGGGAGATGGGAGGGTGCTACCCTAGGCCGTGGAGTTAGCCAAACTCGGGACCATTCACCAGCCTTGTGATTTGGGACGATTGCCTAACTTTTCTGAGGTTTCACAGGACATTGGGAAGAGTAAATACTATTAATAGTCACATCCTTCTATGAGAACGGTGGGCCCTTCCTACGTCCCAGGGCTGCCTGAACTGCTCTGAAGATCACAAGCTGTCTGGTGAGGTGTTCAGAGGCTGGGGTGATTATTTAGCCATTCCTCTCCCCTCATCCACTCACCATAAATCTGACTTGGGAGTCAGCAATCCCCTCTCAGCTTCCACTCTCCCCTTGGGATAGCCCAGCCTCCGTGGCTTTGTCAGTCTCAGCCTTCCCTCCTGAGTGCTATTTCCAAGTGCTCTCAATTCTTGTCAACTGACAACCCCTTTCCCCAAGAAAATTAAGTGTCTCTGTGTGACCCTCACTGAGAGGCCTCTTTCAGAGCTTTGGTGGCCCAAAGAGCTCAGATTCCAAAGGTAGTGTTGTCTAGTGGGACCTCAGGTGAGACAGCGGGAGGGGGCATTTTTAGGTTAGGGGGACTCTGAGGTTCTCTGTCCCTGGCTGGGAGGACAGGCCTCATGTGGGTGGGAAGAGGGACTAAAAGGCATCTGACCAAAGGTTTGAGGAGGGAGGCCTGGATCCCATTAAACTTTGTCCTGGCCTCTCCTGGAAAAGGCTTGCCTGGCAGCAACTCTTGCTCCACCCTCTGGGGGCCCATCCAGCTGTGGGAGCCAGACAGGCCATACAGCTTGGTGACCCCGAGGGGAGGAGGCTGTGTGGCCACACCCTCTCCCCACCCACACGAGGTTCTCAGGAGCAGCTGCCTGGGGTGGCAATGGGACCACTGCACTGGGATAGCCCTACTGCTGTGACTAAATGAATCCCTCTCCCTCTCTGGGCTTTTTCTTTTTTGTGTGTGTCCCAAATCACTGGTCCCTGAGGTTCTCTCAGACTCTGGCAATAGTGGGAGTTAGGCGGTGGGGAAAGGGCAGGGTGCTGGGGACCAGGATGGGGACGAGGATCAGGATGACCTGCGGGCCCTCAGACTAGACTGAAGGTTCCTTCTGGGTAGGGCAGTGCTGTCACCCAGCACGTACTCAACAGACATTTGTCAGCTGTTGATGAGTGAGACAGGGCCCTGCTTAAAACGGTCTCCCCTACAAAACTGGGCTGTCATTTCCATTCTGACTAGATGCCTGGAGTCCCACAATTAGAGTCATTCCTTTGGGTCTTAAGACTTTTCAGTGGTCCAGAGACCCCTGGGGAATTTCAAGAGTCATGGCACCCACCCACATTGGCCAGCCACATGGTCACCATCTGAAAGCAAGTCCATTCATTCACTCACTCATTCATTAAACAGTCCTGGGCACCATTCCAGCCCTGGGGTGACAGCAAGGACCAAGAAGCCCAAGTTTACGTTGTCCTAAACCACTAACTGGGCCACCATATGGTAAATGACAGATACACAATGGGTAGATTAGAGGCACCAAAGAGGGCCATTAGCTCAACCTGAGGGTGGAGAAGGAGACAATAAACTAAGTGTTAAAAGATGAGGCATTGGCCAGGTAGAGAGGGGAAGGTATCCTGACCAGAGGCAGTACTGAGCAAAGGCATGGAGGTGAGAAGCAATGTTTTGGTCGGAGAAATTCAAGCTGTTCAGGTTACTGAAGAAGAAAGTGGGTGGGAGAGGAGGCTGAAGAAGTAAGAAGGGGCCGGAGACACAGAGAGAGACTTCTCAGGAACTGGAGCTTTATCCTGAGGCACTAGGGAACCACTGGGAGCCATTGCAGGGTTTTAAGCAGGGTCAGGCCTGTGTGTTGGATCATACATTCTGGTAGCAGAGGCCAGAGGCTGGGGAAGCAGGTAGCGACTGTTCTAGGAGACCTTGGGAGAAGAAATGAAAGACTGAACGTGGCTTGTGCCATATGGATTGGGGGGCAGGGAGTGGGAGGGATAGGGTTTAAGGAAAATTAAACTTCCTGGGAGGTAAAAGTGATTAAATGTGGAGGCTAAGGGAGAAAGAAGAGTCTACTATAACCCACACCTGCCTCACCCTGGATCCCTTCCCTTTTTTGTTAAACACTTATTGAGCACTTAATAATTGACAGATGCTCTTCTAAGTGCTTTAAACATATTCACTCATTTAATCCTTACAAGCACCTTACAAGGGAGTTGTTATATTGTTATCATCCCCAATTTACAGATGAGGAAGCTGAGGCACAGAGAGGTTAAGTAACTTGGCTGAGGTCACACAGCTAATAAATGGCAAGTTAAGGTTTGAACCCAGGCTGTCTGGCTCCAGAGTCTGCATTTGCCAATGCTGAGGTTGCACCTGAGCTTTGTTCCCACCAGGCAGCAGCATATCCCCTCACTATCTGAACTGCTTCCCAGAATGTTGTCCCACCCCTGAGAGCCACCTCTGTCAGCAAAGCAGCTTTCAGCCTCTGTAGCCCTCAGCCTCAGCCAGCAAGACTGTAGGGCATCAAGGATGTACAGATGGGGAAACTGAGGCCCAGCAAGGAGTTCCAGGCCTCCATCAGGGAGCTGCTGGCCTAGCTGGTACCAGCATCCAAGGCTCCTGATTTGTTCTCTGTGATCCCTGGTTGCCCAGGCAACAGGGCTTGAATGATGGTGCTGTGTGTGTCTGTGGAGCCCCTCCGAGATCTTCACACGGGTCATCCTGTCTGACCCTTGTGGCAGGGATGGATCCAGCCCCACATGATGGATCAGGAAACGGGAGCCTTAGAGATGGTAAAGGGACCCACCAGTCACTTCACCAGATGGGCAGAGCTGGTAGAAGTGCAGTCTGGGACCCCCAGGCTCACTGCTGTGTTCCCCAAGGGTGGCCTTGCTCTCAGGCACCAGCTGTGGCTCGCTGGTGCGACCATCAACCTCCTAGGCCACCTGAGGGTGGCTAGAGGGGATGGGTGAGTCCAGCCTCAGGGAGGGCAGGAAGAGGCTGAAGTTCTCACTGTATCTCTTTTAATCCTTAGCGTCAACACCACGCCATCAGGTAACTCTCGGTCCCTGATGGAAGTACTGTGTTTTCCCCAAAATAAGACCGGGTCTTAAATTAAGTTTTGCTCCAAAAGACGAATTAGGGCTTATGTTCAGGGGATGTCATCCTGAAAAATCATGCTAGGGCTATTTTCCGATTAGGTCTTATTTTCAGGGAAACACGGTAACCACCACCTCAACTCTGGTTTCTGTCATCTGTAGACAATTCCACGTATGTTCACTGTATCTGCATGTGTTCCCACCTGTATACAATAGTATTTTTCACATTTTAAAACTTCATGTAAATATATCCTACTGTGTGTGTGTGTGTGTTTATTTCATTCCCCCCCCCCCGACTCAATATCATATCTGTGAGATTCAGTCCATGTTAATATATATGTATTAGGTTGGTGCAAAAGTCATTGCGGTTTTTGCAATTATTTTTAACCTTTTAAACCGCAATTACTTTTGTACCAACCTAATAGCTCCAATTATGACCCCATTTTACAGATGAAGAACTGAGGGTCCTTACTAGGTTAAGGGAGTCGCGCCAAATCCTGGATCTTATAGGTGGCCGAGACAGAATTTGAACTGTGTGATCCAGAGTCCTTTCTGCTTCTGCTTCCTGTGCTCACCCCACTTCCTCCGTACTTCCCTCCCCCTCCATGTGCCCTGACGCTTCCCGCTGCCCTGTTTCCTCTTCTCACATCCTTGGAAGGCATCTGAAAGACGGTTGTCACCAAGATGTTAGGAGCTTCTTGTGTTCCCCCTCCCAGGGGCACGTGGATATTAGGAAGTGCTGGGAAGGGGTCACTGCAGTGGGAAACGGAGGCATTCAGGTCTGGCAGTTGTATGATCTGCAAGCCCCTGAGGGACCAGCCTGTCCCTCTGAGCCTCAGTTTCCTCATCTGTATAATGGGGCTGCTCATGGGGACCTGTGAATCATATAATATCAGAGATTCTGTCACTGACCTGAGAGGTAAGTCTCTGAGAGGGATTGGTGGCGGGCCCTGCCCAGCACCCCTTCAATCCCAGCAGGTGAGTGTCCCTGACCACACTTACCATTTGCAGCATGCTGGCGGCTGGTGGGGACACGTGCGCACGGTAGAGGTTGTGCAGCTCCACCATCACTCGTTTCTCATCATCACTCAGGGCTCCAGCGGGGCCTGCGATGGCCACCAGCAGTAGCAGTGGTGGCAGCAAAAGTGCCAGCAGACTGCGGGAGCTGTGCATGGTGGCCAGCCCTCTCTGCCTCTCCCTTCCAGGGGTCTGGCAGCTGGATTTAAAGTCCTTCCCACACAAGCACCACCCTGGCTGGGGCGGCGGGAGGGGCTGTCTGGCGGCCCAGCCCGACTCACACAATGTCTTAGAGAGGGCTGGGTGCTTGGGTCCCGACCAGAGTTGAGTCCACTCCCAGCATTTATTTCCCCCCGGAGTCCTTGGCAAAAACGTCCTTTCTCTCAGTAACGGGGGCTCAGGCCAAGAGCTGTGTGAGTGCCGCAGTCCCTCCCAAGATGTGGATAAAGTTTTGACCCAGGTCCTCCAGAGACAAAAGCATGGTAACCTCTGCAGAAGTCACACCGACTGGGTGCTAAGGACATAAGAGGAAGGAAACCACATGGACCACATCTCCAGAGCACTGGACAAAAAAAGGAAGGTACAGGTGGCTTGTCGAAGGATGGAGGGAGACAAGATGTATTTGGTAAAGGCTGAGTCTCTGTTCTGCTCCTTTGCTAGCTGTGTTTTGGCTATTTTCTCTACTGAATCAGTGACAACAATAATACCTACCTCATAGGGCTGGAAGGAGGATTGAATGAAATCGAATGTATGTAGAGCACCCAGTACAGTATCTGGCACATAGTAGGCCCTCAGTAACAGTAGATAATTACTACCCATGTAACATGGCCTTGGCCGGCTCCCAGCCCCATGAGGAGGCAGGACTCTTTCTTACCAGAAGAGGGATTGGTGTTTCCCACTCTAGTTGTACCCCAGAATAGGGCTTTTCACTCTGGATTAAATGGCTTCCATGTGCCCTCTGTGAATGTATGTTTTGAGGTGCTCATTTGGAAGTGGGATGCTGGGATCACTCCTGCTCTGAACATGCAGAAAATAGAATGTGTCTGTTTTTGAAATCAAAAGAGAGCAGAAAAGCAGAAGGGCGAGTGAGCTGATGCAGCAGGAGCTCTGAGGGGAGGGTATTGGAAGGGAAATAGGCCCAGGGGCCAAGCACTGCATTGTAATGACCATGCAGGGGCAGGGACCGAGGTTTTGGCCTTCGTGAAGCAGGGAGTTAGAACCAGTACTGTTGCATTCAGCTGGAATCCTTGAAGCCTGCACTGTAAGGGAATGGGGACCTCACTGGCTTTGGAAGATGGCAAGAAAACCTGTCACTGCTCAGGTCTCAGGGTAAAAACAAAAGCAATACCAACTTGGATTCTAAAACAAACAAACAAAACTATTAGAACTAATTTAAAAATTCAGCAAAGTTGCATGATACAACATCAACACACACACACACACACACACACACACACACAAAACAAGTTGTTTTTCTATACACTAACAATAAATAATCCAAAAAGAAAATAATTCCATTTACAATAACAATAAAAAGAATAGAATACTTAGGAATAAACTTAACCAAGGAGACAAAAGACTTGTATGTTGAAAACTACAAAACACTGCTGAAAAAAATTAAAGACACAAATAAGTGGAAAGACATCCCATATTTATGGATTAGAAGTCTTAATACAACCCAAAGCAATCTATAGATTCAATGAAATCTCTATCAAAATCCCAACAATGAATTTTTGTAGAAATAAAAAATCCATCCCCCCAAAATCTTGTGGAATCTCAAGAAACCCCAAATATCCAAAACAATCTTGAAAAAGAAAAACAAAGTTGGAGGCCTCAAACTTCCTGATTTCAAAACTTACTACAAAGCTATGGTAATCAAAACAGTATGGTACTGACATAAAGACAGACATATTACATCAGTAGAATAGAATATAGAGCTCAGAAATAAACTCTTGCATATATGATCAAACGATTTTTGACAAGAGTGCCAAGACAATTTGATGGGGAAAGGACTGTCTTTTCAACAAATTGTGTTGGGAAAACTGGATATCCACATGCAAAAGAATGAAGCTGGAACCTTACTCTACACCATCTACAAAAATTAACTCAAAATGGATCAAAGACCTACAATAAAAGCTAATATATATATATATATATATATATATATATATATATATATACTCTTAGAAGAAAATATAGGGGAGAAACTTCATAACATTAGATTTGGCAAAGATTTTTTTGGCTATGACACCAAATGCATAGACAACAAAAGAAAATACAGATAAATTGGACTTAATTAAAATTAAAAAATTTTGTTTCTCATAGGATGCAATCAACTGAGTGAAAAGGTAACCCATGGAATAGGAGAAAATATTTTCAGATTATATATCTGATAAGGGATTAATCTCCAGAACATATAAAGAACCCCTACAACTCAACAACAAAAAACCTAAGCAATCTAATTTAAAAATGGGCAGAGAACTTGCGTAGACATTTCTCCAAAGAAGGTATATAAGTGGCTAAAAAGCACATGAAACATCACTAGTGATTAGGGAAATGTAAATCAAAATCACAGTGAGGTATCACTTCATACACATTAGGATGACTATTATAAAAACAAACAAAAAAACACTCAGAAAATAGCAAGTGTTGACAAGGATATAGTGAAATTGGAACTCTGTGCATTGCTTCTGGGAATGTAAAATGGTGCAGCAGCTGTGGAAGACAGTATGGTGGTTCCTCAAAAATTTATGATCCAGCAATTCTACTTCTGGGTATACACCCAAAAGAATTTAAAGCAGAGATTTGATCAGCTATGTGTACACCAATGTTCATAGCAGCACTATTCACAATAGCCAAAAGGTGGAAACAACCCAACTGTCCACCAATAAATGAATGGATAAATAAAATGTGGTATATACAAGTAGACTGGGGAGGGGTTATCACTTTTTGAGGGGTGTAAATGTATAATTATTACATCGTCTTGTACACCTGAAACTAATTAAAAAAAAGAAAAGAAAATGTGGTACGAAAGCGGACAATTAAGTTCGCAAACTCATCCTAGAAAAAGTGCTACATACCTCATTGCTGAATATCACTATGGTTACCTTTGAAGTACTCCCCTTGGGAAACTATGCACCAACAGCAGTGACTAATCCACCCTTCAAAGCAATTTTGGAACTCTTTTTCTGGAATGGCCGTCAGAGCTGTCGTCATAATACCCTTGATGTCCTGAATGTCATCAAAATGTCTTCCTTTCAATATTTCCTTTATCTTTGGGTAAAGAAATAAATCATTGGGGGCCAGATCAGGTGAGTAAGGAGTGTGTTCCAATATAGTTATTTGTTGACTGGCTAAAAACTCCCTCACAGACAGTGCCTGTGAGCTGGGGCATTGTTGTGATGCAAGAGCCATGAATTGTTAGCGAAAAGTTCAGGTTGTCTAACTTTTTCACACAATCTTTCAGCACTTCCAAATAGTAAACTTGGATAACTGTTTGTCCAGTTGGTACAAATTCATAACGAATAATCCCTCTGATAGCAAAAAGGGTTAGCAATATCATTGCAACAAGTTCACGAACTTAATTGTCAGACCTCATATATCTACATACAGTGGAATATTATTCAGCCTTTGAAAGGAATGAAGTTTTGACACATGCTGCAACATGGATGAACCTTGAAGACATTATGCTGAGTGAAATAAGACAGACACAAAAGAACAAACATTGTAGGATTCCATTTACAGGAGGGACCTAGAGTAGTCAAAGTTATAGAGACCGAAAGTAGAATGGTAGTTTCCTGGGGCTAGAGGAGAGAGAAATGAGTAATTTTTTAATTGGGTACAGTTTCAGTTTGGAAAGATGAAGAAGTTCTAGAAATGAAAGGTAGTGATAGTTGCACATATGAATGTACTTAATGCCACTGGACTGTACACTTAAAAATGGTTAAGATAGTAAATTTTATGTGATGTATATATTTTACTACAGTAATGAAAAAAACAAAAGCAAAAAAACTTGGAAGTCCAGAGTGGGGTAGATTGAGTAGTGGTGGGGGTTAGTTTCTGCAGAGACAAAGAAAAAATCATGTCTGAAGGGAGCTTTCACAGCCCAAGCCACTTGGGCCAACCATGAGGGGGGAAAAAATCCCCAGCCTTAGCTCACAATCAGAAATTATAAAACACATGGGAACTGAGCTATCGTAAGCAACAGCATGGAACACAAATGGGAGGATTTCTGTCCTCAAAACTTGAGATAGTAGAACAATCTGGAAGACTTTCAAATAACTGTATTTAAAATGATTAAGGAAATAAATGGGTAACTGGAAAAGGGAGAAAGAAGCCTAAGGAGGTAGTGTGGAGCACAGTGTGGGAGAGAATTAGGAGAGTTCCGGACAATGGGTTAGTCTGTGGGGAGGAGGAGAAGCTATTGGGGAAAAGCCGAATGGAGGAGAGAAGACTAAGAGAAAGCAGATTAGACCTACAGCCCAGCCCACTGGGCAGCTCTCCCAGGGTGTTTCACAGTGGAAGCTGTGAAATGGGTATCTTTCCTCTGTGGACAGGAGAACTTGGTGAGTCCCTGACAGTTTAGGCTTAAGATAGGAATAAGGAGACTTAGAAGAAACCATAGACTTCCCAGGGAGTTCAAGCGCTGAACGCCTGTCCTGGGAGGTGTGGGAAGGACACACAGTTCTCAGACACGTCCTGGGCAGAAGCGGGTGCTGTGATTACAGGCTGCCCTGGTGTGGTCACCACTGTAGCCTTTGCCTTGCTCCTCTACAGCAGGGAAAAATAGCTCTGGAGGCTCAGCACAATGGGCAGCATTCATTCATTCTTCATTCATTCATTCCTTCAACGAAGATTTACAGAGCTCCGTTGTGCCAGGTGATCAGCTGGGTGAGTAAAGCAGACCCAGTCCCTGCTGTCATGAAGCAGGAGACCCACATGGAAACATGTATATAGTGTTGTGGATAAGAGTGTGGGGCTTACCAGCTGGGTAGTCTTGGGCAAGTTGTTTCCCCGCTGGCTGGCTTCAGTTTCCTCATCTGCAGATTGGGCTTAGAACAGAACCTATCTCACAGGATGGCTGAGAACATCAAATGAGTCAGTCCATGGATAGGGCTTGGAATAGTGCCTGGCACATGTTAAGTGCTCATTAACTTAGCCAATATGAGTGCATTCATCATCATTATTATTACAGGTGAGAATTTACAGGGCCTCAAGCTGTAGCAGAGGGAAAAAGTACAGCAGTCTGGCCTGGCTTTTCCCCTGGGGAGGAGACCCTTGGCCTCTGGGTGCACGCAACTGGAAGGGGAGGACACACCTCTGAGGAGCAGGGGTGCTGGTGTGAGTGATGCCAGGGCATGTGGACTGGGGAGGCTGTGGAGGAAGAGCCTGGTTTGCCCAAGAGGGGAGAGGAATTTGGAAACAAAGACTGGTAAAGACCAGATCCAGCGTGAGTGTTTGGGGACCAAGGGTGTGCAGCCAGAGAGCCCCACTCTGCCTGTGTACTTTCCCTTGCCACAGGAGTGATCTCATTCCATATGACAGCTCTGAGGTGGGTCTTCTGATCACCACACATGAGGAAACTGATGCTCAGAGAGGTAAAGTGATTTCCCAACATTGGGGAGGGGCATGGTGGGACCAGAGCCTGGGAGCTGACACTACGGAGAGAGGGACAGTGGGGGCAAGCAGATGGGAGAGAGAAAGGAACAGAGGACATGAAAGTAGGAGAGGGGAAGAGGGAGGGAGGGATGACAGAATCAGGCACGTGGGGGACTGGCTGAGGTTTACAACTGTGCTTTTCTCTATAAACCAGCACTCAGAGGAAATATTTATTTTCTTTTGAATTATTATCTCTATATATTTTCGACCAAGTTTGATTGTGAATAGCAATATAACTTGACCACAAAAAATGAAGACAAAGGGGGCGGGGAATTCCACCTCTAGTATTTGCTTCTAGTCTTTGAGCGGGTGCCACTCCAAGTGTGGTCCATGGCGCGGTGCCATTCTGTCAGATGTCCATTGCCGCTGCTCAACTCAGCACAGCATGTGCAGAAAACAAGAGTGAGCGTTGAGAAACTCCTCTGGCAATTCCAGACAGTTCTTTTCCTCCTGTCAAATCTGTGATTTAAAAATTGGGGCTTGTATTTTGTCTATCTGCTTTTCATTTCACTTCTCTAGTAATTAATTTTTTAACTTTTTATTTCGAAATAATTATAGACTCACTGAAAGTCACAGATATAATACACAGAGTCCTAAGAACACTTTACCTAGCTTCCCCCAATGGTGATTTACAGGCTCATTGTGCCGTGGAGCTCTGTAAGGAACTGTGGTACCCAAACCAGCAAATTGACATTGGTACGATACTGTGAACTGAATCAGACCTTATTTAGATTTCACTCACCTTTGTATATACGTGTGCATAAACATGTGTATATGTATGTAGTTCTGTGCAATTTAATCTCAGATTCATGTTGTCCTATGACAACCAAGATACAGAATTTAAAGGAACTCCTTCCTGCTATCCCTTTAGAATCGCAATCCCACTCCTAACCCTGTCCCCTGGCAACCACTACTCTATTTTGCATAGCTGCCATTTTGTCATTTCAAGAATACTATATAAATGGAATAATATAGCATGTAACGTTTTTTTGACAATGAAATTTTTTAATTAGTTTCAGGTGTACAAAGCAACGTAATAGTTAGACATTTAAACCCCTCAAAACGTGATAACCCACCCCCCAAGCTACTACCCCTCTGACATCTTATACAGCTGCTACAATACCATCAACTATCTTCCCTATGTTGTACTCCACATCCCGTGACTATATATATACCTATATATTTAGTTGTAGTTGACATTAAACATTCTTCTACTTCAGCTTCAGGTGTATAGAGCATTGGTCAGGCATCTACACAGTCTATGACGTGATCTCCCTGATAAGTCCAGCGCCCATCTGGCACTTTACATAATCTTTACAACATTGTTGATTATATTCCCCATACTGTGTTAACTATCAATTTATATTTCTTAATGCCTTCATCTTTTTCACCCTGCCCCCAACCCCCCTCCCATCTATCACCCTGATAGATCTAGTGCCTATCTGACTCCTTACCTAGTTATTACAATATTATTGACTATATTCCTTATATCCCCATGACTACTGTACAACAACCAATTTGTACTTCTTAATCCCTTCCCCTTTCACTCATCCTTAACCCCACTCCCATGTTAAAGACATCCCTCTAAGATTCCTTGTAATACTGGTTTGGTGGTGATGAACTCCTTCTGCTTTTTCTTGTCTGGGAATCTCCTTATCTGTCCTTCAATTCTAAATGACAGACAAATCTAGGTTATATGTCGTTGCTTTTCATCACTTGGAATATTTCCTGCCACTCCCTTCTTCCCTGCAAAGTTTCTGTTGAGAAATCAGCGGCCAGTCTTATGGGGGCTCCCTTGTAGGTAACTAACTGCTTTTCTCTTGCTGCTTTTAAGATTCTCTCTTTGTATTTAATCTTTGGCATTTTAATTATGATGTGTCTCTGTGTGGGTCTCTTTGGGTTTATCTTGCTTGGGGCTCTCTGTGCTTCCTGAGGTTGTATGTCCATTTCCTTCACCAGGTTAGGGAAGTTTTCTGTCATTATTTTTTCAAATAGGTTTTCAATTCCTTGCTCTCTCTTCTCCTTCTGGTACCCCTATAATGTGAATATTGGTACACATGATATTGCCCCTTAAACTCTCCTCAATTTTTTGGATTCTGTTTCCTTTTTGCTGTTCTGATTGGGTATTTTCTGCTACGTTACCTTCTACATCACTAGTTGGATCCTCCGCTTCATCTAATCTACTGTTGATTCTCTGTAATATATTCTTCATTTCCGTTATTGTATCCTTTATTTCTTACTGGTTCTTGTTCATGGTTTCCATCTCCACTTTTATGAGATCACTGAGCATTCTTATAACCAGTGTATGGAACTCTGCATCTGACAGATTGCTTATCTCTGTTTCGCTTAGTTCTTTTTCTGGAGCTTTGTTCTGTTGTTTTATTTGAGATATGTTTCTTTGTGCCCCATTTTGGCTGCCTTCCTGTGTTTGCTTCTATGTATTAGACAGGGCTGCTATGTCTCCCAGTCTTAGTAGAGTGGCCTTATGTAGTAGGTGTTCTGTAGGACTAAGTGGATCAGTCTTCCTGGTCACCTGAGCCACGTGCTCCAGGTGTGTCCCTTGTGTGGGTTGTGTGTGTCCTCCTCTTGTAGTTGAGCCTTGGTTGATAACTGCACATCAGTGTGAGGGACTGACCCTTGGGCTCACTGGTTGTGAGGACTGGCCTTGACTACAGTGGAAGTGTTGTTGTGCAGGGAAGTGTGTGATCCTACGGAGCAGGATCTGCCTCAGCAGGACTCTGGTGCCTGCCCAATCCACACCTTGGGTGTGTCATACTTGGAGATGGCTGGGTGATGCTCCAGCTTGTTTTGAAGCTGGCCAATGGGGGGTACCAGCCCCAGGACCACTTTGGAGGGGATCCGCTGTAGGTCTACTTCAGACACAGCCCATGCCCCACCTGGGGCCATCTAGCGGGAGCCAGAAAGAAAGTTGTCTGCCGCTCGTGCTGTGCTTGGTAGCGCCTTGGGAGGCCAAGCCATGAACCAAGGCCGGCTGCCACTAGTGCCAGCTTAGGGCTGCTCAGCCAGAGGTACAGGACATGCTCAAGCCAGATGTTGCTTGTCTGGGTTCTGCGAACCTTTGAGAGACCCTAGGAAAGTGCAGCTTGAGTCAAGGCAAGCGGCCACTGAAAGCAGCCTGGGTGTGCCCGAAAGTTGGGCAGGGTCAGGTCTCAAATCTTCAGGGTGGGGCAAACGAACAATGGAGACCCAGAAATGGTTGCCGCCTGTGTTCGCACACTAGGAAGGGGGTGGCTCAAATAAGAAACAATGGCTTCCGCCAGCTCGCCCGTCCAGAAGAAAGCCACCTCTCCAGCCCCCATCCCAAGCCAGACAACTCAATTCCCCACCATTTGTCCCTGCCACCTTTCCAGCTGCTGCCCCAGCGCTGGAGCTCAGAGCGAGTGATTCCACTGGTGGGTAAGTCTGGGTGGTCCCTTTAAGAGGAGCAGCCTCACTGTCTCACTCAGTCACAATCTCCACTGGTTTTCACAACCTAAAATTATGAGGACTTCTCTCCTCAGCACTGGAACCCTGGGCTGGGGTAGGACTGGGATCTCTCACTCCTTTAGGGGGTGAGGGGACCCCCACAGCCGAAATAGCACTCCCAATCTTTAATGGTCATACATGAGTGTGGGACCAGCCCGTTCCTCATCTCTGACCTTCCTACCAGTCTGGAGGTGGCTTCTTCTGCAAGTCCTTAGTTGCAAGGCTTCAGTTCATCTTGATTTTAGGCGATTCTTGATAATGGTTGTTTTGTAGATTAGTTGTAATTTTGATGTGGTTGTAAGAGAAGGTAAGCACAGCGTTTACCTACTGCACCATCTTGGTTGTCCACAATCTGGACAGAGCATGTAACCTTTTGAGATTGGCTTTTTCACTAAAGATAAATGCCCTTGAGATCCATCCAGCCTGTTGCATTTATCAAGATCCATCCAGCCTGTTGCATTTAGCTCATTCCTTTATATGGTTGAATAGTATTCCATGGTATGGATGTACCACAGTTTGTTTAACAATTCATGGGTTGAAAAACATTTGGGTTGTTTCCAGTTTGGGGTTCTTATGAATAAAGCTGCTATGAACATTGTGTACAGATCTTTGTGTGAGTTTTCATTTCTCTGAGATAAATGCCAACAATGCAATATGGTGGGTCATATGGTAGGTGCCTATTTAGTTTTATAAAAACTGCCAAACTGTTTTCCAGCTGCAGTGTATGAGAGGTCTAGTTCCTCTACAATCTTATCAGCATTTGTGATTATCTCTACTTTTCATTTTCACCATTATTGTGAGTTGAATTGTGTCCCCCTTAAAGATACATTCACGTCCTCAACCCCAATACCTACGAATGTGACCCTTTTTGGAAATAGGGTTTTATAGATATAATCAAGTTAAGGTGAAGTCATAGTGGATTAGGGTGGGCCTTAAGTCTGATGACTGATGTCCTTATAAAAAGGCCATGCAAGGGCACAGGCACATATGGAAGATGGACATGTGACAAGGGAGGCAGAGATAGGAGTGATAACAGCTACAAGCCCAGGAACACAAGGATGGGTAACAGCCTCCAGAAACTGGAAAACGCAAGAAAGCATTCTTCCCTAGAGCCTTCAGAGGGAGCCTGGCCCTGCTGACACCTTGACTTCAGACTTCTGGTCTCCAGGACTGTGGAGAACATGAGTTTGTTCATGCCTTTTTATTGTTTTTTTGTTTTTGTTTTGTTTTGTTTTTTACTGTTGAGTTTTGAGATATATATGTGTTTTTTGTGTTGTTTTTTTTTAAGGAGGGCGCAGCTCACAGTGGCCCATGCGTGAATCAAACCAGCAACCTTGGTGCTATTATTAGAACCACGCTCTAACCAACTGAAATAACCGGCCACCCTTTACATATATTTTAGATACTAGTCCTTGGATAGATACATGTTTGTCATTTACTTTTATGGTATTTTATAAAACTATTGGTTTGTGATGGACTAGAGTTTTTATAAAAACAAACCTGTCCTTCACATTGATAGTCTAAGAAGCATGGTCCTAGTCTCTTTTCTCTTTCTTTTTTTAATGAAACAATAGTACATGTACAATGTTGGGACCTGACTTTTTTTGCCAGATAATTTTTCATAAATAATTTCTCCAACTTGCTCTGTATCTTTATAACTACTGCCTTCAGTGGTCACAGAATATTCCATAGAGTACGTGTGCTGTCATTTATTCAGCCTGTTCCCTTGGCTAGATATCAGGTTATTAACCCCTTTGGGTCTTATAGACACCTCTGAATCCCTCACCTTTGGGTACAAGGCTTTTTCTTCTATTGTGGATATTTTTTTTCTTAGTTCCCTTGCTGACCATTGTGGCTCAGCTTGCTCTTTTATTAGAATTTAGATGTCAGGGTCAGGCCAGATTCCTGGTTGCCACATTCTGTGTTCTCATGGAAACAAACGGTCACTGGCACTGATTCCGAATCACCCTGGAAGCTTGATTTTCGCAGTCCCAGCCATTTGATTGTACAATAGTGGAGCACCATCGCTACAACATTTTACTTTAGTTCCATCACAGTGAACTCCAAACCCACGGTGGCAGCCAGTGAGAAAAATGCGATATCATTTTAAAGGACAGACAAGTGCCTGCGATAGTATCGGAGAACCAGTCTGTTCGAAATGCTGAAAATAGATGGTTCTGAATCCAGGGGTCATTGCGAAGAAAATGCCTGGCGCCCTCTCCTCATACCCATTTGATTTATGCTTCTTCCCCTGCACTCTGGGCTGCCCCTCACCAGGAAACTGTCCTGGTTTTTTAGACCCGTGTCCCAGACAGCTGTGACCACCTCATCTCCTTTCCTTTTCACTGAATTCTTTTTGTCCTGAATCAGAGTATTGCCCCTCCTGTGGTTTCTCTCATCTTGCTTCTCACTCTCTTCAGCCCTAAGCAATGGGTGTGAGAGCTACAGCTTTTCATGGCCACCTGGGCAGCTCTGAACCTCCCAGAGCTCCTCCTGTCCAGCACTGTTGACAAGTAATGATGGGGGGAACCATACGGGACTGGCCCCATCCCAAGGCTAGCCACTGCTGTCATTATGGGGGGGAGGGCTCAGGTGAGAAAGCATCTCTCATTAGCCCCCACAGTGCCTCGCACTTTCCTGGTTTGTAGGGTGGTTCCCTGCCTTTACCTCCCCTTACCTGCATCACTCTACCACCCCAACACCTCCTTTCTGTCACACCTGCCTCAAACTAAAGATGACACCTGTTCACAGAAATTTAAGCTCTTTCGAATTCTTTCTCCCTGGAGCAGTTTCAAGGACCCCTCTCCATACAGTCTTCCCCCTAAGATGGTGTGTGTGGGGTCCCTGGGGAAAGAAGCCACAGTGGAAGGGGGTACCTGGCTCCTGAGAGCTGCAAAAGCCTGAGTTTCCAAGGGCACGGGACTCACTCATTTAGAAGCCATAGTATCCACACCCTAGCCCATCTTCCTGCACAGTGAATTCTTTGTGTTTCTGGGTCAGGGAAGGGGGGCAAGTAGAGGAGATGGGGCAAGGAGAGAGAAGCAGAGGAGGGGTCGCATAGATGGAGGTGCAGAGAGGCTGGGAGGATCAGACAGAAGCCAGGGAGGCAGGATGAGAGTCAGAGGAAAAGACAAAAAGCAGGTCAGGAGAGTTCAGAGGCAGAACAGGTCAGATCCATTCAGGCTTTGATACTGTGATTCACTAGTTGGACACATCATTTACTCCCTCAAACCTCACTTTGTCCATATGTAAAATGGGATAATACCACCTACCTCAGAGAATTGCTGGGGCAATTCAGTAAAATGAATGGCAGACCCTTAGCACTTGATTAGTAGCCCTTCTGAATAGGGTGCAGGAGGGTTCCCAGGTGCCTCTGCAGGAACTGACTGGGCTCTGCTAACCTCCTGCTCTGGGGTTTCATGACTCCCAGAATCTGGACTGAGGGGTGCTGCAGAGAGGGCATCACACCCATGGCAGGGGACCACAACCTATTGCCACAAAGAGGAGAGCCTGGACCCCCTGCCAGCTCCGAATCATAACCAAAGGCTCCCTCTGCCTCCCGAAATGCCCAGCTCAGCCGGTGCCCAAAGCCTATGGCCAGGAGCCTTGGCCTAAGCAGGGCTGGGAGCCTGGCCCAGACCTCCCCTGGGCCGCTGGCTTCTTGGTGCAAATTCCTGACAGAGCACAGCTGTCCGGGGCCTCGCTGGGACCCTCATGAGACATAAGTGGCCCTCTTTAGGAGCGTGGGGCCAGACTTGGTTTTGGAGCTGGGATGAGGGAGTCTGTGGGAAGGGACCTGTGGTTAGAATGTGGGGGCTATGGCTGGGCAAGCAGGACGGACACCCAGGAGGTGTGTGTGACCAGCAGGAGGCCAGCCAGTGGGGGTATTTGTGCCCGACCCTGTCATAGCTTCTGGAAGCCAGGTCACCATGGCAAACAAGGACCAGAGAAGAGTGTCTATGAGGACATAGGACTAGGGAGCAGCTGGACGGCACACTTGGGACTGTGGATACCAGGAGGAGGAAGGTCAGATGTCCCACACCATCCCCTCCTCCCAGTCCCCCAGACAAGAAATTCAAGTCATTTAATCTCCTGCCTGTCCTGTATTCAGTCCTCATCGTAGTGTCCCTCATGTCCAGCCCATATTCTTTAAAAATGTTTTTTACTACGAAATGCTTCGGGCCTATGAAAGTATAGGTGACAATATAATGAGCACTCATGTAGCCACCACCTGGCTTCAGAGGTAAAACATGGAAGCCCCCAGCGTCCCTTGTCTGATCCCAAACAATCTTCTCAGCCATAACTCCTGTCTGAATTTGTTGTTTCACATTTGCATGATTTCCATTGTACTTTTACTATACGTTCTGTATCATGTGTCATGTGATACACAGTATGTCATAGATATGGCACACAATATGTCATATTGTGTATGTTTAAAAAACAATAGTGCTGGGGCGGCGGGATGGCTCAGTCAGTTAGAGCGCGAGCTCTCAACAACAAGGTTGCGGGTTCAATTCCCACATGGGATTGTGGGCTGCGCCCCCTGCAACTAAAGATTGAAAACGGCGACTGGATTTGGAGCTGAGTTTCGCCCTCCACAACTAGATTGAAGGACTACTTGGAGCTGATGGACCCTGGAGAAACACACTGTTCCCCAATTAAAAAAAACAAACAAAACATCAACGCTCTCCAAAAGAACTGTAATGGTGAAAAATGTTCTTTATCTGTGCTGTCACGGTAGCTACTAACTGCATGTGGTTATCAAGCCTTGAAATGTGGCTGGTGTCACTAAGGAACGGCATCTTTAATTTTAATTAAAGTTTAAATAGCCACATGTGGCTAGAGATTACTGCGTTGGACAGTATAGGTTAGATTCCTCTAAAACTTGTTCTTCCCCTCCTTCTTTCCTTCCTTCCTTCCTTCCTTCTTTCCTTTCCTTCCCTCCCTCTGCCCTCCCTCCCTCCCTCCCTCCCTCCCTCCCTCCCTCCCTCCCTCCCTCCCTCCCTCCCTCCTTCCTTCTTTCCTTCCTTCCTTCCCTCCCTCCTGCCTTCCTTCCTGCCTGCTTTCCTTCCTTCCTTCCTTCCTTCCTTCCTTCCTTCCTTCCTTCCTTCCTCCCTCCCTCCCTCCCTCCCTCCCTCCCTCCCTCCCTCCCTTCCTTCCTGCCTTCCTAAGATTTCTTGTCATCGAGGCATCTAGAGCTACACTGCTCATTTTCTGTGCTGTACAATATTCTACAATAATGAATATATAGCCACCTATTTACCCATTTTCCTACTCATGGACATTTGGGTGGTTTCCTCCCCCCCGCCCCCAATACAAATGATGCTGCAGCAATCCTTTTTGTACAAATCTCTGTATACATTTCCTAACTTCTTCAGTGCCAGGGCCCAATGCAGTGGACAGTCCCATGACCCTGAGCCCAGGTTACTCGGCACCCACTAGCTGCCTGCCTGGCCCGTCTCTCTCCCTCCACTCACCCATTCCTCTTCTGGCATCCTCTGTCCACCTTGCCAGGCTGATGACTCTCAAATACCACTTTTATCCTGTGTCTTTACTTCTCAGGAAACCAATAGCTCCCACTGCCTGTCGAATCTGATTTCAGCTCCTCTGCTTGGCCTCCAGGCCGCCACCACCTGGGCCTATGTCTGCTGACCTCCTTCTGGTCCTCTGCACATGTCATGCTGTCCCTACCTCTGTGCCTTCATTTCCATGTTAAACACCCATCCCCTCATTCTAGAATGTCTACCTTCCTGTCCCTCCCCCACTTAATACTCAAGTGCATTAATATCTCAGAGGACCCGGATCAGGCCTCCCTTCTCTGGGGTCATTTTTGGTTCTGCAGCATTCGGTCAGGAAACGCTCATGAAGAGCCTGACCACATGGGATTCTCAGCCTGGCTTTTGCCAGTGACTCCAGCCCACCCCAGTTGCCACCTCTCTGAATTCCCCTTGCAGCTTAGCATGAATGAAGCTTTGGACTCCAGAGAGGTGTGGGTAAGGTCAGTTATGCCATCCGCCTGCGTGCACTGTCTCCCCAGTCAGATGGGCACCGCCAGCTGCTGCCTCAAGGCTCTCCCTTTTCTGGCCTTGGTGGCCACTCTGCCCATCTTCTGCTGGGCACAGTCTTTTTTATTTATTTATTTAAGATTTTATTGGGGAAGGGGAACAGGACTTTATTGGGGAACAGTGTGTATTTCCAGGACTTCTTTTTTCCAAGTCAAGTTGCTGTCCTTTCAGTCTTACTTGTGGAGGGCGCAGCTCAGCTCCAGGTCCAGTTGCTGTTTCTAGTTGCAGGGAGCACAGCCCACCATCCCTTGCGGGAGTCGAACTGGCAACCTTGTGGTTGAGAGGACACGCTCCAACCAACTGAGCCATCCGGGAGCTCAGGGGCAGCTCAGTTTAAGGTGCCGTGTTCAATCTTAGTTGCAGGGGGCAGAGCCCACCATCCCTTGCGGGACTCGAGGAATTGAACTGGCAACCTTGTGGTTGAGAGCCCACTGGCCCATGTGGGAATCGAACTGGCAGCCTTCGGAGTTAGGAGCATGGAGCTCTAACTGCCAGAGCCACCGGGCCGGCCCCCACAGTCTTTATAGTAATGTTTCTCTGTGTCATATCTCCATTCTGATTTCAGTCATCTAGGAACCATTTCTTCATGACTTTGCATGTCCCGATTCATTTTGTAGTGATATGGTTTACTTCTCAGAGAGCATTTTGCTGCTTCTCTGTGTTTGATTCTTAAAATGCACCTAACCCTGGTCCCATGTCTCCTCAACAAGATGATTAACCATCAAGGGGCTGGGCCACACGCCTTTCTGTAACCCTGAGGGCCTAACGCTGGACATCTGGCCGGAAGCCTAACACACACAGCCCTTGGTGCTTTGCCCAGCTCTGGACTGGAGATGCCTGGAGATTGGCGAGGGCAGAGCTGCTGGGCACTGGGGGTTGAGCAGAGATGGGAGTGCCTGGGGACACACAGGTATTCATGGACCAAAGCCGTTTTCTCTGAGGTCCCCTGAGTATGCAGTTGGGCTGCACATCTGTGTAGAGTCTTGTCCTCAGCCAGGCAGGGATGTGTGTGGGTAGGAGAATGTGGCCACCTCTGTCCACGTGCGCTGTGTTAGGGACCCAGAGGGCACGAGAAGCAGAAGATTTCTGACAGAATCTCAAAGGGCCCGGCCTCTAGGAGCTAGGGATGGGCTCAGCTGAAAAGAATGAGCTTTGCCCTTGTTCCTCAAACCCAGGTCAAACAGAATGAAGGAAAACATGAATACTGGGAGTCAGCAAGGAGGCTGATGGTTGAACTTGCTGTGGGGCTAGGAGGTGATATCCTTTATGTGATTTTTACTGAGGGTTCGGGATGGAACGAGGCTTAGGGAACCAAGAAGAGAACTACGGAGCGGGGCGGGGAGCAGAAATGGACAGCATTTCCATAAGCTTCAGAGGGCTGGTTGGCGGTCAGGAGCACTGGGTAGGTTCCTCTACTCCTGATTCAGCCACAACTACAGCCCTCAGCGTCCTCACTGTTCATCACGAAGGAGGGCGGGTCAGACAATCTTTTGGGTCTGGTCTAGCTCCGCCCCGTCATTTGGAGGATGGCTGCTGAGGCTGGAGGAGGCCTGCCCACAGTGCAGGGCAGACTCTAAGCGTGAGAGGGAGCAGGCTGAGGATGAGAGGAAAAGGGGAGAACGTGTATTGAGCCCCTGCTCTGGGCAGGGACAGAGTGGGCCCCTTACACACATGGCCTCTGATATCTTTATACTGACCCACCGGGGACGGGATTAGCAGCATTGATTCTGGGATGAGGAAACCAAACCAGCACAGTCAGTGGAACTCCCCAAAGTAACTCTCCTAGCGAGCCAGAACTGGGATTCCTACCGCGTCCCCAGCCCTTCCACTTTGGGGGGCAGGCTCCTGAGGGGCAAGGAGGCCCTGTGTGGGGGCACATGTCTGAGTGGTTGGAAAGGAAGGGTTGAGTTGGTTTTTAGATTAATGCTGTATTTTCTTACACTCACTAGGTTTCCATTAACTTAGTTTTCAGTACCTTCTCTAGGTGGGGTTGGAAAATAAGGACTGTTTTAAACAAGGGAAGATGGAACATGGTAGATAGTTAAGAAAATGTGAGTTTCCCACTAGGACTGAGCGAAGAGGAAGAAAGTCAGCTGGAGGTCGGGAAGGGAAGGAGAGAGTCTCAGCTGTCTCCCTGGGGAGCAGAGGCCTCAGGTTTGAAGAGCAGAGAAGGGGCTTTTGTTGCACTGAGCTTACTGTGCTTCACAGATGCTGCAGTTTTTACAAATGGAAGGCAAGATCCTCCACCAGCAAAAAGATGATGACTCACTTTATTACCATACTTGCTCTATTGTGGTGATCTGCAGTGTCTCCTAGCTGTGCCTGTAGTAAATGGGTTTCATATATCCATACTTCGTTACTATGGTAATCTGTTAACATTTGTTAAATCTTAGTGGTGGGTATAGATACTGTGAGAATTGAGGATATACCCAGATTAAACAGAAGAAACAAAAGGTCTGGCCAGAGCTGCTACATTAAGCCTGAGACACTGAAAAGAAGTGGCATGATAGCTACACAAACATATGAGAAAAGAAATGAAAGAAAGGAACAGGCATGTGATTGATGAAAACCAAGTCTAGAAGAAAATTTTATCCAAGGAACAGAAAAAAAAATTCCCTGTAGCATTTTGAGCTACAGAAAAATTTATTAACAACATGGATTCAAGAAAGTAAGCAAAGATAAAATGACAAAATGAGATAAAAGGGGAACAAAATGAGGGATCTTTATAAAAGTAATACATCAGAAATAACAAAACAATGAATAAGTATGACTGGAAAATAAATTAATATAGAGGGAAGGCTAGAGGTAATTATGGTAAATGAGAAAAGAGACAAGTATTAAAAAGAGAGAAGACAATAGTCATAAAAGATCAAGACAATGAAATGAAGAAATACAGAATCTGAAACAGAACCCAACAAATGACGGGGGAAAAGTATTCATAAAGAAATATAAGGGCTGGCCCGGTGGCTCAGGAGGTTGGAGCTCCATGCTCCTAACTCCAAAGGCTGCTGGTTCAATTCCCACATGGGCCAGTGGGCTCTCAACCACAAGGTTGCCAGTTCGATTCCTCCACTCCCACAAGGGATGGTAGGCAGCACCCCCTGCAACTAGCAACAGCAACTGGACCTGGAGCTGAGCTGCGCCCTCCACAACTAAGATTGAAAGGACAACAACTTGACTTGGAAAAAAGTCCTGGAAGTACACACTGTTCCCCAATAAAGTCCTGTTCCCCTTCCCCAATAAAATCTTTATAAAAAAAAAAAGAGCAAGCAATTTCCTCATCTTCAGAGCCTGAACCATGTCATCTGAAAAAAAACCTTAGTAAGAACAATTCTAGTTTCTTAACGTTTCTCATAATTGTAACTTCAGAGAGCTCTTTTAGGAACTAATATTATTTCTTTTTCTTCTGTTAGAGTCACATAAAATTGATTTAGTACTTTTATTTTTTAAGCAGCGTGACAGGTCCCATTTTAATAAAAGCATTTCTATCTAGCCTTCTAACTAGAACTATCCTCGAGATGCACAGAATGTTGCTCACCTAGTGTTAGTAGTTATCTGTGGGCGGAGGTTTTCATAAGATCACCCAAACTGTCTTTGATTCTTATAAAAAGAATATATCATTTTTACAAAAATAAGTCATTATTTTTGGTGAAATTAGATTGGTGAAATATCTGTCTTCGACATGGTATCTAGAGGTTTGTCAGTGTGATTTATTAAGAAAGTGCATGTGTCATGTTGGAGGAATGTGCAGTAATAAACTGGAATTCAAACTGAGCAAAAGAGGACATATTCAAGTTCAAAAATATTATCATGGAATAGGAATTTCTAATTTAAAACCACCTGGATGAAACTTGATCTACAGATTCAACGGAATCTCAATCAAAATTCCAGGAAGTTATTTGGTGGATATCAATAAACTGATACTACAGTTTATATGGAGAGGCAAAGGACCCAGAATAACCAACTCAATATTGGAGGAGAAGAACAGAGTCAGGGAACTGACACTACCCGATTTCAAGACTTAAAGATCAGTAATATAGAATAGAGAGCCCAAAAGTAGACCCACACAAATACAGTCAACCGATCTTAGACAAAGGAGCAAAGACAATACAATGGAGAAAAGATACGTTTTCTCAGCAAATGGTGATGAAATCACTAGACACCTACATGCAACAAAATGAATCTAGACACATACCTTACGCTCTTCACAAAAATTAACTCAAAATGGATCATAGACCTAAATGTAAAAGGAAAAACGATAAACTCTTAGAAAATGACATAGATGACCTTGGGTATGGAGATGCCTTTATGGATAAAACACCAGATACATGATCCATGAAACAAGATGTGATTTATCATCCATAAGAGAACAGGTGAATAAATGATAGCATATCCACACCATGGAACATTAGCCATTAAGAGGAATGGATTAGAGCTATGCCAGCTAACTTGAACTCTGGGAGTTACTAAGCAATGCAAGAAACATCCAGTGCCTGTAATATGATCCCATTCTTGGTAAATCAATGACAAAAACCTTGTGATTTATGATTATGATTAGAGAGCATGGAGGAAACTGGAAAGATACAAGGTGCGATTAAAAAAATATGGTGAAGGGGTCGGCCCGGTGGCTCAGGCGGTTGGAGCTCCGTGCTCCTAACTCCGAAGGCTGCTGGTTCGATTCCCACATGGGCCAGTGGGCTCTCAACCACAAGGTTGCCAGTTCAATTCCTCGAATCCCACAAGGGATGGTGGGCTGCGCCCCCTGCAACTAGCAATGGCAACTGGACCTGGAGCTGAGCTGCGCCCTCCACAACTAAGACTGAAAGGACAACTTGACTTGGAAAAAAAAAAGTCCTGGAAGTACACACTGTTCCCCAATAAAGTCCTGTTCCCCTTCCCCAATAAAAATCTTTAAAAAGAAAATACGGTGAATGTTTAAATTTTTAAAAATTATTACAGGAAACTTTAAAAAATTATTACAGGACACATTGCCATTAATTCTCAAAATACTCCCCCTCGCTTTGAATACACCTATCTCATTGTTCTTGCCACTGTCTGAAGCAGTTCTGGAAGTCCTCTGTCGTGTCTTTAGTTGCGCTGTCATGGCTGCCTCGATGTCTTTAATCAGATTCTGACTTTGTGGAAGAGCCAGAAGTCGTATGGTGCCAGATCCAGTGAATAAGTTGGATGAGGACACACCATGTTTTTATTTAACAGAAATTGCAGTACCAGAAGCAATATGTGACACGGAGCCTTTCCATTGTGATCACAAAATACGGTGAATGCTGCTGCCAAGTGCCATCCAATGGAAAGGCAGGGATCTTCAATACGGGAAGCGGTGCGTCGAATCTTAGTAACAGTGTGCGACATGTTTCCGCTTGTTCGGTGCAGTCAGCCTGGTGTGAGCTACGGTTGAAAGAAGGTGTGTTTTTAAGTGAGCCATAAATCATCCTCCATCATGACAGCACTCCGTGTCACACATCACTTCTGGTATATGGCAATTTCTGTCAAATAAAAACATTACAGTGTGTCCTCATCCACTTTATTCACTGATCTGGCACCATGCGACTTCTGGCTCTTCCCCAAAGTCAAAATGATTCAGGACATCGAGGCAGCCATGACAGCACAACTAAAGACACTCATGAAAGAGGACTTCCAGAACTGCTTCAGAAAGTGGCAAGAACAATGGGATAACTGTGTTCAAAGTGAGGGGGAGTATTTTGAGGAGAATTAATGGCAATGTCTTTTACTGTAATACTTTTTAAACATTCACCATATTGTTTGATCACACCTGGTACATGGCAGAGTATGGCTGTGTACATATTATTTACCTGACCTGGTACACGGGAAGAGTACGGTAGGGGAGAGGGAAGAGGATGGAGCAAGGAATAAAGGAAAATAAAACAGGACACTAAATACTATGTAAGAAATGGTTATATTCGTACATTTATATAAAACTATGTACAAAAGAAATTGCAAAAAAATGCACAAAAAACTTAAATCAAATGTCCATTGAGTTAACTGAGTGCCGAGAATGACCCTAATCTGGTGGCAGCTGGGGTGAGCCAGCAAGGGGGCCTGGCAGCCGTCCTACTGAGAACCGAGGACATCCATGGGTGAGGTGACACTGTGAGGGCATCTGGGCCACGAGCTGCTGGCTGGTGAGAAGGAAAAAGGTGTGTAGGGTCTCGTTTGAATTCTGGGCAAAGTGCAGGACTGAGGTTTGAGAATTCATGAAACAGCAGATCGGAAGCGACGGTGGGCAAGAGGGCTAGGATGGGGATAAAAGGAGAGTCTGAATACAAGTGCGGACAAAGCAAGGCCAGGTGGGACAGGTGACCGGACACCCACAGAAGAGCCCGGAAAGCCTGCTTCATGAACAGGATGGGCCAGAAGTCTCCTGAGTTACGGGAAAAGAGGAAACTGGAAACTAAAGAATGACACCAAGTACAGGAAAGTTACCAACCAACATACACTTTTAATTGCAAAAAGTAAAAACTTCCGTTACATAAAACTTGAATTTGCATACATTCTTTACATGGTGGAGATCTTTACAAGTTTGCAGTGAATTAAGTTACTGCCCACATTCTGCATGGAACACACATTAACAGCTTAGACGGTTTGGAGCACGAGTGGCTGGGACAGACGTCCATCTCCCACCCGGGCCCACCCTCCCGGCCCCCTGAACATGGACTGCAGCTGTCTGGCTCCTCTGCCTGAGAGCAGGGAGGAGGCTCAGCAGAGCCCCGGGCTTACCTCTGCCTCTCCAGTCTTCTCCCCTGGGCTGTCACTGACCTTCCCGCAGCAGGGAGGGTGGGAGAAGAGGCCACAGCCAGCATTTTTTCTGAGGGTGAAACTATACAGAAAGAAGTTTGGAGAAAAGATGCTGGATTATCGGGAGACTGGTGGAGAGACAGCAGGGATACACGTGCTGATGGGGACACAGCACATTCCCAGAGCCCCCCATTTTTCATTTGCTACAGGGTTATCTCCAAGAGCACCTCACCTATGATGAGACTGGGGGTTCTCTGGCAATGCCATGTGTCTGTCTGATCCTATCACCAATTCTCATAGGTAAGTGACTGCTAGTTCGTCAAACATTTGCGAGTGCCCTTGGGCTGAAGTTTCCAGGCTGGGACACTGCAGTCATGAGTTAGGGTGGCTACGCAGGATGACCTCACCGACCCCCCAGACTCGTTATGAGGAGAGTAAGGAGGGAGATTAAGCCTGGCACAAAGCAGATGCCCTGACTCCTCCAATTTGTTTGAAACTCAAGCTCAACTGGTTTCCCTCCTCTGCGTGGCTGCTCGCAGCTGTGGCTCACTCTTGGATGGATGCCGGCTGAGTGACAGATGCGCCAAGCACAGGAGGAATGGCCTCCATGGGCCAGCCCCACCATGTCTGGACAGTATCAGGCCTCTGACTGGAGTTACGTAACATTTCTTCTCTCCACTATTCTGACAAGGTCTGGACAGTTCACGTCTCCAGAGAAACGAAAATGACAGATGTATTTAGCTCTAATGCTTCAATTATGCAGGGCAGGGAAACCAGACACTGAGGGACCTGGACGACAGACAGGCTGGCTGGAGGGTTTCTCTCCAAGGCCAGCACTTTTAAGTCACACTGTCCAGGGAGGACTGAGAGAGAGGACCTATCCATCTTCTCCGAGATGCTTTTGTGGAAGGAGCTGCTGGGTATCAGGAGCCTGGGGGTGAGGCGGCCAGAGATACCTGAGCTGATGGGGACACAGCACATTCCCAGAGCCCCCCTTTTTCAGGGTTCTCTCCATAAGCAGCTCACCTTCCTAGCTTCCTGGCCCTGCTGTGCCTGGGCTCTCTACACAATCTGCGCAGGTCCAAGCACGGAGAGGATCTCAGCCAACTTACTGTTTCAAGGTACATCTCTGCTCCCTTCTGTCAACCAATTTTAGTGGCTGATGGGTGGCCACAGCAAGTTAACGAGTGGGGAACTTGTGAACTCAGGAGCTTCTCCTCCATCACTAGGAGAACTCAAAAGCTTAAAAGACCCTTGTGTTTAATAACTGATTCTCAAAAGGCAGATGAGATTGTCTGCCCGTGCACCCAGACATGCAGCTTTCCCTCCCTCTCCCCTAAAACTTGGCCTCCTCCTGCTGGGCAAGGGTTCGATGAGAATCTACTTTGGGGTTTTCCATGTTCACAATGGAAGCCACTGGCTAAATGAGCAAACTCTCACCCAGACGACGTTAGAATGACTGATGTCATTCCATCACCTGCAGCTGAGGAACTTGAGATTTTGTTTTAAAATAATTGTTCCTATGCTGGATTTGGGCAGGGGAAGAATAGAAGACCAAGAACTGAAAAACAAGTGATGTAAACTCCAAGGGGACCCACAACTGGAATTGGGCAGAGTCCCTCTTCTGGTCATACATCTGGAAACGTGGAACAACGGGAAAAGGCTGGACACAGTTGTGTTTCAGCCACACTCTCCCAGAAAGTTTTTAAATGGGGAGGGAAAAAGGGAAAGCCTTTTTATAAAATCATCTTGTTAGACGTTCTCCTCCCCCATTTCTGTCATTTTAAAAACAAACCCCGAAGAGTTCCTGGCTTGCTGACCCTACCCCTAGGCTCTCCTACCCCAGTAGGGCTCACCCAAGTCGAGTCAGCCACCTTAGTTCTTGGGCACCAAGTTGAGCTGAGGCAGGAAAATTATATGCTGCAGAACCAACTACTTAGCAACCAGCACTTAACTGTCCCAAGCCCTGGTTTTCACTTGTGAAATGAGGATCTAATACCTACTGCACAGGACTGAGTCAAGATGAAAGGACATCATGGACTCTGCAAATGTTATTCCTTTCTCCTAAAAGATGAGCCCAAGTCTGCCAGTGTCATAGATTGTTTTATATATCACCACACAGGTGGATTCTGTTTTCATAAACCATTATTGTATTACTTTTCCTTTCCTAAACAAAATGGGTGTGGGGAAAGGATAAGCTCTGCCTCTTTTTATCAGCCAGAACAGTTGAATGTCTGTCTCATACTCGACTCCTGAGACTTGGACATCTGGACATACAGGCCCACACTGGTACCTAAGCAGACCTTCTCCCCTTAAAGCTGTTTTTTTCTGGGGACGAGAGACTCTGCTCTGGGAGCCTGTGAGAAAGTGAACCTAATCCACGTGTGGAGGTCACACATCACCTCTTAGTCAACACCCAACAAACCCATGAGCAAGTTCCTCTTTTGAGGGCCGTGGCTTTGTTCTTACTGTGGTGGTGGAGGTAGGGAATTGGTTATGGGGTCCCACCGCAACCCCCGACCCTTCCTCATTAATGACCCTCGTTCCCACACGTGTCATGTGGGGGGTCATCTGCTGCTTCCAGAGTTGAGAGCTATGTGAGCAGGGAAATCCTGCAGCACCCTCACACAAAGCTGGGGATAACCAGAGAGGGACTGGCCGGCAACCCCAGGCCATTCCTGTAGCACTGGTCACTGGTAGGGGCAGCTGATCAGATTACCTTGGGAAGAAGGCGAATCGCTTCTATGTATCCTGTAATTAGGAGCAGAAAACTCTCTTTGCAGAAGTTCTCTGCTAACATAAATCTACATTCAATTCTGAACTGGACAGATTTTCAGTCAAATGAGTAGAAAGTACATACACACACGTCTTTACTTGTCTGCTGCCACACCATTCTCTGTTGAACTGCCAACAGCTCGGGCTGGGGGGCTGGGAATGCCTCACACCCCAACACATGCAAGGCTTTCTGAGTTTTCCAAGTTTTGAGCTGAAGTGGATATTGCATGAACATGTAACGTGTAGAGGGCAGGAGTGAAATGGAGGAGGAAGACAGTAATTCATAAAAGGGAAACAGGAATTCTCAATCATCAGAAGTTGTTTTGCTCCTCAGGAAGTCTCTCTTTTCTTAACCCAAAGGGGCCTGATTAAGGAAAACTCTGAGAAGACTCTGAAGGACTGTTTACATAATACTCCCTCCTCCCGAGTGCGGCAAAGGGATGAGACGGCAAAGGCTTGAAAAGCAGGCACGCAGCTGGCCTCTCCGTGATCCCCGTGACGTGAAACCCCTTAAATCCTAACTGCTTTGCAGCCGTGACTTTTGTATGTGCAAAAGGCTTTGTTTTTCCTGCATTAACCAACACAAGGCGCTGGTTCTTTTAAGGACGAATTCCCTCAGGTACAGTTCATCCGTGTTTCATTCACGCCTGCGGAGGAGGCTCTGAGTGTTTCCACCCTGAGTTCTGTGAACCCTGATTGTCTTTTTGAAGCCGACAAACAGGCAGTTCAGGTGCCCAGGGATCCCCACTGCTGTTCAGATGTGCAGAGAAACAGGGCGTGGGGACAGATGTGGGGGCACCTCCAGGGATGAAGAGGACCCGCGAGGAGGCACACCCGCGTCCCTCACCACTGCCCGTCTCTGGACCATCACTCTGACACAGACACGTGTCCCTGCGATTTCTGCCACTCAGAATCAGGCGCCACAGAGTGGCTTGGTTTTTCTTCATCTCGGCGATGGCACGATCAGAGGCCAGATATCTAGCAGTGTCGGTAGAGGAATAATAAAGGAAAAGAAGGAAACAAGAAAAGTGTCCTTTTTACACCATTTGATTTGATTCACACCTACTGAAAACACTTAAGGGAAACAATGAGCATAGTGAATTACCTACTCAAAAGGATATAGCTTTACATTATTACAAAAAATCAAAACACCTCACCTTGTTTCCCAGCACAAAGAGATCATTTTTAGACAGAGGATCACAGAGTCGCACACCCAGCTGGCAAACACTCTGGGTCTGGAGTTCCTTCCCCAACCACATTACAACATCAGCTTGTCACATCTGTAAAACATCTTTCCTGCAGAGTCAGACCCTAAAGATCAAACCTGGGGAGGCACCCTCTTCCCAGGCCAGCACTCTAACTCATCCCTCTCCAAAGACACTTTGTAAAAGCAACACAGCTGACAGGAATGGTGCAGCCTCATCAGTAAGGGGGTCTGGCCCAGCCAAGGGAGGGGGGACCCAGAGCCCAGCTGCTGAGAAACCGTCCCCCCCTACCCCCAACAGGCAAGGAAGAAGGGAAGGTGTTGTGTGTTGGGGGGGGGGGGGAGGCATAAGAACCCAGTAAAATGGAGAATAGTATTACTTTAGGAATGCCCATTTCAATTGTAGCCAGACTCCACACTGGCATCAGAGACTCCAAGAGCCATGGACACTGGGAAAGAAGCGCACTTTCTTGAGTGCAATCTGAGGTTATCTCATCTTTTTTCACTGGTTCTAGGTTCCATTCTGCTTAGGAAACTGCAACAACTTCTTTAATTAGCCATAGCTTTCCTGAAAATGTTGCAGGTGGTGTAGCCAGGAAGACAGGACACGCGGTCAAGGATGGCTCTGAAGTCAGGACCTGTGGGCTACCCTCCCTGTGGCCAGGAGCCAGCAGAGGGGGTCATGCCATGCAGGGAGGGAAGGCACCAACCCTGCGCCCAGCCTGAAGGGCAGCTGCCAGGCTATGGTGGCAGAACAGTGTCTCCCAGCCAGACCTGGCACAGTCGTGGCCCAGCAGCGGGGCTGGAAGAGGCGGGCAGGCCGGGCTCACCATCGCCTCCAGCACACAGAGGGCTTGCACACGCATGCACAGGGCAGGAAACTAAGGAACCAACCCCTGGAAAGTGGTTTCATCGTTTGTTTTTATATCTTCCTTTCAATCTGGTCTTCGGCTCGCAAAGTTGTTCCTCTGTACGGTACTGTTTCCTACGGTTCTGAGATGGCGGTTGCATCGCAGATGACCAAGGGCTGGACCCCTCTGGCTATAATGTAGACCTTCCAGTGGGTGGCACCTGCATAGCCTTGAAGGGAAACAGCAACAGGACAGCGTGTGAACGTCAGGGGCTGGCCACACCAGCGGGCATGAGCTGGGCAGGCGTGCCAGAGCTGAGCTCAGGGCACACCTGCGGAGTCAGGCAGAGCTTGCTCTGAAGGGCATCAATGTTCCGTTACTATCAGTCCTCTGTCACCGGACAGCCAACAGGAGCTACTATCAACCACAGCGCCTCATCTCCACCCCTCACCGGCGTAACTGAATGACAGCTCAGCAGGCGGGATGCTCTGGATGAGGCATCACTTCTCAGACTGGTCTCCCTTTGCAGCAAGACGACAGGACTGGTTCTGGGGAGCAGTGGGACCCGGTAGCAAGCTCTCCTGAGGTGATCTACACTATGGCCTCATTACAAACCACCCACTAACCCAAACCAGCATTGCCTAAATTGTCATCTGCAAACAGCAGCACCCCATAAAACAGTCCAAGGAAAGTGGGTTCCATGGTCAAGTAAGTGTGACAAGTGTTGAGGCTCCTCGAAGGCTTTTGGGGGCCTTATGTGCACTCACTGTGCTGTGTATTGACAAGATAGGTATTTCTCCAAGTCAACTGGCCCAGGGAGCCCGATTTGCCTTTCCAAGAGGCTGTTTCCTCTTGGGGGTCATGAATGATCTGAAGAACTGCTCAGGGAACACTGGTCTGTATCATCTGAGTGGGCTAGGAAGGTAAACTTAAAAACTTGAAGACTTCCATAATCTCCCGATGGAAATTTTTCTGGAGTATGATGTACCTACTCATCTTTAAACGGAGAGCATTAAACAGAATTTAACCTCTACCTGGTGACTCAGGAAAGGTCACCGTGAGCAGTAATGGCGCTATCCCAGGAAGACGTGCGGGCTCAGGAGCACGACCCTACATCCTTCTTGGAAATGCCTCCCACCACAGCTCTTCTGGTGTCTGTGATCGTGTCCCTTCTCCTCCCCCTTCCCAGGACAATGCTTATTTTGTCAAAAAAACAGAACTTGCTTGTCACATAGCCATTCTTACGGGTCCCGGAGGAGCTAGAGCTGCCATCTGTCCTACAACCACTGAATTCTTCTCCTCCACTGTCAGGTCTGCTTTCCTGTCCTCATCTGGAACTGTGGCAGCTGCAGCCACCCTTCTATTCCTGCCACTGCTTCAGGCGCCCACTGTTCTCCCCACCCCACCTGCCCGTCCTTCTCCCAGACTTGCCCCTTCCTCTTGTTCTCTTCCATCTCCCGTCCCTTCCCCCCATTCCTGTCATGTGGCTGGTATTCCGTGGGCACTGCCAACTACAGGGTTCCCTTCCTTCTGGTCGGCAGAGGATGGCAGGTGACAGGCTCGGGGTTTTAGGCTCTTCTGGACTTATCCCCACCGGACCTGCATGCTCAAAGCTTCTTTGATCACTGCCAGTCACCCATATTGTTCTTTTCCCCTAATTGTGTGATTTGCATTCTAGATGCTGGTGGAAGCTGGAAACCTGGAATTTGGATAATGGAGGTGTTCCTGCAGTTGTCTGAACTGTGAGTCATTTGTAGAACATAAGACAGAAACTTTTCCAAGCACAACTACACTACACACTCCCAATCCAAATGCCACGCAGACTTGTGCAACAGTCACACCTCATGGAAGGTTCACTCCCCTACAGGAAAATAGGTTCAGAACAATTTCTACACAAGAATCTTCTTTATGCAGTAATTCCCAAGGGAGGGGGCCAGTTGTGCTCCATTATCAGTTAATGTTTAATTTCTGCGTTTTTATTTTTTCATTTCTAAGTTGAAATAAAAGTTATATAATTTAGATCAAACCTTGGCACACTCTGTGGTATGCACCCTTCCTCCAAATGAGGTGACAAGTTTCTAGGGACTGGGGTTTTCTGAACAGGCAAATTAAATCAATTTGAAAATCAACTGGGCTCTGCCGGGGCCTCCAGGCGTCCCCCAGGTCTTGTGAGGCAGGAAAAACAAGGGAGGTAATGGTGATGCTTTCTGACTTATTTGCTTCTGCCAAGAAAATTCTGCAAACTGGCTGCTACTAACAGCAGTTGGTTTAAACCTGTTTCTCTGGAACAGATTTTTCAGAATGTAATGCACAGAAGAAGTCACAGTTGGGAGAGCAGAGCCAAGGGTGAGTCATGGCTGCGGGGCTGTGAGCTGGCTGTGGGAACCACACAGAAGGACCCGTTTCCCTGTGTGGCTGCTGCCCTGACAGACAGCTCGCACTGCTTCATTAGCAAAACGGGCACAGAAAGGGTTTCCTCGAATCTGGAATTGTACCTCCCCTGCTTGACTGTTAAACGAGATACGTAAGACTTGATTCTCTGCCTAACTGGTGGTGAGGCCTCGGATTGTTCACTTCCCCTCTCTGGTTCTCAATCTCATCTGTAAAATAAAGGATTGCTTGAAATATTCTCCATAACCCCTCTAACTTGAAATTTCTAAGGCCAATGGACACATGCATTGCAAATATATATACAAGACACTTCTCTCTGCTATATTTCTTCAATATTTGTTCCATCTAAGCATAAATATTGATCCTGGTTAATTTAAAAAAGGCTATTTCTGACCCCACTGAATCTTTGTGAAGGCAATACTTAATTCTTACAATATTTTTTGAGTTAAAAACTAAAAAGATCCTGTGACTGACATTGCCCTTCTGGGGCCCCACCTACCGATATCTCCCGACTCTAGTGGCATCGCCACAGAGTGGCAGTGTCTTCGGCACTGGAAGGGAGGGATGAGCTGCAACATGGCCTCGCCATTGCCGATGGTAAATAGGTCATGCATCCTATGCATCTGGAGGAAAAGGGGAGGGGGCGGAGGAAAGGAAGGAAAAGAGAACAAATAAAATCCAGGGGCATGGGAGATTAATAGGCAAAAATCTGTACACATACGGCTGAGTTTCCTAGCAGCCTAAGCAAAAAGGAAAACAGCACCAGTACCACAATTCACGATTATGTTTAAAGACAAAAAAAACAAACCAGTTTCTCCAAAGCATGGCATCTCCCAGTATTGAGACCAGGGTAAAATCTCTTCTAGTGGCTTCTCCTACCGAGATACGTGATTTAGAGGGTGACATCCTCAACAACAGCCTTACAGCAGAAACGCACGAGCTTCATAATTCCCAACTATTTCTAGCCACAGCTTCAAAGTAGGCGAAGGCAAAAGCTCTAGCTGTAATTTAACAGAAGTCTAGCCTGGTCTAAGTCTGCAATCTTCTGAGGGTCTGGCTTGGTCGCGACTTTTAGAGAAATAGATGGTCTCCATATCCTTTGGGAAATGTTCCGTGGAATATTCTTTCGTACTGCCAGCATTTTGATGAGAATTGAACAGCAGCAAGTCCAAGTTTATACTTTCTGGTAAAACCTAGGTAAGCAGATATCAGGCTGCTGATTAAAAGCTAATGACAGTAAGACTGGCCTCTGATTTTGAAACGAAGGTGACGAGCAGGATATGCCCCTGCATAGGCACCAACTGCACTTCTGAGGGGGCACGACTGCCACCAACGGGCATCAGGTGTGACATGCTGTGCCCCAGGCAGAGCTATGAACCCCGTGGCTGGGGTGGGGCCGGGAGGAGGGATAAAGACAGTGGGCTCAGCCTTCTCTTCCTACCTAGTGAGAGAGCACACTTGGGGCCTCCCCTCCGAGCCCCGCCCCCGGGAAACCTTTTATAAGACCATGTAAAGCAGGGGTCAGATGTCTGACTCCCTGGGCCATGTCCTGGTTTTCTCTTCACCACTCAGGGCCTCCAGAGCCTTGGGTTTTGGCCCCATCTTCTCCTGTCCCCAACGCTGGTCTTTCTGCTGCTCCCACAGGCCCTGGTTATGACTCTGTTTCCATGGCAACACTAGAGCCATTTTAATTGTTGCTGCAGTGACAGAAGAAGGACTAGGGAGGAGTAACTAGTGTCTTGAGCTGACCTGCAACTGACTGGTACTGATACCAGCAGAAGCCCTGACATCTGTAGTCCTGAAAAAATCCCAGAAGACCAAAACCAAGTGGAGGTATCCGTTTCATATAAACCGGGGGGTGGGGGGGACCATGTTCCTCCCCACCCAGGATGGGAAGAAACAGACACCAGGATGGAGTGGGCTGGCTCCAGGCAACACCGTGGAGTGTGTGAAGTGGGCCTTGGAGCCCCTACCTCTCCCCCCAGTGCCTCTGAACCATCGGATCCCCACTTCTTATCTTCTATCACAAGGCTGTCTCTTGCATCCTGGGCCCCCAGACATGTGACTTCACCAGGGTCCGGGGCCCAGGGACACGGTCAACAGGGTGGAGTAACAGGCTGTGGAGAAAGCAGAGCTTGGGCCAGGGCAGGGAGCAGATGCTCCAAGAAACCAGACTCTCAGGATTTTTGCTGGTTGGGCTACTCCCCTTCCCAAAACATCTTCGAGAACCATAACAAGACAGCTCTGATAGGCGTCTGAGTAACTGTGTTTATCCCTTTGGCTGGGATCCTTGGTGTCCCTGCTAAGCAGGCTGGTGAAATTAACTTCAGATGCAAGTGGGAAAACCAAGATGAAGATAAAGGCCCTTGCCCAGAATTATATCATCAGTATGAAGATGAAATCAAACTAGGGCCCCGAGTTCTAGCCGGGGACAGCAGGACAATCTCCTTTCAAACTCTGAGGCCAGAGCCCAGCACCTCCACCCTACTGCTGGCAGAGAGAAGTTTGGACTTCTAGACACAACGACTGTTTTTCTAGGCTTTGAAATTCCTTTCACATGATTCAGCACATTTGCAGCCAAGAGTATCAGGAGGTTGAAGACACAACCCAGAGTTGGTAGGGGTCACGGTTTGGGAAGTTACATTTTTTTCACAACGGAAGATTTGCCGTTTTAATTCTTCCAAACCAATCCAGGGCTCAAACACTTTCCTCAGGAATGAGCCTCAACAAAAGAGCAATTCAGAGAAAAGTAAACAGACACAAACATAGAACGGTTTTGCCCAGTGCACTGGCCAGAGAGAAGTGAATGCAGCTTTGAGTACGTGGCCTTGGACGGACGTGAGAAGCTGGGCTGCCTGACTCGGGCACGTGCCTGTCCATCCTTTTGTTCCAAAATGTCTCCAGCCTCCCAAGCTTTCTGCTTTTCCAATACTCTATCTGAAGTTCCTCATTTGTTTGTGGGGAAAGCCAACAGGGGGGTAGGGGGTAGGGAGAGCCCTCCTATTAACTTGCTGAGTCCTTGGGCAGATGATTTAATTTCGCTGGGGCTCAGTTTCCTTATCTGCAAAATGAGTAAGATGGACTATTCATTTACATACCTTCATTACAGTCTGCCTGCTCTCTACTTTGAGGCAGAGAAGTCAGACTAACTGCATGCTCAGGTCCCTTCAAATTTTAAGATTCTATAGACTTTAAGGCAGAAAAGCAGGCAGCAGGAGGTAGACTTGCAAGGTAACTAAACTCTCTGTGAGCACGCCTTCGTGAGGGGGGGCCCCAGGGGCCTCCTGGCTATAACAGGAGAAGAGAACTTTAGATTATGTGGGTGTCCCTTCACGTCACCCTCCAGGTCGATGTGCAGGGAAGGCCTTGATGATGACATCAGCCCAGGTCCCAAGTAAGAAAAATTCTAGTTCTAAGTCCTCTAGAAATTTCCTACCTTACTCCCCACAATAGGTTCTGGTTGAAGAAGGAAGCACTTTTTCAAGGAGGCATCTTCTGGAAATGGTAGGTCGGTGAAAACAGGAAAAAGTTCACGTAAAATGTGTGATCTGTTCAGAGGTCTTCTCCTGTAAGAGTTTGAAAGAGAAAAAAAGTAATTAAAATGGGCAAGCCAGCCTCCATGGGTAACGCAGAGCTAAGCAACGGTGGGAAAACTGTGGGCTGTGGGTAAGAGGGAAGAGTATCAGGGCAGTATCTTAAGTATTAGTTCCGTGAAGAACAGTCAATTAACTGTAACATGTACATGCACACACATAAACTCTACAGCCACGACCTGTCCATGTGGGTGGGGTGTTTATAAAATCCAGCTAAAACAACATATAGAGGAAGGAAAGAAACAATCCATTCGTTATGTCTTGGCAAAGAGACCGAAGTAATAACAAGCCAAGTGGGAGAAGAGACAAAGGGAGAGAGAAGGAGGGGCAAAAATCTGCCCCTTCTTCTAAGGCAGAATGGCATGCAGTGGGGAGCCTGACTAGCTTGTTACATTGAGTATTTGATAACGCAAAGAAAGAGCAAATGTGAAGGAGGGCAGAAGCATCAAGTAATTATCCAACCAAAAGACTGAAAAAGCAATTCTCTTTTGGAACAGTTCTAGATGGCAACAGGCTTCCCTTTTCTTTCTACAGAGCAACCCAAGAAATGGACCATGTCTTCTATAGGACACAGGAAGGAACAGGGAGACAGACCTGTTTCAGCGCTGGTTGGCTGACCCTAAGCAAGGTACTTAACCTCTCTGAGTCCCACTTTTCTGACCTGAAAAATGACAATGGTAATTCCTTCTTCCCAGAGCTATTATGAGTATCACCACGGAACAACAAGATATTAAATGCAGCCTGGCATAAACAAGTGCCAGGAAATGACGTTCCCCTTCTATCCTGCGTGCTCTTGTCAGCCTCAACACTCAGGACCCATTCTGCACAAACAGAAATGCTAAACACCTACCTAGAAATAAGTTACGATTCTACTAGGCGATCCCGGTGTTGCCCCATGGTGGCCCCCTGACACATCTCTCCTACTTGTCGCCTTCCTCTCTCACTGGTTTTTCCACAGTGAGCTCCTGAGTATCACTTGACTCGAAGAGTGTACTGCAAAGTGCTTACACAGCAGCTGGCACAGAAGGGTCTCAGTGTGGCAGCCATCACTGTGGTCTGCCCTCTTTCTACACACCTGCAGGCTGGAGCCCCTTTCCACACTCACCATGGATAAGGAAATGGGAACCACCGATCAGGAAAGCAGCGCCACCACTTGGTGAAAAACCCTTCCGTGAAGCCTTCTGTGGCCTCAGGGTACTGGCACAAAAAATGCTGCAGCTCCTCAGAAGACAGGGACTGTTCCGTCTTGGCAAGGCCAGAAAGAAAAGCAAGACAAAACAACACAGAATTACGTATCAGGAATGTCACAGAGCTTGCCGTCTTCTAGCCATTAAGTGGGTAACCACTGAGTGGGAGAATCAGGCTTCTCGCTCACCTTGATCACCAGAGGATGGAGTCCCTCAAATTTCTTCGGGGTATCTTCCAGGAGCACGACCTTGAGGGGTAATTTCTGGGCACAACCAGTGCAGTTGGCAGGGATGATGTCCGATTCATTTTGCTCATGGTCATTTGTCCAGAGGTCAAAGTCTGAAAGAGGAAGGGATATGGAGAAAGCAGATACAGGAGGAACACAGCAGGGAAATCTAGTAGCCCCAGCAATGACGCAGAAAGCAAGCAATCAATTTTAAAAGCTAACAATGACAAGCACTGGTGACCTCTGAACAGGTCACTGGGACCCCTGAGGAGGAAGCAGAGGGCCCAGGGGACAGGAGTGGGAAGGAGAGGTATTTTTCTCTGTATACTCTCCTATACTTTATGGAAAACCATTTTTAAGATGAACAAATTAAGTCGAACAGTTGGAGAAGACATTCAGTGACATGGGGTTGGAGACGTAGTTCTTCCACTGTGAGCCATCTACAGCACTGGGGGGAGGGGCAGGCAGAAGGGGGGCGGTCCCAGCATCAGTGATGAGTCCCACTGCGTGGGTTCTCCAATACCCTGCGTGTGTGCTGGAGGCCAGGACGACTGGGAAGGAAGAATGAGAAAGAGTGCAAAAAGAAGGGATGGAGAGGAGACAGGACTTTCCAGGGGCCCATGTTTGGAGTAAAATGAATTGCATCTGCCCATCAGACGGCACTCTATCCCAGCTCAGAAGGGGGTGGGGTGACTAACCATGGTTTCTATCCCCAAGGACTGCAGGTTGGTCAGAAATGGAAAAAGACCCCACCCAGACTCTGACGTGAGTGCTGGTCAGCTCCCCGACACCTTTCCTGGTCCTTCTCTGAGGGACCGACCGACCATTTCTACACAGCCCTTCTCAGTTTCTCCCTATTCCTGCCCTCTGACACTATTCTGTTTATACTATTATTGCATGATTTCTTGTTTGCTTTTTGTTCCATTCTAGGATTTATGGGTGTTCTCTGAGATATGTGTTTGTGATCAACTCTAATTGGAATCCAAAATGTTTCACCAGATGGTTTGATTAAAACCCAATGGAAACCAAATCAGGAGAGAGCCTAGAACGAAAGACAACAGACAACCAAATGTGGCTGAAGTTTTTAAACCAATAAACATACTTGGAAACTGACTCTTAACCACAGAACATTTTCTGCAGTTTGCGGCAAGTCCTTTCCCCCTGTTTTCTGTGGCAGGTGTTAGGGTGTAGGAAATCCCACCAGGTAAGAACTGCATGTTCTCAGCACATCTCCCGAGAACCCTCCAAGCGCCTTCCACCTCTGGCAGGTAGACCTGTGTTTCCTCGAGGCAGCGGCCACCCACCTACCCTTCTCCCGTCTCCCCGGGGGCAGATTACCCGCCAGAGGACTACTGCTGCACTCTGATCCTGCGTGGGGCTTCTCCTCCCACCGCGTTCACTGGGAGCCTCCAGGGCAGCCAAAACCCTTTCGTGACACCTGTTTCAGTGGCACTCAGAGGCTGCAAAGTTATACTTTTTTCTTCTGGAATATGTTCAAATGTTCCTTATTGAGGCCAAATGGGATGTATTCTTGCCAAAATACAAGAACTCTGGGTACTGGATATACGATGAGGCATACATAGTCAGAACACCACGTTATAATTACACAGCATCGCAGTTTCCAAAGTGCTTGTGAGGGAGGGGGAGGCAGGCGGAGGGGAGCGAAGGCGCTGAGAACCAGGCCCTGCGCTAGTCATTTCCACATGCTGCATGGCTTCCTTTTTACCATGTGATTTCTGAGGAGGCATCACTCTTCTCATTTAACAAACTAGAGTGAGAGGCAATGGGAATCACCAAAGCAGCAAGGTGTGGTGGGGGGAGGGCACAGAAGAAGCTGCGTGGCGCTGGAGGAGGGGGGATAAGAGAATAGTGGCTGCCCAGGAGGCTGTACCGGGGACTCCTAGGGCGGGAAGCACTAGACTCTGCTGGGAGCAAAGCAAGGAACCACCCAAGACCTTTGTGCAAGGGTTCCCTGACGCGTCAGGAAGGTTATTCTGGGTTGTGACTAAGGTGTCCTAGAAGAGAGAGGCTGGGAAGATGACGACCTGGTTACCCTTTGTTCATAATAACTACTAGCAATAAATTTAACATGGTAAAACTATCACATTTTACTGAAGGACATAAAGTAAGACCTGAATAAATAAACACATCATACCATGATCCTGGATGGGAAGACTAAGTATCATAAAGATGTCATTTTCCATTTCAGTTTTTAAATGACTATGGCTGGTGAATATGATTAATGTTTCTATGCCTAGATAGCTATAGTATTGTGCCACCTTATTATTAAATTATCTTGCTTTCTTTTTCTTTCTTGATTTTTCTTCCCTGGGTTTTCTCCCTCCACCTGTTTTTCAAGGCATCTCTACCTGGCAATCTCAAGAATATCTAAAGCTCAATCTTAATTCATTGAAGAAAGAATGGACTCAGTAGTTTTGGGACAAGGGGCTATCTATTTGGAAGGAAATAAAGTTTAATCCCTATATTTCACGGTACACTGAAATAAATTCTAGATGAATTAAAGATATAAATGGATAAAACAAAATTAGAGGAAAGTATGGGATGGTTTTTACAGTTTGGGAGCAAAAAAGTCTTCTTAAGCAAGACACAAACCAAGATGTCATAAAGAAAAAAAGTGGACAGATTCAACCATTATTTGCATATAAGAGAAGAATTAATATCTCTAATATATAACAAACACCTATTTGATAAAAAATTTTAAATGGGTAAAGAATATGGCCCAGGAATCAACAGAAAAATAAATATAAATGGCCTATAATACATGTGAAAAGAAATCTAACACCACTAATAAATAAATGCAATTTGGGGCGGCCGGATGGCTCAGTTGGTTAGAGTGCAAGCTCTTAACAACAGGGTTGCCAGTTCAATTCCCACATGGGCCAGTGAGCTGCGCCCTCCACAACTAGATTGAAGACAACAAAATGCCTGCCGCAGCTGAGCTTCTGGAGGGGTGAACTCTCAACAAGGTTGCAGGTTCAATTCGCGCGCATGGGATGGTGGGCTGCGCCCCCTGCAACTAAGATTGAAAATGGCGACTGGACTTGGAGCTGAGCTGCGCCCTCCACAACTAGATTGAAGGACAACGACTTGGAGCTGATGGGCCTTGGAGAAACACACTGTTCCCCAATATCCCCCCCCCAAAAAAAGAAATGCACCTTAAAATGAGATACCATTCTTCAGTTTTCTAACTGGCAAAACAATGACAACATCCAGTGTCGATAATCAACATATGCAAGTTTATGAAGAACAAGATTTTTTTATTTATTAAAATTTAAACTGTCCTTTGACACAGTAATTCTACTTCTAAGTATCTATCTTACAGAAATAATAGTATATGTATATAAAGACATGTATATATGAATGTCCCACATGCATTTTTCTTTGTAATAGCAAAAAAACTAGAAACTGTTCAATTAGGGAATATTCCCAGAACGGAATATGAAATCCTAAAAGATGTGTATAGTGGGTTGAATAGTGTCCCCCCAGAATTCATGTCCTTCTGGAACCTCAGAATGTGACCCTATTTGGAAAGAGGGTCTTTGCAGGTGTAATGAATGCATGAAGATGAGGTCATCCTCAAGAAGGGAGGGCCCTAAATCCAATTTAAATGGTGGCCTTATAAGAAAACACAGACACACACGGAGGGAAGACGGCCATGTAAAGACAGAGGCAGAGACGGGAGTTACGCTGCCACAGCTACGGAATGCCCAGGAGGACTAGCAACCACCAGAAGCTGGAAGAGGCAAGAAAAGTTCTTTCTAGAGCCTTCAAGAGCGAGTGGACCTCTGCTGATGCCTTGATATGGGCCGCTAGCCTTCACAACTGTGAGAGAATCAATTTATATTGCTTTAAGCCACCCAGCCTGTGGTACTTTGTTACAGTAGCCTTAGAAACGAAAGAAACTAATATAATGTGTCTAGCCAAAAATATGTACATAAGGCTTTTTTGTGTGCGTGAACCCACAAGTATTTTAGATCTATTAAGTGTATCTACCTATATAGCCATGGAAAAATTCAGAAGGATGTATATCAAACTATTACCAGTGGTTGCTTGAGTGGAGGAGTTAGAGGGATATAGAGGTGAGAAATTTTACTTTACTAAATGTACATTTGAAAAAATCAAAATCTCACACCTCTTTGTTGTCTTTGTATGTAAGTGTTTTATGTATTTTCCAAATAAAAATGTCTTTGGAGACTATGAAAACTTAAGCCGAGACTATCAACTGTGAAATATGGAGTGCAGCCACCTCAGAAGACAGGCCCCTCGGGAGGTACCTGCCAGGAGCAGACGCAGGACGGCAGGCTGCTGCTGGTCAGCCGAGGAAGAGCGGAAGTGATGAGGACAAAGGATCACGGGAATGGGCTAGCTCATGCCGTCCAGCTGAATCAGGGGAGCCCAAATGTCAAGAAGAGGAGCCACTTCTGGTTTCTCTGCAGCTTTGAGATCACCAAGGGGCACAAAGGCTGTGCTTGTATTTGGTGGAAGGGGCTGCGGAGCGGCCAGGCAGTGAAGTGTCTGGGCGTAGGGTCAGCAGGACTCTTCCTCCCCTGCCACAGAATCCCCAAAAACAACGCCAGAAGTGCCCTGACTCCAACCTGGCCTCCATCTACCTGAAAAAGTTTTATCTGATCTCTACACCACAGAGCGAGTGAGTCCCACCCTGGAAAACGGCCAGTAGCACAGAGCAGACTGTCCAGGCCACGGCTTTCCTCCATGCTGCGCCTCACTTCTTGCCAGCCCTCCTCTGTTTCTACTTACTCTTCCTGCAGCATCAGACAGAAAAGCCACTGGAAGCTGGACAGTAACTTCCTAACTTTCTTTCCATTTCCAAGGCGTCTTTACTCCAGATAGCCTCCTTATACTAGCTATTTTACATATAGGAAAAAAGTGTAACAGACAAGTAAAACCCACATATAAGAGTTCAATAAAACTCTTGACCTGTATTCCAAATTCTCACCATGACATGGAATCATTTCACTGTTTGAGATGTCAAAAACAGTCTCTCCTGGCAGTAAAGGTAAGGAAGGCAGAAATGGTAACCTCCCAGCCTTCTCTGTAAGTTGGACATTTTGCAGACAAGTGGTGGCCGAGGCCTGTCAGGCTTCCTGGGGCCTGAGAGCTGTTTATAAAGAAAACACTCGCTGTGGACAACCACACATGCCCTGGGATTCTCAGTGCAGAGAGTCCTGTTATGCAGATTATTAACTTGGCAAAAAATGAAAAGCAAAAAAAAAAAAATTTCTTTCTAGGACATAAACCTCCCTCTGGGTAAGGACAGGGCACAAAGGCACAGAGCCAAGACTAGCCAGAGGAGCTGGGGGACTCCTGCTTTGTTCACTGCTCTGCTGAGAACAGTGCCTGTCAAAAAAAAAAAAAGAGAGAGAGAGAGAGAGAATAGTGCTTGGCAATATACATTCGCTGAGTGAATGAATGAATGAACGAACAAATGAACAAACCTTGACTTTTCAGAAGCCTTAACATTAGGAGTAAGTCCATGGGGCGAAAAGTCAAATGAGCAGTCTGAATTTGGAAAAGCTTCAAAATAAAGATTAACTAAATATAATTTCATGATTTCTTGTATTAGATTTCTTATATTACAAATGTATCCAAGAAAAGGCTGCAAAGCCCATGACAAAGTTTCTGTGACTTTCACGTGTGCTCACTATTTCGTCAGGCTGCTCTCCAGCAGCTCATTTTTCTTAGCGCCTCTTCTGGCATCCTGGCCACGAGGCAGGGGTGAAGTTTTGATGGTGAAGGTGCCCTTGGCCAGGTCCCCTGTATAAGTGGCAGTATGCCCAGAGCCATTTTCATACACAGTCAGGAACCAAAGAAATCATTTTGGCAATAGCCTTGCCTTCAGAAAGCAACACATTTGAACCATTTCAAACCACAGAGGCCATCTATTTTTATGAGTTCTCCTTGTATCAAAACGTCTCTAAGGGTGAGACTTTAGGTAAATTAGTCAATCCCCTTGTACATCAGTTTCCTCACCTTTGAAAAGAACATAAAAACAGTAACTGCTCTAGGTGACTGTTGTGAAGACTGAGGAAACACGTGGCACAGCGCCCGGTAACAGTCAGCGCTTGACAGAGCTGTTCTTGTCACCTCGCAGAATGCCTTAGTCATTTGAAAATAAGCGTAAGTTACTGCCTGAGGCCCAAGCATTTCATTTTTGGGCACTGGCCTGGACTCAGAGTCTGACGAGGTCCTTAGTTTTAAGTCTATGAATGATCTGCTCTTCCCCAAACTCTCCAGTGTTGCTAGATCCATTTCAACCTTCCCTTGCAAGTTCACGGATACATTAAGTTCTAATAATGCAGTACAGGTACAGAGATGCACCTTCTCATTGTGTGTGAGAACTGTCCCAGGCCTCCTTGGTATAATAATTAAAAATTATAAATGTCCAAAGCAAACAAAACAAGGGAGCCTCACATGCTGGAACCTGGATCGGCTGAGGGCAGAGACAACAGGCAGTGAGTGTGGTGTGAGGGAAAGAATGCCAGACCGGAGGTAAGAACCCAAGGCTGAAGTGCTAGTTTGCCACTTTTAGCTGCGTATGCAAGTTACTTCTCCTCTCCTGGCCTCAACGTCCTCTTTATAAAATGGGGGTATGTACTAGTTCTGTTCCTTTTTAAAAACTTCCTTTTTGGCTCTATGGTCCCATGGAAGGGTGAAAGCCAAGGTGATGGCTGCTGGCAGGGTCAAAGTGCCCATAAGGGTACGAGGCAGGCGGTGGGGGGAAGAACTAAGAATGGGAATGTGAAGGGAAAACTAGGGGTTACTAAGGGAAAGGATTAAGTCCAACAATAAGTCAAACTTTACCTATAACAGTGCAGACTGGGAGGGTGAGCTGAGCCGACTGAAGGCCTAGGAAAAGGCTAGTTCAGGAAAATGCTAAAGAACCAATAGCTTGGAGGACTGTTATCTTTGGACTTGGAGCACCAGCTGGAAAGAAGCTTGTTTCTTCAGGGATTAGGGAGCTGACAGAGAGAAAGCATCTGGTGACCTGAGAGAGGCAGAGTGTAGAACTCCCAAATCCAGCTTAACTCTATAGACTCTTCACATCAGAGGTTCAGAGCTCAAACTCTGAAGATGGGCTGCCTGGGTTCAAACCCTGGCTCCGTTTCTTACCAGCCTTGGGACTTTGGGCAAGAGGCCTACTGTCACTGTTCCTCAGTATCTTCATCTGTAAAATAGGCATAAAACCAGAACCCACCTCAAGGGAGGTTGTAAAGATGAAATGAGCCAATAGATAGAAAGCCGTTTGCACAGGGCCTGGCATTTGGTAAGTACTCAGCAAGTGTCAGCTCATCTATTTCCTGCTGCAGGGAGGGAGGTTTACATGACTGAATAGAGTCACTTCATTCTCCTCAAGAGGATTTAGGGGCAGCGTTTCCTGCCTAAGGCTGAAACCTACAAAAAGAACCCCACTTCTTTTGCTTTTTGTTCCCTGGGTAGAATCAGGAAGAAAACTAGCAGTGGTCAGGAGCAGACCTCCCAGCATTGCTGGTGGTGCCGCTGGTAGCTCACCCCTGGTTCCCACTACCTTCCATCCCAAGGCTCCACTGCAGGGAGTGTCAGGGGGCTCCGGAGAACACTAACAGGCCAGCCTTTGAGGAAACAATACACGCCAGGGTTTCCTTTGGAGAGCTGAATTTGCCATGTCATTCTCCCTCTAAATTTACTTCAAAGGTACTGCGAAGTAATCCCAAATGAAAGGCAGTGGTTTTGTGGCGCTATGACATTAAGAATGATAACTTAACTTAAAACTTTTTCAGCCCTCTTATAGGCCCAGCAGTTCTCACTTCTTGTACTTAATTCTCCCCATATATTTCTATTTACTCCTTATATCATGATGGATTAAGTTTCTTTCTAAATGCTAGCTATGTAACATGCTGTTAGCTTTACATATCTACAGCTCCCCAGTATCATCACACATTGAATATGAGTATCAATATCCACATTACAAGTAAAAGCAGCACTTGAATAGAATCAACAATATTTAAAAGCTAAAACCACACCCTTCCAATGCTCTCCCTTTATAACTGAGCTCGAAGGACTCATTTTATTTCCATCTGCAAGGCAAAATATTTATTTGGAGTGGGCCAAAAAATCAGGCTTGTTGACAAGATGTTAACGTTTCTTGAATTTTAAAACTCTATGATTGAGAAAATAAGCAATCACTGTCCATTGACTGTTATTGAACTCAACAGTCTATGGAGATTTACTTTACAAGACAGGGAGAAAGAAACCGCCGTCCACCTATGTAGTCCTAAAAAACAGCCGACTTCCCCTCGTGCCCCAGCGCAGAAGATGCCTCTAGGGAGGCGATGAGGGGAAGCAGGAAAGGAGACGGGTGCGGTGCGTCTGCAGAAGCAGCACAGGCTGCCCTGACGGACAAGTTTCTCTGGCTCTTTCCCCCAGATGCTCTTGACCTTCCTGATAGGATTTGGAAACTTGTTTTTTTTGTTTTGTTTTGGTAAGCTTTGTTGATGACATTTCAAAAACACCCTTCCCAATAAATACAAGGAAGTTACATTTGAAATCAAAAACTCTAAATATATGAGCTAATTTTTCAAAAACTCACGAGGCTGAGTTTGTGATGTTCCCTCCCTCTGCTTTTGATACAATTTTGGAAAACTTCTGCATGAGTTCAAGTGTAACACAAAAACTTTCAAAGGAGACCCAATCCAAGTGATGGTTTTTACAACTAATTAGGTCTTGGCTTAAAGAATGGCATTATGATTACAAAACTTAGCTTCAACTAGTAAGTTTTTGCTGAAAACAACATTGAGAAGAAAACACTTCCTAAACAGTTAGGCGGGGTCCTAAAGGTTTCAGAACATGGTTACACAAAAAGTTCTGTAATCCATTTCTGGTATTAATTTACATATTCCTTCATATGGGCAAATAAGATTAACACTGTCAAAAAAAAAGTAAAATCCTAAAATAATATCCCTGTATTCTTTCTCAAAAAGTAAATTCCAATTCTTACTACGTGTTCCACTATTCTCAAAGGGAACTCCTCAAAGGATCTGTCAGACTAGGATATCCTATGCTGCCGCTGATGCACTGTCACCAAATTTAAATGTGTCGTAAATTCAACTTATTAGCAAAATTGTACACTTAGAAGGACGAAGTGCACTGTGAGACAGAGAGAAAAGACTACATTGCAAGAGGGGGCTGTATCTAGACAACCTAACCCAACAGGCTAAGGACTATTAGAGGATCTGGTTAAAAGCATGCCAGACTCGGATGCTTTCAATAAATCAATAGCTACTTATGGAAACGTCTATTATGGACAGGGATCACAGGCGAGAAAAGGGTAGAAAAGATACATTCCAATCCTTCCTATGAATAGAAATGCTCGTCCTTACCACGAGTGTTTTAGAATGAGGGGATCTGAGTTTGGCTACCCCAGATGTGTTTCTCAGGCAAGTTTTTTAATCTCTGAGCCTTACTGTCTCAATCTGCAAAATGGGGATAATAAAACCTATGTCGCAATTTTGGTGGGGGGTTGAATTAAATGGGACAATATAGGAAAAGTATCTCTCATTAGATGTCAATAAATGTTATTTCCTTCCCCATCATATACTGTCAAGAAAGCTGTATCTCAAAAGTAGTAGATGCAGCACTCTACCTGGAAAGCATCTGTCTTCATCACCCCCATGCAGAGGAGCTCCCTTATTTTCCGGCATATACTTCTTGGTCATGGGCAAGGACATCAGCCGGATGTGATGGATGAGTGAGCGCCAGGTGTGGGCTCCAGAAAGTACGGGCTCATGTGGTAATGGGCTGAAGGGCTGAATCACAAAGTAGGCAGTGAACAAGATTAATCCCAGGGTTGCGAGGATCTATAAGGGAAGACAGGAAAAGGATCAGTAATCATTGCAGCCAACAAAATACTTTAATACCAAGAAAATAACAGGCCTCTTCTACTATTTGTGCTCTAGGAATGGATCCATTTCCATACACAAGCCATTTATATTCACTTCTGAAAGCATTTCAAGTTTGGGAACTATGAAGACTGTGAGGCTCACCAAGCTTCTATTATATAACATGACAGGGAGTATGTCCGCCGTTCAAAAACACATACAAATACAGTTTAAATATAAATACACAGCTGTCACCTAGGATATTTAACAAAAGCCAAATTTCCCAGCAACACATGGTAACAACAGCGAAGGCCAATTTATCCACAGAAACACCAAGGTTCAATGGTGGAATCAGTCAACAGTAGTATTTGGAGAGAAAGTTGAAGTCTTTGCCCTCCATCTAAGTTTTTCCAAGTCAGAACACACTGTTACCTTATACACAGCTATAAGGAGAGGATACTGGGGTGGCCCCCTCAGTGGTTCATTCTTTTCCAGCAGCTGTGTGATAAACTTTTCAATTGCCTTCTCGGACATGCCACACTGATGGCCTGTCTGTCTCACCAAATCAACAGTCTCCGAAAGTTTGTCATAAATGCTGAGCTCATTGGCAGCAAGATCCATGTCTTCTAGGGCAAAATCCCTGAGAGAGAAAAAATACATGTAAAAAGAAACAACAGAGTTTCTTTAAAGTACTTTCTCCTCAAAGCTATTTGCTTTATGGAGCACAGTGCTTCTTGACCATCTGTGGAGAACCTGTTTTGTGTTTCTCCCAATCCACTTGCAGGCCCACACTTGAATAAAACACACTAGATATGTGGAGACAACGTCAAGTTGCTACACAAGTTTTTAAGTGTGACTTAATTGGAGGCTGGTAACAAACAGTTTACAGACCAGCACTGGTTCCCAAACACTGAGGAGCACTGGTCTGGAGCCCAATAAATCCCTCCTGGGACACAGAAACACCAGTGTCATCCAAAATGATTTCTGAAACCAATCACAAAAGATCTGCTACCGCTCGTTTACTAAAATAAAAAAAGAATATGGAGAAGTGTTGTTGATCAGTCCTTTCTTTCTAGTTATACCAGATAGACCTGTGAAACAAACAGAAATTAACTTCCACTACCGAATGAATGTTTTTTGGTAAGTAAAGTTTCACGGAGCCAAAATGCTGGCCAAAAAGAGCTCCCACTGGTCTTGGGCCACACAGTCTAAACCACCAGCAGCACGGCTACCGGTAGAAAAGACATCATGCCTACTGTGCCAGAGTTTGGCAAGCATTTTATACGTCAAGTGGGAAACGGGAAGAAAGAGGCAGTCTGAAAGAAACTGACACGAGCCATAATGGGCAAGGGGGTGTGAGAAGGTGGAGCGAGGCCAGCTCTGGGCTAGGGGCAGAGTCCACAGAAAGTGACGTCTGCTCCTTGTAGATGGGCCGTGGCAATGACAACTGGAGGTTCCTGGAGCTCGATGGTGCCTGGCTAAAAGCATCTGTGGAAAACAGCCACCTGGAAACTAATCCAAAGTTCCAACAGGCAATGGAAGGAATGTGAGCAGTCTTGTTACCCGGCCGGCCAGCAGCCAGGTTAATTGTCTCTTTCACTCTCCAGCCAGCCGCTGTTATTTTAAAACATCTCCAAATTTTCTCCTTATCAGACCTTGTAGGAGGAGAACTGATCACTGAAGGCAAGACTGGCTGTGAGGAACATGCTGACTCGCTTTGTTCCTGGCAGAGCAAGGATTTCAGGCAACACAAAAACCATGGCGTGGGAGCTCTTCAGACCTAGCAGGCTGCAGTCCTCATGCTTTTCTGCAAATACAGTTTTAGACAATAAAGGGTATTTCATTTCTCTTTTATAGACTCAACAGACCAAGATCTATAACTAATTTCAAGATGCAATTTGTTTTCAGTTATTTGAAAGACAAATGGTTTCACAGTGTCTCTAGAATCGAGAGTCAAATGGTACGCAGAATTCTCTGTATCATTTGTAAAATGACATGGAATAGCTCTTTTGTAAATGTGCTTGTGTTACAGAACATTAATACTTTTCTTCATCTACAGGAGGAAAAAAAGTGCTTGGGATTTACGCTCTCCTCTAATTGGGCTTTTTTTTTTTTTTTTTTTAAATGCAGATGGCCCTCTTATTTCACATACTTCATCCCCGAAGTGCTTCTAACCTCAGAAAGCACGGACATGGTACAACTCTGTTTTCAGTAAGGAGATGCCGCCACCTGTACAGCAGAGGACAGCAGTCATGTAGCTCCAGCGGAGAAAAGACCTGAAACGCCACAAGCCACATGTCTCCTCTTCTGGCAGCGCCTCCTAACAGCTCCTGTGTGGTCTCTTTATGACTACAAACCTTTTAATTCACTAGTTCTGGAGCATGCCTGCACATTAGAATCACCGAGAGTGCTTTTCATAAATGCTCAAACCAGGGCCCCAGACCGGATCAATTAAAGTCGACTCAGACTTTTAATGGTGGATTATCAGGCAGGTAACCTAGACTTTGAGGAATTGGGAGGGAGTGATGAACCCCACACACTGAAGGGGATATATCCTTTCCCCAAACTCTCTGTTCTTGCTCAAAATGTTTTTCTAAGGCCATGTAGACCTTCATTTCAAGGTTAGATAAAAGCATGGTTTAAACTCTTTTTTTTTTTTTTTAATTGGGGAAGGGGACTTTATTGGGGAAGAGTGTGTACTTCCAGGGCTTTTTCCAAGTCAAGTTGTTGTCCTTTCAGTCTTAGTTGTGGAGGGCACAGTTCAGCTCCAGGTCCAGTCGCTATTGTTAGTTTTAGGGGAAGCTGCCCACCATCCCTTGCGGGAGTCGAACCGGCAACCTTGTGGTTGAGAGGACGCGCTCCAACCAACTGAGCCATCCGGGAGTTCAGCGGCAGCTCAGCTTAAGGTGCCATGTTCAATCTTAGTTGCAGGGGGCGCAGCCCACCATCCCTTGCGGGACTCGAGGAATTGAACTGGCAACCTTGTGGTTGAGAGCCCGCACTCCAACCAACTGAGCCATCTGGCCACCCGGGAAGTGAGCGGCAGCTCATTGACTTCATTTTAGTTGCTGAGGGTGCTGCTCGCTGGCCCATGTGGGAATCGAACCGGTAGCCCCAATGCCCAGAGCTCGCGCTCTAACCAACTGAGCCACCCATCCGCCCCTAACCTCTATTTTTAAATGTGTATTTTCAAAAAACGGTGCTGAGACAACTGGATAGCCATATGCAAAAGTATGAAGTTGGACTCTTCCTTTTACCTTACACAAAAATTAACTTACAATGGATCAAAGGCCTAAGCTTAAGAGCTAAAACTATAAAACTCTTAGAAGAAAAGAGGAAAACCTTTACCACACCGGATTAGGCAATGGCTTCTTAGATATAGCAACAACAGCTCCAGCAGCAAAAGGAAAAATAAATTGGACTACGTCAAAAATGAACAATTTGTGTTCTGCAAATGATACTATCATGAAAGTGAAACAACCACCCACAGAATGGGGGAAAATATTTGCAAATCATACATCTGATAAGGGACTGGTTATCAGAATACATAAAAAATTCTTACAATTCAATAGTAAAAAGACAAATAACCCAATTAGAGAATGAGCAAAGGATTTGAATAGACTATATTCTACAAAGATGATATAGAAATGGTCAATAAACGCATGAAAAGCCAGCAGGGAAATAAATATCAAAACCACAATACGATACCATTTCTCACCCACTGGGATGGCTTTCTTAAAAAAGTCAGATAATAACAAGTGTTGGCAAAGACGTTGCCACTTGGAACCCTGTACACTGCCAGGAGTATAAAATGAGCAGCTGCTTTGGAAAACAGTTTGGCAGTTCCTCAAAAATTTAAACATAGTTACCATATGGCTCAGCAATTCCACTTTTAAGTATGAACCCAAGAGAATTCAAAAACATACATTCACACAAAACTTACACACAAATGTTCAAGCAGCATTATTTGCAATAGCCCCAAAATGGAAGCAACCCAAACGTCTAGGAACAGCTGAATGGATGGATAAAACGTGGTACATCCATACAATGGAGTATTATTGAACAGTAAAAAGGAAGGAAGTACTGATCCGTGCTACAAAATAGATGAACCCTGAAAACATTATGCTAAGTGAAAGAAGAGAGTCACAAAAAACCATAATTATATGACCATAATTCACAAAAAATAAAAAACAGGTAAATCTATAAAGACAAAAATTAATTAGTAGTTGTCTAGTAGTTGTCTAGTAGGGTTGGGGAGGAATGGGAAGTGACTGTTAATAGATACAGGGTTTCTTTCTAGAATGATAACAATGTTCTAAACTTAGATTGTGGTGATGGCTGTACAACTTTGTGAATATAGTAAAAAAAACACTGAATTGCGCATTTTAAGAGGGTGAATTTTATGGCATATAAATTACACCTCAATAAAGATGTTTATTTATAGAATTTGAACTTACCCCTGTTGTGGCATTCATTACACTACACTGTCATGATTCTGTTAAGTTACTTGGTGTATTTCCTTATCCAAAAAATAAGAGGATTGAACCAGAAGGTTTTTAAAGTTCCCTCTAGCTCTAAAATTTTAAGAATGTATGAACATTTCAGAAAGTAGAAAAAATCCAATTCATTAGAAACTAAAGACTTATGTCCAACTGCATTCTTATATTTCCAGTTCCAGTTAGGCCCTCCTACGAGGCCAGGCACTTGCTAAGCAATCTAGGAACATTCTCTCAGTAAATCATCACAGTGATTCTGTAAGTTAGGTGTGATTAATCCCATTCCACAGATGTTGAAACTAAGGCTCAGAGAGGTTCCACGACTCGCCAGGATGCAAACCCAAGTGTGACTTCAAGGTGGGTGCTTTTAACCTTTATGCATACTGCCTCCCTTACCAAGTATTTTCCTATTCTGAGGGGGCAGTTCCAAAACCACAACACCGTGTCCCTTGATTATCACAACCGAGTTGCTGAGAACTGGAAAAGAGATCAACTACAATGAATCCTGGAAAAAGAATAAAGCAGTAACTTAGTACAATATTCTTCACATCTTGGTTTTGTAACTAGTGATTCTAGAGATAACTTTTTCCTGTTCAATTAACAAAGATACGTATTCTAAGCAAGCAAGCAGGAATAGTGTTCATTTAAGCACTGGATAGCCATATGCAAAAGTATGAAGTCGGACTACAAAAAATTAACCAACAATACCTAGTCAAAATCCATTAAAACTTGCTAGAGAACTAGCAAGGAGCGCAGAGGGAATTCTAGAAAAATTCCAATAGAGACTTTTCAGGTATTGGGAGGTGGGGCATATGCACCTCGGGCAGAAAAAACATCATACTGGCGTGTCCTTAGGGGAACTGTGAAGGGGACACTGCAGTTAGGCTAAAAGGAGGACCAACTATCACCATTTTTGAGGACTGTTTTATAACTTTTGTAAACCTCTGCCCACTTTTGATACACATAAAAATCTCATTGAACTCCCACTTTAAATTGCAAAAACAATAGTTTTTTTGGTAATTCAAGTATACAATATTAAGATACTGAATATATTTTTGCAAGCTGTACATCCTTCTGTGAGATTCTGACACATTTCCCAAGTTACTGGAAGGGAATTTGCTAATAATTTAGTGAAGTTTCTAAAAGCATAGAGGTCTTGATAAAAAGCCCTCCTTTTGCCTTAGGTCAGGTCAGCGATTCTCAACTGGGGGCAATTCTGCCCGCCAGGGGACATTTGGAAAGTCTGGAGACATTTTTTGTTACACTGGAGGGGTACTACTGGCATCTAGTGGATATGATGTTAATTAAACAACAAAAATCTTGTCCTTTTACGTCAGGGTTTCACACTAGCAGAGCAGCTCCCTCCCTACAAACTACTGAAAGTCAGCCCTGGACACAAGGGTTTGTATGAAAATAAAATCTTGTCCCTTAAAAAAAGAGAAATCAAACACAAAGTCATGGTTAAGCATCAAGTGTGAAGGGACTGAGTGAAATCAGCCGAGGCTTGATGGCAATCCCTTTACCTCCAGAAAGAGGGTCCAACTCTGGCAGAATGAGCTTTGTCACAGAGGAAAGTTCCGAAGAGTGAGCTTGACTCTTAACAGAAGCTTATACCTGCAAGGGGACAGGCAGGATTACTGGCACAGTTACAAAAGTCAAGGTATCATGCACCACCCGGGACCTACCGAAGTGCCAGAACCTCTGGGAGGGGGACCCGGGTGCAGAAGTTGGCAGACACTCTTCCCTGCTCATTACAGGCACACCCCCAATTAGGAGACACTGCTTTAGAACAGGAGTTCCGAACTACAGGCGTGATTCTGATCCCCAGGGGACATTTGGTACTATGTGGAGACATTTTGGATTCTCAAAGATGAGAGGGTACGAGTGGCATCTATCTAGTGGGTAAAGATTAAATATACTATAATGCACAGGACAGCCCTCCCCCACAAAGAATTGTCCTGCTTAAACGTTAAGAGTACTGAGGTTAAAAAATCCTGCTTTCAACAGAGGTCTGGGGGAGGTAAGCCAGGGAGGGGGCTGTCCACTTCTGAAGGAGTACTTCAGGAATGGGAGGAAGAAACTGACAGCTCTGATGAAATATTCTCTACCATTCCTTCTGGGTCTCAGTGTAGAAAAATACAGGACAGAGGCATAACTATAGAATGACTGACAGAACTGATCAACGAAAATGTTTAAAGCAGAAAACAGGTTAGGATGTCAGACTAAATGTAAGTCTCTCCTTTGCCCTGTTTACCACAGAATTAATTCCTCTATTGGTATCAGTATGTCCTATAACTGATGTGGCATCACCCTGGAGGTTCTCAGCTTTTCAAACTAAACAGCTTGCCAGCGAGGCAACTCTCACGTGCAATACGGATTCCTCTGGTTAAAACACTAAAGGGGAAACACTGCAGTTCAGAAAGAAAGTTCAAAAGCCCATCTAAATATGTCCCAATCTTCAACAGTGGGAGCAATATCCAGAGAAATATTAAATTTTCTTTTCCCCTACTAGGTTTTTTTTTTTTCCTCCTGATTAAAAAATGGTGTATTTTAGCTGTACAGAGGGTATAGATAATAATATAGCAAATGAACATGTAAAAACACCCAAGTTATGAAGAAGATTGCAAAAATAGATGCAGGCCCTTCACACATCTTTCCATGTTGTCCCCTCCGCACTGTAGGTGACTCCTGAGTTTGGAATTTACCACTCCCAGGAGGTGGTTGCAGTCTTAGTAAGTACCTGTGTCCTTTAAACAGCATTGTGCATGCTCTAAACTTCATGTAATTGATGACGCACTGGTATATTTCTGCTGAAAAGTGCTTTTGAAAACAATCGGTGTTGGAGATCCCCTACTCGGTTCTTTAGTATTATGCTACCTATACAGTATGAGAATCCGTCCTTTAGTGTTATGAATATATTGCATTCTATTTTGTCCAATGATTCCCATTAGCTGAAAATACGTTCTACTATAGGCAAACAATGTGGTCTTTGGGTTGTAATAAAAACCACTAATAAACGTATTTAAAGGAAAAATAATTGATAAAACATTAAGACATGATTTAAAAGAGTAGCAATTTAAAACTGCAATAAGTGATTAAAACTTACAATTGAGAGAATTCTACTTTTGTGTACTTTTATCATCACTTGAATCTAACAGTACATTTTCTGGACATCTCTGCCCAGTTAGATTTGAAGAGTCTGGTACTTTCTTCACTCCCTGAAAGTATGCCTCTTCCATTATTCTCCCAACTTTTTATGCTGAAAAATTACAAGCCTCCAGAAAAATTGAAATAGTACAATGAACATCTATAGATCCTTTACTTAGATTCACCACTTGTTAACACCTGGTCGTATTTGCTTTCTGTCTGTTTTTACCAGAACCATTTGAGAGTTAGCTGTGACATAGCACGAAATCACTTCTAAATGTTTCAGCAGCATCTCCTAAGAATAAGGACATTATTATATGTAACATTAGCCATCACTCTCATACCTATTTAAATTAATAATTCTCTAATAGTACCTAATATCCAGTCCATAGTCAAATTTCCCTAACTGTCCAAAAAGAGGCTAGTTAGCTTTTTAGAAATCTAGGACCCAACCAATTAGCTGTCACACGTCACAGTTAGCTGTTGTGTCTCTTTGGTCTACTTAAATCTAGAACAAAGCCGGGCTTTTTTTCTTTTAAAATTTAAAAAATTATCTCTACTTGCTCCTACCCTTACTGTTTCTAGTTTCTACTATTTAAAAAATAATAATCCTTCCTCTCTAGATTTCTAGTGCTTGCACTCTCTCTCCCTTCGGAGCCAAGTTCCTTAAAAAAAAAAAAAAAAAAAAAAAAAAAAGCTTCACTTTATCTTATTTCCTCGGTCTCCATTCATTTATTAACCTGTTGAAATCATATTTCTGTCCTCCTCATGCCACTAATACTACTTTCACTGAGGTCAGCAATGGCTTTCTATTAGGTTGGTGCCAAAAGTAATTGTGGTTTTTGCAATTATTTTCAACCTTTTACCAATTACTTCTGCACCAACCTAATACCTGCCAAGTCCAAAGGTCGTTTTTTTCAGTTATCAATCACCGGATTTCTACGCAGAAGCGGCCAGGGCTACATGTGGTCTCCCTCAAGTGCCTTCAGACCTGGACATAATTCTCTTCTCTCTCGAGACTATGCCCCTGAATAGCTATTCATCTCAGTTGTCCTTGACCTCATTCCTCCGTGGCTTTAACGACCACCTATTAGTGAGCCCCAAATCTCTTCCCCAGTCTAGAACTCTCTCCAGAACTCGACACAAATTTCTTACAGTTCTCTATATGTAATGTGTCCATAACTGAATTATTTTCCCCCTGCAACTGATTTCTCCTACTATATTCCTTTTCTTAATTAATGGAAACACCAGCTCTCCAAATTTAAAACCTCTCCTCCTCCTTCCTCATCTCCAATGAACCAATCACTAAATCCTCAATTCTACCTGCTATATACAGAGGGTGCCAAAAAATATGTATATATACGCATTTTTTAAGAAAGGAAAAAAACTGTTAAAATTGTAACACAATGAATGACACTAGCATTCATTTGATTAACGCCATCTTCTGAGCGAACGTCATACTACACATTGCTACCATAATTCAATTCAACTTCGAAAGGTAATACATAGATAACATCTTTAAAATGTGTACATTTCTTTGGCACCCCCGGTAGTTCTCACATTCATCACCTTCTCTTTAGCTGTACATCGATGGCAGTGAATCAACATTTCTCCCACAGACCATCACAAAGATATATTTAATCTCTATACTTCCAGGCCTCCTCCTCTTTGTGGATCCATCCTTGACCCTTCCCACAATTTATTTTTCTGAAACACTAAATGGGTCACATTACTCATCTATTTAAAGCTCCTTGACTCCCATGCTCTGCCGGGGAACAAGTCAGCATGGTGGTTAAGAACACAGGAGTTGAGAAAAGCTGGAGGAAATACTAGATTCTCCATCTACTGTGTGGCCAGGAGACAGGATTTAACCTAAGCCCAAAGTTTTCATTTATAAAATGGGGATAATTGTGCTTTTCCAACAACATTGTTAAGGGATTATATTAATAAAATGATGTGTATAAAACATTTGTTCCAATACCCAGATTAAATACTTAGTAATTGTTTTAAGATAAATTCCAAATTCCTTAGCATGGCCCTTTCTGATCTGGTCACTGCTTACCTATTCAGTCTCATTTCCCAATTCTTCCTCACATTCTTCACTGCCATGTCTTACATCCTCTTGCTTTTGTACACATCACTTCCTTTGCCGACAAAAACCTAGCCCCTAGTGGTTTGTCCAAGGACTGAACTTTTTCCAACCTTGATTTTTGCCCTTTGAACCTTAAACATAACGCTATCACTTTGTATGACATCTACGTCCTGGTCTCCCTCTCCCAATAAATTGTTTCTTGAAAGCAGAGATAAGCAGAGAAAATAACAACACAAGAAACTAACAGCAGACATGGAAATTCAGCTCTGAGACATGGAACCTGACCACTGTGTTGAAAAAATTTATAGAAAGGACCTAAAGTGATCATTCTGTTCCCAAATTAATTTAACTAATGGTTTATTCATTTTATTTTTTATTCTTACTATTAAAACAACACACACATACATTAGCCTAATGAAGGTTTAGGTTAGTGGGTCAGGAATGTTACACTTTTTAACATTCTCTATGGTGCTATAAGGTAACTGTGGAGGAATAAGAATTCAAACTGGGTCTTGAAATCTGTTTTGGTCCAAAGTAGAAAGGGCCTAACAAGACAAACAGGCGTCTCTCTGGTAGGCAAGCTGGGCTATGTGAACTTCAGTCAAAGCTGCCATGTAGTGAAGGGGACCAAGTTTTGCCAACCTAAAGCTGCCTTTTGGGATACTCATTTTAAGCTGGTAATTAAAAAAATATTCAGAAAGCACCTTTGACCCTCCCCCCATTCCCTGCCTAAGAGATTCAGATTTAAAAAAAAAACCCACCTAATTCAAGGAAGGGGAATCTTAACATGGCTACTTAAGCATTAGACAGGAAGATTCCATGCTGGAGTCTGTTGACTAAACACCTCCCATTGTTTTCTGGGTTGCCTAGCAAAAATTTACCTGCCAGGTGTTCTGCTCTTCCTCAATTACCTGCACATGGCTCATTCTCACTTTTGAAGTCTAAGATCCCATACCCCACTTCTCCTTTGTCCAAAATGACATACATACCCAATTTTGCCTTACCGTCTTTGGGAATTTCATGCTTATGTGAATTCCCTGTGTGGATGTATTACAATCTTGATTTTTTTTTTCCTGTTAATTTGCCCAGCTAAAAGAACTTAGAAAGTGGCAGAAAAAAAAATTTTTTTAGCCCTGTTTCAAAGTTGAATTAGGTTCAAGCATGTTGTTCCTTAGAGGGAAATTGTGATTACTCCACCTCAACGTTAACAAGGGAAGATGTCCATACGAGATTCTACCATGGAAACAAGCAAATGAGCAACTAGAAGAAGTCAGAATAACAAGCGTCTCAGGGTAGTCTCTATTATAAAGTGGTAACAAAAGAAATACATTAGCGGATACCAAGGCTATGTGGACTCTTGAACCAGAAAGTGTAGCTTGTAGGATTATCAGTCCTAAAATACTATGGTGCACAAGGCAGGCGGATTTCCTTGTACTAAAAAGCGATTACAAACAACTCATTTACTCAGGTCAATAAACCAAGTCACATTCCTTTCCGAAATCCGAGATGCCATGTTTATCACATACCAAGTCCACACTTAAAAAAAATAATAATCCCTCTACATCTAGAAAAATATGTTCCGGGGGGGGGGGGGGGGGGGCGGGGAATCTACTCTCAATATACAAAAAATTAGAAATCTGTCAAATGGGCAGATTTCGCTAGCACCGCTCGTGCTTAGGACACTGCTATGACGCCTGCGAAACAAGTTCAAGCTGCGTGGACTTCGCTTTGTTCTCCCCGGCAGAGCCAAGGAAAGAAAGGGCGATTTCTTAAGGGAGTCGACCCCGGGGAGGTGCCGAGAGACACCGTCACTCTGCAAAACTCCAGGGGTCAGAAAATAGGTCAGCGTAGGGGCAAGGGGTGGCAGTGGCGGTAAGGGAGGAGGGGCTGCGCGAGGATGTCACAGAGGGTCGCGGGGGCGACGCTGTCACGGAGCGGCCTCCCCCTCCCGGCCTCGGGCCCCAGTCACTCACATGCGGGGCCCGCGCCCCCTTGGGCTCCTCCCGCCACGGGGACAACAGCCGCCGGGCGAGGCAGAGAAGCCGACAACTTCCTGCTTCCGGGCGCGGAACCGGAAGCAACTCCACGCTACAGGCGAGGATGGACGCCCTAAAGTAGCTCCTTCTTCCCGCCCCATGCTTCCGCCCAAAACAGAAACGCGCGATGTCATAGCGCATGCGGAAACTCTCGCGAGATCTGCAGAGCACGGGTTCTTGCTCCCCCTGGCGTTCGGAGTTCCTCTGCTCAGTCTACACAGACGACACACCTGAACTGATTCCTTCAACAAGCATTTATATTTATACTACATGCCAGGGAGCATGTTAGGCATTAAAGAGTGGGAGTGGGAGAGATATGTAAATGGAGGACAGGCCCTTACCCTGTTTCCCCGAAAATAAAGCCTAGCCGGACAATTAGCTCTAATGCATCTTTTAGAGCATAAATTAATATTATATATGATATGATATGATATGATATATGATACTGGGTCTTATAAAAAGACCGGGTCTTATATTAATTTTTGCTCTGAAAGACGCATTAGAGCTGATTGTCGGGCTAGGTTTTATTTTTGGGGAAACACGGTACCATTGGAAGCTCCTTGTCTAAGAAAGACAAGCTAAAAAGTAGATATACACACGACCCTCTTGATTGCCAGACGTTACCAAGCACTTTATACTCGTGAAACCACCTCAACAACCCTATGATATAAAATGCCCCATAACATTTATCCTCAGGTTTATGGAAAGGTTAACTTTCTGAGACAGGATTAAGAGAATGAAAAGACAAGCCATAGAGGGAAAGAAACCAACAAACAGCTTGTGTCCAGGATATATAAAGAACTACAAATTTTTTAAAAGAGCCAAATAGAAAAATGGGCAGGAGATTTGAACACAAAAAGATGATATCTAAATGGCAAATATGCCTATGAAAAAGTGTTCAACTTAATCATTAGTTGTTAGGGAAGTGACTATTGAGATATTATCCAGGTTCTAGAATTGCTTAACTGGAAAAGCCTGGCAACACTGAACATTGGAGAGGAAGCGGAGCAACAGCAACTCATATATTGCTGGTAGTTGCTGTTAAAAATTTTTAGTAAATTGCTACAGCCACTTTGGAAAACAATCTGGTATTAACTACTAAAATACAACATACACATAACCTCTGACCCAGCAATTTTACTTCTAGGTATATACACCCACAAATTTATGTACAAGTTTAGGAAGATACATGTAAAAATATTTGTAGCAGCATTATTTGTAACAGCCACAATCTGGAAACATTCCAAATGCCCATTAACAATAGAATATATATTGTATAGTCATGCAACACAATACTACCATGTTTCCCTGAAAATAAGACCTAGCCGGACCATCAGCTCTAGGGCCTTTTGGAGCAAAACTTAATATAATATAATATAAATAATATAATACTGGGTCTTATATTAATTTTTGCTCCAAAAGACACATTAGAGCTGATGGTCCAGCGAGGTCTTATTTTTGGGAAAACAGGGTGCGCACTGAAAAATGAGATAATGGCCACTATATATAACAACATGGATCTATATCACAAACAATGTTAAGCAAAAGAAGCCAGATATTTAAAAAAATGTTTTACGACTCCATTTATATAAATTTCAAAAACAGGGAAAATTAATCTATGAATTTAGAAGTCAGAAAGTAGTTAACTTTTGAGGAGCAGGGAGGAATACCAATTGATGTAGTTGGAAACTTTTTTTTTCTTGATTTGATAGTGGTTATACAAGTGGGTTTATTTTGTAATAATTAGTTGAACTATCACACTTAGGATCTGTCCACTTTTCGGGATATATATTATACTTCAACTTACATTTTTACTTAAAAAAAAAGTGCTCTAGGGAGTCCGGATGTCCTGGAAAGCCCATGTTTTCTTGGCCCTTCCTGCCACTCTCTGTACCACAACCTGAGTGGCACTTCCAATGTACAAATCTGATTCTGTCTCTTCAGAGGTCCCTACTGCCCTCAGAATCAAGTTCCAAGATCCTTCATGATTCCTTCACACTCAGCTCCAGGACAGCCCAAGAAATAAGCTCTGACTTCCGAAGCTTTTTATAATGCTCCATATCTACAGAGAGGCTTCAACATTTTCCAAATCTCAGCTCAGGTGATCACTCCCAGGGAAATCTCTGGCTACCCAAAGCCAGCACTGGAACAACCAGAGCTCAGGAAGCACCGCGTGCTTCCTCATTACCGCTATCACTGCATTCTCTTACTGCTGTGTGTTTTACTTCTCTCCTAGAATGTGTGTTCCTTTGGGGCTGGGCACAATGCATGTGACCCACCTCTATCTTTCTCAGTGCCTAGTGGCTAGTAGGTGCTCCAGGAAAAGATTTAGGTCTTGAAAAAGTGACCTTGGAGGTGGCCTGTAAGGATTCAGACACTGGAGACTGATAATGGACACATTTCAGGCACAAGGTATAGCGTTGAGAGATTCAGAAGCAGGGAAGACGAGCACATTCTGGGAAGCTGGAATTAGGGTTTCTGGGCGGGTATTCCTGCCTATTCTCAGGAAATTTTTTTGCTTTCCTGTTCCCAAATCCCGAGATACAAACTGTTTTCTGTTCTCCATGATGAATCGCTTCCACAGAGTGACGGCCAATACTACCAACCACCTGGGTTCAAGGAGCCGATTTTCCCGATTTCCCGACCAACTTTTCTCGGGAAAGCAAAAAAATTCCCGCGAATTGGCGGGAATTCCCGCCCGGAAACCCTAGCTGGAATGTCAATCTGGCTGAGGCTAAGGCTACTTATAGAAGAAAAACAATCTTTAAAGATCAGTTTGCCCAGGAAGGCCTCAAATGCTAGGACTTTAATCTGTGTCAGTGGGGAGCCACTGAAGATTTTTGAGCACAGATGCGACATAATCAGAGCTCTGCTAAGGACATATACAGCCAGTGGAGGATGAAGGCGAGATTGGAAGAAGGAAAATTAACTTTGGAAAGTTCAAGGGAAAAACAACTTTGATGGTCTAGGTAAAAGGAATGGAAGAATGAGAATCCACTTAAGAAACATTTCCCAGGTAAAAGAGATCAGAAAGGCTGCTGAGTAAGTAGAAAGGCTCAGGAGAGGAAGGCAGGGGAAAGGCTTGGATTCCAGCCTGCAATAAATCCTGGTGGGCCCTGAAGCTAATTGCTTCCTCCAGATGGTCACTCAGAGCCCTCCACTCTAAAACCTTGCCAATGGGAGACTGAGATGAGATCATGACTGTGAAAGTGCTTGGTAACCCGTAATGTGTGTGGGGACATAGATGAGGGAGTGTGAGGAGTCAAAGATATGTCTGGTGATTAGGACAATAGTGATTGGAAACATAAGAGGAGGCACTGGTTTGGGAGAGAGGATAGGGAGGGAAATGATGGGTAAATCTACTCGTTTCCTTAGTAAATTGTTTGGCTTCTCTCCTTGGAGATTTAGAAAAACCTTTGACAAGGTTACCAGGTAATAGCACCCTGTGTAACAGAATTGCTTGTTTGTGGGTTGTTGCCTTATCTCCATTCAGCCACTGGAGGCTCTCTCTGTTCAGGTTCCAGTAGGGAACAGGCCCTGTGTGAATACTGAACTGAACTGAACTAGGATGTGGTCCCTAAGATGGGCTCTTAACAATTTACTTGGAAAAAAGAGAATCTGACACAAATAGTTAGACAACAATGGAAGGCCGCACCGAATTAAAGACCAAGAAGAAAGAAAGGGAGAGAGTCTACTGTAGACAGGAAGATACAGAATAAATGAAGTAGATACAAGCTACTCTAATTTAATGTGAACTATTATCTAAAACTCAGACAAGCCCTCTTTGTCAACTCCGTCCTGAAATCACTGACACCCAATGTTCTCTTGGGGACAAAAAGGTCAACAAATATCAAGCCTCCTCAGGAAGGATTTTGGAATGAGACAGCAAGACACTGTTATTCTTGTGAACCCCAATACTTCCTCACTGTGCCCTAAGCCTCCCAAGATGGACCAATGATGAAGACTTTTCCATCCAGCTCAAGAGTCACAAAGAGCAAATGAACACAAGACTGCAGGAGATGTAAAATTAGTTATACCTTACATTAGCAGAGGACTCATCAATTTAAAATATTTTATGCCCATTAGTCACTCAGCAAAACCTGAACACCCTATGCTCAGTACTCTGCGAGGAGGGTACAGAGATGAAGGAGGCCCAGTTCCTCTCTCAAGGAGTTCACTGTCTAGTTTGATATTGGCAACCTATAACCTTATTCCCACTTGACAATTAATAACTTTGAGCAAGTTATTAATCTCTATCGCACTATCCTCAAAGTAAAAAGGGAATGGTAATATCTACCTCATAGGTTTTGAAGATTAAGTGTTGTCAAAAGTTCAGAAATAGTGGAAGAAAACCACTGGATCACTGAAATAGTAATTAGCAAGTTTATTGTGCACCCACACACACCAAGTTTTCAGAGAGCACTCAAACTGAACATGGAATGAGGCTCAGAAGTATATCGTTATAAAGCAGCTTACATAGCGAGGAGGCAGTGGCTGTTTGTCAGTTTTGGGTTATAAACTTAGAGTTTTCCTAGTGACAGAGAATGGGTTAAAAGTGGTTACCTTGCAAAAATTTTGGGGAACAGTTTAAGTTTTGTTTACGATTTTCAGAGGCATTTACGAGAAGTGGCCCAAGTTAAGTTTTGCTTGTCTTACAATAAGCTAAATTAAGTTTTGCTTGCATGACTAAACTGGTTTGTCTGCTCAGGGAATTTTCAAGTCTGGTCTCCTTTTTGTGTTTGATTTTAGCAATGTGAAAGTACACAATAATGCTTAGCCTGGCACAAAGTAAGCATTCATTTAGCCATCATTTCGTGGTGTGTAAAGCATTTACTATATAAGCTTATTTACCCCCATTCTTTCTTGTCCTCTATTCAAACTTCCTCGCAGTGCCTCTACTTTGCTTTTCCTTCTTTGACCCTAAGCAAACCTTTCTAACAACCTTGGGGCACCATCTATCCCAGTTAGTCACTCTAGCCCTGATCCCTTCCATCTCCATTCTCCTGTCTCTCCCTTTCCCTATCTCTCATTTTCTCCCGGGCCCTTTCCTCTCTTTCCATACTCTCTGCCTTTGGAGTCCGGAGGCTCGGGTTTGCTGTATGTCTATGGGCAATTAAACAAGTCAACTACCTGCTAAGTCTCAGTTTTCACATCTGAAAAATTAGAATAATAATACGTATCTACTTTACAGGGTTGCTTTGTGGAGTAGATTTGATAATAAAGTGTAAGTGCTATGTAAATTGTACAGCGCCTTAGCAAAACTACTTACTGGTATCTCTTATCTCTACTCCCTTCCATTCTCTGACTCTCCTTCCGATCCCTGCCCTACTGTGGGACTGAGAAATTCTTCGAATTGAAAGTTAGGACCTAACTCCAATCGGAGTGTAGATTTGCTGAGTGTTCCCGCCTTCCACGTCAAAACGAACCAATCAGAGAGTCCGTAGAGTGGCGCGTTTTCTCCACTAGGAGAACACTTTTAAATGGAACTGCATTTTCCTCTCTGTTCTTGCGGCCGGCCTGTTTTCGCCTAACACCGCAGCTCCTCGGCCCTGGAGGTGGGGTCCTTCCTCTTCTTTGTCTCAACTCCCCAAATCATGACATCACCAGGGTTGAACGTCGGGGACCGGAAGTGTGCCCTGCAGCGGCGGGTCCCCCGCGAATCGACGCCGGAAGTAGCAATTTCTAGAGAAGGATTCCGCGGGCTTCGCTATGGCGGCGATCCCCCCCGACTCCTGGCAGCCGCCCAACGTATACTTGGAGACCAGGTGAGGGGGGTCGGGCCTCTGGGGCTGGGCTGGCAGAGGCGACGCGGAGCCCGGGCTTCGCCTCGGGGCTGGGTTCCCGGCGTGCTCCCTTGCTGGGCCGGCCTCCTCGTGGAGAGGCGTGGGGCGGCGGCAGTGAGGGCTGAGTGGGGACCGTCACCGCCCGCGTCCGAGCTCCGCACCGGCTCGCGCGGAGACCTCAGCGGCAGCTGTCTGATTGCTCTCCTCCCAACCCTCCGTTCATTCATCCATTCATTCAACAGTCGTGTATTGAGTCCACAGGCGGGGACGTGGGATCTGGCATCTGACGATGCAGACGTGGTAAAACACACAGCCTTGCAGTATAGTGAAGGAGACAGATATGTAAATATTAGTGTGATAAGTAGTATAGTTGTAACGTTGTAAGTACTACAGTTGTATAAACAAATTGTTAGCAGGACACGGGAAGAAGCACATTGCCCCCACGATCGAAGAGTGGTGTGATTGAGCACCAATTAGCGGTGCTGTGTCCCTAGCATCACACGTATAGCATCACAGTTTAATCCTCCTAGCAACTCAAATCATGTAGGTGTTATTCCACCTTCTCTCCAATTTGAGCAGAGAAATGCCAAAATTTGCAGACGAAGTGGCTTGACCAAAGCTACACAGCTAGTAAGTAAGGGAACCTCATTTGGAGCCTGGTATGTCTGCCTCACATGCTTAGTTCTTTAGCGCTATTCATTCCGTTGCCTCTTTGGAAAAAGTTCAAAGCGATCTTTCCAAAGTAGGACAAATAAACTTAAGTAACTTTTTATTGCTGCAACACGATACAATTAAAATTTTGTAGTCTGACGTTCAAGATGATTTTCTTCATCTGGCCTTTGCCTACCTCTCTGGCTACATCTGCCATTTCCCCATCTGTAGTCAGGGTCGAGCCGCCGCCATCTCTCTGCCTTCTTTCTGTTCTCGCCTATGCTGCTTTCCACCAGAGCATAGTTCTCTTAGATGCTACATTTGCTCCCAGGCCATCTTCCCCACCTTTTTATATGGCAGGAATTTCTGAACTCACCTGTTAACATTTTTTTGAAAGTACAAAATAAATTGAAATTGAAATCCATGCAGTATGGAAGTGTATAGACTAAGCAGTGAAAGCCACCCCTCCCTGTAAAAACACTTTTAATAGTTTTTTTGGATGGTCTTCCAGATCCATTTCTATGTACATATAAACATCTTTCTTTTATGTTCTAATTTTTAACAAAAATAGAATCAGATGATCATACTGTATATATTTTTTCCTGTAATTTGCCTTTCACTCACTAGTACATGTAACATTCCGTAGTATGGATATTTCATATTTTAATCATTCCCTCTTTGAAGGATATCTAAGTTGTTCTTGTTTTTTATTATGACAAAAACTGGAATGAACATCCTTTCACATATTGTATCCTTCAGTACTTTAGTAAGTTTTCCTGCAGAATAGATACTTAGAAGTTGAAATTGCTGTCAAAAAGTGTGCACATTTCAAAGTTGTATAGGTGCTTCCTGATTGCCAGTCCAAAACGTTATTACCTGTATTTAAAAAATGTCCACCAGAATGTAAGCTCCATGAAGGAAAAAGCATCTAAAACTGTCTTGCACAGAGTAATTGTTAATATGTGTAGAATATTAGTAGTGTGAAGGATGAATTGCCAGTAGAAAACTATGTTCTGGCACATACTACATATACAGCAGGTCCTTGAATAACATTCAATGATCTTTTGTTACAATGTTGATGAGAAAAAAACTATTCCCAGCCCTGGCCCCTGTCTGTGGTGTTTGCATGTTCTCCCATATCTGTGTGGGTTAACTCCGGTGCTCCAGTTTCCTCCCACATCCCAAAGATATGCACGTTAGGTGACTGAGGGTGTCTGAATTGTCCCAGAGTAAGTGTGGGTGTGGTGTGAGTGCACCCTGGATGGAAGGATGTCCTGTCCCACCTTGTGTCCTGAGCTGCTGGGATGGGCTATAGCTACTCAAGACCCTGAACTGGAATAAGCAGGTTAAAAAATAATTATCTTACTGGTTATATTAATCTTTTTCAAATGTATACATAGCTCACTTTTTTTTCAGTGTAAAGTATTAGAAGTGTTTGGGTCTTTATTTAGAAGTTTGGTGTTTTTATGACCAGAAGTATGCCTCAGTAACTCTTATTATATCAGTTAGCCTATGGTAAAATTGGTTTCATTATACATTGTTTCACTAGAAGTTGCAGTTTCCAAGAACCTATCTACAACAGTAACTTAGAAAATATTTATACAGTGCTTTCACTGTGTTTTGTTTACATTGGCTATTCATGCTCTACAGAGTTGACTCAATTTTCACATTCTTGGAGTTTAAAGGCTAGGTGAGTGATGGAAGGCACCTGTCCTACGTCGTATGGCTTCCTTTTCCTTAGCAGTACTTTGGGGGGGGAAGCAAGCGCTCATCACATCGGGTAGGTATAAGATTTGAAGTAATCAGGTTTTGCCTTTGTTACACCTCTTCCTAAATACACACAAACTGTACCATTTTTTCTCCATTAAAATTTTTTTATGAATAGGTAATATATTTACATGATTCAAAAATACAAAATTTTTAAAAAGGTATTCATTGAAGACCTTCCTGTCTCCCATTTATCCAGTTTCTACCCCCACCTAGAACCTTATGCACATAGAAATAAATATGAGTTCTTGGTATTTTAATATCCTCCTTTAAAAAAAATTTACAAATTAAGTGTAAGAGTTTTTTCCTACTAATTTAGGGGTTGGTTATATTAGTTTCCTGTGATTGGCGAGTTCTTTTTTTATATGTAAGATGTTACAATTTTTAGCCATCCATGGTTATTTTGCTTAAAAGAAGTACCAGAAGCCCCTGCATGTTTTACTCAAAAGAGATGACTGCGTTTGTTACTTGCATTGTGTTGTTTTCCTTTGCTGAGCGTGAAATTGTTTTTCACAATTTCGTGACTTACAAGCTTGAACATGAAGCGTCCTGGAGCCGTCCCGTAATATTCCTGTGTACTGTGACCTCGTTCTTGACTAGAGCTCTCCCATCCTCTTCTCCCTGCAGCATGGGCATTATTGTGCTGGAGCTATACTGGAAGCATGCTCCAAAGACCTGTAAGAACTTTGCTGAGTTGGCGCGTCGAGGTTACTACAATGGCACCAAATTCCACAGAATCATCAAAGACTTCATGATCCAGGGAGGTGACCCAACCGGGACAGGTACACTTAAGCCAGGATTAGTTTCTGAAGTCTCATTCTGTCATAGCTGGGTATCAGGCAGCCAGGGCCTCTTCACATACCAGGGACTGGGCTAGTAATTCTGGTGACGATTCCTGCCCTCCCTACCACACACCTTCCCCCAAAACACACACATGGAATTGACCAGAAATTAATCTTGACTCCTGGGCTTTACAGAGTTTCTCATAACTGGCATGTATTGCTTACTAAGAGCAAATGATATTTGCCTGAATTATAGTAATGTAGAAAGTCTAATAATCAGAAAAGTGAAAAAAGACATTTGCAGTGTTTTGAGAAAAATAGAATACTGGGTTCTTTGATTCATTCATTCATTCAACAAATATTGAGCACCTACTTTGTGTCAGATACTTGTTTAAGCCCTAGGGATATAGCCATGAGCACAGAAAAAAACTCCCAGCTCTCAATCAAGCAGGAGAAGGATGTGGGGATGTGTATTTAATAGAAAAGGAAGTCCTCTCCAAGTAGTTGTTATTGGAGCAGGGAGATCTGAATGAGGGAATGAACCTTGTGACTGGAGGAAAGAAGCCAGAGGCCGGGAGGCAGGAGCCCATGTGGGACCTGGTAGGGCATGGTAGAGACTTCGGCTTTTGTTTTGAATAAGGTGGGACCGTTAGAGAGTTTTGAGCAAAAGAGTAACGTGATCTGACCTATGCTTAAAAAAAAAGATCATTCTCGCTGCTGTTTGGAGAATAGATATAGGGAAAGAGTGAGAGCTGAGAACCAGTTAGAAGGCTGCTGTAGGCACCCAGTCTAGACATATGTGGTTGGACTAGGCTCCTAGTAGAGAAGCGAGCGGAAGTGCCTGGATTGAAGTTCTGTTTTGATAGAAATAGAGCCAATGGGATTTGCTGAGATTGGATTAGGGGTGGGTGAGTGTGTGAGTGAGAGATGGTGAAAGGTGACTTCAAAGTTTGGAGGGGGAAGACTAAGAATTTGATTTTGGTTTGGGACACATTATGTTTGAAATACTTGTCAGATCTTCAAGTAGAGATTTTGAATAAGTAATGGGGTATGAGTGTGGAGTTCAAGGAAAGGTCTGGGACGGAGATAAGAATTTGGGCGTTGTCATCATTTAGATGGGACTTATTAGAGAAATTTCTTAGTGAAATGCTAATAACATTTATTAGTTTGAAGGGCCATTACTTCTCAGTCTGCATGTTCTTCTAATTTTTCCTGCTCTTTTGCCTTTAAATAAGCTTGGTTCTCTCTGTGGCAGAGTTTTCTCGGTTTTGTTTTTTGTCATTCTCAATGGTCCTTTATCCTTGATGACCAGAGTCATTCGATTGTTTTTTCAATGTATGTGGACACATCCCAAAATACAGAATATACAGGAAAGTAGAAAAAAGAACAAAAATCACTTATCAGGATATCTCCTAAAGATCCCTAACGCCATTAACTATTCCCCCAATAGCCCACCTCTCAGAAATGATCGTTGTTAACTTTTGGTGGCCATTATTCTAGCCATCTTTCTTTTCAGATACTCGTAGTTAAAAGGATGAATGAATGAATAACTAAATGGAAATTATTTCAGGAGAATAGGCTGTGTCATGTGTGGTATTGTTTTTAAAATAAAAAGTATTGTATTTAAAATTGTACATACTGGGGGTGCAAAAAAATGTACACAGGTAGACACTTTGGTCAATGTTAGTCAAGCAGTAATCAGAAGTTCGCCGTAATCAGAAGTGTCTAGATGCTGATGGTAACCACTTTGAGCACCTCTTGTAATTGCAGATGTCAAACGTGACTTGTGTTCATCTTTTGTTATCGGTATATATTGAGTATTATAATTTTAATACAGTTTTCCTTTCTTAAAATGTGTATATATTTTTGGCACCCTCTGTATTTAAACAAATTAACTTCCTGCTCTGAGAGATGAGGCAATTAGTACTTAAATTTCTATCCATTCCTATTGTTTAGGAAAAACTCAGTTTTACCCACCTCCTGTGTGGGAAGAAACCCAGTTCCTCCATCCTGTGTTTCTTCTTTACTTCTACATACTCATCCAGAACACTTCACTTCTGACACGTGTGATCACCAAACGTATAGAGGTTTTTCCCCACAAAAAGCAATACTGTGCAATTATTTACCCAGAGATAGTATCATATCCCACAGGTTAGGGGCTCAGTCCCACAAGACTGCCCCCTGTGTGCGTGTCTCTCTTCTCTCTTCTCTCTCTCTCTCTCTCTCTCTCTCTCTCTCTCTCTCTCTCTTTCTCTCTCTCGTTCTCTCCAGACAACTCACAAACCCAGGTACAAATAAATACCTGTGCTTCTGACCAACTGTCTACAGATTGGACATTGCAACGATCCCCTCCGTGGGTTCAGTTCATTTGCCAGAGTGGCTCACAGAGCTCAGGGAAACATTTAACAGTTACCAGTTAAAGGATATGGTAGAGGACACAGATGGCCAGCCAGATGAAGCGATGCCTAGGGCAAGGTCTGGGAGGGTCCTGAGTGCCGGAGCTTCTGTCCCCGTGGAGTTGGGTGGGTGTCCCCTCCCAGTGTAGATGTGTTCGCCCACCTGGAAGCTCTCCGAACCCTGTACCATTGGGATTTTATGGAGGCTTCCTCATGTCGGCGTGATCAGTTATTAACTCCATTTCCAGTCTCCCTCCCCTCTCTGGAGAAATGCTGGTGGTGGTTCCTCAGGATACTGAAGATTCACAGCTTTTAATGGCATGGTCTTTGAAGACCATCTCTCACCCAGGAGCCACCCAGAGTCACCTCATTAGAGCAAAAGATGCTCCTAGTGCTCTTATCACTTAGGAATTTCCAAGGGTTTTAGGAGCCCTGTTTCAGTGTGGGGTCAAAGACCAAATATTAGAATACCGTGTTTCCCTGAAAATAAGACCTAGCTAGACCATCAGCTCTAATGCGTCTTTTGGAGCAAAAATTAGTATAGTAAATCTAAGTAAAAACTAAGTATAGTAAAATAAGACCAGGTCTTATATTAATTTTTGCTCCAAAAGACGCATTAGAGCTGATGGTCCAGCTCGGTCTTATTTTTGGGGAAACACGGTGAGAGATGCTCCTAAGTGCTCTTACCACTTAGGAAATTACAAGGGTTTGGGAGCTCTGTGCCAAGAATCGGGGACAGAGACCAATATGTATATTTTTCAGTTATCTCACACCTGTCCTCCCTTCCTCATTCACAATTTTTGTTGTCAGTTTTATTTTTCCTTGTCAGAGTTTACAACATTTTCCATCTATACCCATGATTCCTTCAGCAACAGTGTGGGTTCGACATTTCACAGGGCTCAGCGCTCACTACTAGGCTTTTCTATTCACAAGTGCTAGCGGGCAGAATTTCCTGTTGAGTGGTTTTTTTTATTGCAAGGCTGAAGGCTGTTATATTTTTGAACTTAATCATGTTTGAGAATTTCTGCCTGTTGCCCTTAGACTTGAAAAAGACCATGACTGGTTATACTATTCTTGGGCCACACTCATTCCCTCAGATCTTTTTAGACAATTCTACTCCATCGCCTTCTGGTTTTGAACATGGCTTTGGAGAATACTGAGGTCAGATTTATTTCTTCCTTTAATTCAGGGAAAATTTTTTGATTTGTATTTCTGAATATTTTCTGTGTTATGCTTATTGGATTTTCTATTTCGGGAAACTGGTTATTCTTTGTTCCATCACCTTTGCTTTCCATTTCTTTTGAGTGTGTGAGATGATGTTTTTCTGTTTTTTCCCTGCATCCACTGAAATATCTCAGACCTTTATTCTGTGCCTTATTCCATTTTTGGTCATGTCTATTTTGTTCCTTACTGCTCTAATTTATTTATTAGTGCTGTATTGGTGTCATTTGGCTCTAAATCTGTTTCCTTAGCTCTGCAGTCTTTTCGCTTTATTCTGTTGATTTGTTATCTTGTCTTTGAGCTCTTGTTTTATTGGATTCTTATTTTTATTGAACTGTCTGTAGCTTGAAACAGCCATGGAGAAGCCCTTGCTTGGATTCTGTTTTCTCCCAGATGGAGTTCCTGAGGTGGCCCCGGAACCCAGTGCCCCCTCACCACCACCATCACCCGCCCCAGGGTGGCCAGTGCTGGACGGCCGCCCTGCCGCTCCTAAGCACCTGTGGTGTGTGCGGATCTTTCCTGAACTTTTTCAGGGCTACTCACCCCCTCCAAAATTGGCTTCTCAAAATTGGAGGGTCTCTGTACGAATTCTCTGGGTGACACTACTTTCCTAATTACAACTTTTAGGGAATACAGGCAGACAAAGCTTCTATTTCTTTCTTTGGCTAACTCTTTCAGAATTTTTGGAGTGAGTTTCCTTTTTCACATTTCGCTGATACTGGTGAAATTTTGGCTTTTTAAATTTGAATTTTTTTGTGTTTGTTTTATCAGATACTGGGAAAGGCAGAGTCTAATCCTGCTTCATTCCACATTCTTTATATAAAGTGTCCTGCCAACACTTCGATGTACTTCTTTCCTGTCCTCTTTCGTGGTTGTCCTGAAGTAAAATTTTAATTCATAACACAAGTGAACTGAAAGCATCCATGATTAGGGTGAAAGGATTGGAAGTGACTCAGATGTGAGTTGTTCATGCCAGAGTTTCCCTATATTACTGTAGTTCTCAATCCTTCCTAATGTCACATTTCCATGATGTAATTTTAATGAAATTGAGTCACTCAAAAGATTTCCAAATAATTGCATCCAGCCTCAAGTATAATGAGTGATTGCGCTGAGCCTATTCCCGGTCTGTGGTTGAAGGCAAACAGGAGTTAAGGCTTCCTGGGTCACTAGTACGAACTGCTGGCAAATTAGGTAGCACGTTTTTGCTGAACATCTCAGATGAGCTATATGTGACATCCTGGCCTCTTCAGCAAGTTGGTGCGCCATTTCCATTCCCGACTGCCCCTCAGTCTGATGAAGCCTTACCTTCCATAGTATTCCTGATACGTCTCTGCCAGATGTCTTCTCAGTTCAAATCCCCTTTGACTTCCTGCCTCATTTTAAACCATTTTTCTTCTTTTAAATTCCCCTTATTGTAATAACTTTATGCTGGCTCTTTACTTAGTACTCTGAATGTCTTTTCTCTGTTTTTACTAATTTCTTCTCTTCCTCTCCTCCCTATACGACACGGCATCCGGTCCAGCTCTTCCTTTGGCTCGTCCTGCTCTGTACCTCGCTGCCATGATTGCCGTGATTAATTACATGCTGATTATACTGTGCGTCACCCACACTCTGATTTCATCTCTCCTCTTGATGGCCCCAGGAACACCTGAAATTGAATGTGTTGAACAGCAAGCTCATTGTTAATTTTATTCATTTGATGAATATTTGCTAAGAGTCTGCTGGGTATCTTGTGCTATTCTAAGGCCTGTGAGGGGCACTTAAGCATGAGAAGCCAAGGCAGTTTTCTTTTCCTTGCAGATCTCCTTGCTCTGCCAGGAAGACGAGATAGTGGAAGAAATATCTACAAAGTAATAACATAATAAATATGCAAATGTAGGGTGGTATGCTGTGGATTATTATATAACATAGGTTGGAATAATTAATAAGAGAAAAAGTAGAGTGGAGTGGGATTAGAATGGGAAGGAGGCATATTTTGAGGTGGGCCGTGAAGAAATGTAGAATTTTAACTCTTGGGACAGGGAAGGACATTTTGGATTTTGTAGGAAGAATGAGTACAGAACAGAGACACAAGTGTCAGAGGCAGGTTGGGTGTGAAAGAGCCGACCACCCACCTGCTGGACTGGCCGTGTGACATAGCACAGCCACCTCTCCACACCCAGGACAAATGCGTAAGATGTGATTCCTAAGGCTCCTGAACTGCATGTTTTAGGGACAGTAAAGGAGCAGTTTGGGGCAGAATGCAGAGTGGTAAGAGGTTGCAGGGGGGGTAACACAGGGCCAGTTCATGGAGACTCCCAGATAGGAGTTCGGATTTGATGGAGCATCATTTGAGACTTCTGAACAGCAGGGTTTGTGGAGGCTGGTGGGTTTGGGGTTGAATCTTGGCTTCACACGAATACTTATTAAATGTAGACAAGTTATGTAACCTTGGTGAGTCTTATCTATAAATGGGGAGTGTGGGTACGTTGCTAGAGTCAACTAATGCCAGGTTCCTGCGTCCCAATGTCATAGAAATGAGCGCTATACCTGGTAGGAAGTTCAGCAAACAAAGCTTTATTGCGAGATAGCGAGTGTACCAGGGAACCAGCGAGAAGAAAGGAGCTGGCTGGCTCCCTGATAGGATTGTGGGAGGGGTTTTTACGGGCTATTTGGGAAGTGAGCGGGGGCTAGGGGGTCATTACTGCTGTGGTCAGCAAAGTGTTTCCATCTCATGGTCAGCAGGTGTCTGCTCAGTCGTGTGTCACGACAGGGTCTTCTTTCAGTTCTATAAAAACAGATTTTACACAGGAGTTTTATAATCTCTGGTTTTTCTTACAAACAGTGATTAGCTTCATGAGAATGGAGTATGCTGGGTATTTTACAAGCTCTGCTGATTGCATTATATTTTCTTCCCTTCTTAGTTACGTACTTTCAGGATGTGGGCAGTAGGCAGTTCATCAGTGTCTTGGGCTTTTCCCTTTATATTCCAGACCTTACAGACAGGGTGGAGCCTGGTAAAATGGGGCCCCTCCTGTTATCCCTGTGCTGCTCAGCTACATGCGCCTCCTGGGGTCGTTGTGAGTAGCGAAGTAGTTAGCACAGGTTTGGCACAGCAGCAGCTCAAACAAGCGTGGTTATTTATTATTTATGTTGGTTGTTAGTTCATTTAACAGATGTCTGTTAGACTCCTGCCGTGGCCCGGCATCGTTCTAGAGCTGGGGATACAACTGTGAATAAGGAAGCCCTTGTGGAGCTCTCGTTCTCGTGGGAGAGACAGGCGATGAACAAACAAGTGTGTAATAATACTGTCAGGTCATGACAAATGACATGGAAGAAACAATGTAGAAGGGGACAGAGCATGGATTCTAGGCCTCGGCACTATTGACATGTCGGGCTGGATAATTCTTCGTTGTGAGGGGCTGTCCTGTGTGTTGCACGATGTTTGGCTGCATCCCTGACCTCTACCCTCCAATTGCCAGTAGAACCCCTCAGTGTGACAACCAAAAATGTCTCCACCTGTTATAGTCTGGTGTCCCTAGGGGGCAAAGCCAGCTCCGGCTGAGAACTCGCAGGATAGAGACGGAGGGTGGTGCTGTTTTGGCTAGTGTGGCTAGGGAGGACCTCTCTGATAAGGGGCGTCTGAGCCGAGCACTGAATGAAGGGAAGTAGTGAGCCATGAGCCTGCCAGGGGCCAGGCCGTGCAGAGGGCACAGCATTCCGGGGCCTTAGGCCAGAGCGTGCCTGGCGAGAAATAGCCCAGAGGCCCGTGTGGCTGGAGCAGGTGAGGTGGGCAGAGTGGCAGGAGACGACTTTGAAGGGCAGCGGAGTCCCAGGGGTCATGGAGAGTCGTGTAAATTGTGGTGAAGACTTTGGATTTTGTCATGAGTGTGATGAAATGTCACCGGAGGATTTTGAGCAGCTGACTGCCACAGTGAGACTTGTTTTAAAAGGATCCCCCTGGCTTCTAGGTGGAGAATAGACCGGTGAGAAAGGGGGAGGCAAAGCTGGAAGCAAGGTGACCAATTGGAAGCTGTCTTTCATGGTGGTCAAAGCTAAAACTTGTAGTTTGGGTTAGGATGATAGTGGTTGTGTGGGTTCTGGTCCTCTGGGGAGCAGGTGCCAAGCCAGACTTCAACCCTCAAGAGGTTTACTGGGGTAACACCTGTGAAGTAGAAAGGGGTGAGGGAGCAGGGCTGGGAAGGGGAAGTCTTCACACATCAGTGCAGGTTTAACGCCTGTGAAAGGAGATGGGGAGAGAAGGAGCCAGCAGAGGAAAATGAGGAGCCGCCTGTAAGGTGGGGTTTCAAGAAGGGTGCTGTCAACTGTCGGATGCTGCTTATGGATCAAGCAAGGTGAGGCCTGAGGACTGCCATTGGATTTAATGACATCGAGGTCACTGGTGATCTTGACCAGAGAGCTTTTAGTGGAGTGATGAAGGCAAAAGTCTGAATGGAGAGCATTCAGGAGGCAGGAGAGGAAGCAGAGGCACCAAGTGTCAACACCTTGTTTGAGAAATTTTTCTGTGAAGGGATGCGGACAAATAGGCGGATACTAGGAGATGGGGTTTTATTGTTTTGTTTTTAAGATGGGAAATACTAATACCATATATTTATGCTGATAAGAATGATCCACTACAAAGCAAAATTGATACAGGAGAGGGGGAAATTGTAGCTGCAAAGTTCCTTCAGGGTGAATGGGATTAATCAGGTACATGGTGGTAAGAGAGTCGTGTGAACAATTTATTCATACAGTATATTAATAACAGGAAGGGAGGTAAATGGGTAGAGATGGAGGAAGGGAAGTGGATTTGGTAGTGAGAGCATGTGAAAGGTCTTCTGCTTTCTTCTCGGTGAAATAAGAAGGAAAGTTATGCAGAGAGAGCTGAGGCACAGGGAGGGCATGATGGAAGGTCCAAGAACAGGAGCTGCAATACACCCAGCGGACTGGCTCCGAGGGGGGCTGTTCGTCATGACCTGTGGTTACCTCTCCTGGACAGTGCTGAGGTTGTCTGTTAACCAGAGCTCATCGCCGCAGATAGTCCTGTGTTGGCTCCATGCTGCATACTGCGTGGTTTCCGTCCATTATCTCATTTAGTTCTCCTGACAGTCCTGTGAGACCCAAGTCCTCCTATTCTTAGTTTGCACTCAAGGAAACTGAGGATTAGAGACGGTATCTTGCTTAAAGTGGTGGAGTTGGAACCGAAATCCAAATCTCTCTGACCCCAAAGGCAAGTGAGGAAGAGAGGGCCCCATGTGAAGAACTGCAAAGCTTCTTTTGAGAGCTGTAGCATTGTTTCCTGTGTTATTAATAGATCTGATATCTGGCATTTGCCCTGGTAATCCAACAGCAGCTCTACTAGTTAGTTCCCCCTTCCTACTCTGTTAGTGACAAAGCGATTGTATCAATTTGGGATGATTTGGGCTGTAAGGATCAACCACAGTAGCTTAAACAAAGGGAGCTTTTGTTTTTCTCACATAACAAGATGTCTAGAGGTAAGCAGTTGCAGGCATTGGTTCAACTGCCCAGCAGAGTTGTCAGAGACCCATGCTTGCCATGTATTTCCACTCTACCATTTTTAGTGTGTTGGCTTTCCATCTCAAACTTGTCTTACGGTTGCAAGACAGCTGCTGCTGCTCCTGAGAGCACCTCTGCTTCCAAAGAAGGAAGACAGGGAAACAGCCATGGATGAAAGACAGATGAATGTGTTTGTCCCTTTTTATTAGGAAGGCTGTAGCTTTCCCAGAGGCTCTATTCAGCAGGCTTCTGTTTATATCACTAAGTCAGAACTAGGTCATCTGGCCACCCCTAGCTGCAAAAGGAACTGGTCAGTACCTGCCTTCCTTGTCTCTGACGTTGAGGCAGGCTGTGGAGAAGGGGTTGGAAAGGCTTAGGGGACAGCTAACCGGAAGTGTCTGTTAGAGGTTCTCTGGCCAGGAGAGACGCTTTGATTGGTTTGGTCAGTTACCTTCTGGTGTCGAGTCCTCCAGCAGAGTTTTCATATGGGCCCCCTTATGGGTCACTGGCCCATTCAAGCTTTGGGGCTGGCTGTTAATCTGTGGTGACTTCAGCTGTGGCTTGGGAGCAAGTGGTGGGGGGACAAGTAGCACCAAGTATGGTAACCTTTGTTTCCACAATCATGAGCAGGAGGAATAAGAGACATCAGAGGAATCTTGGGGATAAGGAAAGACTTTCTTTTTTAAGCAAATAGAATGCATAGATGAAAATGATTAAGGAATTTCAACTGCCAAAACTTCTGTGCACCAGAAGACCCCATTAAAAAAGTGAAAAATATCGACTGGAAGAAGGTATTTGCAAAAGCATTAGCTGACAAAGGATTAATGTCCAGAATATACATTTATATAATGTGAGGCCACTCTGTAGAGAAATGGCTGTTCACAGAGGAAGAAAGTTAAATAGCCAGTAAACAAGAAATTAATTACACACATTCAGGGCAATGCAGGTTACAACAGAAGAGATCTGACACGTCCCAGACTGATACAAGTTAGAAAGTGGCAAAAGGACCTAGAGCAGCAAGACTAAGAGTGAGGGCCCTGTGGGTGGGGGCGCACCTTAGGGCTTTATCTGGCAAGATACTTGGAAAATCTAGTAATGGTGAGGTACTCAAACTGTGACCCTGCATATGTGTCCTCCCTGAGTGCTCCTGCACTTGTGTTTGGGAGACAGTGTAAGAATGGTTATTGCATCATGGTTTATAATTGCAACACATTGGAAAGATCCTACAGAAGCATCCGCATGAGAAAAGATAAGATTGACGTTGTAGTCATAGGGGGATGAATACTCCGGAGAGCGGCGTGGGACAACATGGACGACTGTCACAATGGCAAGCAGGAAAACGCCAACTGCAGAGGAACACATAGTATAATACCATCTATATAAACCTAAACACATGCAAAACAACAATACCTTTTTTTTAGGGGTGCATACGTACATAGGAAGAAGGAAAATGCATGGAAATGACAATCTCCTGGTCGGAAGAGCGGTTACCTGAGAGGGAAATGCAGTTCTAAGCAGCTGTCAGCTCTTGGGCGAGGGGTGGGTGGGGAGGGAGGCAGAGGCTGTGTGCCTGGGGTCTTCAGCTGGGTTGGCTACATTTTATTCCTCCAGGGGAGGGTGCACAGTTGTTTCTCATAGTCTTTGTATTTTTGTATGTCTGAAATATTAGGTACATTGAATAAATGTCTAAAAGGACAGAAGAGGAAAAAGTTGGGGAGTACAGTTTGGAAGACAGACCTGTGCCTGTCTCCCCTGTATCTGTGCTACACCAAGCGCACAGCAAGTTTTTGACTGCAAATCTTCCAAATCGTCGGCTTTATAAGTGATTGCTGACATCTGTTGAGCCTGTTCTGCACCAGAGAGCTCTTTAATCACTCCGTGTCCCCCTGCCCGCTCTCCCCTATTCCACATGCCCAAAGGAGCGTTTTGATTGGAATTATTTATCTTGCTGACATTTTGCTACCAACCCTACTGAGTTGAATTAGGTTATGAAAAGATAACATTATGAGTAAAGGCGGCTATAGAGGCCCCAACTAGTCACGAGTGTGTATCTGCATCCTGAGTAAAAAGGGGCCTCCATGCTCTTTCATCTTCTGATGGCTTAACACCCCAGGCTTACCTGTCCCGAGATCCTCTTGTGTGTGGTGCCATTTATGTGATAGGTTTCAGTGGCCTTGAGGCGAAGTGAGCCCTCCGCTTGCAGGGATCACTGTTCCAAGGCTCTGTGTGTGGGTGGACAGAGCTGAGCTTGTCCTCAGCTTGCTTGTCCTCAGCTTGCTTGTCCTCAGCTTGCTTGTCCTCAGCTTGCTTGCTCAACACCTGGCTGGAGGACTTGACCTCAGTGTGCCACATAGCCCTCCCTCTCCCCTCTCCCCTCCCCTTTCCTTTCTCCCCTCTCCCATCCTCCCTTCCCCCTCCCTCTTCCCTCTTCCCTCTCCTCTCTCCTCTTTCTTCTTTCCTCTCTCCTTTCTCTGCTTCCTCCTCTCCAGCCCTAGTGCTTCCACCAACCACCCCCTCCACCCAAACCTCAGACAGGAGCGTTGACTCTAGTCAGAGGGAACATACTGGTTACATAATTGCTGTCGGGCGGTATACTAGCATGTTAGAATTTCCAGAATGAATTTTTACATAATTTGGTGGTTCAGTAATTTTCCAGAAGCATAGGTAGCCTGGGCCTGGGAGGTTTCCCTGAGTCTGTTAGGATTCACCCCCATTCCTCTTTGCATGAGAACCGGGGGCTGTGACAGGCTGTCTGGGGTGGAGCATCCTAAAAGGTAAAGCAAAAGACTTTTACCATGGAAACACCATAGCCCAGGCCCAGGGGCTTCCGGGGGTGGCCACAGTGCTTTAACATGCTGCTTTCACAGCAGGCGGTAAAAGGAGGTGACATCCCTTTCCTGTTGTCAGGCAAGCAGAGTCAGCTGGCAAAGCCAGTGTTCACTGTCCCAGTGGTTTGTCTTGGCAGGTCAACTTGGAGAAACCAAAGTAGTTCAACAAGGCATATGGTTGACTAAATAACTGAGCGTATCACTTTGCTCTAGCAACAAAGCCTGGGCGCCCAGCACGGCACCATGCTCTGGTAGACATGACATAAATAACACGTGGTGGTGGTGACAGCAAAGCATTCCCAGTCCCGTGTTTCTTCATATTCTCCGTCCGATGTACTGCCTCTCCTCTCAGTGGATTCTGTAGTACTGTTCCTTTCTGTCACGTTGCCACTTACCACCGTCCGTTTCTCCTTAAACTAGGTATTTTTGACTTAAATGAGTGTTATTTTCCTTCATCTATGTTGAAGGGAGCAGATAGGTTTTAATTCTCGTGCCGTCTCTGCTCCATTAGAAATGGCTGCCTGGAGTCGGGGTCAGTGAGGAAGCAGGGGTCCCAGCTCAGCTGGGAAGAATGCTGACTGATTAGCACTGTCTGAGGGGCACATGGTGAGGGCTTGGGGCGCTCCTGTCTGAAATAACGTTAAACATGAAGAAACCTCTTAACACAGCAAGCTCTGAATGAGGGGTATCGTAGATGGTTAGATTACGGGGTCCTTGAATGTTCTTTTGACAGTGTTCCGTATTTTCTACATTTTTGACAGTGAACATATATTACTTTAATAAGCAAGGAAAACACTCTTGGTGTTATTTTGAAAAGAAATGTCTTACCTGAGTGAAAGCAGTGATTTGCGTGTGCTGTGTCAGTACTTGCTTCCGCTCCTGGGCTTAGTTGCAGCAGACCTCGCAGGGGGCTTGGCGTGCGCGCTGCTTTCTCCTTGCCTGTACTCTAAAGACATCCTTGGAACCTAGCCCGTTGTTCTTGCTGTGCGGTGGAATGCGGGCCTGGCTGATTGGTTTCTCATCTGCTAATGTGGCAGGGCGAGGTGGTGCATCTATCTATGGCAAGCAGTTTGAAGATGAACTTCATCCGGACTTGAAATTCACGGGTAAGTCATCTGGCTGGACTGGGGGGGAAGAAGGGTGGATTTTAAAAGATCGTTCTGTTGCCTGTGATTCCCGGTGAATGCCTGACATGGCGTGGTGCCCTGAAGCTGCCCAGCCGCGCACCACAGAGCGCCCTGGAGGGTTAGAGAAAGTGCCTCTCTCAGAGCCCTGCACGGTTCAGAGTGCCGGCCTGAGGGCTCTGGACACTAATACTTGTTGAATGTTGCTGTTATAAACTATAGGAAAACAAAAAGCTTCCTCAGAGCAGCAGCAAACCTTGCCGGGATTTCTCAGGGGAATTGGGAACGTGGTCCGGTGACTAGCGGGATCATGATGGATAGAGACTGGGGATCAGGTGAAGACAAGGGAGATGAGGTCACGGGGTGGGACAGTTGGTGGCCTTTGCGCAAGGTGACAGGCCTGCCCTGAGGGAAATGTCTGGGTGGGGTGGTGGAGGAGAGAAGCTACAGCGAGGTCTGGCTTCTTTTCATCCCTAGGATGGTGAAGTGGGTCCTGGCTGGAGCTGTGGGGATTCTTCACACTCCTCTCTTCCTTTCTCCCACCAGGGGCTGGAATTCTCGCCATGGCCAATGCAGGGCCAGACACCAATGGCAGCCAGTTCTTTGTGACCCTTGCTCCCACCCAGTGGCTTGACGGCAAACACACCATTTTTGGCCGAGTGTGTCAGGGCATAGGAATGGTGAATCGAGTAGGAATGGTGGAGACAAACTCCCAGGACCGCCCCGTGGACGACGTGAAGATCATTAAGGCGTACCCTTCCGGGTAGTCGTGCAGCTCTCTGGGGCACACCCAGGGCCCCCGAGATGGCCCCAGCAAGCCAGCTTCCAGATGACCTAGAATGACACGTAACTCTGAACTTCATTTTGGCTTTGCACATCGTGGCGCTGAGGAGGCCTTGGGTCTGGGGTGAGTTAGAGACAAGTGTGTTTTCATAGGGTGCTTCTTTTCTCCTGGAGCCTGGGTTGACAGCATTGGCAGGAGAGCCCATACGAGACAGTACACAGGTGACTACTCACTGCAGACGACCCGTACTGCTCCTTATGTGTGTATCTGCTCTGATACACATGAAACAAAAGGAAGCCAGCTCCGTCACTCCTCGGTGCCTGAACATACTTCTTCCTGCGGAGATTCCTCTTCTGGCCCACACCGCATTCTTCCGTGGCTGACAGCCACAGCATTCAAAACCAAGTGGTATCTGTCAGCCTTCTGATCTCTGTACACCCCATTTCAGTCTCCTACATTTCTTCCCGGGAACGTATGCATCGCTCTCTCTCTTTTCCCCCTCAAAAGCAGAACGTCAACACTGCTGTTTCTGACACTTACACATCCCACGCAAAGCCACACTGGATTTTTGCCAAATGGAAATGCATCCAACAATAAAGTTTCTAAGAAGGTGTCAAGTGGGGAATGATAATGTGTAATAATAGAGAAATGAATTTATTAAAAGGAAGCAGAAGCAGTGACCATTTTTCCCCCAGGAAGGAGTAGAAATGTATACTGAGCATGAGGACAGACTATGAATTCTCCTTAAAAAGCAGTATTCTCATAAAGGAGAAGTACCACTTAAGTTTTTCTTTTTTTAAAACTTAAGACTTTAGAGAAATTACTATTTTATGTTTTTGGGTTTTTTTAATCTTTTTTTATTTTTTTAGGGGGTGCTGGTGCGAGAAAGGAAGTTAATACCTATGTAATACATAGAAACTTCCAAAATAAAATGCCATTGATGGTTGAAATCATTGCTGTGGTCTGATTTTAAATATTGTATGAGGTTCTAACAGCCATTTTAACCTCTGAATCATCTGAAGGGCTCATCTTCAAGCTTTTACGTTATTTTAGGTTTGTGGGTCTCTAGTGGACTTCTCCCTTTCAAGAGCAGGTCTGACTCTAAAAAGGCAGAAAGAAGAAAAACCAAAGAAAGAAGAAAGAAAGAAGTGATACCGATTAGCATTTCTGAGTGAGGGGACTCGCCTGTCGGTGTGCTGAGAGACCTGAACCATCCCTCACACTTGTAAGAGATACACTGGCCTGCTGTGATGGGCTCGGAGGCAATGGGTGTTGTGGTGTTTGCTTTCTTAAACTGGTAGCTCCTTCATTGAAGAGAGGATTGTAGCTTAAGTTTTCCTCCTTATCGCTCTGTAAATTTTGGAAATGGTGATTTACTTCATGGAATGGCCTTTTTAGAGTCAGACCTGCTCTTGAAAGGGAGAAGTCCACTAGAGACCCACAAACCTAAAATAATGTAAAATCTTGATGAGCCCTTCAGATGATTCAGGTTCTAGTCCCCAAGCGTTCCCCATGTTTAACCTTTCTCCATCCTTCTCAACAAAAATGCAAAAATCCAACAGCTGTGTAAATGACTTTGTAACTGCCCAGGGACGGTTTTGGGGTGCAAAGTACTGTTCTGGGAAATTAGAAATACATTTCTTTCAGCCTGAGCTGGGCAGACATTATTGGCTCCACCTCTAGGAGCAAGTAGTAAGACACTTACCTCCTTACCTCCTGGAATTATAATCCTGAAAATCCCCACTTTCACCCTGTTCGTGGGAGTGGGGGAAACGTGTTATCACTACTTGAAGAAGTAAAGAAGGTTGTGGGTACACTTGGGAAGAGAGCAGCAGAGGCAGTTTCTTGTTTCTGGAAAAGCACACCAAACATGCCAAGGTGATCACACCTTGCGCAGATGCCAGTTTTCATAAAGCCTGTGACCTCAAAGAGTGAACCTTGAACTGTGTCACAATTCCTAGTGATTCTGCCAGTTAGCCGGAGATGTAGACGTGTTAGTTTCTGTGTAAAGGGAGCTTGTTTCAAGGGAATGCTGGTTAATCCTTTTGTCACAGGAGTGTCCACACATCTCAGGAGAAGTACAGTGAGAAGTCTTATAAAAGGGTGTGCGCGGGCACAGACGGCTCATTGCAGTCACATCGGAAACAGATTGAGATGAGGGCAGCTTATGAGAAGGCAAGGATGAATTTATAACTTAGATGGAGAGTCAGGAAGGTAGGTTGTGGGACTGCCGGAGCGCATCAAGGGAGGACAGGGAGGTAGCTTTGGTGGGAAGGGTAGGAGATGCTAGATTATTTGGCGAAGTCTTGGGAGTAGAAAAGTGAGTGAAAGAAGCTTTCGAACAAGTGTCCCTGGGGTGGGTAAGAAGTTTGGTCCCTGTACTATAAAGTGCATGGCTCCAAGGGCCTTAGCCAGGGCTTCTCACATTTTACCACACACAGGAATTGCTGGGGAGCCTGCTAGGAAGCAGACTGGGCTTCAGCATCCATCCAGACTGCATTTCTAACAGCTCCCAGGAGCTGGTGACTTCTGGTCGGTCCAGACACCATACTGACTAGTGAGATACTAGAGGTTACATTTGTCCAACATGAAATTGTGGGGGAGGAGAGGAGTGGGGTGTCCCTAACAGCACGGGGCAGTCAGGACCATACCCTGATCTTTTGCCTCCTGGATGAGTGGTGGTCTTGGAAGAATGAAGAGATTCAAAGCCAGGATGAACTTGAGTGGCTCTTAGCATTGGCTGCTACGATTGAGCTTTATGGACCAGTGGCCTGCTTTCTGTTCCCCCTTTAGGACCTCGTGGACACCAGGCAGGTGTGTGGCACTGAGATCCTGTGTGGGCACCAGAGTGCTTAGATTGTACGGTTAGTAGACATCACAGAAAAAAGTCAGTAATTATGACATTGAAGTAAAAGGGCTGTGGAACGAGCCTGCCGGGGTTCAGATCCCAGCTTCACTGCTTACCAGCAGCGGGATAAAGTTTCTTAATTTCTCTGTGCCTTCGTAGTTTCCTTACCTGTAAAGTGGGGATAATGTTCCTAACTTCAGAAGGCTGTTGTGAAGATTAAATGAGCTAGAACAGGGACCAACATTTAGAAAACAGCCACCGTTATTACCAGTGGCCCTTGTAGCCACATGTCCCTTTCCCATCTCTCCATCCCAGTGTATCAGCAGCCTGACCTTGCATACCTCTACCTCCCTCTGGGCTCACCTCTGAGAGCAAAGACCTCTGATTCCCTCTAGAAGTCCCCTTCAGCACTTGATGCAATTCCTCGAAGTTACTACTGGATGAATTAAATTAAAAAAAAAAAAAAAATTGTTCTCTGTAAGGAAAAGATGGAGATCCACCTGCAGAAACAGCTTCATCCCCGGGCTTCAGCTGGTACGGAACCAAGCCAGCACTCTGGCGGGCCTCGGCTTGATTGATTTTTGTACTGTGTCTCCAGAACATGTCAAAATAGCTTCCCCTGCACACGGGAAAGGATTCCTACCTCCAGATCCTCCAGCCAATCTGAGCCATCCGTCACTGGGCCCCTTCTGGTGCTACATTCTTGCAACGTGTGGAGGAGGAAACATGGAAAAGCACATTTAAGTGGTGTTCACTGCCTACAAAGCCCTCCATGGCCTCAGAGCCCTGTTGCTGTAGAGTAGGTTACTCTCTTTAGGTAAATACCAGAATAGGGGATCTTCCAGCATCATTCTTTTACAGATAAGAGAGAAAGTGCAGGGGAAGGAAACATGTGAGGGTCTCACTCTAAGGTTGTCTTGGTCTGGTTTAGAAATCAAGTCCTTTGTTCTTCCAAATGGGTGGTAATTCATGATCCCGAACTGCATCTGAAACCACAGGTGGCCAGTTTGGGGCAAGGTTTGTGGACAGACAGGAGACTTGTGTGTGACCTTGGGCGAATCACTTTACCTCCGGAACTTGGTTTCCTTGTGTATCAGGTGCAGATCAGAGCGAGGCTCCTTTTAACCCTACATTTCTTAATCTGCTCATTCTGAGAAGATTTCTTCAACGGCCAAGTTTCCATTTAGGATGGTAGTTTGGAAATTTGCCACTAGAGGCCACTGTGAATACAGTTTAGCCTTGAAGCTTCTTCAGAAGGTGGAAGCCTGCCAAGGCCTTCCATGATCCTGACAGGCCTGCCATCCCTTGGATGTGGAGAACCAGCCCCTGCTCAGACTGCAAGGGGCCGACCTGAGATGTCAGCCTGAGCCTGGCACAGTACAGGCCTAGGAGCCGTCAGTCAGCACAGGCCAACCAGCCTCCTTCCTGTCTACTGGACCAGATGGAGGAGAAGCCCTCCGTTCATGGTAAGGTGGGAGGAGCCCTTGTGACCGGGGCCTGGTTCTGTAGCATGCCTCCTAAAGAGCCAGCTCCCTCTTAGCTTAATATTCCACTTTACCGTTGAATTCATTTGTTCAACAAGGAATTTTCGAGCCCCTCTTTGATGCTCAGCCCCAGCAAATATTTGCATAGAACCAGAGAAAGTCAACCAGAAGGAAACAGGAGAAAACAAAAAGTTGGCCTTTCTCTATTCCGTGATTTGTAGAACCTTCTTATACATATTTTTCTCTTAATCCTCCAAACCAGCCTCTGAGGTTGGCAATGTTACGCCCATTTGCAGATGAGCAAACTGAGGACCAAAAGCAAGTAGCACAAAGCCTTGTACAGAGTGATGAATGGATGGAATAAGAGGCCCACAGTTGCGTGGCTAGTAAAAGGCAAGGCTGAGACTTGAACTGGGAACTTCCAATCCTAAGTTCAGCCCTTTTATCTCCACCTTTGACATAGATGCAGAACATGAGGTGCAGAAAATGATCTGGCAACGGGTTAGAAACTGATTCTCCTGCCTTGCAGGCTGGGCTGTCCAACCAACTGCCATGCCCCAGAGCGTCCTCAGGCCCAGTTGACTGGGAGCCCCCAACCTTAGTTGTCTCCAAGCTCCGTCCATGCAGAGCCTGCACCAGGCCTGCCCAGGCACAGCGGGAGGGAGTACAAATGACCCTAATCAGTGTGTTTATTGGATCATAACTGTATTAGCCTCACCACTCAGCTAATCGCACAGAAATCACTTTCCTCTCCGTGAGGACTGGCCATGGCTCCGTTTAAAGCTGCGAGCCTGCGTACCTGTGAGGAAGCTCATACAGCAGACACAACAGGGGAGGAGGGAGAAGCAATATTTCTGCTTCTTCACTATGCTGACGGGGCAAATGGCCATTTCACATTCACTGTATAAAATAAGCCCCCAAAGGAAAGTGAATCCAAGGCTTACAATTGTCTTTTTGGCAGCACTGATCTCAGAGAAAATGGAGCTCCCTTTTGGAAAGCATTTGTGATACTGTTTAAGATAAAACAAGAGAAGGGAAGGAACTCGTGTTTGGAGAACATACCAGGTGCCAAATATTCCGTTTAATCCTCTGAAGGCTTGTGAACAAGACAGCGTAATGTCCGTTTCATAGATGAGTCCATGTCTTGGATGAAGGCTCTCTATGGCAGGGGCTGAGCTTCAAGCTGGGGGTCCGCTCCCTCCATCATACCCTAAGCTCCCACAAAGATGGTTTCCTTACCATTCTTTGCTCGCCCCTCCAGCTCAGAAAATATGGAAACTGGTTGTCAAGCCAGTTCGCTGTATGACCTTGGCAAATTTCTCCAAGCCTTAGTTTTTCCATCTGTAGAATGAGGGGCCCAGACCATCTGGTCTAAACTTCGACAATTTTCTGATGGTATTTTTCTTTCAAGTAGCTCCCAGCACTTCCTCACCTAATTCGTACCTCATGCCAACTTGGAGGGGATGGTGGCATGGGTATTTTTATCCCCATTTTTTTCAGCCCGGAGAACCTAAGAAGCAGAGATACAATGAGGGGTTCAAGGTCACAAGATGAATGGAGAGAACATGGCCCTCTGCCTCTTGCCTCCAGGCAGGGGGGCAGGCAGCCTCTGAGAGGCTGTCAGCAGCAGCTTCCAAAGCCTGACACCTGAGCCTCACCCTGGCTCCTGATAGAATTATCAGAGAACTGGGGAACACATACTTCCCGTAATCAGGGCAACTTTTCCTAGCCTGGGGTGGAGGAGGCAAGATGTGAAATGTGTCTGATGAGCTTCTCTTCCAGTTCAGGGCTCAGAGTTAATAAAACCCAAGGAAATCAGAGCAGGCAGCTGGAGATACAGGCGAGCTCCAGGGGCAGGGCCACCGGGACTTAGCTTCTGCACAAAGCCAGGCTTGTGGCATTTTGTGCACGTTTCAGTTTTCTTCAGCAGCCAGGCAGGCAAATGCAGGCGGCTTGGCATGAAAATGAGTTTAGAGCTTAAAAAAGAAGGATTTCACTCTTGGTGGCTTTTTAGGCCGCCCCGGTGCAGGTATAGCCAGGGGAGATGCTAAGGAGCAGTGGTGACAGAATCTGGGGGCTGGGGTGAAATGACAGCCCCCCACCCCACCCATCAGCCTGAGGTGGGGAAGGGCACAGAATCCTGAGGCCTAGGCCTCACAGCAACAGTGGCAGGGGAGAAATTAGAGGGGTTTCTGGGAATAAAATCCATCAAGTCCTGCCATGTGAAAATCCAGCTGTTCGTCCACACCCAGCAGGAAGGTGTCAAGTGTGTGTCTGGGGGTGGGGTAGGGGGTAGAGGCTGGTACTTCAGGGGGGATAGTTTGCTTTAAAGCTTCTGAAGAAATGTGAGGCCTCATTCTGTATTTCCCAAGATGCTCAAACAAGAGGAAATGGGTTTATATCAAGTATAGAGAGAGTTCAGGAGGCCTAAGAGCAGACTGGCTGACTGGGCGGTAATGTATTATGATGTGATTAAATCCAGCTAAAAGGTGGAGAGGGAGGCTGAGGCCTGGGAAAGCCAGGCTTTGGGGGACCAAGGTCCAAGATCAACGCCTTCAGGGTACACCCCCTGCTAGGGGGGATAAGAGAAAAAATATCTTCCTAAGAGAAATGTTTTGGAGGTTTAGTGGAAGGAGAAACAGAGTCAGGTTGGGAGAATCCAGGCTTGCTTCTTGAAAGAGATGGTACCTGTGAGGTGGGTGAGATGTGTGCCTGGCAGAGAGGAAAGGGCAGGAGGAAAGGCCAGGGACAAACCAAGTGCAGATAGCCCGGTTTGGTGTAAAAGCCTGATGCGAGGGGGTGGGGAGATGTATAATCGCCTTGGCCCTTCTTGTGGAAGGCCCAGAGATGGCGCATAGGCATCTATCAATCAACGGGAAGTTGAGCGGACCTATCCCTTCTTGAAAGAGCTGCAGTGAGAGAAGCAAGGATCCAGGAGAGTGCTTTTAATCAGAGCTCCTGCTCGTTTTCATCTGTTGTTGCTGCTTATTGGCAAAACAACCTTGGGCAAATTTCTTTCCCCCTTTAGGACTCAGTTTCCAGATCTATAAAATCTAGGTAAGTTGGATTATCTTTAAAGTCCTCAGCAGCACTGAGGTTTCTAATACCACAACTCAACACCGCGCTAAATACTGGATTACTGGATTAAATGAGGGGTGGGCTGGGGGGGGTGACAGGCTGTGATGTGTATGCTGGACGTAGTGAAAAGTGGAAGGGTCAGGCCCTGACGCAGATCGCGTGGTGCTGAACCAGGTCCTATGGGCCTGTGGGGCCGGAGGCCTGGGCCGTGAGGGCAGACCCTGAGTGAGGAGTGTCAGGAGGCCGCGAGGTGCTGGGCAGAGACAGGGCCTGGACCCAGAGTCCCGGGTTTGCATCCTGGCTCGGCCACTTAACCTGTGCGAGCTTGCGCAAGTTAAGGTCTTGAACTGCTTCAGAGTTTAGTTTCCTTATCTGTAAAATGGAGCAGCTAATGCCCATTATTCTAGATTCCTAGAAGATAAACTCAAAACGAGTGCACCCACTTCACGGGACAGAGTGAGAGGAGACTGGGTCTCCCTCGTCTCTATATCCATAGTGATGAACGAGCACAGTTGATGGCACAGAGGAGTCAAGCTTTGTCAAATGCGGTTACTGTGAGGATTAAATGTGTGCTGGAGGTTAAATTCTCACTGCTGTGCTCTTTACCTGGTAGATTCTCCGTAAACGAAGTAAATATATGAGAATCCCTTCCCTTGTCTATGGTACTGGCCACGGGGCCGGAGATTCTCGATCTGATTGTCAAACAATTCAATAACCAAATTCGTAAGAAATGCTCAGTAAGTGTTTGCTTGCCAGATGGAAGGTTAGGGGAGACATGGGGTGGGGAGACTCAGGCCCTGTTTGAAGGGTCCTTATGAAGGAGTCGATTTTAAGGGGGTGCCTAATTTTGACAAACTGAGCACCTACTATGCGCCAGGCACTGTCTTAGGAAGTGGGAATGCAGCAGTGAACAAGACAAAATCCTTGCCTGCATAAAACGAGTAGGGAAACAGACAAGCATAATGTCATGAGGAAACATAATGGAGCAGCGGGAGGATCAGAGTAAGGAGGTGCTGTGTTAAGTGGTGTGGTCAGGAAAGGCTGTGTGCAGAGGGGCACGTGGGCAGACGCCTGAGGGACCCAGAGGCACATGTTCCAGGCTCAGGGAACAGGCATACGGGCCCTGAGATGACATAGGAGCCTGCAGGGCCCATGGGGCCAGTGTGGCTGGAGTGGGGTCCGTGAGGGATAGAGAAAGACATGGTGACGTCCGAGAGGTTATGGAAAGGGGTAGGGATAGAGCCCGTAGCCCAGAAAGTCCTTTTGCCACAAGAGTGAGCTGGGAGCCAGGGGAGGGTCTCAAGCAGATGCAGGCCACCACCTAACTTTGGTCCACATGGATCCCCTGGCTGGTGTGAAGATTCCACTAGCTAGACTGTAAGGGCAGGGAAGCCTCCTTCTCTTGGAAAAGCATGAGTGACTGGAAGGAAAAGGAGGGCATGAGAAGTGAGAGGAGGGCAGGGCAGAGAAAGATGGGAGGGGTGGATCTTAGGGGCAGGAAAGGCTGCTGGGCTGGCAGCAAGAGGGCCTGGGTTTTCCCTTTGTCCACATGGACCGAGCTACCTGCACTATAATGTGGGGAGAGGAGGAAGGGCGGGGCTGCATGGGGTTCTGGTCCAGATGGCGGGGCATCTCACAGTGAGACTGCAACCCTCCAGGAGGAATGGCAGCTGGAAGTGGGAGCGCCCTGCGCCTGGCTTTTGCCTCTTCCTCTACCCAACAGAATATGCTTTCTCTCCACAGCTTCTCAGGCAGGTCCTCGCTGCTCTTGGATACCTAACCTTGCTGTTATTACTGGAGTTTCTTATCGAGGGAAGAGTTGGGTGACCTTGAGTGCATCACTCCCCCACCCCAAGCTTTTTAGTAAAAAAAGGGGTTTAACCTAGATGGTCTCCAACCAAGCCACTTCTAGCATTTCTATTAATGGATGGAACCAGACATCACATCTCTCCCACCTCCTTACTGTCATGGTGGTTTCAGGTTCCTGTCATGCCCTCTGTGTTTCCTTCTATCTCCAGGGCTGCCAGGTATGGTGCAGCGTATTCACGGCACAAGGACACCCTGCCAAACGGAGTGAGTGGAGGCTCAATTCCAGCCCACACTTGCCCCACAAGCCATGTGCCCTGGCTGGCACAGGGGTGCATGTACCCAGCATAAGGAACACTTTTTTTCTAGTTTGTTCTAAGGTGCAGTATGGGCAGCGCCCACTTCCCTGTCCTATGTGCACTCCTTCTGTTCGTCTGAGTCCCTTTTCTCCTACCATCCCCAGCCTCAGATGGGGGGGATCTGAGGGCAGTGTTTACACGAGGGCAGCAGCTGCCTCCTTGGAGGAGCTCTGCCTCCTAAGCCCTGCAGTGCTTTTCCCCTCCTTATCAATGCTGCGAGTTGCCTCTCAAAATTGCTCTGCCGTCATTAACACCCCGGATTAGGTCAGTGAGAGCGTGTTTGCAGTCTTGGACGGCCAAGGCAAAACGCTGATGCTGATTATTCCAGATCTTCTGGGCATGGCCCATTCCGTGCTCTCAGTCCTTAATCAGAGGAACAAATGTCGGCTACGTGGTGGGGTGGGCCAGGGCCGTGGTTAGTTCTAATCTGGCTGCCAGGCCCAGACAGCACGTCTGCAGCACCTGCTGGCAGCACAGGTGACCTCAGTTATAGCCCTCAAAGGAGAAATGACCCATCCCGTGGTAGTGTCCTCTGTGAACTGTTTTGGAACCATCGGCAATTCATTGAGCAAGGACTGGGCACATACTTTCCTGGGCCCGATCAGCCAGTTTTGTGTTCTGGGGCTCACTGGTGGGCCGTGTAGCTGAGGAATATCTTTCCGACCACCCTTCCTTCTGTGTCCCTTTCTGAAAAGCCTCCGTGCCTGGAGGAGGCCAAAGCCCATGACCTGGTATCATGGCCCCTCACCTCCAGGCCTCACGTTCTACCTCTGCCACCTTCAACCTGTGCTCCAGCCACACAAGGGTCCCCAATCACAGTGCTCCGGTCCTTGGTCATGCTGGTTCCCTGCCCGGAGAGCCTACTCAGCCTTGTTCTCCAGGCAGAAGTTCAGCATCTGTAGCACACACGGCCCCGTCAGTGCCCTAACCTTTACCCCTTCAGTGCGCTCTGGCCCCACATCCAACTGCCAGTACCTGCATTTCTTGGCCTGAAGCTGTCTGTGGCTTCTGGAACCTGCATTGCCACTCTGTGCTGGTCAGGCCAGAAGTGTCAGAATTCACGCCCTCCGGAAGCAGCCCTCAGCCACGGAGCCAGGGACTGACTGCAGCTAGTGTCCACGCACCTGGGCTCCCTCACCCCTCCAGCAGGCTAAGTTTGAGGCATGTTCCACATGGCCTCCCAGAGCCCTGCAGCGGGAAAGAGCCCTGGTTGCCCACAGTGATAACTGGCTTGATAAACCACCCTTATTGGCTGCCTTCCCTGTCTCATTTCCACCCCCGCCCCCCGCCACCCCCCCCCCCATAGCATTTCCTTACTCTCCCCAATATAAACTACTCACATTTAAAACTTTCTCTCGGGGTCTGCTTCCGGGGAAAACAAACAGACTTCATCTTCAATGTCCTCAATATCACCTCTCTTTTGTAGTTTCCTCTGACCCTCTCTTGTTTCCACTCCTGGGACAGACCTGTCGGTCACTCTTCTCTATTCCCAGGGCCCCGCATACCTACCTCTACAGCACTCCTCATAATGTACTCAGATTGATCTGTATGCAGGTTCCAGGGCTCCCACCAGCCTGGGAACTCTTTGGAGACAGATACTGCCCTTTTGCATCTGAGCCTAGAATGACGCCTGGCCCAGAGCAGGTATCTAATACAATTGTTTTTGCCAAAGAGCCAGCACTAGAAATGCAATAACTGAGGGACTAGAGAGAAAGAGACAAGTTCAGAATCTTTGTAGAAAGATACCCAGGGGTTACTATTCCAGATGTTGTCACATTACAAGGTTACCTGGTAGGACTTCAAAATCACCACTTCCCTGCTGAACAACTTGCAATGGCTCTCTACTGTTGCCCTCTCCAAAAAGGCCTAATGTCACAAATGATTTTTGAGACCCTCCATCATCTGGCCCCATCCCAAGAGACAGCTCAAGCCTTTTGTCCAGTCAGACTTTGGTCTCAATGGCCTGGGTTCAAATTCACCACCAAGTTCCCATTTGGGTGACAACGGACAAGTTATCTCTCTTCTCTGGGCACTAGCTCCCTTCTTTATTAAATGTAGATAATACTTTCTCACACCTATAAATTTGAGAATTTAAAATCATGCATACTAAAAACCACTGACCTGTGCACTTTAAAATGGTTAATGTTATGGTATGTAAATAATACCTTTAAAAAAAAATAAGCATGGTGTCTGGCTAAGGTAGGGTCTTTGTCCTCAAAGAAGTTTCCCAAGTGGCACTAGCACGGGGCCAAACGCACAACAGGTACTCAGTCAGTACTAGTGGAATGAATGGATAACATAGTCCCAAGTACTGGGGGAGCATTGTCTACAACAGGTATGGAGGGGAGGGTAAAAGCGGGAAAGGCATTGAGATTCCAAGCCCAGTTTTGTATCCCTCAGGAAAGGAGGCCCAAGTCATTCTCCGTGGACAGCTTCAGGCCCAAGCTGGGAGCGGGGGCCTTCAGACGCAGCTGTGCCCCACCGCCCTGGGAAGCCTAGCACCTCTGCCCCTTCCTGACTGTCCCAGGTAGCAGAACCGAGTCCGCCCGATACCGAGCCATGGGTAAAAGGAAACACTTAACCCAGGCGGAGGAATGTGTTCTTATATTTATTTTCTACTCTGGCTGTATCTGATATTCCAGGAATTGACTTCAAGCAGAATCTCAACGCACTAGTAAAGATCCAGCTGCCAAAGGTAAGGCCCAGAGGGCGTGGCTTTTCCCTGTCCAGCCTCGGGCTCTGGGCCTTCCCAGACCCGTCACCCGCACAGAGGCGCGTCCCGGCCCTGCGGCTGGTAAGGGCGCGGAGGAGGAGGAGGTTCCATCTCAGCAAAGCTTAGGCCGAAACCAAGGAAGGGCTGTGGGTAATTTTCTGGAGACGAGTCCACATGCGCAGCCCCGGGGAGACGCCACAGCGCTGAGACCCCAGGCCCCTTACGGGCCTGGGGCAGGGTATGGCCTGGCTGGGCGGGGAGCTCCCTGAGAGGTGCCTCAGCTCCCCCCACGCTCCCAGAGCAGGGGTCAGGGCCCCGCACACAGCAGGCGCCTACTCAGTGCTGGTGGCAAAGAAGCTCGGGTTTGCTCAGTCTGGTGGAAAGCTTCTAGACCTGGGGGCTGGCTCAGCCGAGTGGTCACGACCGGCCGGGAAAGTGGAGGGCGCTGGCTCACGGCTTAGGCGGCTGACTCCTGTTCCGGAGGGATCCAGAGGCGTTAGGGGAGCAGCCAGGCACCGACCCCTCCTAGTTCTAACGGCCCTCACTAGGCAAACAGAGGCGGCCCCTGCAGGCGCTGGGGTCGCCCCCACAGGCCTCCCCAGGAGAGGCGGAGACCGTTTCTGGACTGAGACCCGCCCCCCCCGCCGCGGGGGGGCACCCTCAGCAGAGAACTCTCCAAGCCTCTGGGTGGGGACGGTATCTTTTGCACACGTCCCTCCCCACCCCTGCCCAGCAAAGACCCTTCCCAAACGGGCGTCCTTGGTTGACACACTCTTTTCCCTCCCCCACTGTGGAGCCCCATGAGGGGGTGGGGAGTGGAGGTCGAGCGCAGATAGAGACGGTCACTGCCAGGAGCATCTCTGGCTATCACACCCCCAGGCACCCAGTATGGGGAGCCACGTCCCCACGCCCACCACACGCGCGCGCCCGCGCGCACACACACACACAAACACACACGCACACACGCATACACACACACACACATTCGGCACCGCGCGCAGACCCCGCCCGCGGCCCCGCCCAGGCCCCTGCGGGCACCCCCTCCGGCGCTCACAGTCCCGTACGCAGCTGGGTCCCGGTGGCAGGAGGCGGCGGCTTCGGGCAGATTTGATTTTCCCGCAGCCCGGTCGCCCAGGAGCTGGAGCCAGAGCCGAGGAGGTGGCGCTTGCAACCGCGTCCCCAGCCCCGCCGTCCCCCCGCGCCTAGACCGAGCGAGAGGCGGCGCAGCCCCGGCGCTCCGGGCTCCGCGCAACGCGCGTCCAGCTACCCCCGCTGCCCACGCCCCTCTCTTTATCCTGCACCCCTTCGGCCCCTACCCGAAGCTGTACGCTTCTTTCCACGACTCGGTGCATCTCTCCGGGTGCCTTTGCCCCGCGCTCCTCCGCCTTAGCCCGGCTGCACCCCACCTCCCTGGGCACCTCGCCCTTCCCCGCTGGGCCCCCAGCCTCCTCGTCGCGGCCCCCGCACCCCCTCCTGGATCTGCGCCCCCCGCTGTCTCCACCCCCCTCCCTTCCCTCTCTCACTTCCCACGCCCCCTCGCGCTCCTCTCCTCCCTTTGCCGCCCAGCCTCGGCTCTGGAGTTGGGGGAGAGCCCAGGGTTTCAGTTGCTCCAGAGAAGGCGTGAATCGCTCAGGGATTGACTAATTTGGGGTGGGGGGCGCGGTGGGTGATGGAGCAGCCCGAGGACATGGCGTCGCTGAGCGAATTCGACTCCTTGGCGGGCAGCATCCCGGCCACCAAGGTAGAGATCACCGTGTCCTGCAGGTGAGCAGCCCGCTGGCCGGGTTCCCCTGTCCCGCCCCTATACCCGGAGTCCCGCGGCCGCTGCGGCTCTGACGCTCTACTTATGCGCGCCCCCTTCCAGAGTGTCGTTGCCTCGCGGACACCCCCCTGCCTGTCCGGCAAGTGCCCTTGCCCAGCCGAGGGTGGCGACGCCTGAGTGTAAGCCAGGCTCGGGGTCGTATCCCGGAAAGTTTGCACTCCGGGCTGTTGCTGAGAGGAGATATGAAGACACAGGAACAGGGGTGCAGGGAGGGAGTGAAAGGCTATGCCGGGGTCTTAGCACAGGCTATTTCTGATCAACTCCTCCCCAAATCGACGAGTGAGTGATCTGCCCCATCCCTCCCAGGCGTGCCCAGACTCTGCCTTTGTGCCCTCCTTTCCTTTTTTCTACCTCCTCCTTTGCCCCAGTGCCCTGGTCCTCTCCTCCCCCTCCCGCCCTCTGTCCTAGACCCCAGGAATCTAAAGCCTTTCTTCACCTCCAACAACAAAACGGACTCTTGGAAAAATATTAGACTGACTCATTCATAGAGGTGTGGATAACTGATAACAATTTAAAGTAGAACCATTAAAAAAAACAATAACTTGGGGAGAAAATCTTAAGCCAAAGATCTAGAACAGAGTGTGGAATTTTAGAGTCCAGCGGGTGTGTGTGTGTATGTGGGGGGTGTTTTTGTGGGTTACCATCCCCAAAATCCTCAGTCATGTCACACTGAGTTTGGGGGTAACTTCTCCATTTCAGCGCTGGGTTTCCGTCAGGTTCTCCTATCTAAGGGGATGGCTACCCCAGGCAGTAAGAGGGTGCAGTCATCCTGTGGCTGGCCTAGGTCACTGCCTTGCTGGGACTGTGAGGGGACTATGGCCCAGGCATAGCTCACCTGGAGGGAGATTCCCCTAGATGCCGTCCCCCTGCCCAAAATGACCTGAGTCCTCGCTGTACCTTTGTTCCAAATCACCCACCCTGTCATCTTCCAGGCCCCTCTTTCGTCAGACCCTTTATCCACTCTCGTGCCCCCCAACCCTGTATTCCAGGTATTGGAAAGATGTAGATAGAGCCAGAGCTGGGCTGGAGTGTGAGAGGGGGAGGCATTAGGGGGGCTGTTGAGGGTGAGTGAGAGTGAGGGTTGATGTGGAACATATCTGACCTCCTGTGCCAGGCTCCCCGTGATAACTCCGTATGTCTCTCCCATGTTCCCACACACAGTGCTGTCAGAATTATCTCCCAGCGCCTTTTGCATCTTGCCATTACTCTGCTGGGAGGATCCTGATGGCCCATTAGCTCCAGTCTCACCTCCTCAGCCATCAGCAGCTGCCACAGCCTGCCCTCCTTTCTGGAGCAGCGCACATCTCTCTGCCTTACTGTGCCTGACGCTCCCTCTCAGCCTTCAATCATGCCCGTGTCAGAGCTGTCTCAGGATCCTCCCACCTCCAAGGCTCTGAACAGCCCATTCCCCATCCAGATGTCACCCCTCCTTCATCTCTGTCAGTTCATGTTCCCTCATCCTGAAAAGCTTGGCCTCATGCTCTCCACTTCCAGCCATCCTTCTCACCCATGAGGCAGCCAGCCCGAATCCCTGTCTTCTGTGTCCCCTCGGCCCTGAGTACTCAGCCTGGGCTATGGGGTCACCCACAAACTGAGCACTGAACCTCTGAAGACATCTCAGATGCGTAGATATCATCTCTCCTCCCCCAAAGCAACTATATAAGCCTTTGAGGGCAGGGATCTCCACCCTGACTCAGACCCTCGGACCCTCTCGTCCAGTGGAGAAGAGAAGAGAGGAGGCAGAGGGCACTCAGCATCTGTGGCTTTGCAGACACTTTGAAATGGAATCTGCTCCACCACTTGGGGCTGACTTTTAGCCTTGGTTTCCTCCATTTGTCAAGTGCAAACAATGAACCTGTTTTCATTGAGAAGCCTCATTTGCCGGGGTAGCTCACAAGCTTGGGAGCGTGGCTGGCACATAGCAGCTACTCAACACAAACTGTTGGAGGGCTAGAGGATTATGATGCACCCAGCACACTACTTTGCACTTGCTTGGCACACAGTAGGTGCTCAATAAGTAGCTACGATGTTTACTGTAAGGCTTGTGGCCCCTCCCATTTGCTCTCTGAAATTGGAGGTATCAGACCTTTTGTCTAAAAGGTACCTAGGGATGCATTTGAGTTCCTGGGGAATGTGGTTCTGGGATCAACCCTGGTGTCCATTCCCTCTCAGGGGACGTGATCCATCAGCCTGAGGAGGGCCTGACCCAGGCTGCTCCTGCTTTTCCAAAAGCCAGAGGGTAGGAAAGTGGGTTTTGGTAGGAAGGGGTGAAGAGGGAGGAGTCCTCTGGAATAGAGGGGAGGCAAGAAAACAATCTAGACGGGCTTGAAATTGTAAGTCCATCTCTGCCTCAATCAGGTGCAATTATCCAGGTTCTAGGAGAGAGAGGAGGGGAGGAGGGAGATGGAGAAAGAAAAGTAGGAGGAGAGGAGGGAGAGCTGCACAGAATGATTTTCTCCAGCATATTCTATACTCCGTAGTCACCAACTAATGGGAGTCCAGTCCTCTTCCCCTGCATCTTGTGACGGGGTCCCAGGGGTGGAGGTTATGCAGTGCCCCTGCCCTGAGCATCTAGGTGACACCTGCTGGTGGGCAGGGAACAGTAGGGCAGGCAGAGGGGGTGGTGGGGTGAGAACTCCAGGGGCTTCAAAATGAGCAGCCGGGGTTGAGGGGGCCAGTGTTTCAGGGAACGGGAAATTAGCATCCTGGGGCCCAGTTCCCTCCTGTCTCTGCTCCTTAGGAAGGTCCCTGCCACCTCCCACAGCCCTAGGAGCTCTGCTGTTGCCTAAGGAGGGACCTGAACCCCTGCCGTGCCTGTCCTAGGGTGCTCCTATCTGAGCAAAGCTGCCTGGACAGGGGCACACCTGAGCCCCAGCACAGGACCACAGCGGAGGCCGGCCCAGCCTCTGCTGGAGGCAGACGACACTATGGGATGGACATGTCGGGGCCCCAGCCGCAGGTAGGGTATCTTGGGGCTAACCGATAGTCCGCTCCCAAACAATTGTTTTCTACCGACTTGGGTGAATTCAGGGCCAAAGATCCTAAGCCCTCTAGTTGTTTGGCTCAGCGGTTAAGAACATGGGCTGTGCGATCTGTCTACCTGGGTTCAAATCCCTGTTCTGTCCCTGTGACGTTGGGTAAACGAATACTTAACATCTGCCTCAGTTTCCTCATCTGTAAAGGAAGTATGATAATCCTTATCACAGTTAGGAGGATTAATCCATGAATAGTAATTTATGTTGCCTATTATTTGACTCCTGAAACTAAATAAAAATCTGTCTTCATAGCTGCATCCCAGCATTTGTGTGGGTCCTGGAGGAGATCTGATCCTTCTAGAGATTCGTATCCCCCCCTCCAGCTTTATTGACATATATTTGACTTTTAGAGATTCTGAGTGAGTGGGGTAGATGGTTTGTGGAACCAGATACCAGCAGGCATTATAGGAAGTGGGAGCCACAAGCTTCTCCTTCTTATAGTTTGTTCCAGACCTTTCTTGACTTTCTTAGCTTCCCTACAGACCTGATCAAAACTCACCTGTCCAGCGTCCCATTCCCCAAGGGCCGCTCTATTTTTCTAGTTTCTTTCTGTGCATCATCTGATGTAGGGCTCAGGACCAGCCTGTTGGTGAGAAAGCACGATTTGCATTTTTTATGTAACAGGAAACCTTTGTGCGTCTGCAGGGTCCTGCTGGAAGAAGCAATGCAGACATCCACATCGTGGGGTCTCGAAGGCAAGGAGGGGGGAGTCCAGGGGCAGTCATCGCTTAGCCGTGTTAGAATTTCCCAGCAGCTGCCCTCTCCCCACCAGGTGGCATGGGCCTGGTGGGCAGCTGTGGCCTCTGCCCTGAGATGTTTTCTGCTGTCTGTTCAGGTTGGCGTTGTGCTGTCCTGGAGTGGGAGAGGCAGCCTAGCTTAGGAGCTGTGCCCTGGGCCTCGCAGAAGGGGTGTGAATGGGCTCTGAAGGCTTTCTCCTGACAGGCAGGGCAGGGCGGCTTTGCGGAGAGAAGCCTGGGGGCAGCATGGCAGCTGTCAAAGCCAGTGCCAGAAAAAAGAGGTACATTCAGTCCTTGAATAGGCCAAGGCACTCTTTAGTGGAGCCAAGGGAATAACAACAATGGGATTTATTGAGTGCTTACTACTTGCTGGGTGCTGTATACATCTGTACAGCTGAGCCATGTACAATTGCCTATATTCAAATGTTTATGACCTTGTCAAATAGCAATTTATTAGTTCAAACTAAAACTATTATATTAGTTGTCAAATGCTGCATAACAAATGACCGCAAACCTAGTGGTTTAAGACATCAGCCCTTTATTATCCTATAGTTTCTGTAGGTCAGAAGCCCAGGCCCAGTGTAACTGGTTTCTCTGCTCAGGGTCTCCCAAGGCTGAAACCAAGGTACCTGCAGGGGCTGTGATCTCATCTGAGGCTTGGGGTCCAAGCCAAGCTCATTTAGGTTGGCAGAATTCAGTTCCTTGCAGCTATAAAAGTAAAGTGCTCTTGCTGGTTGTTAGGCTGGGGTGATTCTTAGCGCCTATAGGCCACACTCAGGTCCTAGCCACGTGGGCCTCTCACAACATGGCAGCTTACTTCTTCAAAGCCAGCAGGAGAATCTCTCCCCAGTCTGCTATGACAGAGTCTTCTTATATAAACTAACAGTAATCACAGGAGTATCTCGTCACATTCCCAGGTACCACCCACACTTAAGGGAAGGGCCTTATGCAGGCTTGTGTACACCAGGGGGCAGGAATCTAGGCGACCGTCTTAGATTTCTCCCTACCATATTACTGTATCTTTTTAATTTGACAACAATCTTATGAGGCACATAGTATTTTCCCTTTTTGCTAATTAGGAAATCAGGGCTCAGCGAAGTTAAGGGACCTGCCTGAGATTACAGTTAGTCCATTATATAGAGGGGGATTCAAATTCAGTTTCCTCAGACTTCAAAGATTTGAGGGCTTCTTGAAGTTGGGAATGGGGGTCTCCATGAGGATCACGAAAAAGGCCTAAGTACCAACCATGGTAGATGTAACCAAGAAGTAGGTGCTCTCCTCCAGGGATGGGAAGGGCCTTTCTTGCTCAGGGATATCCTGGCTCTGGGAAGCAAACGCAGAACTGGAGAAATCCCCAGGAAGCAGAGATCAGACAGAGTCACAGAATGACAGCCAGCCTTCCAGGGCATCCAGGCCATATGGTGGTGGCTTACCATCCCTCCTCTCCCAGCACACAGTTCTCCCTGCTCCATTGCTGGAGATGACCTGCCATTGGGAAGAGAGGGTGAGGAGGAGGTGAGGGGAATAAAGCTGTAAAGCTTTGGGGCAACGGGGAATCAGATTCAGTTAAGAATGCTTTGGCTATAGGTAACAGAAAATCTGATGGTGGCTCAAACCTGAAATCCATTTATTTTCCTCAGATCACAGTGAGTCTGGAGGTAGGTTATCTCAGTGCTGGTTTGTCAGCTCACTTTGCCATCACAGAGCCAGCTATCTTTGTACTCTGCTATCATCCAATGGTGGGCTTCATTGTTACAAAATGGCTGCTTGTTCCCGGTATCACAACCACATCCAAAGAGAGGAAGCAAAGCATAAGGCCAAAGGCCTCTCTTGCAAAAGTTCTCTTTATCTGGAAAGCACAATCCCTCCCAAAATCTCTCAGCAGACTTCCTCTTCTATTTCAATGGCCAAATGGACTTTTCAGTGGATATGAGCTGGGTCTCATGTCCAACCTTAGACTAGTATATTAGTCTGCTTGGGCTGCCATCACAAAATACCATAGACTGGATGGTGAAACAACAGAAATTTATTGATCACAGCTCTTGAGAATGGAAATCCGACATCAGGGTGTCAGCATGGTTGGGTTCTGGTGAGGACTTTTTTGCTGGCTTCAGATGGCCATCTTCTCACTGTGTTCTCACATGGCAGAGAGAGAAAGAGAGCAAGTTCTCTGGTGTCTCTTTTTAAGGGCACTAATCCCATGACAAGGGCCCCACCCTCATGACCTCAAATAACCCTAATTACCTTCCAAAGGCCTCATCTCCAAATACTATCACATTGGGGGTTAGTGTTTCAATCTATATAATTTGGGGGCTACACAATTCAATCAACGGCAACAAGGATTCTGATTTCAGGTTGTCTCCATCAGACACCTGAACCAATGTGGATTTTGGTAGCAGGAAGGGAGTGAGAGGGCCGGCCCAATGGCTTAGGTGGTTGGAGCACCGTGCTCCTAACGCTGAAGTCGCCGGTTCGATTCCCACATGGGCCAGTGAGCTGCACCCTCTACAGCTAAGATTGTGAACAATGGCTCTCCCTGGAGCTGGGCTGATGTGAGTAGCTGGAGGTTGGCGTATGCTGCCTTGGGCTGCTGTGAGCAGCCAGGAGAGCCCGGTGGCCAGTGTGAGTGGCCGGCAGCCGGCGAGAGCTGTCCTGAGCTGTTGTGAGCAGCCAACCGACGACTAGCGACCGACTGCCTCAGGAGGGGGAGCGCAAGTCTCATAATACCAGCATGGGTCAGGGAGCTGTGTCCTACAACTAGACTGAGAAACAATGGCTTAAACCGTAGTGGTGGTGGTGGTGGTATGGGGGTGAGGCAGAAGAAGGGGGAAAAAAGGAAAAAGGAAAAAAAACAAGGGAGTGAGAAATGCTGTCTGGTGGACAACCATGGACTCTGCCACAAGGAAGCTTTCCAAGTGACCCTTAGGCTGCCTGAGCTCCTGGGGATACATGGGGCCTAGAGTTTGGCATCTCTGAGGACTGGCTCCTCGGATTTCCCTGCAGTCAGTGGACAGTCAGTGTTAGGTGACTGGGAACTGATTTTCCAAGAACAGCTTAGCTGGACCCCTGACTACCTCTCTTTCTGCCAGTTTCCTGGACAAGAAAAAAAGACAGTGTGATTTCAAAACATTGCAACATGCCTCTGTCCCATAATGCCCCTCACCTCTGCTGGCCTAGCATAGTGCCTGAAGGTCCCACTAAGAGCTATATGCCTTTGGGTACTGAATGATTCTGGGCAGGACATTGAACGTCAAGGCAGTTCCTGACTTATGTTCTTTGAAACCTTGGCCAGATCATTTAAGTTCTCTAACCTCAGTCTCTCCATCTGTAAAATGGGAGGAAATATTAGTCCTGTCCATGTCCTATCATATTGTTAGGAAGACAAAAGAGATTATGTTTGTGAAGTCCTGTATAAAGTGAAATGCGCTGGATAAACTTGATAATAGATATCAATAACAACACTACTGACACATTCATTCATTTGATAATTGATACTGATCCTCATTTGCTATTGAGAGGCTTCCTTGTGACAAGCACAGTCTGAAGTACTCCAGATACACTGGTGAACAAGACAGACAAACTCTCTCCTCTCATAGAACTCATATTGGCGCTGCTGGTGGGGAATATAATATAAACAAACATACACAGTTTTTATTAAATAATGTCTGATAGAGGTAAGTGCTCTGCAAATAAGTTTGTGGTTATTGAGGATGCTTTATACAGGATGGGCAGGTAACATTGAGCTGAGATCCAAAAAATGAGAAAGCCACCTGGGGGGAATCTGGAGAGAGGGTGATTCAAATAGGGAGAACAGCAAGTGAAAAGGCCCAGTGGCAGAAAAGAACTTGGTATGCTTGCGAAACTGCAGGGAGATTCGTGTGGATGGAGCAGTGTGTGTGTGGGGGGGGGGGGGGGGGAAGGGGGCCGGAGGGGGGTGTATGGAGGAGAATGAGGTCAGAGAGGAAATGGGGGGTACAGGTCATGGCCTGTGACCCATGCTAAGGAGTTTGATTTGTTATTCTAACAGCAGTAGAAAGGGGTTAAACAGGAGTAATGTGATCTGATTGGCCTTCGAAAGGGTTTCTCTAGTTACTGTAAGAGAATGGACTGGTGGGGGGTGAGGAGAGGTAGGAATTGAAGCACATTGCTAGGCAGGAGGCCACTGCAGTGTCTAAGTGAGAAATAGTAGTGATGGAGGTATGAGGAAGAGTGGACAGATTTGAGATGTGTTTTTAAAGCAGAAACCTTTAAGACTCAATGAATGGGACTGGAGGCGGCGTAAGGGAGAGAGAAATTGAGCATGCTTCCTAGATTTCTATTTTAAGCTCTTGGCTTCACAACAACTGTGCAAGGCAGGTATGTGACCCCATTCACAGATGAGGAAACTAAAGTTAAGTAGCTTGTCCAGGGTCACAGAATTACCATATGGCCCCGGAGATTTCAGCTTGGATGCATCCGAGGCCAGAGCTCAGGCTCTCTTCCCGTGGCCACACAGCATGGGAGGGACAATTATTACAATAATTAATAATAATAATGCAAATAGCCCCAGGAAGGAGCACTCTAAGCCATGTGAAAATTGCTTTTTAGACCTTGGCGAGGAGACTTGGCAGGGAGACAGTGCTCATGGGTAAGGAACAGGATCTGAAAGGGGAGATGGGCGAGTGCCTAGGGCTGGGTGCCAAGGTCCTTCCGCTCCCCAGCTCTCCCTGCACCTTGCCTCGGACTATCTGCCTGTCAGGACAGGGAGCAGGGCCGGAGAAGATGGAAACCCCCAGTTCTTCTGTTCAGTTTTTCCTTTGGGAGCAGCCCTGATGAGGCTGGGGACAAGAAACGGAAAGTGAGAATACGAGGGGCACTTCTGGCCGGGAGGGGGCCTTGGGAGACCCTGGGTTTTCGTAATGCAGATGCTCCCCGTGGCATGTCCAAATGGGCTTGGGCTTCAGAGTTCAATGTCATTGTGTCGCCTGGCAAGCTGGGTGACACTGGGCATACCTCTCAAGCCCAGCTGCCTTGCTTATAGCAGGGGTGACCACGTCTACCTCCTAGCGTTGATATGTAGGGTGAATAGGGGATCACAGATTAAGTACCCAGCAAAGGATTTGGTGTAGGTTATGTCTGATTATTGTCATTCCTCTCCCACCCTCGTTGCCTGCTTTGGGGGCCGAGGGGAAGTTGGCCGGATGTTTGGTGTTGAATTGCTCCATAGAGAAGTGGGGTGTTGCTGGTGGGCCCCTCAGACTTAGGGGTCTCTGTGGGCCACCTCAGGTACCTGTTTCTCCCTGATGCTGGTTCACCTGTCCCCAGTCTGCTCTCCTCAAGGAAGGTTGCACAGCCAGATGGGCAGTGGGGGACAAGGGCATGCCAACACTGGAGGTCCTGCTCCAGCCCAGCGACAGGGAGCAGTGGGAGAACATGGGGCATCCTAGAAGCCACTTATTCTCCACCGGCCTTTAGTGAGCACTGACTGTATGCCAGGCACTGGACTGCAACTTACTGGGCATTGTTTGAACTGTTTTGAATACATAAACTCTATTCTCAGAAAATCCCTAGGAGGGAGGACTGTTATTATCCCCACTTTACAGATGGGGCTACTGAGGCACAGAGTAGGTAATGAGGTCATATAGCTAGTAAGGGGTAGAGCTGGGTTTGGGACCCAGCCATGAAGCTCCAAGTCCACGTACACCCCCACCTTTGCCAGAGGTTGGAGGGATGCTTAGGGTGGATTGCTAGGAAGAAGATAAACCATCTTTTCTTAACTTTTTTTAGCCTCATGAACCTCTTTGGGAATCTGATGAAAGCTCTCCAAAAAGAATGCATCCATATGTACCAATATGCCATATTTTGCTTACAGTTTAGGGGATCCACAGACCCTCTTAAGGACCCCGGTCCAGGAAGCTGAGGGCAAGTGCTCTTAATGTACTTCTTTCTGTGCTGTAGCCAGAGTCATTGTTCAGTGCATCCATGCAGCATGTATGGGCTTTGTTAGAGAAAAAAAGGATGTGTGATGGTCAGATCACCCAGCAACTCAGCTCTAGAGCAAATGTGCCTCCTGCTCACACTGGGGCTCCCTGAGGGCAGGGCTGTGTCTCCCCTCAGACTGAGGCTCCCTGAGGGCAGGGCTGCATCTCTCCTCAGACTGGGGCTCCCTGAAGGTAGGGCTGTATGTTGTTCTCTCTCTGACTGGAGAGCCCCCGCTTCTACTCCCAGCATTTTTGTGTACCCAATGGGAGGGTGTCACCCTCAGGCCCCCATCTTTAGCACCAACCAAGAACTCTCATTTTAGCCTTTCTAGTACTTTCTCCCTTTCCTGGGGCTTTGGAGACTTCTGAGCTCAGCGCCCAGCGCCTCTGCCGCTGAATTGGAAATGATTCCTTGGGGGAAATTGGAGAGAAAAGGGGCCCTCAGCTCTGCTTCCCTGGCCTTGATTTGAAGAATAAAAGAATCCAATCTCCAGGGTACCGAGTGGACAGCTGACGGGTTTTATGTTCTTTTGAGGAAAAAATACATTTGCCTGTTAAAAAAAATTTCTCTTTGAGCTCTCGAAAGACAGAAAGTGGAGAAAAAGCACTTACAGTCTGGGCTGTCCGTGCCCTTGTGGTTCAGGTCCTGCTTCAGGTCAGAAGACCTGGTTTCCTCCCCCTCAGCTTCTTCCTGGCTGTGTGCCCATGAGCAAGTCACTCACTGTCTCTGAGCCTCGGAGTCCTTAGTGGATCATGTAAAAGCCTTCAAGGGCTGCACATGTGTATGTTGTTGCAGTGGGGGAAACTGAGGCCTAGTGTCCTGAGGTGTGGTTTTTGGACCGCTGCCATCAGAAACTGTGTGTGGTGTGTGTGTGGTGTGTGTGTGTGTGTGTGTGGTGTGGTGTGTGTGTGTGTGGTGTGGTATGTGTGTGGTGTGTGTGTGGTGTGTGTGTGTGGTGTGAGTGTGTGGTGTGTGTGGTGTGTGTGTGATGTGATATGTGTGTGGTGTGTGTGGTGTTTGGTGTGTGTGTGTGTGGTGTGGTATGTGTGTGGTGTGTGTGTGGTGTGTGTGTGTGGTGTGAGTGTGTGGTGTGTGTGGTGTGTGTGTGTGTGTGTGTGTGGTGTGTGTGGTGTGTATGGTGTGTGTGGTGTGTGTGTGTGGTGTGTGTGGTGTGTGTGGTGTGTGTGTGTGGTGTGTGTGGTGTGTGTGGTGTGTGTGGTGTGTGTGGTGTGTGTGTGTGTGGTGTGGTATGTGTGTGGTGTGTGTGGTGTGTGGTGTGTGGTGTGTGTGGTGTGTGTGTGTGTGGTGTGGTGTGTGTGTGTGTGTGTGTGGTGTGTGTGGTGTGTGTGGTGTGTGTGGTGTGTGTGGTGTGTGTGTGTGTGGTGTGGTATGTGTGTGGTGTGTGTGTGGTGTGTGTGTGTGGTGTGAGTGTGTGGTGTGTGTGGTGTGTGTGTGATGTGATATGTGTGTGGTGTGTGTGGTGTGTGTGGTGTGTGTGGTGTGTGTGTGTGTGGTGTGGTGTGTGTGTGTGTGTGGTGTGTGTGGTGTGTGTGTGTGGTATGGCGTGTGGGGTGTGTGTGCGTGTGTGTGTGTGTGTGTGTGTGTGTCTGTCTGTCTGTCTGTCCAGACCTACAAAATCAGACGCCAGGAATCTGCCTTTTTACAAGTGCGGGCAGGGGCAATCCCAGGAAGTGAGAGGCCCGTTGCTCTTGGGGTGAAGCCACCATCTCAAGGCCAAGAGAGCAGGCTCATTAGGCCCCGAGGTGTCCGTCAGTACAGGCAGTTGAGGTGAGGCACAGATGGGACAAGTGTGATGAGGTGAGGGATCAGAGAGAGGTGTAGGGTACAGGGACCTAAGCAGCGGGGCAGAGGATCCTCAGGGCTGAGACGGGGAAAGGAAGGGGGCCAAAGGGGAGCCTGAGGCTGAGCTGAGGGGGCGCTGCCCTTAGCCAGTGGGGGGACTCAGTGTGCATTTCAAAACAGGGCACTTGGGAGAGTATATGTTGGGGGTGGGCTTCCTTTGACTGGTGGTGAGGGTGGAGGTAGCTTCTGTCATCCATCCTGTCCTCTTTGTCACAAAGTGAGCCTGAGCACCTATGAGAGGAGTGACTACTCTGCTCAGCACCTGGCTGATGATGACGGACCCATCTGACAAGCACTGTGTCCACGTGCTCCATAGAAGTCCTGAGGCAGGAATTGTTTTAGCCCCACTTTACAGATGGGGAAACTGAAGCACAAGGCAGGCAAGTAACTTGTCCAAAGCTGGCATGTGAACCCAGCTTGTCTCACGGTAGCCCGTGCATTAATCATTGGCTCTCCACGAAGAGGAGATATAGGGGTCTGTCCTGAGCATGACCAGGCACCACGCTGGGGAGAGACAAGGGCCTCGCTTGCCCATCTGGCCACTGTTTTGGTCTCCCTTCATCCATCCTACTTGTCAGGCCCTTGCTCAGAATCAGGTGCTAGGCTGGCTCGACGCAGAGGCAGGAGGCCTGCCCTGGAGGAGCACACAGCAGCTGCGAGAGACAAACGCACCCCTGATTTTGCAGCCCAGGGTATGCTTTGTAATGGGGTCCAACACGTCAGAAGTTTGCACACTACAGGCCAGAGAGAGCTCAGGAGGGGAGAGGAAATGGCTGTTGGTCAGTGTCTGTCCAGGGAAGGCAAAATCAAGGAGGAAGGATGGGAGTGGATCTGGAAGCACGGTAAGGATGATCTCAGCATGGCCAGGGTGACCCACGCCCCAGGGTGTAGTGAGAGTCCGGAGGTCACTGGGCAGGGAGCCACTGATGCAAGGTGGCTGGGAGTCTGTTCCTTGGCTCAGCTGTGTGCCTCTTCCCAGCGAGGAGAGCAGGCAGAGTCAAGAAAAGCCCCATCTGCTTCTCTTTAAAGATACCTCTCTCTCTCTCTCTCTCTCAGACTCACACTCACACCCCCAAGCTGAAATCCAGGATCTCACTCTTTCTCACTAGCCTAGACATGACTAAACCTGAGTCCCAGGCCCAGACATGGAGAAGTCACTTGCCCTCTCTCTGAGTCTCACATTTCCGATTTATAAAGGAATTGGAAAGGGTGACCTCTGAGGTCCCTTCCAGCTTGAACCCTCGAGATAGGGTTTTATGTAATTATAGAATTCAGAGATTACCCCCAGCACTTGCTTTAGCAGAGAAGTCCCGCTCCCCCAACCCTCTCTTACGTTCCAGCTCCTCACCGTTGCGTGAGGTCCCACTACTGTGGAGTCATCTTTGGGGTTAAGGCATTTTGTCCTTTGTTTAAATCAAGACAGACCTGCTCCCAAACCCAGCACACTGCAGGAGGTCCAGGTCAGCCCACCTTGGCGTGGAAGCACGTATATAAAGTGATATCGTATCTATAGCCTCTGCTACCTACTTTCAGAGCTGCCTGTGTGTCATTTCCCTTGATGCTCACTGCAGTGGGCTGGGAGGTTTATCAGATGGTTTCCAAAGTGACAGTTGGCTGGGAGCAGGTGTGGTGGGGGTAGGGGGTGGGGGCCAGCAGAGCGGTTATATGCCTGTGGGATCATGGAGTGCTAGCTGGGGGTGGCTGCCTTTGGGGAGAGGCCCCAGAATGAAGAGACTGCAGTGGATGATGGGGACTTGGGGATCTCCCCCTCAGGGACATCTCCGGGAATCTGCTCCAGGCCTGGAGCTAGGTGATTCATGAGAACAATCTGGGACCTCCCCAGGCAGCTGGGGATGCCATGTGCTGGCACCAGGTGGCTACTGCATCTGTCTGTCAGTCAGCCTTTGGCTGCCACATCAGAATGGGGTACGTGGGCGATCGGGTTGACCGTGGGTCAAGTTACCCAGACAGGCTGTTATTCCTATGGTTTTGGTGATGGTGACCCCTTCGAGACCTTTGTGGCTGTACCACTGCTTGCTGTGGGGGTGGCCCACTCCCTGCCCCTCCCTGGGCACCAGTCTCCCTCCTCAAGGAGAAGGTGGAACACGTGATCCCGAGAGTCCATCCAGCTCTGACATTTGGAGTTGGCTGTCAGGAAGCTACACAGACCCACGTTGAGTATTTCTCCTCTCTGGGAAAGGGGTTCAAGGGACACAGGGGCCGTAGGGAGTGTGGGAGTGGAGAAGGGAGGCAAGAAGACCCCTGAAGACATCTGGGAGGGAGGTGGGACAAGGCTGAGATGGCTTGGAAGTGTAGAGCTTAACTTTAGGACAGTAGAGGAAGGAGTGGGTAGCTCTTGCAGGCAGGAGGGGCTCACAGGAAGCTCCTTCAGGAAGGAGGTCTGAGGGGGGAGGCCTTGCCCAGTCCACAAGGGTCTTTAAGGAGCAGATTTCCCAGTGGCCCCTGGGGCTCTGTCCCATTGGGCCCTCTGGGAGACTGTGTGGAGCACTCCTGGGGGTGGGGGTGGGAACAGGAGTGAGCAAGCTCGGTATTTATCCCCCAACTCCTGCCCATCATTGGCTGAGGGCTGCCCTCTGAGTGTAAACTTCCTGGTATTTGCAGCCTGGCCTGCCAGAGAAAGCCCTCAGGAGAGAAGCAGGAGGAAGCCATGGGTGTGTGCAGGAACTGGGAGGGCTGAGGAGACAGGGCAGGGGACCAGCAACCTTCTAGGCTGGCACTGTTGTCTGTATTGTACGGATGAGGAAACAGAGGCTCAGAGAGCTTGTGTCACTTCCTGGGTTGCTTCCTGCCAGCAGCAGGTCGCTGTAGAATGAGGGACACATACCCTTGCCTGATCTTCCTATGCCTTCATTTCCACATCTGTAAGATGGGCTGATGCCTACGACCTTGCAGGGCGGCATGAGGATTGGGAGCTAATATTTGCAGAACACTTAGCGCACTGCCTACCCATCACTGGGGTTCAATGAGCGGATGCTCTGACTACATGGAGGCAGCGCAGGAGGGCTCAGTATCTGTTCAAAGACCTCTCAGTCCTCAAACGTTGTGTCCATCATTTTGCTGTAGTGCCATCAAGTCTGATGATCAGGGCCATGTGTTAGCCATGTGTTACCTGTGGCCTTGACCAAAGAAGGACCCTGTTCAAATAAGTCTGCATCCCCTGGCAGGTGTAATTCATTAATCCATCAGCACAGGTGAGACAATCGAATAAACTGTAAATAGAGCCCTGAGAGAATGGGACACTGGATGGATAAGGTTTTTTTTTAAAATAAATTTTATTGGGAAATATTGGAGAACAGTGTGTTTCTCCAGAGCCCACCAGCTCCAAGTTGTTGTACTTCAATCTGGTTGTGGAGGGCACAGCTCACTGGCCCATGTGGGAGTCGAACCGGCAACCCTGTTGTTCAGAGCTCGCACTTTAACCAACTGAGCTGAGCTATCCGGCTGCCCCTGGATGGATAAGTTTTGATTGCTTGATTTTATTTTTTGGAGAGACTGAGACGTGGTAAGAGGAGAGTTTCTAGAATAGGCTAAAACAGATTGAGATTTGGCCCCAGAACAAGGGGCTGCGGGATCCAGGGAACTGGAGCTTGCGTGGCTATGGTGGGGGTGAGAGGTAGGGAGCCGTATTCCTTAGGAAGCAGAGGCGAGGAACCCCCGGTGCCCAGCCTGAGGGCTGTAAGGAGCGCCTAATAAGCTTCCTGCTCTTCATGTGTTGCCTGAGGCCAGGCCTGAGGCAGCTTCCGGGCCTCAGTAACAGCCTGAACCCCACCACCCCACATCCTCCTCTCCTGGGCTGTGCTAACTCCTGTCTCCCTCTCTTTCAGGAACCTTTTGGACAAAGACATGTTTTCCAAGTCTGACCCACGTAAGTTCTGCTCTGACAATAATAACAGTAACACCACCAACAAGGGCATTATGACAGATTGCCGCAGCCAGTCAGTACTTGAGCCCTTACTGAGCTCTAACTGTGTGCCCGGCACCTTTCCACGTGCATCAAGGCTGTTTAATATTTCACCTATACTGTCTGGAGAAAAAACTGGGGTGTCAGACCCTTCCCGGCCCCTGTACTTATGAAGCCTCAACACAACTGAGCTGGTTGGGAGGGGTCAGGCTGTCTGGGGCCAGAACTTCTCAGTTCCAGGGAAACTGGTATATTTAAGAGCCCCAGTCAGCTGTGTTCTGGGGGAACGAGCACTGATTTTGGAGTCCAGGGTTCTAGCCCAGAGCAATGCCACTCAGGTCACTGGCTTCCTCTGAGCCTCAGTTTGCCCATCAGTGAAATGAGGCTGATGATTGTAATAGGCCTGTAAAGCTGCCTTGAGCCCTAAAGGGATGATTTGAGTTTCAGATATTCTGCCACACCTCTGCCACCCAGTCCCCCATCACGCCCATTTGTCTACCTTCACACTTGCTCTGGCCTCGATGTGAATGGTCTCTGACTCCGTTCCCAAAGGGTACTCCTAGACATGCCCCCTTTTCCAAGGTGACCCATTCCCCCAGACCCAACACTGTTATCCATGCTGGAGTCTCGAGGCACCTGCCCTTCCAGGGCCCTCACCATCTGGGGTCCTACCTTCGTCTTGGCCTGGTGCGTTAACGCTTTTTTTCTCCTCTCCCCACAGTATGCGTCATGTATACTCAAGGGATGGAGAATAAGCAGTGGCGGGAGGTAGGTACAGCCCCTTTCCCATCTCGGAAATTCCAGCCTGTCCCTGATTAGTCTGCTTGTTCATCTGTCTTTGGAGATATCCCACCGATGTTTCTAACAGCAGCATCAAAGTCCCCAGAGGGATCGTAAGGTGTGCAGAGGGTGGATTCTTGTCCCTCTTGTTGGAGGAAGAAACTAATGGTAGATGTGGAAAGTTCCTGCCCTCAGGGAGCCCCACTCTGAGGGGGAGACACAGACCTGCCTCACGGAGCCCCAGTTTGAGGAGGAGACACAGACCTGCCTCAGGGAACCCCAGTCTGAGGGGAAGACACAGCCCTGCCCTCAGGGAGCCCCAGTCTGAGGGGAGACACAGGCCTGCCCTCAGGGAGTCTCAATTGTAGGGAAGACACAGACCTGCCCCAAAAAGCCCACTCTGAGGGGGAGACACAGGACAGCCCTGAAGGAAACCCAGTCTGAGCGGAGACACAGACCTGCCCTCAGGGAACCCGCGTCTGAGGGGAGACACAGCCCTTCCCTCAGGGAACCCCAGTCTGAGGGGAGACACAGACCTGCCTCAAGGAGCCCGAGTCTGATGGGAGACACAGCCCTGCCCTCAGGGAACCCGCGTCTGAGGGGAGACACAGCCCTTCCCTCAGGGAACCCCAGTCTGAGGGGAGACACAGACCTGCCTCAAGGAGCCCGCGTCTGAGGGGAGACACAGCCCTTCCCTCAGGGAACCCCAGTCTGAGGGGAGACACAGACCTGCCTCAAGGAGCCCGAGTCTGATGGGAGACACAGCCCTGCCCTCAGGGAACCCCAGTCTGAGGGGAGACACAGACCTGCCTCAGGGAGCCCCATTCTCAGGGAGAGACACAGACCTGCCTCAGGGAGCCCCAGTCTGAGGGGAGACACAGACCTGCCTCAGGAAAACCCAGTCTGAGGGGACACAGACCTGCCTCAGGGAGCCCCAGTCTGAGGGGAAACACAGCCCTTCCCTCAGGGAACCCGCGTCTGAGGGGAGACACAGCCCTTCCCTCAGGGAACCCCAGTCTGAGGGGAGACACAGACCTGCCTCAAGGAGCCCGAGTCTGATGGGAGACACAGCCCTGCCCTCAGGGAACCCCAGTCTGAGGGGAGACACAGACCTGCCTCAAGGAGCCCGAGTCTGATGGGAGACACAGCCCTTCCCTCAGGGAACCCGCGTCTGAGGGGAGACACAGCCCTTCCCTCAGGGAACCCCAGTCTGAGGGGAGACACAGACCTGCCTCAAGGAGCCCGAGTCTGATGGGAGACACAGCCCTGCCCTCAGGGAACCCCAGTCTGAGGGGAGACACAGACCTGCCTCAGGGAGCCCCATTCTCAGGGAGAGACACAGCCCTGCCCTCATGGAAACCCAGTCTGAGGGGACACAGACCTGCCTCAGGGAGCCCCAGTCTGAGGGGAGACAAGGCCTGCCCTCAGGGAGTCTCAATTGTAGGGAAGACACAGACCTGCCCCAAAAAGCCCACTCTGAGGGGGAGACACAGGACAGCCCTGAAGGAAACCCAAGTCTGAGGGGAGACACAGACCTACCCTCAGGGAATCTAAATCTGAGGGGAGACACAGACCTGCCTCAGGGAGCCCCAGTCTGAGGGCGAGACACAGCCCAGCCCTCAGGGAAACCCAGTCTGAGGGGACACAGACCTGCCTCAGGGAACCCACTCTGAGGGGGAGACACAGCCCTGCCCTCAGGGAACCCCACTCTGAGGGGAGACACAGACCTGCCTCAGGGAGCCCCAGTCTGAGGAGGAGACACAGCCCTGCCTCAGGGAGCCCCAGTCTGAGGGGGAGACAGAGCCCTGCCTCAGGGAGCCCCAATCTCACGGAGAGAAACAGCCCAGCCCTCATGGAAACCCAGTTTGAGGGAAGACACAGGCCTGCCCCAAGAAGCCCACTCTGAGGGGGGAGACACAGGACAGCCCTCAGGGAAACCCAGTCTAAGGGGGAGACACAGCCCTGCCCTCAGGGAGCCCCAATCTTAGGGAAGACACAGACTTGCCTCAGGGAGCCCCAGTCTGAGGGGAGACACAGACCTGCCTCAGGGAGCCCCAATCTTAGGGAAGACACAGCCCTGCCTCAGGGAACCCAGTCTGAGGGGAGACACAGAGCTGCTTCAGGGAGCCCCAGTCTGAGGAGGAGACACAGCCCAGCCCTCAGGGAACCCCAGTCTGAGGGCAAGACACAGGGGTTACAGAGGGAGTCCAAGCCCACCAAGATGTCCATGACCCTGAGACATGGGTACAGCGCTAGGACCATGTCTCAGCCACAGCAGCCTTCCCATGGTTTCTGCTAATGTGAACATTTTGTTAGGTGAACCTCTTGCCCAGAAATCTTTAGTGACTCCCTTCTGCTTTGAATCAAGTCCCAGTTCCTTAGTCTGGCTTGCAAGCTCTGCTGACAGCTTGGGGAGTCCCTGCCAGATGACGTGATGAGAATGAGAATAGCCAGTAAAGCTTTCCTAACTCAGGCTTTGTTACTGACCCTCGTCTTCCTCATTGGTGGACTGGCCAGAGCATCACCTGCCTTGCTCCCAACCCTCACACGGCATGGTAGGAGCAAGTGGCCAAAGGGGTGAATTCTATCCATAAAATGTATGGGAAATACTTCCACAGCGGCTGGGCTAAAGTTTACTTTTTCACCCTCTCCAAGACTCTATGCCAATTAAAGCGTAAACCAGATTGCTGGGGAAACATTAAGCCTACCTAAATGAACTAATTACTTTTTTGAGGCCTTTTGGCCAGGCTTCTTAGAAAGCAGGAATGTGCTAATTAATTTCTTAGTGATTCATTCAGGAAAGTCTGGAGAGGCCTCTTCAGAAGGGCCCTGCTCCTCTAGCCATTCGTGACATTCTGTAAGTAGACCTGTCTCTGTGTGGCTCAGGGTCCCGGATTGCCCGCGTAGCATCTTGTTACCACCGGCTCCACAGGGTGGAGCCGAGGAAAGGTGCAAGGCCTTGCTGTCTGTTTCACCTGTGCTTCACTCCTGGCTCTAGCCTGTTCTGGAAGCGGGACGTGGAGCAAGTTGCTTAACCTCCCTGTGCCTCAGTTCCCACCTATGTAATATGGCGATAACGCCTAACTTGGAGGCCTGTGGTGGGGGCGAAACAAATGGGTATGTCACAGGCCTGGTGCGTAGTCATTGCTCTGTAAATATCATTGCACAGCGTCATCCAAAGTGTTTGTGGCCTTGCCGGTCATTCCCGCATTTCAGTCAATATTTGCAACAGGAAGCATTTATGAGATGCTGGGCAACAAACCGGGTACGGGTGGGTGATGGGGAGACAGGGAGATGGTCAGAAGGACAGAGCTGCACCTGAACACCAGCTGGAACTAGGGAGTTTGCAGCCTGGGAGTGGAGATTCACAGGCATGAATAATCCTGACAGGAAACGGTGAGAGGTATCGGTGAGCATAAATGGGAGTTCAGAGGAGAGAAAGTTCCAGCCATGTTTGGCTAAAGCACTTTGATAGCTTCTTGGATTTTTAAAAATGGAATTTGACTGAACGTAAGCTATCTGGCTAAAGGGTGTCTGCTGTGAAGAAGAGAAGGACGTGGGTCAAAGAACTTCAGGGACCATTGGGCTCCACCTCCTTATTCTGTGGAGAGTGACAGGATGGGCCTCAGGTGGCAGAATCAGCGCCAGCTAGACCCGGGTGCACTGGGAGTGTCCCCTGGGAGGAGCTGGTTGTTTCCGTGAAGCCCAAGGGCCACAGCACACAGGCCCAGCAGCCAAGATGGTGGCTTAAGGGAAGGCAGGGACAGAGGCCAGAATGAGCAGGTCAGTCTAGGTCCTGGATAGCTGGGGGCTGAGATAAAGGGCTGTTTATAAAAGAGTGAGTGAATTAAGAAGTATATTGGTCGTTACAGAGTGGTCATGGGGATATTAAGTACAGCATAGGGAATATAGTCAATAATATGGTAATAACTATATATAGTGCCAGGTGGGTACTAGTCTCGTCAGGGGGATCACTTCTAAATTATATAAATGTCTAACCACTATGCTGTACACCTGAAAATAATTTAAAATAGTATTGAATGTCAAAATAAATAAAGTGTAAAAACAAAATACAAAAAAATAGAAATAAAAAGAATAAATTCTCTCTCTTAAAAAAAAAAATAAAGGAGTGAGCGAGGTTTAGGGAAACTAACGAGAGGTGATGAATCATGGGGCTGGCAACAAGGAAGCCACTACTACTCTAGGCCCAAGGAGGTAAGGGGGGAAGGTAGTTCTCCCAAGGGGCCTTTGGGACAGGAGCAGGAGCCCTCGGTGGAGGGACATGGTCAGCCCGGGCAACCTCCCCGTCTCCCCTTTCTCTGTTCTCCTGCCAGGGCCTCTGTTGGCTGGAACCACACTTGGAAGACGCAGTGGGGCGGGGCGTTGACGCAGTCCACATGGGTCAGCCTGCCAGGCACTGTGCAGGGTGGAGAAGGGCAGGAGTGGACCCAGAGAGGAAAACAGAGACATCAGAACAGACAGCGAGCAGAAGAGTGAGGCTGGCATTCAGGGTGTGAGGCTGGCAAGACACAGGAAGAGGCAACTAAAGGGAGCTGAGGACAGGTGGGGTCACGGGGTCAGAATTCAGAGCAAGCAAGAAGGTCCCTAGAGATCAAGGAGACTGACCCCATTTCCGAGAGGCAATTAGTACCACGCCCAGCCTTCAGGGGTGACAGTGGCAGAGCTCAGGCACATGGGTACTATTGGGGAGGGGCAGAATCCCCCCACACCTTTTTTGAGTTCTTGGACTAGTAATAAAATTGACACAAGAGAAAAACCAATTTGATCTGTGCACACAGGAGATCATAAATGACGACGCTCTCTGAAATGATGAACCAGCCTTTTTTTTTTTAATACTTTTAAAACAAAGAAGCGATAAATTTGTGAGGAAATGACAGGACAAAGACACTTAGGTTTGGGTGTTCACTACTGAGGAATCGAAACGAAGTTTGAGCTTGGGTAGTAAATTAGTAAAGGAGTAACAGCTGTGTTTATGTAAGCTTTTTTGGCCCTGGATTTTTTAACTCTAGTGATAAGGGTGTCTCTTTTAGCCCCCCTGTAGCAAGGAGGGCACGTTTCACAGGGGAGAATTACCTCCTACATTGAAGGAGACAAGAGAGGCTCAACGTGCCTTTCTTGCACCAGCTGCTTGTTAAGTAACTTTAGCTCCAAGGACTCAATATGCCGTTGTGGGAAATTTTGGGGTGGCCTGGCCTGGACCCTGACAGTACCCCCAGGACACAGACTTCAAGGTATTTCTGGAGAAGGGATGATGCACTCCAATGTGTCCACATCTGTCATGCGGGAGACACTGCTCGCTGCACCATTTGTTGTGCGGGGCGGCCTGCGGGGTCTCTGCTCCCGCTCCCCACATAAGAACGTAGGATATGGTGAGGCCAAAAAGGAAAACCCACGGAGCCATAGGTAGGGGAGTCATACTACTATATCCTCGCTGGTGGCACTATAGTCTCACTGGAGGCTGGATCCACACTGTCCGCAACCCACCATCCTAACTGCAATCCGTGCTTGCCAGCCACCATCTTCTTGCTAGCCCCATTTGCTGCTAGCGTAGACATGGCAGTTATATTAGTGGCCAATGGCTCACTGGTTACAGCTGACGGCCATCCAATCACAGTTGATGGCCATTTACTACCTGAGCCAGCACCTTTCTATGTGAGGCCGAGAGCCTGGAAACTGCTCTTTGGGGTTCTGTCCCCACAACATCCTACTTCTTTGCCCGATTTCTCTGTGTGACCCCTGGAGGGAAGTATCAGGAATGGAGAATTTAAAGAAAAATCCAAATCTATCTCTATGGAACTGCCTCTGGGGTGGAAGACTGCCTTTGCAAGTAAACAAAATCGATTACAACCGCCCCACCTGCTAGTTTATTGCAAAGTGCCACGAAGCGGAATCTTGGCCCAGAGATAATCATCCTATAACCAGAGGGAGTTAAGTGCAGGCACAGCAGTTTCTCCAGGCAGGGCCCAGACCCTGGATTTGCACAAGGCCGCAGAAGGAGGACACTGTTCTTGCAGCCTCGGGCTGCCAGGTTTCAGCTGATTTTAACCATTTGGGTCATTTTAATGCCTTCCGAGAAAGCTCCATCTTCCCAGCACCGAAATCTGTCACCACATTTTATAGAAATTGACTCGAGATGTAATTTTAGCCCAGGAAATCAAGCACTATTTGCATCAAGGCTTGCCAGGGCCTTCTGCGTGTCCTGGGAAAGGCAGGATTGCCAGGGGGTGGTCCTGGCTGAGGGACCCTTGGAAAGGAGAAGATGGGTATCCTGGAATCTTAGGGTGTTCCGCTGAGTGACCCATAGCACCGGCAGGGCATGTGGCCCCACCCGGCACGCCCACATGTCCCTGCCAGAGTGCTCAGTCTATTTCTGAGCAGCCTGGGCCTGTTGACTAGTTTAACACCAGCTGGGAATGATGGTTTGATTCTGACTGTTTGGAATGATATCCTCAGAGAACCTTAGTATGTGCCTTCACGTAATTTTGACTCAATGAGCATGTGTTGGGCACCTACTGTGTGACAGGGAGTATACTAGGGACACAAACAGGGACCTGTCCACAACCAGCGGAACTCACTTCCAATTCAGGGAGGTAACAGTAACAGCAAAAGCCATTCTAATAGCGTACGCTTACATACAGTAACAGGCTCTGTTCTAAGCATTTATATATATTAACTCACTTAATCCTCACAACCCTATGAAGGAGGTATTATTATTATTATTGACCCCATTTCATGGAGTTGGAAACTGAAGCACAGAGAGGTTAATGAGACAATGGTTTCTAGAACATGATGTAAAAACTGTAATAAGTATATATAAAGGGAAAATTCCACTTGTTCCTAATTCTGCCCTCCTTAGATGTACAAAGTAAGTTGATTTTCTCTTTCACACGTACTTTTCCTCAATATCTGAAGAGGGTTCAATATTTCCTCAATATTTGAAGAGGGCCCTATTAGTCTGCTGTTGGACAGACTTAGAATGTGACCATTTCTTTCAGTAGTTCCTCTGTACGTCACGGCCTCTTACCCCTTTACCAGCCCTGCTACACGCCCTGGAACATACATTCATTCATAAATGTTCTTCCTCCGTGTGCATCCTGTGCCCTCCACTTGTCCAGCCCAAAGCACCATGGGCCGGCTCCCTCCTCACAGGGGCTTGAACTACACAATCACACTCCTCCCTGGGTCTCTGCATTCCGTGTGTCTTTCTGAGGGACCTACCTCTGTCCACGTTATCTAGTATTCCACTGTCCTCTGTGACAGGAGTCTTTGACTTACTTCATATTGAGTTTAGGGGCTCCTGTGTCTTTCTCACACAAGCTGCTGTTCAGACAGGATTCCCTCAGCTTAGACTTGGCAGCTGAGTGTTTGAACCTAAATGTGAGATTTTACATTTGTCTCCGTTACGGGTCATTTGGTAGAGTCAGTCTGTTGTAGGATCTGTGAAGAGCATGTTGAATTACGATTGTGCATCCAGCCTCTTGATTCTGCCTCCTGGTCCCGGGTCAGCTGCAGTTATCCACACGAGTGAGAAGCGGCTGGATAGGACCGAGTGCTGTGGTCCTCCTCTAGAGAACTTTCCCAGGTTGACCTCCATTCTCTAGTTGACCTTTGGGGTATGCTGTTCAGTCACCTAGCATCTATATAACTTTGTTATAACGCATCCCGTATTTCTCATGGTCCCTAAGGACATCATGAATAATAATCAAATGCCTTGTCAGATGAGATGAGGCCCTGAACTTGATGTTCACAACCCTGGTTCCCATCCCAGTTCTGATATTTATTGACTATATGATCTGCGTGAGGTATTTCCTTTCTCCAAGTCTCAGCTTACTCATCTGTAAAATGGGGTTAGGAGACCTTCTTGGGAGGCCTAACGAAGACACTTGTGAAAATGCCTGGAAATTTCAATTGCAATATGATATTGTCCAGCTTGAGTACTTGGGTGCTCTGTCACCCAAGGTCCGGTCACTCTTGGAAACCATGTGAACTACGCCAAGCCTGCCCTCACAAGGAGTGCAGAGTGACAGCCAGCATTCCTGAGACTCAGGCTTCCTTTAAAACCTGAGTCCCCTCCTTAGCCTGGGTCTCCAGGACCTGGAGTCTAAGGAGTGAGGGCTTCCAGGAAGAGAGGGGCTTGAAGGGAAGTATCCTAATGCTGTGTGGAAGGGGCGCTTCCAGGAAATGCTGGACCTGGGGATACCATCACTGCTGTGCCATGCCGGACAGAGCACTGCAGCATGGCACACAGGCACATCGTGGGAACCCCCCCCCCCCATTCCCTGCCTTTCTAGTGCCTTTGTCCCCTCCTGGGGCATCTCCTCATGAAAACCCTGCCTGTCTGGGTGGTGGCCTGTTTGGCTCCTATCTCCTTCCACATCCCACCATCCTCCCTGCTCTGGCTCTGAAGATCACCCCACATTTACCCCTGGCAACCAGTGTCCCTCCTCTTCCTTTTAGCTCCTCCTGAACAGGAAAGGGCTTTCCCCTGGTTCCAATGACTCTCAAAACCATAGCTTGGGGTTTCACCTGTTCTCCAAGCCTCTGAGACAAACATCAACTTCATAGCCTGGTGGTAGAGCCTCTCCAACTGTCAAGGTGGCCATAGGAAAGGAACCACCACTGATTCGGCCCCTGCTCTGTGCTCTGCTGGCTGAACTCTGATGCTGCAGCAACCTGTGGGGAGATGTCATTGGCCCATGTCACACATAGAAACTGATCCTGGGGAAGTTGAAGCAGCTTGTCAGAGGCCACACAGCTCATTGGTGCAGGACTGGGATTCACATCTGTTATGAAGCCCCCTAACCCTGGCTGGCTGTCCACAGCTGTCAGGCTTTTTGGGGCAGACCCCAGCGGCCTCCCACAGTTAGAGGTGGGTGCAGGCACAGCTCTGCTTCCACACAACCTTGACACTGGGGCCTACACAACTGTGAAAGCAGGACTCGGGCTGATTTCTGCCACATGCACCAGCACGTTGGGTCGAACTGTATGGATTTGCAATTAGGAAATGTTGGCAATTTCTTATGGTCTAATGGTTAGATTAGACGCTAACCTAATAGGAGCAAGTGGCCCCCAGCCACACGCCTGTTCTTATAAGCTCTTCCTCTTGCTTGAAAGTCTCAAGGGTGGCAGGCCGAGGGACAACGCTCTAGCATTGGTGAGGGTCAGGTCACAGCAGTCTCCCGTTTGTGGGAGAGCCCGGGGACATCAGAAGCCCGGACCTACTTCCAAGGCCTGAGGTCGCTGGTCTTGGCAGATTCTCACGCCCTGCTTGTGCAAGTGCTTACGTGCCTGTTGGACACTTCTAACCATCCCCGTGTCTCTCCACACCTTCCTGGTGGCTGTGAAAAACCATTGCTAATATCCTTCTGTTAATAGGGGTTCTCCAGGGCCCAGGAGATAATGTATATGAGGTGAGGCCTCCTAGTCAGTATCTTTCAAATGTGACTCCCACGCCTAGGATGGATGAAACTCATTTAAAAAAATAATTAAAAATAATATATTGTAGACAATAGAACAAGACCCGAGCTTTCCCCACCCTACCTCATGGCCTGGACCGACCTTCTTCCTTAGCTCTGCCCCTCCTCCCCCTGCACCCACACAGTCTGATGTACTTCCCACCCTCATTCTGTTCCTCCACAGGAAATCCTCCAGCCATGCCCATGCCTGTATCTGACTCTGACCCACCTTCAGCTCTCTCTGAGCCCTCCAGACACCCCCTCCTAACAGCCAAGAGTGCTCCCGATGACTCTGATTGTTTAGGAATCAGAGAATCAAAGAGTCAACCAAAGTGGCGCCCTTTGCTGAGTGCCTGCTGTGTGCCCGGTGTCTCATACTCATCATCTCTAATCCTCATAACAACTCTGCGGGCAGGTACAGGTCATCCCCAGACCCAGAGAGGTGAAGAAACTGGTCCAGGTGACACAGCTAGGAAACCAGGGTTCTCTCTCTATTGAACCACAGAGAAGGGGTGGTGTCTTGGGGTGTTCTCGGGAGTCAGACAGACCTGGGTTTGTGTCAGGACCCCGGTACCTAGAGCTGTGTGGCCTTGTACTAGACACTTATCCTCTCTGAGCCTCATTTTCCTCACATGTAAAGCGGGTGACTAGTAATACCTGCTGGATTGTCTAAGGATTAGAGAGAACATAGGATACGTTGGAGGAACCAGGTAAGCACTGGGTAAAAGGCGGCTCTCATGGATAGTATCGTTGATGGTCTCTGGGTGCAGGCAATGTACCAGGCAGTTTACACTGGTAACCCATTCTATAGATAGGCGCATGAAGGCCAAGAGAAGGGAAGTAACTTGAGTAAGACACTCTGGTATCCTCCAGGGTGCAAAGCTATAGCAGGAGGTTTCCTATCCTCGGAGAACTTCCGGGGAGCTGGAGAGACCAGACACAGACGTAGAAGGATTTAAAAGCCTTGTGTTCTTCATCTTGATGAGAATGTTGGAACAGATCCTCCCAGAGGCCCCAGGTTCCAGACCACAACTAGGCCAAGAGCCACCCAACGAGTTTCGACATGAATTCTCAGCACTTCACAGTGGGGAGAGACCCGGGAGGGCTAGGGAGGCTTCCTGGGGGAGGTGGCACCAGACCTGGAACTTAAAGGATGGTGGGAGGGAGAAAGGGCATTCCAGAAATGGGGCCTGACATGAGCAAAGCCTGGAAGTGGGAATGCCCTGTATATCTGTGAGATGGCGGTGACTCAACCTGACTTGGGTCCAGAGTGTTAGAGATTGGGGAAAGGTTAGGTGGGGGAAGGGAGAGTGGACCCCACTGGGAACCCTGGGTGTAAAATTTGCGTGTAGATTTATGCATGGTTTCCAAAGAGTCAGCAGTCAGTGAACAAGCATTTATTGACCACTTACTATATGCCGTACACTGATCCAGGCACATAGTGGAGAACAAGACAGGCAGAGTCCCTGCTCTGGAGAGGCTTAGTATAATCGGTTTAAAAAAAAATGCATAATTTCAGGTACTGATTGATAAGTGCTGTGGAAAAGTGTAATGAGATCGAGAGTGACCAGGGAGAAGGGGGCTGCTTTAGTTAAGGGGGTTGAGGGAGGCCTTTCTGAGAAGTTGGTGACACTGGAGTTGAGTCCAGAGTGGTGCCATGTATAAGTCTGGGAAGGGATGTTCTAGGTGGACGGAACAGCAAGTGCAAAGGCCCTGAGGTGGGAACAAGCTCACTATACTCAAAGGACAAAAAAAAGGCCAAGTATGGTTTAAGTGGTGTGAACAATGAATACAGTGGGTGATGTGGTCACAGAGGCTGGCCTGGGCAGATCCTGTGGGGCTTCATAGGCTGTGTAGGAGTTCAGACATTGCTCTAAGTGTGACAGGAAGCGATTTGAGGGTTTTGAGCAAGGGAGCTATGCAGCCTAGTTTATGTTGAAGAAAGATACCTCTGGCAGAGTAGGTCACAGGGGAAAGGGCAGAAGCAGGAAGACAGTGGTCTTGTAGAGGTCCTGGGATGAGACCATGCTGGGCAAAGGCAGTTGGGATCCAGTTTGTCTGATGGCCGAGAGCTTAAATCTGAAATGAAATGACCCTCCCTCCACCAGGCAGTGAGCCCACTTTGAGATCCCTGATGACCAACACAGAACCTCACCCCCGCCATGCGACATAGACCTTTATCAAAAGATTTAAAGTAATGAATGGACCTTTATTATTGCTAAAGCCCAAAGCAGGATACCAGCCTCTCTAGGAGGTGGACTCCAAGGCGAGTGTGGGTTTGGCTTTTTTGCAGACAGGTGTCTGCCCTTGCAAAGAATGCCGCTCTTGAGCCTCAGGTCCCCTGGGCAGCATGTAGTGGCCTTTGCTCTTGTCATGCAGCTGAATTTCCAGGGCCCTGACTCCTTGTCACCAGGAGCTGGCAGTCCAGGCCCAGGCTTGGGGAGCAGATGGGTTCTGGGCACCTCCTCACAGTCTGTGGGTTAGGGCCTTAACCCGCTTTGGCACACAGTGAGGCACTGTCACAATGTCCCTTCAAACCCTGACTCCGCCCCTTCCCTTAACCTCTCTGAGCCTTGATTTTCATCAGTAAAATGGGACCCACATGGCTGCTCATTGGGTGCGGTGGGGACTCAATGACAGAATCACTCAACACAGTGCCCGGTTATGCCCAGCACTGGTAAATATTGTTATTATGCAAAACCGGCAGACAAACTAGGAGGAGACTCTGCCCTTGTGGGGTCCCCCTTCAATGGGAGGATGATTGACATTCCTACTGCCCTGTGCAGACTTCACATCACAGCACCCTGTTACCCCCCTTGGCTCTCACCACACCCCAGACGAGGAAGCAGGACTCTTCTGCACACAGTGGCCAGAGGGGGCCTTGCTTCGCTCAGTGACTCAGCCAGCAAGTGGCAGAGCTGGGGTATGATGCTACCTCCTGCGTCTGGTCCCCGCTCCTCCACGTGCCCAGGCCCTGACTTTCAGAGGGGGCTTTTCTAGCTCCAGGGTTTGATGTGGTGCCCCCAGGGCCAACTGTGAGTCTGTGGGAGGCTCCGACTGCCCCTCCCCCCAGTCAGCCAGAGGTGTTTGCCCCTTCTGGGCAATACATGAAATAGGAGCCCTCAATTTTATTTGAAGAAAGGAGTCTGCTGTCCCGGTAAGCCCTGGGGTGCGAGGCCAGGTCCCTTGGGAGCCGCTAAATCTATTTACTCTTTCATGGTAGCACCCAGGTGCATTTAAAGTTTTGGCTGAGCTGTTGAGAGCTTGGGCTCCGAAGTCAAGGTAACTGGGTCTGAATCTGGGCTACCACCTTCCCAGCTGGGGCTCTTATGCAAGTGCTAAGGCTCATGAGTCTGCTGTGAGGATTAGATGAGCTAATTCATGTAAAGTGCCTGGCATGTAGAACTGTTCAATATTGGCTGTTCTTGTGAGAAGCCCTAAGTGAGAAAGCAGTGCTTTTACCCAGAGGAAGGCACCACTGAGGATATTTCAGACATCCTGATGCTATTTGGTAGGAGCTATAGACCTTTTGGGGTGTGCTGGGGGGACAAATGCCTTTAGGGTGGGGCTTGCTCAGTGCCCCCACCCTGCCATATTTCAGCCAAACTCAAGGGGCTCAGGCACCCAGGCTGGACCTAGGGACAGGCTGGTGGAGTGTTTTGCCAGCAGCTTGGCAGCCAGGCTCATTGCTAAAAGGGTGATTTCCCTAGGAGCCAGGATAATTTAACAGATTATCTGGAACAATGGCTAATTAGGAACTAAGCTTTCAGGCAGGATGTCTTTTATTATAAGCTTGGTAAAATTTCACAGGCCCACTGCTGGTATCTGGGCCAGAGAGAGAACATTCTGTCGAGGCCTGGGCACTGGGAAGGCCTTTGGAGCCTGATCTCCTCAGTAACCTCTGCCCTTCCTCACCCAGAGGCCTTAAGGACACAGGACGTGGTCCTGGAGGCCACTGGGCCAAGAAGTCATGGTTCTCTCTGTGTGATTTTACAAGCTCCTTCCTCACTCTGCACCTGGTTTTCCTCACTCTACAAGGAGGGGTGGCCACAGAATCCTGGCCCCCTCCAGTGTGAGAACCTGAGAGAACGTTCCAGACACAAGGTGGTGGTAGGCCTAGCATGGAAACAGGTCCTCTGTGTCCCCCTCTGAAACTCAGGCCCTCTTTCCAGGTGCCCACACCTCAGGCCCTTCTCCTCCCCAGCCCTGTGTGCCCACCTAGCCCCTGTTCCTAGAGCCCAGCACCTTCCCGCGTCCTATTTCTGTGTAAGTCGGATAGCTTTGTAGCCTGTAATTTTAATCACGGTGAACATGATTCACGAGGGGCCAGGGTTGGGCTCTACAGCAGGGCTTTTAGAATCCCCAATTAAGGAGCCATCAATAATATATGAAAATTATAGGGGAGCTCATGCTGCGGAAGGGAGCGCAGCTTAAGGGTAGAGAGCAGTCTGTCAGCTCCGGCCTCCTCCTGTCCCAGCCAGCACAGCCACTGGGGGCTTTGCAGCTCGGGGGAGGTCTCTCAAGCTCCATCCAGCTGTAATTTGTAAAAAGCAAGAGCTGCTTAAATCAGGGGCCATTACGACTGTTCAGGCTTTCAGAGCCACCCACTCATTCCTGAGGCAGGGGACTGAGGTGAATACCACAGGACACAGCCTCTGTCACTCCTAGGAGACCTGGTCCCCTGACCTCCATGGCTGGGTGCCTCTGGGAGGTCCTCTGGAGCACCGATCCTTTGTCTGTAAAGTGGGGATCACAATAATATCAGCTCCACAAGGTCAGTGGCGGGTTAAATGTGTTCATGGATGTGTGGAAGTGTTTTGAAGATGAGCAGTCACGATACAAAGAAGAAGGAAGAGGATTTGATGGAAGGAAGAAACCCCAGAGAGGGGCATTTGACCGGCTTCTGAGAGAACAGGGCACTTTGAGGGCCCCACCTCACCTCAGCTCTTGTCACGGCCGTTTTCCTAATTAGCTGTGTGACCTCTGTGAGAACAATCTAACCCCCTTTCCTGCCTCTCTTTTCTCCTTGGTTGAGAGGATTTGGTTCCTTCCAGCTCTAAAATCTTTAGGTTCTAAGTCAACTTGATAATCAATGAATATGTATGGAAATCACAGGAGGGCCCAGGACTGTGTGTGTGTGTGTGTGTGTGTGTGGGTGTGTGTAGGGGTTGGAGGTGGGTTGGGGGGGTGAGCAGAGGTATAGGTCCGGGGCACTCACCTGTGCCACCTGACTTGTAGAACCACTTAGACCCCACAGGAAGAGTCAGCAAGGTGGAAGGGACAGGAAGCACTGCGTAAGTTCAGAGGTTGGGCTGGGGGTGGGAAAGCAGCAGGAGTAAAGGCTGGGTAGGATATAGTTCCAACCTCTTACTGGGTAGTGACTACATCAACCCCTTCTGATTTGGAGCCAGATTTGCTGGAGTTCAAATCTTCTTCCTACCACCCATTCACTGTGTGACCTTGGGAAATTCACTCAATCTCCCTGAGTTTTTTCTTAATTTATCTGTAAAATGGGATAATAATAGTACTGCCTCATAAAGTTGTTATGAAGATTAAACGAGTTAATATATGGAAAGCACGTAGTGTCTGGCACACAGTAGGGTTACGTGAGGGTTATTATAGGTATGGAAGACCAACTATGCAGCAGATACTCTGTGCAGTATTTCAGGCACGTTCCCTTCCATCCTGCCTCTGACGAAGGAATGATTTGCTCCATTTTAGTGATGAGGAAATGCAGCTTCTGAAGGGTTTTCCACGTTGTCTCATGGAGATAATAAGCTGAGAACCCTGGCCAGTGGGGGTCCTGGACCCCTAGCCTGGCTACCCCTCTGCATCACCCTAGTTCTGGGCCCCCATGACCCCACGCGTGGGCATTGGCAGGGAGTTGACTAGGATGTTGAGAGAATTCCCTGAGCTACTGCGGTAGCTGCCCCAGCAGGTGGGTTGTAAGGAAGAAGAGGAGATCAGGTATTAGAAATTTGGAAGCAACAGAGAGAGTCTTTTCCCAGCTGTACCTCCTAGCCAGGGAGTCAGTGTATCTGAGCAGGGTCTGAGTGGGGGTGGGGGTGGCCGTACTCCCTCTCTTTCACTGAGCAGCTCCCCTGCCCCAGGGCTCCTCCTGTCTTCCCTCTCCTGCCAGTGGCCAGAGTGAATAGTCTTCGGGCCTTCTCCAGGTCTCTCAGCAAACTTCACACATTCTACTGCCTTCTTTTCTGAGCATTTCTGGATGTTGTGTGGAGCCCACAGGTGGGCAGAGCCTATATCTTAACAGAGTAGCTGGTTTGTAAGAGCAAAGGGCCAGCCCTGCATTTCCCTCTCAGTCTTATCCTGTGTGTGTCTGCAGAGAAACCACTCAAAGCTCGGGCCTCCAGGGGATTCAAGCGTAAGGGACATCTTTAGACACTGACAGAAAACTTCTCAGGCATGGAAGGTGAGCAAGGTTCAGACAAGGTGAGCAGGGTAGAGACAAGGCTGAGTTCAGAGTCTTGAGAGATACATCTGTATTTCCTGGGTGGATGGGCCAGGGTTTAGGATTTAGAAAACACTAGAATGTGGAATCACAAATTTACAGCATCCACTTTATGCCTCAGGCTCTCTTCTAAATATATTACATAAATTAAACAATTTAAGCCTCCACCAACCCTATTACATGTAGGTAAATGATCATCCCCATTTTGTAGAAAGGAAACCGAAGCACAGAGAGGTGAAGGAATTTGCCCAAGGTCACACAGCCAGTGAGTAGCAGAACCAGGATCTGAACCCAGGAAACCTCACTCCAGACCACTCTGTTAAACACTTCACTGCTTTATATGGGAAACTCAGAGATCTGCCTTCAAAGCTAGAGTCAGTGGTTCTTAAAGCTTTCTGAAGACATGCTTCCCTTTGAGAAACTGATGAAAACCATGGCTCCTCTCCCCAAACAGTGCAGACACGAACAGAGATTTGCATTCAATTTCAGGGTGTAAGCAAACCTGCTTAAAACTGGTTAAGAGCCTTAAGTCCTGACTAATGGAGCAGTAGCCCTTCCCTACTGGGCTCTCACCCTGGCACCTGTGTGGATGGGGCCAGGAGGGCCACTTTCTACAAAGTGGAGACTGAGGTGAGACCCCTGGTCCCTGAGAGTCCCCATGGAGTCCCTTCGGTGGGACAGCCATGCTGAGACCCTACATCCCTCCTGTCAGGGAGCTTAAGTGTCCCGGCTGCATAGGCAGGAATCATTCATTTTATTGATGACATGAATGTTACACTGTGTCTGAGAAGAATGGGGTGGAGGTGAGGATTGTTCTTGGCTTATGTTCAATTGTGTGTGTATGAATGTGTTTGCGAGGGAGAAAGTGTGTCAGGGTCCCAGCAGGAAAGAGAATGCTACTCCCCTGGTTTCACTGAAGAGATGTAATGGATTTCTTTCGGAGGTGTGGGTGAGGTTGAAGAAACCCACAAGGGACAGTGCAGCACCCAGAACCCAGCACCAGTGGGGAGCTGTTTCTGGCCCAGGCTTGGGGAGCAGTGAGAGGAGACAGCGCTGTTGTCTGTGAGTGAGGGGCAGAGCGTGGTCCTGGGGCAAAGCAGCCCCTCGTAGAACTAAGGTGCTGAAGCTGGGCCAGAGCAGGAAGAAGTACCCCAACCTCTCCGCTCATGTCCCATCTGCCAGTGCCTCCCGTTGGTCAAACCCAACTGGAACCCACAGGGTAAGGGAATGAGGGTGATGGAGTTCGGAAGGAAACAGTCTCCTGGAGTGTAGAACAGGACCGAGAAGGAGCTGGGCCGGTGGGGCTGGGCGGTGGGGGCAGGAGGCGACTCCCCAGCACAGAGAATAGGTCTCCAAATCGGTACAGGCCTGATTGCCAGCCCTCTGACCCCTGACCGGTCAGGGAGGCCCATGTCTCCCAAGTTTGGTAGGACAGCTTCCCACCTGCCTCCATAAATCCCAACATCCGCGTGACGCAGAGAACCTGGGAGCCACTTAATTTAAGAAATTTCAAGTCCGCCTCCCCTTTGAGGGTCTCACTGGAACTGATGACATGTAATTAATGCTGCTTAATTGATATTCTTGGGGCTTAGTCATGAGGTTTTAAGAGCCCTCCCAAGCATCTTTTGTGGCATGTCAGGAGCTTTTCCCACTGGGTTTTGTTGCCAGGGACAAGAAATAAGCTTTTCAGAAGGCAAATACCCTAATTTCCAGGCTTCTTTCTCATTTGTATTTTCTTTCTTTCTCCCCTCTGGGCCCCAGGGTCAGGGAGGTTCCCTCACCTCCCTGATTGCTCAGCCCCTTCCCCAGTTTCACACCGTCCACCTGTCCATACTTGCCCACCTACTCTGCAATTCTCTAGGACTGTCTGTGTCAAAATCACTTGGTAAAACAAAGATTTGGGGCTTCCCTTCAGCTTTATTGATCAGAGAAGTTCTGTGCCCATTGGTGTTTGGTGGCCTGTACCCCAGACTGGGAGCAATATGAGGCCCCCTCCCATCCTCAGAAGCTGGAGTGTGGACAGACAGGTTTAGAAAAGACCAGAAGGAGGGACCAGGGAGCAGGAAGAGGGTTCAGAGCTAGCTCAGCTCAAATTACGATTATGGGTGGTGAGGAGATAACCCACCCACCCCTCCTTCCCCAAGTGTAGTCAGATCATGCCATCATGTGCTTCCCACTGCTAATACCTCATCTCTTCTGGTCCCTTCCAGCTTGAAAACTCTATAATTCTATGTAGAACGAAATACAGCCAATTTTTTTTTAACGTCAGTTCAGTTGTGTTCCTACCATCATTTATAGGGGTGTAAATTGGGCCTGACAGGGGACCGATGGCTTCTGGGATTTTTAAAACCCAAGGTTTTCACAATTTTTGTCTTTGTTATTAGCCCACGTAATGAAGGCTATAAAACATCTTTAGTAAGTCCCTGGGTTGTAGATTTCATGGTTGTTTTTGATGTGCACACGTTAGTGATCCCTGAGGCCTGATAATTCATCATTGCCCAGCCTGGCTCCCTTGCCCACTTTCCTGCTTTGGGAGATACTGGGGGCCCTTGGAGTCCCCCTCCCAGTCCTGTTTCCAGGGGAACTCCATTTTCTTCTCCGACAGAGATCATTCCCTTGGGAATTCCCCTCTGTTGAAGCTTCAGTGCCATTTTAAAAGCTACGCTGTCATCTTCCCTAATGGGTGTTTTCCTTGGAGTCTCTGCTGGCAGTGGGGTGGGGAGGGAGGCTGCATAAAGGAATGCTTGCTCCTTCTGGACTGGGGTTTATCCAGAATCCTGCCAGAGGGATTTTGAAAGGTGTTTGAGGGAAGAGGATAGTGCACTGAGGAGGGGTAGAGTCCTTCCTTAAGGGAGGGTTCTCTTGAACCTGGGTGTTTACCTGGAATATTCTGCAAGAAAGCCAGTAGGAGAAATTTTCCTTTTGTCTGGAGACAGGAGGTATTAAGAATTAGAAAGAGGAAGAGAAGAAAATGCGGGAACTCTTTTGGAACAAGGGTTATGTAAGATTGTTAACGAATTTAGAGGGTGGGGGCAGGAACCCAGTCTTACTCAACTTGAAGCCCTCCCCATTGCCCTGCACAGTGGGGCTTCTTTAAATGCTTTTGAAGTAAACCTTGTCTTTTCTTTTCGTAGTGCTTGAGGACTCCTGCCAATTAGATGAAATGAAAATATAATGGGCTTTGGAGTTAGACATAGCTGGGTTTAGATCCCAGCTCTGCCTAGCTGTGTGGCCTTGGGCAAGTTACTTAACCTCTCTGATTCTCAGTTTTCTCACTTGTAAATGGGTAATAACTTACAGGATTTTTGTGAGAATCGAATGAGATAATGACCCACTTATCTACTGAGCATTCAGTAAGGGCTCAGTAAATGTTAGCTTTCTTCCTTCCTCCATCAGTTGTTCTCAACTCCATCTGCACGTTAGAATCACCTAGGAAACTTAAAAAACAACAACAACAACAACACAGCTGTTCAGGCCCCACCATTGAGATCTGGACTTAATTGGTCTGTGGTGGGGCTTGAGCATGGGTATTTTTTTAAAGCTCCTGTTAAAGGATGCATTTTTAAAAAATAAAACCATTAATCCCATACAAATATAAAATGAACACATGGCGAAGGTTTATTTAATTCATCAATTAAAGAGGGAACCAGTAAGATGTTACAACTGGTTCAAATACAGCAGGTCCTCAAATAAGTCTTTTTGTTCAGTGTTGTTTTATTGTAACATTGATGATATGCCATAGGCACTTAACTCTTGTTTATATCCATTAGCCTATGGTAAAATTGGTTTTGTTATATGTCATTTCCCTTAAAGTCAGAGAAGCTATTAACAACGTTAAATGAGGACTTACTGTAAGCCCACATCCAAGAAATCAGGAATGCTGAAATGAATGTACAAATAGATGCAAAATTGGCCAATATCCACAGGGTAGTAATCAAATAATCAACTGCATTCCACTGAAAGAAAATTTATTTGCATTTCTATGGATAAGAATTGTTCTCATGACTCTATGCTTTCTACAATTTCCAGAGTTGTAAAGTAGCTCAAAGACAATGAACGGTACAGACCTCTATGAAGTCAGATACCTGGACTAATACTGTTTCCCCAAAAATAAGACCTAGCCAGACCATCAGCTCTAATGCGTTTTTTGGAGCAAAAATTAATATAAGACCCAGTCTTATTTTGATATAAGACCAGGTATAATATAATATAATATAATATAATATAATATAATATAATATAATATAATATAATATAATACTGAGTCTTGTATTAATTTTTGCTCCAAAAGACACATTACAGCTGATAGTCTGGCTAGGTCTGATTTTCGGGGAAACACTGGTATGTGAAATGGGACACCCAATAATCAGCTGTTTTGTACATTTCAGTCTCTTTCACACTTCCCCAGTGGTTCTAATATGCAGCCAGCGAGGAGGGCCCTGCCGTACACCTTTGTATATGGCTCTGTTAGCACTGTTGTCACACTGTATTGTACTTATTTGTTCATGAGTTGTCCCACCAATGATAGAAAAGTCACTAAGTACAGAGTTCATGTCCTATTTATGTTTGTAGCTCTGCACCCAGCACACTCCCTGGCCTGTAATGAAGTGCTTAAAAACTGCTTATTGAATTAATAATTGAATTGAGTTGGATGGTAACCCTTTAGGAAGTAAGCAGGACAAGTAGTAGTCTCCATCTTCTGAAGAGGAAATTGAGGCTTTGAAAGGTCTGAGCACGTCACACAATTAGCTTGTGAGGACGTTAGGACTCAAACCCACTCATCCATTTCCTCATTCAACCTGACTTCATTCGACAGTTCCTGAGTGCCTACGGGGTACCAGCCACTGGAAGCAGCGAGCTTCTGCTCTCCTTGTCCCTGGGATGTTACATGTAGCACAACATGGCTTAGAGAGCACGGGCCAGAATACCTGGGTTGTGCCTGAAAGCCAGCAATTAATATTAGCCATGTGACCCTGGACGAATTACTTAGCTTTTCTGTGCTTTCATTTTCTCACCTATAAAATGGAGGAAGCCTACCATAAAAGGATTAAATAAGGTAATATGGTACATGATGTTTAACATAGTTCCTGGTACTAAATCATCCACGACTGAGAGCCTGTGGCTGTGAAACTATGTTGGGTCCTGGGCTGCAAAGGAGGGATCTTCCTGCTGCTTGAGAAGTTCAGTCTGCTGGGGTGGAAAGAGCCTCAGTAGACCATTACCAGGGGCTGTGCTAAGCGCAGCACTAGGGATGTGAGGAGCATTATGGGAACACACTGGAGAGGTTGGGAGTTGGACAGCAGGACTTCCGGGGAGCTGAGTCTTCAAGTGTTAGCAATTGGCCCCCATGGGGGACCCGTTAGGAGGTTGCTACAGTGGGTGAGATGAGAAAATGGTGAGGCCTGACCAATGCCACAGCAGAGGAGGCAGAGACAGGAGAGAGATTTAGCTGATGGAATTGACAGGAGCAAGAAGTTGATTAGATGAGGGGGGTGAAGGCAAGAGGTGCCAAATCTAGTGCTCCTCAGATGACCCCTCAGACTACCTTAGGTGGGAGGTTCTTTGTGCAGGTTTTTAACTTAATTCAGGGTAGAAGGGGACACTAGGAAATGTCTCAGATGACACGGGCCTTGCCTACCACACCTCACGTGAGAGGGGCCCACGTGTTGGCATTTTTCTGGGCTGCAGAGCCCCATCAAGGAGGACTGGTACTCAGGATTAATTACTGCTCAACTGAAAAACATGTTTCTATATTAAGATTAGATTAACAACCTATTTAAAATATTTATTGTATATCTGCCCGTCTTGTTTACTTTGGGGAATATTGTCCCCTCCCTTCATGGAGCCTAAAGTACAGTGTTTTTATGCTTTATCCTTTAGCCCTGTGTCTCTTTTTTGAAACAAAATATCACCAAAAATGTCCAGTGTATTGAACAGATATAAAAGAGAGTTGCTTTGATGGAATTGATGGCTTGGAATCATGCCCATGCTGCCCCCCTCCGTGGCACGGAAGACTCCTAGGAACTCAGGGCCCCTGTGTGCCACAGTGTAGCCCAGTGCTTCTCAAAGGGAGGCCCTGGCACCAGCAGCAGCGACTATGTTTTTTTTTTAGAAATGCAGATTCTCAGGCCTCGCCCTAAACCTAATGAATCACAACACATGGGAGTGAGGCCTACACCTGTGTTTTAACAAACCCTCTAAGTGTTTCTGATGCCCCAAAATGGGGAGTGGTGTCCCTTCAGTCATTTGGGGAATTTAATGGGATTTAATTATTGAGTGTTTAATATGTACAAAATTATGGAGTATATGATGCAGGGGATACTGAGAAAGTCAAGTCTGTGTATTGGTTATCTGTTGCTGAGTAACAAATTAACCCAGAGTTTAGCTACTCAAACAACAGAGTCATGAATCTGGGTGCTGCTTTGTGGGATCCTCTGTCCTACAAGGTTGCAGTCAGGGATGTTGGGCAGAGCCTCAGTCATCACAAGGTTCAGCTGGGGCAGGACCCACTTCTAAGTTCAGTCAACGGTTGTTGGTAGGATTCAGATTCTGAGCGTTGGGTTGGCCACCCTTAGTTCCTTGCCACCTGGGCCTCTCCATAGGGCAGCTCACAACATGGCAGCTGCCTTCATCAGTGAGCCAGCAAGAGAGAACGAGAGAGGGTGCCCAAGACGGAAGACATAGTCCTTTATAACAGAATCTTGGAAGTGGCTTGTATTCTTGTCCATTCATCAGAAGTGAGTCGCTGGGTCCAGCCCACATTCACAGGGAGGGATTATACAAGGGTGTGGATCCTAGGAGGTGAGAATCTTAAAAGATCCCATGGTCTCTGTCTCTGCCCTTGAATTTACAATGAGGACATCAAATAAGTACACACTTAACTGGAGTCAGTCAGGGAAGGATGGTGGTCGTAGGTGCAGGCACGAGTTCACTGGCAGTTCAGAGAGAAGTAAAACTCTCTGGTTGGAGGAATCAGTAAGGTTTCTTGGAGGAGGCGGCATTGGCAATGGACTTTGAAGGACTGGAGGATGTGTCACTGGCTGAGAAGGGGAGGCCAGGTAGAGGATATAGCATAGACAACGGCAGTAAGGCGGGAAAGTGAAGCACGTGCTCAAAACCATTCAACTGGGGTGGAGCCTAGATGGATAGAGGGAGAATAAAGCTGGAGCCATAACATGGACAGTTTCCATTGTTGGATGGAGGAGCTCTCGCCTTGACTGCAGGTGGGGCCGGGAGCCATTAGAGGTGTGGCTTCCGCTACCACCGGGCCCAGGACCTAGGGGCCTCGAGCCCAGTGCTTCCCCGCCCGCCAGCCTGGCCCTCAGAGCCACGCCCTGTCACCTCTTGCAGTTCGGACGCACGGAAGTCATCGACAACACACTCAATCCCGACTTCGTGCGCAAATTCATTGTGGATTACTTCTTCGAGGAGAAGCAGAACCTCCGTTTCGACCTGTAAGTGGAAGATGGTGCTGAGGACGGAGCTGGGTGAGGAAGTACTGATGGGAGGTGGGGACACAGGACCTGTGATGGGGCAGGAGTTCCCCTGACCAGGGAAGGTGGGTGAGGGGGGCGCTGTGATGTTAGAGGAAGCCCAGGATTGGCCTGGAATAAAAGTGACAATTAGCTGAAGTCCAGCCCCACCCCCATTATGAGATGGAAGGGAGATGGGGAGAGAGAACAAAGCCCTCCCTACATTGGTCTCAGTTAAGTGTGGGAGGGCACTGAGCAAGCTACCTGACTGGGGGGAATTGAGGAAAGATCTTGGGAGCAACTGTAGCTCCACCTCCGGGAGCCCTTTTCTCCCTAGGTGACCAGGAAGTCCCCACCGACCTCTGTTAAAGCTTGTTCTGGTAGAGGGGCTCCTGCAGTCGCCCCTCCTGCATCGGTAACTGGGCTGACAGAGGGCTCCAGGCACCTACGTTTTTATCACAAAGACGAAAAGGGCCCCTCTCCTGAGGGTAAAGATGATGGTGGGGTTTCAGGCTTGTGAACAGGTGGGAGAGTGTTGTTGTTTTTACGGGGTGTGGGTGGTAAGAAAGAAAAGACTGTCTCAGAGAACTGTGGACAGAGAGGGGGGAAAGGGGCTTGGGGGCCTGAGGGAGCAAAGGAAAGAAATGCAGTGGAAGGAAATGATTTTGGAGGGAGTGATGGGAGCATCAGTGCCGCCCACGGCAGAGGTCATTTGGTGACATTTTGGAGAGACAGTGCTCAGCGCAGGGGCTGGCACAAGAATGACTGCCCCTCAGCGGGACTCAGCGGGGCCTGGAATGGCTGTTTGGCTGCAGAGATGGCAGTGTGAGTGGGGGGATGCAGGTGAGGCTGCAGGTGAGCAGGCTGCAGGTGGAGGGAGGTGTCCAGCTATAGGCTCAGCCTGCCTGCAGCTGCCAAGGTGGTGGCAATGCCTCCTTCCTTCTTGGGAAACCCGGCCCGAGGGCAGGCTGGGCAGGCCTGGGCAAGGTGAAACAATCAGGGAAGGTCCAAGGCAAGGTGTTGAGCTCCAAGGGCAGCCGAGCCTTAGCTGGGAAGATGGGAGAACAGGCAGTGACGCGCAAGGTGGCTCAGCCACCTGTGAACTAGCCAAGGTAGCAGAGCGCATTGATTGTATGTGTTCAATTTTCAATGAGGTATAACACATATATAGTGTGGTGCACAGATCTTAAGAGTCCACGCCATGATGCATTTGTACATCTGTGACACCCATGTAACCACCACCCAAATCGAGAGACAGAACATGGCCAGCACCCCAGAAGGCTCCCATTTGCGCCTCCAGCCATTACTCCCAGAAATATCCACTGTATCAGAGCCTGCTTTTTGGGGTGCAGGGATACTGACTCAGCTCAAGGACCCAGGCGGGGTTGGGCGGGACGCTCTGAGTGTCTCAACCTCTCTGTGTGTCTCCTGCAGATACGACGTTGACTCGAAGAGCCCTGACTTATCGAAACACGTGAGTTCCCCTCGTGACTGCCCAGAGATGCTGAAAGTCTCTTAAATGCCAAGCTGAGTTGGCCTCGGGCTTCACTGTGACACAGAGTGTGTGCCTGATGCTGCATCCTGTCATTTCAGAGCCATCACACTCCGGGAGTGGGGTGATGGGGGAGGTGGGATGGCTCTGAGCAGAGTGGGTGACACTGGTCGTTTCTGTACCCTGGATATGCAGGATTTTCTGGGCCAGGCCTTCTGCACCCTTGGAGAAATTGTGGGGTCCCCCGGGAGCCGCCTGGAGAAGCCCCTCACGTAAGTGTAGAGGGGGCTGGGCCTGTCTGGGTCGCTTCTTCAGTGATGGGCCAACTTCCTGTCCCCGCTGCTCAGGGCTGGCTCAGGGTAGAGGTGAAGCAGCCAGTCAATCGTGAGGGATGATTAGGAAGAAGGAGGCCCCATGGGCCCTGCCTTTGCAGGGCTTTTAACCCAGTTACCTTGGAGGGACCCCAGCTCGGTTATCAGAGCCCCATATTCCGAGGATGACCCTGAGATGCTGTCTATTCCCCACACTCCTCACATTGTGTAGGGGAAGAAACCAGAGCCAGAAAGAAGTAACTTGTCCAAGGCCACACAGATAGGAGCTGGGGTTTGAACTGACGATTCTGCTCGCAGAGCACATTCCTCAGACTGTTTGTACCTTGTTGTAGGCCAGAGCTGGGTATGGTGAAGCCCTCCCCATCTCACCGTGCCCCTGGCATCTGCATTAAAGGGCCTTAAGTGCTTTTAGGGAAAAGCCATTACTCTGAGCAGGCTCTGGCATGAGGAGTCCCAGGGCTTCTCACAGGGACCAGCCAGGGCTGACCAGGTGCTAGGGGTGACCTTTCTTAACCCTATTTCTTAGGAAGCCCCAGGAGCAGGGCCCAGGCAAGAGAGGCCTGAAGACTGGGATAAGCATCCAGGTCACGGGGCCGAGGGGGCAGGAAGGGGGATTGGGCTGGGCTGGGCATCAACCACCAACTTGCTTCTGCCAAGTTCACACTGCGTGCTGTCCTCCCACCCTGGTCAATAATTGCAGAATGTGTTATTGTGTGTGTGTGTGTGTGTGTGTGTGTGTGTGTATGGGGGGTGGTCTCTCTCCCAGGCCCTTGTCTCTGACCCCTAGTAACTGTGTGGTAACTTCAGGGACCCCAGAAAGACTTCCCTGGCCCCCAAAAGGTCACCTCTGGGTTCACAGAAAATAGTGATAGCTATCATTTATTGAGAACAGCGAGCAAACCCAGGTTTGGGGTACTCTGAAGCTTATAGAACTTGGGGTCCCAGGAGTGAGTGTGAGTGTGTTTCTGCCCCTCTCAGCTCCCAACTGCTTGGATCAAAAGCCCACGAGTCGCTTGGGTCTGTTTCCTGCTTTCTGTCACCTGATGCCCCTTTGGTGGAGGACACACCTGGGGGGATTGAGGACATGGGGTAGGAAATGGCTAGGGAGCTGGGCTTAAAGGGCCAGCAGGATCTAAACTGTCCAGGTTGGTGGAGATGTTTGGGGTTCTAAGGGAGGGGGACCTATTCCGCCCACTGAAGGTTGCATGTGCTTAAGTGCTATTGTCTCCTTGGCTATGACATCTTCTTTTCACCAGGCCTCTCTTCTGGGCCAGACAGGGTTTTGCTTCCATGATCTCATGTGATTCTCTCGGTAGGGTCCCACTTCACAGCCTGCACACTGAGGCTCAAAGAGACAGTGCAGTGGTTCTCAGCCTGCAGCAGGCATCAGCATCCCTGGGCGGCTTGTTAAACAAAGATTGCTGAGCTCCGCCCCTCTCCCTGCCCCTCCCCCCGCACCCCCAGATTTACACATCCAGTGGGTCCAGGGTGGGGCTTGAGAATGTCCATTTCTAACACATTCCCAGGGAATGGTGATGCTGCTGGTCTGGGACCCCACTTTGAGAACCCCTGAGGTAGAGTTGCCCAGGGTTTCACAACAATGTTTGGGAAGATGGCATCTCCTTCCCCTGACCTGTGGCTTTTGGTCCTGTTTTGATGTTTGATCCAAAACAGAAACCCATCGCTAAGAATCCAGATGCCAAGTACTCTGGCCTCTCAGGATAGGTGTACTTGGCTCATGAGACGCTCTCTTTCTTCCTTTTTCTGCACAGGATAGGAGCATTCAGCCTGAATTCCAGGACGGGCAAACCCATGCCAGCTGTGTCCAACGGGTAGGTCACCAGACATCTCTGGCCCTGGAGTCCTCAAGCCATCCAGCCAGCTCTGCCGAGGGTCCTCAGAGTCAGGCCCAGTCCCAGTCCACTGGCATTCAGCCCTGGCCAGGGGACAGAGAAAGTCCTGGGTCTCTCCTCAAGGACCAAGGCCCTTTAGGCTACTTTGCAGCTGGCCCCTTCCGCCATCCAGGCTAGAGCTCAGCTTCCACAGCCCCAGGGGCTCATGGGACTTCTGGGAGCAGGGTGGGGCCTAGAGGTAGGGGCTGTTAACAGGGATTAGCAGGGGCCAGGCACTTTCTCTTCCCTTCTCTCCCTGGCCTAGTTTCTTTTACCTCCTACCTCTTACCCTTCTCTCTCTCCCTCTCTTCCCCTCCATTGCTTCCACTGCTGGACATCAGCTTTCTTCTCCTCAGAGTAGCTTCAGCTAAATCCTCACTTTTTGCATTTGCTCACCAGCTGCAGTGGGCCAGCCTCGCTCCCCCAGCTTCCACTCTGCCCATCTGCTTTTGGCTGGTCTCACGCAAATGTGGGCAACGCAGACCCTCCCCACTCCTTCCCTCTCCTTCTTTCCTGACTGAAGGGAGAGTCCGCACCCCAGCAGGGGGCAGGGGAGGGAACCTCTTGGCCAAGTCAGCAAAGGTCCACCACTTTTGCTGAGGGCTCCCAGGAGTTGGAGTGCCTGCAGCTGGATTTGCCACCAGACCAGCTGAATCTGGGAGCAGGGCCTCTGGGGGGGACCCAGGGAGGCTCACAGCCCAGGAAAAGGTGTGGATGCTAATTTACAAGGAGAGTAGAGAAGAAGCAATTAGAAAGCAGGAGTCGGAGAGGAACAGAGAGGGAGGAAGAGAAAGTTAAGGCCTAGCAGGTGGACGCAGGGCTGGAGAGAGGGCAAGGAAAGATGGGAAATAGAAAAGGGGCTCAAAGGCTAAGAGAGGAACAGATGGAGGAGGCTGGGCGAGGAGGCTGGTGTGAGGATTTTATCGCCTGGTCAAACAAATCATATCTCTACTACCAGGGAGGGCCAGATGGGGTGGGTGGGGAAGAGCTTGGGGGCACTCGGTTCAGCTGCCCCTGTCTCGGGGACAAGCTGGCAGGCAGTGCTACCTGCCTGTGGCAGGGGAACCTCTGAATGTGGCCCCTGCTCTGCTCACCTGGTTGGGAGAGATCTGAGCTGTCATATCAGCCCCCAGGGCTGGCTCCCCTGCCTCTCTGTCTCCTCTGTTTGTGAGCCTCTCCCTCCAAGAACTGGTGCTGGGAAGAGCTCCAACAGTGGTTCTCAAAGTGTGTTCCGCAGACAGCATGCTGGTGGCCCTGAGGCTGGCCCGAGGTGTGGGCTGCCTTTTATCAGCTTTGAACAATTGTAAAGGAAAGGGGGCAGGGAGGGAAATGATGCTCCTTGGGGGCCTTCACACCCATTTTATGGGTGAGGAAAGGGCTCAGAGAGGTACAAGAATGAGCCCAAAGTCATGCAGCTGCTGGACAGCCTGACATGTTCTGCCTTCCAGTGGCTGCACTGGGACCCCTGGGTCAGACTCAACCATCAGAGTGGGATGGGCTGGTGCCTGGGGGAGGGGAGAGGGGGTGCAGGTCCTCTGGGTGGGCCAACTTCAGGTCCTGGCTGCCCACCTCACTGAGGAGCTGCATGGTTGGCTGAGATCTCTTCGGAGAGAGACCCCAGTCAGAGTTCCAGGGGAGGCAGGCATGGGAGAGGGCTGGGCATGCTGCCCCCAAGAGTGTATCAGCCCTCCCGCTTTACTCCCTCTTGCTGCTCTCTCTCCCTCGATGAGTCAGAGTGGGTCAGAGCTGGAATTTTCGGGGACTCTGGGATCAGCTGGGTACAGTGTGGGGTGGCTTGCCCACAAGGTCTTTTGCCCACAGAAGTGGTCTATGGATGGAAAGTTTGAGAACCACTGGTCTGGAAGCCTCCGGGTGAGTCTGGATGCTTTTCCGATTCTAGGACTTTCACTGCAGACACTCACCACCCTTCCTGGTGGGCTCTCAGGGAGCAGGGGTGGGGCAGCTCCAGGCCTGGGGTCTGGCCCAGGAAGCAGTGCACTAGGCCACACTGCCACAGTGTTTCAGGAGACTCTGTCTCCTCAGGGGCTTGGGGCCGATCTGCTGGGGGTGGGGGTGGGGGAGGATGAGGGCTGATTCAGGGAGTGTTCTGCCTGTGTCTCCGTCTGTGTCTGGCTCTCTATTCTTTCATCTTCTCCTCTCCCAGTGGTGTCTCAGGGAAGAAATGTGGCACCATCATCCTGTCTGCTGAGGAGCTCAGCAACTGTAGGGTAAGTGGCGGAGGGCCTCCAGGACAGGACGTGGCGGGGGTGGGGTGGGGTGGGGGCAGGCTGGCCCCCAGGACCATGTGTCCTTGGAGGGAATGGGAAGGCAGGGCTCCTCAGTCTGACCTGGCGTCAGAATTCTGTAACATCAGAACTAGCAGGTGTCTTCCCTTTTTTACAAGGGGGTGACTGAGGCTCAGAGAGGGGAACGAACTTGCCCATAATCAGCCGCAGAGCTGGGCCCGGAGCCCTGGGTCCCTGGGTCCCCGCTTCCCACGCCAGAGCTCCTTCCACTCCTCATCATGGCACCACTCACCTGGAGCCAAGACTCCTTGGCACCAACACTGGCAGCAGCGGGGCCTTTTCAATCTTGGAGCCTGGGGTGCTTGGCATTTAGTTGTCATTTTTCACTTTTAGCTCTAAAGTAGGGTCACACTCTGCATGGGGTTGAGGGAGTGAGGGCGTGTGGTTAGGGTGTATGTGTATGTGTATGTGTGTGAGCATGTATGTGCGTGCGTGTGTGCGAGTATACATGTGTATGTGTGCAAGTGTGTGTGTGTATGTGTGCAAGTGTGTGTGTGAGTGTGTATGTGAGCATGTGTGTGCGCGCGTGCATGTGTGGGGGTGGGGTGGGGGGAAGCCAGAGTCTGCAATCCCAGACAGTCCTTGGTTCTGCTGCTTTTATGGGACTATGGAGAAGCAGGAGATGGGGACAGCTGAAGGGGCAGCTGAGCATAGCAAGAAGGGGCTCAGGGAACCTGATGGCTGATACTAAGGATATAGTTCTTATTTGTTGAGTGATGGGCATTTTATGTAAGTTATCACTACTGCTGACAACAATCCTAAGAGGTAGGTGCTGTTGTTTATTCCCATTTATGGATGAGGACATTGAGGCTCAGAGCAGCTAAGTCACCTGTTCAAGGGTAAGAAGTGGTAGAGTCAGAGTTTAATCTAGGTCAGCCTGATCCTAAAACCCAGGCTCATTCCCCCAAACCACCCCGGCCGGCGTGCCTCTTAGGTTAATTAGGAGCCACAGGTGGGCAGGTGGTGGGTCCTGCGAGAAAAAGTGGAGGCAGCAACAGAGTGTGAGCCTGGGGTAACCTGGGGACCCAGCTTCCCATAGGGCTGGGTCCTGCTCAGGTTGGAGGGCCTGGGAAGGATGAGGAGAGAAACAAGATTTTCTGAACTTCCAGGGAAGTCAGTGCAACTATTACATCTATTAGCTATCACTATTTATTTAAAATTGAGGAAAAAAATAAATTATGTATTAATTTAGTTAAATAACAATAGTTTAACCCATTACAGGTTAACATAAATAATATCTCTTTTGAAAGATAACTATATTTTTCAAAGCAAAAGTCATTGAGTGAGAAGAGTGGCCTTGTTTTATTACATTTTTGTAAATCTCTAACGTCTGACTTAGCAGAAGAGAACTAACCGGATTCTCATACCTGCTTCTGCAGTCAATCTGTTGTGATATTACTGTCAGGTAACTTCTAGAAAACTCCACATCTTATTAGCATTATTATGAAAATAATTTTGGCCTCATGGATGCCCCACCCCCACCCTGCCAGGGTTCCAGGTCCATATTTTGAGAATTGCTGGTATGGAGGTATAAATTGTTAGCCAACATTAATTGAGCAATTATTCTGAGCCACGCACTGTGCTAAATGGTTACATGTATCAACTTATACATCTGATATATAGTGTAACATGTAGTAGGACGTATTATAATATCTGATGTATTATGGTCCTCATTTTACAGAGCGGTTAAGTGACCTGCCCAAGGTCACACAGCCATTGAGTAGAAGAGCTTGAACCTAAGAGTCTGGTTCGAGCCAGGGTCTTTAACCACTAGGCTACGGTGTTCCAAACTGCTTTCAGAGGCTTCCAGTTAGGGAATAAGACACAGAATGGATAGGACAGGGCAGTATAGTGATAACCAAATTAACTCATTCGGAACTGCGCATTCTGGTCTCTCTACTGGTCTGTTTACCTCAGTGCGTCTGGAGGAACTTGGCAGCAGGACTAAGCCTTCCCCCATGTGTACTCCCAGCAGAGAGCTGGGTGCACAGTAGGTGCTCTCAAGGACCTATCATGAATCTGTGACTGAATGAACAGGAAACACACATCACATGGTCAGTAGCAGGTTGATGATGAAAACCACACCTGTGTATGCTGACGATCTGGACGCTAGGGAACCCAGCTGACGCGTAGACGACAGCTTCTGTTTAAACTTCCGAGCCTCAGTTTCTCCACCTGTCTGTTCGGGTTGAGAAGGCTTCTGTGAGGATGAAAGGTGATCTACTGTGCCTAACTGGCGCCTGGCTCCTCGTGGATGACTGGGAAAGACTGAATCTGAATTCCTTGAAGCTTAAATTCAGTTTGTCCCCAAGCTTCTAGCTCAGCTGGTGACTTCCTCCCTAGTTTATAATTAAATAAGGTCATATAAGTGAAAAATGGAAATTCTAAAGCTCTAGAAAATGCTGGGTGCTGGGATTGGTAGGCAGGCTGCATTTAACACCTATTGGGCCCCCCTCTTCCTCCTCCTGCCCCACTCCTCCCTGCCCCTCCTTCACCCAGGGATGGCAGCAGTTTCCTGGATTTAAGCTGTTCCAGCACTAGGGCCTGGGAAGTGGGGGTTCCTCCCATCCCTGAGACTGTCAGCTCCTTTTCTTTGGGGCATCTTTGGCTGAGTTCTGTCTTTCCCTAGAATACTTGCAAGGAAAAGAGACTAATCCCCGGCATCTGGCTGAATTAAAATAATTACATCTGAGAGGCTTTGCCTGTGTCGGTGCAGCTCGGCATTCAGTGGGAGGATCAAAGGAAGAGGGTGGAGTCGGAGAGACAGTTTCCACCAGAGCAGGGCTTCCTGCTCAAGTGAATACATTCTGCTGAAGTAGACAAACCCTCCCTTCATCCGTGGGGATGGCGTGGGCGGGCGGGGGCCGACAAAGGATCAGAGTGGATTCCAGCGGGTCACCAGCATGCTTGCTTACCAGTGTGCTTTGATAGGTTATAGAAAAGCCTTGCTCATCTAGAATTTAAATACCAAGGAAGTTCCAACAATCAGAATTTAATCCGCAGTACTAGTCAGTGGTACTTGATTTGACAAGGATGACCTTGAAGCTCCTGGAGGGCTTCTGAGTCACCACTGAATTATGCTCAGCAGTAAAACTGTTATTATTCCGTGTATAGCGACCGGCTCTTGCATGGTTCTCCCAGTTGACCAAGACTCTCGTGTTTACAGTCTGTTTGATTCTCACCCAGGGCTGGGGGCTGTGTAGGTGTGAGTGACCCTGTTTTACAGATGCAGAGAGGATGATGTGGTCTGCCTAAGACCGCAGGATTGTAGCCCAGGCTCTGGCCTCTGAGTCCACAGGGGGTCTTTCTCTCACCCTAGCGAAGCCTGTTTATGGTCCATGAACAGCTGTGGGCTTTGTGGGCTTTAGCAGGCACGGGGAGTGGAGGGCTTCTGGAGGCAGGCAGGGGTGCTGTGGATGCAGGGAGCAGCTCCTTGCCCTCTCCTTCCCAGACCCTCAGCCCCTCCCCCACCCCAAGCCTGCCAGCCACTCAGACCTGCCTCACGCTGGAGTCAGGAGTTCCTGGCTGCCAACCACATGCTCACTGCCTCCCCGGCAGCTGCCTGCACATACTGGCAAGAGTGTGGCTCACCTCCCCCAAGCCATGGGAATCGAAGCTTCTTCTTCTTGCTGCTGCTGCTGCTGCTGCTGCTGCTGCTGCTGCTGCTGCTGCTGCTGCCCTGGGGGTCCCCACCCCTTGGGTATTACCAGCCTGCTCATGTATTCATTCATTTCATTTCAGCATATATGCTTTGGCTCAGTCCTCGCCCTCCCACAGTTTCCAATTTAGTGTAAGAGACAGAAATTCCAACCAGCAATTGTAGTACAGCAGTGGTTCTCAACCCTGTCAGCCCCGTTGCCTTGTTATAACAAGTATTTTATAGTATACTTTATTATCCCGAAGGAAAATTCATGGATAGTGCTATATAATGCCGAAATACATACAGGTGAGGGAATGAGCTCGTGCAACTATCTGGAGGAAGAAGATAGGTCCAGGCAAAACTAACAGCTTGTGCAAAGACCCTGGGGCAGGGGGAGCGTGATGACTGATGGCAGAGAGGTGAGGGTATAGGTGGGAGTGGGGGCCAGACTGTGCAGGACTTGTAGCGGGGGAGCTTAGCAGCCTTGAATCCCAATCAAATCCAAACTCTTATTGTTCAAAAGACAAATTTCAGGGAAAGTCCAGTATCTCCATGGGGGAAACTAGGGCAGACTCCTGGGAGGAAGGCAGGAAGATAAGAAGAAAGAGGTGGGAGATGTGGTGATGGTTTTCTGAGACTCAGAAGTCTGCAGGTTGGTATTTCAGAAAGATATGTGTTGTGTTGTGACTAGCACGGATATGTGTGCTACGTGATGAATGACCCAGCATTCAAACATCACCCTTTTAAAAGTTACTTTGTGATCTTTTTTAGTCTTAAAAATCATTTCTCTGGTTAAAAAAGAAAGAAAAGAAAACAAACACATTTTCCCTGATGCTAAAAAAATAACATGTTCATAATGGACAAGCTGGAAAATACAAAGAAGAGGAAAATCACCCAGAGATAATCACTGTTGACATTTTGATGCATTGCCTCCAAGGCTTTTTTCTGGATGTACATGTATGTAGCTTTTTCTTAGAAGTAGTAGAATATGGCATCTAGTTGTATTTTATTTATCAGTAGACTACTGTATCCAGATTTATTTTCCCATGTCATTAGATATTCTTGGAAAACATTCAATAGCTGCATATTATTTCTGTACTGTATGGATGGGCTATAATTTATTTACTCTATTCTCTTATAGGAAACAATATAATTAATACTACAGTGAACATCCTCATAGCCGAATCCTTCCATTTTTCTTTTGAACTTGAGTTGATGGATTTTGGTTCGTATCCCAGACATACAGGCCAAAGGAGTGAGAGGGAAAATAGTCAATCTAGGGTTTTCAGCCCATGAATGACCAAATCAACAAATGCACAACTGATTGAATTGTTTGAGAAGTTGGTCATTAAGACAACAGAGAAAAACCATTTCGATCTCAAGGTGGTTTGTAGTCAGTGCCTAAAAACAGGCGCATTCTCTGAGACCAACTTCACCCATCATCTGTGTTTGAATAAACTCTAGTCTCTGGGGTCTTTGCTGACATCCCTGAACGCCTGTACCCCCAGTCTCCAGCTTCTGCAGTCTTATCCTGGCAAGCTAGGGCTCTGGGCCCCCCTGGGAATGCAGAAGCCCTCCCAGGGGTCACTACTCACAGAATCACCCCCTAACTATGGACGGTGTTTCCTCCTGCTGGAGTGCTGAATTTCAGGTTGTGGCTAATGATTCTTTTTCCTTTTAATCAGTATCTTTTTTTTTTCCTGACTAAAAAAAGACAATGTACTAATTCCAGGAAATTTGAGAACCCCAGCAAACTTTAAAGAGAAGACAATAAATGTCACCATGGTTCCACCATCTATTTAAAAGTGCTTTTTAGGGTACAGCATGTGAGCATTAGGGCGCAGTGGTTAAGAACTTGGGCTCTGAATCCAGACCAAATGCCATTGCTTACCAGCTGTGTGACCCTAGGCAATTTACTTGAACTTTCTGTGCTTCAGTTTCTTCATTTGTAAAAGGATTTTATTTAAACTTTTGATATTTTATTTATCATGGATTTTTGCATTGATTTAAAAAAATAGCACATTAAAATCTTTATTATTTTTAACTAAAAGTTATTGGGGTGACAATGGTTAGTAAAATTACATAGTTTTCAAGTGTACAATTTGTAATACATCATCTATATAACACATTGTGTGTTCACCACCCAGAGAGAGTTCTCCTTCCATCACTATATATTTGACCCCATTTACCTTGTTCTACCACCCAAAATCTTTACTTTGATGACTGAGATTTTTGGTACCTCTTAAATTTTGCACTTGCGTTGTTCATGTATTTGCCCTGGGGACTGCCAGCAAGATCCAGGCCAGAATAGCCTTGCAATCTCCCCTCCTGGGCGTCGCTCCCCTCTCCTAGGCTTCAGTCCAGCTACTGACCTCTGGGCCTGACCTCTGCCCTCCACAGCCTTCTTTTGGGTCAGGAAGGGTTAACACGATAGAGTGGGCCAGGCCACCCTGGAGAGAAAGGCTGTTTGCTGTGGGTCTCCCAAGCAACCTGATTAACATTCAGAAAGATGCAAATTGAGGCAATCCTGCTGTTTTAGAAGAACTTAATATGTTTTTTTAAAAAGATAGGGTGAAAAGGCAGAAATTGCAGGAAATTATATATTGCAGAAGCTGCTTTATCTTCGCAGCAGTTGATTCCAGAGATGCTTCTGGTTTGGGAATAGCATTTCCCCGTGCTCACAGAGCCCCTCCCGCAGGGCAAGGCTGCCAAACAGCGGCATCTCTGATCCTCAGCCAGAATTCGCTGCTCCCTAATTCTGCTGGGACAGACCGTCTTATTGCTGGTTTCCTGCTATATGGGGTCACACATATATCAAGGGTTGATCCATTCCCTGACCCTCATTTAAGGGGAACAGTTGAAGCCTTGTTCATACGACTGCTGACATTACTCAGAACCTCCTTCAGAAGCTCAGTCCCCAGACAACTAACTACGGGTCCCTGGTCTCAGGGACTCCCCATGGTATGTGCACCCATGGGGGGTGGGAAAGCTTGCTCTGTTTTATCCCCATGGATTCGACAGTCACACAACAATACAGATTATCATAATGGGCTTTTGGCGAATGTTCCAGGTTCTAGATTGTGGTAGGGAGGGCATATCAGGTTGGACAACAAAATAAGCCCCCAGCAGTACCTCATGTACTTGCCGTCAGCGGGAAATGAGGTTTGGCTCACGGTGGATTTTTCCAGTAAGCTGAATTTCAGAGCCAGTCTTTTTTTTTAAACTAGTTTGCATGGAGGAGGTCTTTCTAAAATGGATTTCACACTTCTCTGACTTCTCAAATGGAGACTACAGAACATAATTAAACTTACCTGGTGATACGAGGTCATCATTTGGAATCTCAGTTATTAATCTCTGGAGCCAGACTGTCTCGTTCCAATCCCAGCTTCTCTTCTGCCTAGATGTGTGCTTCTGGCAAGGGGGTTAATCACTCTGTGCCTCAGTTTCCTCATCTTTGAAATAGGAATAATTCTACCTACCTCATGGGGTTATTGAGAGGCTTCAGTGAACTAATAGATGTAAGAATAGTGCCTGGCACATAATAGGTAGAACCGAATTGCATTAGCATTTTTGTAGGTGAACGCTGGCAGTTTCATATGGTCCAGTCCAGTGGAGAATGGAACTGTGTAAGTGTTGGCTCCTATTCTTACAGCTGCTCTGCCCTGGGCACTGTGGACTGGTACTTAACATATGCCATCTCTTGTAGTCTTCCCAGCAGGCGCACAGGGCGTTATTACTCTGTTTATTAGAGACTGTCAAGACTTCGGCTAAGTGGCTTGCCTCAGGCCGCTCAGCTGGTAGGTGGCAGAGCTGGAATTCCAAGCAGGGGGCCTTGGCTCTTCTGTATTATTCCCTCTGTCAGGTGCTGTGCTGGGACAGTGGCCCTCCCAGTGGGGCACTGAACGGCCCTGGAAGCATTGTCTATTAAGTTCTACATTCATTTCGTTCCCTAATATTTCGACCCCCTTCCTGATCTTGCAGGGCCCTGAGGGATTCTCCTACGATGCAAAAAAATAAGAGCGTTTGCCCCCGCATTTCGTGGCATCTGTTTTGGTTGTTTCAAATATATGTTTTTATTTGATAGTGCAGGTTGTTGTGTGTGGCTCACCTATATTCATTTAGGTACCGGTGTCACACAGGTGACCTCCAGATGTGTGGGGTCACATCTGGAGACACAACTGAGCCATGTCCTGGGGAGGCTGGAGGAGCCCTGGAGTCACAGACTGTCCCGAGTGCAAGCCTCCCCAGCTGCTTCCCCTGTCCCAGTATGCCCCCCCATGACGTTGCCACTGAAGCCTAAACTTCCCGGCGTACAGGGACAGTGGCGGACATCCTGTCTAGCACGACACTACAGACGAGGAAACTGCAGCTCAGAGAGCTTGAGGGATTGCTAGGACTCGGCAGAACAGAGCCCTGGCTTCCCTGCTCGGGCTGCCTCCACTGTTCTCCTCGGTGGAGTCTGACACTCTCTTAGTCGCTTCTGATGTCACTGCTGGTGCCTCCGTGGGGGGAAGAGAGGGCCAGCTTCAGAGGCTTGGGACCTATGCAACAGTCACACAGGGCCTGCTCTTGGTGTCACGCTCTGCTGTCACTGTCTTGAAATTTCTCAATACTTTTTGAACAAACGACCCCACATTTTCTCTTTCCACTGGGCCCCACTATTTATTGTCCCAGTGCTGGGAGAAGCCCACCAGGTCCCGGGCCTCTTCTCTGTTCTAAGCCATGGGGTGGAGCTTCCCAGGGAGGCATTTAAGCTGTTCCCTCCACCCAGCATGGGATGGGATTAGAACGTCTTCCTGGGGAGAGACAGGACTTAGAAGGCTAGAGATCTCTCTGGGAGGGTGAAGGGGGAAGTCCTGAAGTCCACTGTGGGTTACCCACTGTGTGACCATGGGCATTGACAACCTCTGAAAGCCTCAGTTTCCTCATCTGTAAACGGGGGAGAGTAACGGAGTTATTTCATATGGTTTTCTGCAGATTCAGTGAAATAATGTACATAAAGAGAAGGCTTTACCCTAGATGTCCTGCATCTAGTAAGTACTGAGCGAGTCAGCCATTCTCTTATCCCAGGTCAAAAGTCCTAGATTTCTCCAGAGGCCCTAAGATTCCTCAGGTTTCTAGGCCTTGGAAGCTGCCTGCCCAGCCTCCTTCTCCCTCTCATGCAGGCAACATGATAAAAGCCGTGGTTACCTGGGCACCGCCCCTCCCCAGAGCCCCCTTCAGGAGGCACTTCCATCCCAGGCTACGCAGAGTCCAGCCTCTCGCTGCCCATACACACCCAGAGTCTGAGGAAATCAGGGAAGTGGGCCCCCTGAACTGTAACATGCTCTTCTCTCTCCGGGAGGCAGAAGGTGTGCTGGTGGAGGCATGACTTTGAAAACAGTTCACACGTGTTGAATTTTGCTCTGCCAGTTACCAGCTGGTGATCTCGGGCAGGTTACTTAGCTTCTCTGAACCCCAGCTTCCTCATTAGTAAAAAGTGATAGAGGATTATTTTGAGGGCTAACTCTGATAAGAATGCACTGAGCTTAGGGCCTGGCCCACACAGGTGGTCTCTAATAAATGTTTGTTGAATGAATGGGTGAGTGAATGGACGGGTGCCCTGTATTTGCCATTGTCAGATGTCCATGAAGGGAGGCGTGAGAGATGGTGGAAGTGGGGGTGGGGCAGGGACAAAGGCCACACACACTGTGCTGGGAGGAGGGGAGAAGTGTCCGTATAATAGTAGTTTGCATGCGCATAGCACTTAGTGTGCACCGTACACTGTTCTCAGCACCGTATTCGTATTAACTCATTTCATCCTCACAACAAACGTATGAGGTAGGCACTGCCAGTACCACCGTTTTACAGATGAGGAAACTGAGCACAGAGAGGATAAGTGACTTGCCCTAGGTCACACAGCTAGTAAGAGATGCAGCCTGGCTCCAGCGACCATATACCACACGCCCCTACCCGACCTTTGACGATGTCCTTCAAACTTGGAGGCTGCATCTTTCTCTCTGCCACCATTTTGGTCCTCACTGGGTTGTAGGACACTGATTTCAAGAGACCCTCTTTTTCACTGAGAGGAGGGGGTAGCATGAGAAAGCTGACTGACTTCCCCACAGGCCCTGGCCCTTGAGGGCAAACCAGGCCCTGGGGACTACAGGACAGAGCCCTGAGCTCTGGCCATTGGCAGCTGATTTGTCAGGATGCAAAACTTTCAGGTTCAAGAGGCCACATGGGGGTAGGTGGAGAGGAGGACATATGGGCATCTCTGCCCAGTGCCCAGTCGGCCACAGTGAGCTTAGGAGCTGGGTGCCATGTGGGGGGAGGAGTCCGGTGGTCCTCACTTGGCCCTGAGTACCTTCTTTGTGCTCTTGGGCTGCGTGTGGGGTCAGGCGGGGCCATGAACCCATCAGGGGAGTCATAAACCCAGGGCTTTGTTTGGTGAACTTGGGGGAGTCACGCCCCGCTCTGAGCCTCAGGCTTCTCAGCTGTAGAATGGGTCATGGTCCCAGCCATATCTACCTTAGAGAGTTGGGTGGGCCTCTCTTGAGTTGAGGGAGGGGGGTGAAAGTGATGCCTAAACTTGCATGTCCTCTAGGAACCATGCACATGTGTAAGGGAGTGAGGCGATTGGGCAGAGCGAGGGCTTTCGGGTTGGCAGGACAAGCTCAGAGTGGCCTTGGTCCCTTCACCTCTCTAAGCCACTCAGATTAGTGAAATCATGTGCGTTACCACTGACCACGTGGGTGCGACGTGCCTGCTCTCTGCTAAGCACTTTACACACTTGCTCTCATCTCGCCCGCACAACGGCCCTCTGAGGTGTGTACTGTAATCAGCCCCATGTTACAGAAGGGAAACTGAGGCTCCGAGGTCACACAGCTAGAAAGTAACAGAGCCAGGACTCAAATGGAAGCAGCCTGCTCCAGAATGCATCTGCTTCAATGCAGACTGCTCAGCTAGACCTGCCAGTGGGGTCATTTGATGAAATGAAACCCTGCTGTTAGCCCAGGGCCTGGCCCGTAGTAGATGCTGGGCAAACGTAAAGTGCTGCCCTCTCTAACCGGCTTGGTGCCTGGCGTTCTATTTGTCAGGCCCTGGGGCTGTGTTTCCACAAGGATTGGGATGCCCTCCAGCCATCTCCTACCTCATCCCTCTATTCTCCCTCCCTTCCATCAGGATGTCTCCACGATGCAGTTCTGTGCCAACAAGCTGGATAAGAAAGATTTCTTTGGGAAGTCCGACCCCTTCTTGGTGTTCTACAGAAGCAACGAGGATGGAACGTGAGTTCCCTGGCAATAATTCACCCCCTTTCTGGGGTCCCGGATGGATGGGTGTGGCAGCTTGCCAGCAGGGTGGCTTGAGACCACCTCCCCCTGCGCTGCCCTGGGGCTCCTGCTCTAGGGAGGACAGGGGATCAGGAAGGAAGTCAGGGCTCCGAGGTGCTGCCCTGGCCTATGGTGGGCCCGGGGAGGGTGGGGCAACCTAAGCCGGCAGTGCCACTGAGGGCCTCAGCAATGGTGGGTGCTAGGTATGTTGGAGGTGGGGGGAGTGGACGAAAACAGGGCTAGGGCGGGAACGAGGGCCCCTCTGATCGTCCTTTCTTTCTTCCACACAAATCAGCCTGTATCTCCAAGCATAGTCCTCCTCCACCCACAGCCCTCTGAACACCCCATTGCTGCGTGTCCCCCCACTACGGCACATAGGGCCTGGCAAATCTGGACCCCTTTCCCCACCCAGCCCCATACCTCACCATAGGCTCCATTCAAAACTCTGCATGTCTTCGAAGCCCCATCTCCTCCTCTCCTCTTCTAATCTAGAAGCCACCCACCATGTGTCGGAAACACAACATGTTGGCAAATGTAGGTCAGTGATGTTTACAGAGGGACAGATTCCAAGCTGAGGATGGGGGACCTGTGTTCTCTGCACCAGCCCACTGTGTGACCCCAGGCAGTCATGCCCCCTCTCTGGGCCTGTTTTCTCATCAGTAGAATGAACCAATTGGATTAGGTGGTCTCCACAGTCTCTTTAAGCCCCAGAGCTCTGGGAGGCTGTGACCACTTATGGCTGGGATTCTGCAGAATCAGGAAGTGATGGGGCCAGGGAGGTTAATTAGAAAAACAGCTGCTAGAGAAGGGGAATGTGGAAGGTTCTGAAGGAGAGGAAGAAAATGGGTCCACAGGGGAGGAGCAGGGAAGCATAACAGGCTAGAGAAAAGGCAAGTGTAAAGCAAGTGTGCCCTGAGCAGACGCAGAAAGTTCTCTGCCAGGTTCCTCTTGATTCTGAAATTCTGGGTGTCTGTGTGTGTGTGTGTGTGTGTGTGTGTGTGTGTGTGTGTGTGTGTGTGTTGGGGGGCAGGGGAGTGGCAGGGAGGAGGTGCGTTTCAGTTCAAGGGAAAACTGATTTTTAAACCTGAATGTACAAAAACAAGGGAAATTAGGTACGCTCATTTGCATAACAAAAGGATTCTTTGTCTCACCAAAGGACTCCCAGCAGAATTTCTTTAAATAATTCTTGTTGACTTTGACTTGACTGGAGGGAAGGAGGGAAAGGCCTGCAGTTCTAGGTGTCCATGGCAATGTCCACAACAGGTCACTTCCAGAGAAGCAATGCCAGGTCACCTGGGCTTGTCTACAAGTGGGAGCCCGCTGGCCAGGAGGAGGGAGGGATTAGGGTTTGGGAGCAGGAAAGGGGTGTGTTGCAAAAAGTGTTTGCCCATGATTGTTCTAGCAGAGAGATGTGTAGGATGGATGGGGAGGGGGCGGGGAAGAGGGAGAGACTGGTGACTGACACGTGAACAGGTGGGAGGTGCTGAGCCCCGGGCAAGCTGTGCTGGGAGAATGCAGGGGAGCAAGGGGGAGCGGAGGATGGGGGCAAAGGGCCATAGTGGAGACCTCACTCAGCAGGACATGGTCACAGCCTCCTCCCTGGTAGTGGAGCTGTGGGGAACCCTAACTGTTGAAGATGTCAAAAGAGCTGATGGTGGTGTGCGATGGGAGTTTATCTGGGGGCGAGTTTCACCTGAAGCACAGGCTGAATCTCTCCAGCGGGGACACCCAGGGCAGCGCAGAAACCCATCCATAGGTCCCCTGAGAGGTGGGCCAGTGAGCAGGCACCTGCGAAGGGGCAGGTGCACAGGTCAGAGGCTGAGCTGGTGAGAGCAGAGTGATCAGTCACCCAGGGTGTGAGGAGAAGAGTGGAAGGTTTGGGGACACCGCCAGTTAGGAGGAAGAGGATGGGAGGAAGGTCAGTGAGGGTACCAGGGGAGTGAAATATCACACCTGCCATGCCAGGAGGGAAAGGGACGGAAGCATCCACAGGTGCCCACGGTGCTCCTGGCACTGTGCCTCCCTCGTCTTACTCAATCCAGTCACTGGCCTGGGAGTAAGCGTGTGATGGTGGGGAGCCGGCTCCACCATGCTGCCTGCTGGGCCGGCCACGTGCTGCCGATTACCAACTTGTGTAACTCAGGCAAGTCTCTCGCAGTGGAACTTTCTGGGATGAAGGAATGTTCTGTATCTCGCTGTCCAGTATGCTCATCAAGAGGCACATGTGGCTGTGGAGCCCTTGAAATGCGGCCAGTGTGACAGAGGTGCTGTGTTTTACATTTCATTTCATTTTAGTTAATTTAAATGGAAGTAGGCTCCTTCTGGACGTGCCGCTAAAGCTGTGAGCTGGGGTTTCGTGGTGTGCACTTGGGGGTAATCCTCACACCTCGCTCGCTGGCAGCAGCAGCTCACAGGGTTGCTGTGAGGATTAAGGAGTTAATACGGGTAATTAGAACGGGCCCCATTTTACAGTGAGAGGGGAGCTCAAAGAGAGAAAGTCATTTCCTCAGGGTGGCCCAGCTGGTGAATAGCGGCTCTGGGACGGGGCCCACATTTGTCTGGCCCCAGTGGTTAACGCTTTCCCACGCCAGCTCTGAGTTTGTGTCAAAATGGATTGAGTGGAGTGGTGAGATGACGGCAAGGACCATTTCCACAGTAGGGCCTGGTCCCCCACGGCAAGTGCAGCAGGAAGTTGAAGGGCCTGTGGATTTGGTGTGTGTGTGGAGGTGGGGATCGGGGAGCGTAAAGAAAGCAGTTTCAGGCACGAGTCTGAAGCAGAAACCAGACTACACGGGGCTCAGGAATAAACAAGTAGGGAAGAAATCAGGCTCACCGCTTAGAAGACCTGGTCGGGAAGTTTGGCTGGCAGGGAGAGGAGACAGAGAAGGCAGTGGTTCCAAAGGGATGGAGAGGTTGGAGGGTCCACGCAGATGTGTGTGACTGTTTTGGGGGTGGGGGGAGGCTCTGAGTGGTTAGGGCTCCTGATTCTCCCTTCTGCCTCCTCTTCCTGCCCCACATGCCTGCCCCAGCCATGGGCAGCTGTGGCCCCTCCTTTCTCTGTCCTATTCCTGTCGTCATCACCAGCTCTGGGTGTGTGGGGAGGTCTCCCACATGTATTTCTACACTCCAGTGGGTGGGCGAGAAGGAGCAGAGAAGAGAAATGCTGAGCCTCAGTGACAGAAATGACATTTTGACTTGAAAATTGCCAGAAAAGAAATGGCACAGGCTGTGTGGGCACAGGCGGAGCCCGGGCACCTTCCTGGGTGACCTTTCCAAGCCCGGAGATGGATGCTAGGAAATCTCAGGGGGACGGACCTCTGGCCCCAGCTCTACTCTGGCTCCCAGCTAACCCTCTGTATGGTCGGGGCAGGCTTCCAGGATGGGGCCAGCCAGGCATGGTGTGGGGAATGGCCAGGGACTCTGGTTGGGGGCCCAGCTGGGATAAGCCAATTACGCACTTTTACTTTGCAAAGCAAGCTGATGGATTCAGACTGGAAAAGCTGAAAGGGTCTTAGAGCTCATCCCAGCCGGGGGCTTTCATTCTCTGGCTTGAAATGCCAGGGAAAGCTATGGAAAGTCTCCTCTGAGAAATACAATTATTCATTAATTAAAAAAAAAAAGTATTTAGTGAATGTTTGCTAAATGCCGGGCACTGTTTTGGCCACTAGAGATATACCAGTGATCAAAGAAGACAAAACCCTTGCCCTTATGGAGCCTACATTTTAGTGACAGACCATAAAATAAATAAGGAGAAAAATAGACTATGTGAAATGTCAAACAGTGACAGGTGAAATGTAAAAACAATATGGAAGGGGACCAGGGATGTCAGTGTCAGGGGGCCAGAGGGTTGTAAGTTTTAGATAAGGTGCTCAGGGCAGGTACTCATGTCAAAGAGGTGACATTTTAGTAAAGACTGGCAGGAAGTGAGAAGGTGACCCATGAACATGGAAATCCGGGGAGAGTGCTGCCGTAAAGGGAACAGCAAGCATACGAAACTCAAGACACTCGATTTCACTGACAGGTTCAGGGGTTCATGGACCACTAAGGCTCATCCACCAACCCCCTGGGTTTGGAGGAAAGAGGCCTGGGCTTGGGTAGGCTTGCTCAAGGTCACACAGAGAACAGGCCCCAGAACCAGAGCCTCCTGACCCCACCCCCACCCCCACCCCCACCCATGCAGGAAGCCTCTCTGCAGCATCACCAGGAAATGACCATCTGGTTTCTGCATGGATGCTGCTAGTGACAGGCAGCTCATTACCTCATGAAGCCATGCTTTCCACTGTCTGGCAACTGCATAGATTAATCAACTGGCCCCGCTGTTGACCTGGATTCTGCCTCCCTTGGGTTGGGGCCTGACACCTTCCCTCTCTTCTTCACCAGGTTCACCATTTGCCACAAGACTGAGGTCATGAAGAACACCCTAAACCCAGTCTGGCAAACTTTCTCCATTCCTGTTCGAGCGCTGTGCAATGGGGACTATGACCGGTGAGCTGACAGAATGTCCCTCCCAAGCGCAGATGCAGGAGGCGTGGTTTGCACTGGTGTGGGCAGTGCCCTCAGTGTGAGCACAGCCTCCTGGGGCTGTGTGCCACGGCCCTGCACAGGGTGGGACTCGGTGAGCCTCCCCGGCCCTCCCTTCCCCTCCCCTCTGCCTTTATCTCCTCGAAGCCTCCACCACCTCTTTCCTCCCAGTGTGGCATCCCTATTGGTGGGAACCTCCCCAGGCTGGGGGGATGGGAGGTGCCTGGAATTCCATCCCCAGTGGGGATGGGTGTTGGGGTGTCTTGGCTTGGAGTTCAGCAGCCTGGCTTTTCATTGTTCCCACTGGAGAGGGAGGTGGGGGCTGGATACAGCACTACGTAAGGCATGCAGAGGGGGCCTGGTCCCCAGCTCTTGGCAGATGGACTCTGGGGAATCAGGACCCCAAGATACTCTCTGCCAGCCAAGTTGCCATAGATGGGGGTGAGGGGTGGGATACAGAGAGTTTGTGGAACTTTTTGATGCGAGACGGCCTCCTCTTATTATATGTTAGCTGTCATCGTCCTCACCTTATGAGTGTAGATTGTTGAGTGTCAATACACCTGGTTTCTGTTCAGCTCTGTGGCTAAAAAGTACTGTCAATCTGGGCAAACTTTGACTTGCCTGAGCCTCAGTTTCCCTGTCTGTAAAATGGATATTTAAACGTCTTCCTACCTTATAGGGCTGCTTCGAAGCTCACATGACATACCCTACACAAGAAGGCTTTGGTGTGCACAAATTATGTACCAAAGTCAGTGTTTCATCTACAAATGTTCCTGCCTCCCCACCATGTGCCTGCCGCTCACTGCTCTGGATGCTGGCAAGTCAGCAGGGAGCAAAACACATGGCCTTTACCCTTCACCCAACCTCGTGGAGTTCACATCTAGTGGGGGAGGCAGACATTAATCCACTAATCACACAAAGAAACATACACTTACAAAGTATGGTAAGTGCCAGGGGACTGGGGGTTACGGAAGACGGGAGCTGTACGGTGGTGTTGGTCTGTGTTTAGTCCTAAGAACCCAGCCTATTTCCTGGTGATTGCTGTAGCCGGTGGACGAGCTAGCAGGGGTTCACGGGTAGGGCTGCCTGGGCAGCGTTGAGGAAGCTGGGCCTCTGCCAGCCACTGCGACAGGAACACTGGGGCGTCCTGGCTGGTGGCACTGGCATGGGCTCTCAGGGACCTGCTCTCCGTGGCAACTGACAGGGTATGAGAGGTGGGGTGAGGGGGCGGAAAGGAGCAGATGACTGGTCTCCAGGCAGCCCTGGCTCCCTCCATGTTAGGCTGCTCGTCCAGGACATGAGGTGGCACCTTTTTCTGGCTGGGACAGAAAAGGCACAATCTATTCCACAGGTGGTCATTGAGTACCTACTATGTGCTCAGCATTGCACTTCCAGCTGTGCAGCATTCAAGGGAATGTATCCTCATTTCCAGCTTCAGGCAGTTTGTAGTCTGACCACATGTGCACACATGTATTTCAGATAGTTAAGTAATGGGGTAAAATGAGACCAGAGACAAAAGTGGGCATTGTAGCCAAATGGACCTGTTACGTGTCTGGCCCGGTCCTGGGGCTTCTGGAGTGGGGGGAGTGGGACGACAGAGGGGTTGGGACAGTAGAGTGTAAAGGGGACTCAGGGAGGGCTGCAGGATCAGTTCTTGGAGACAGAGGCGTAGAAAGAATGGTTGGGATAGAGAGAGATGGAAGGGAAGGGAGGGGAAATTCAAGGTTGGAGAATGGGAGAGCACGGCAGTTCAAGTCTTATGGGGTGGAAGGAATTGGGATCTCCAGCCCCACTGCCCAGACTGTTAGGAGTCCAGCTGACCCCTCACAACGCTGCATCCCTAGGGAGGGGCTTCCAGGGTCTCAGAACCCAGCCTCGTCAGGGATGGCGAGGAGGCCAGCCAGGGGCCTGGGTTCACTGTTCAGCCATTGGAGGAGGTGAGGGTACAGGTGGTAGGGAGAGCCCAGGCAGGCTCCCATCCCCCCTGCCAGGCTGAACCCCTGACTAGTCTCCCTCCAGGCTGGCTGGGCAGCTCAGCCGTTCTCTACGGCTGGGAACAGACTGACCGTAACATGATTGACAGCAGGATTAATGGAGGGGGCCGGGCGTGTCACACTGGCTTGGTAAAAATGAGCAGGCTGTCCTGTGTGGAGCCCTAGGGGAACCCACATACCCAACAGCCCTAGGAAGTGCAGGCGTCTGGGAGGCCCTCTCAGGGCGGGAGCTGGGGGGTCGGTGGGCTTGTGCAGGAAAAGGATGAAGGCACCTCTTAAAGCCTCACAGAACACATTCAGTTGAATCCAGCAGCCGTGTCTTCCATGCCAGCCAGGCTCCCGGCACCATGTTGGGAGCTGTGGGCATACTGAGCTGTCAGACCCAAGCCTCCCTCTTAAATTGTTCCCAGGCCAGAGTGGGAGACAAATAATAATAGCAGAGCCTCCTGTAGCACGTCTGTGGTAATGTATATATACGAACAAAATGATTCCTCTTCACAATTAGTACCACCTCTGAAAAAGGTACTGACACTATCCCCACTTTACAGGTAAGGAAACTGAGGCCCAGAGAGGTGAAGTAACTCACCCAGTGTCTTCCTGCCAGCCACTGCTAGAACCAGGATTTGGACCCAGGTGGCTGGCTCTAGAATCTGTGTTTTCACTTCAATGCTCTGTTGACAAATGACCGAGACAGGTTGTGAGTGGGGTGTGTTTGGAGGGGGGCTCTGTGAGAGGCTGGCTCAGGGGCACGGGCGAGGCAGGTCTGCTCTGAGACTGGAGGTGGAAGGAGCAAAAGGCCTTGACATCTGCCTGGATATGGGAGTGAAAGAGACGGAGAGATCGTTAGAGTTTGGAGCTTGTGGGACAAGAGAAGATGATGATACACCGATAGGACTGAGAAGTGTGATGGAGCCAGAGGAGGTAGCTGTGGGACTGGCACAGCCGTGCTCTGCTGAGGAGAGACGAGGACAGAGGTCGGGGAGTCTGGGGGGGGGGGGGTCTGGCAGAGGTCAGGGGTGCGAGGCCCTGTGGGGGATGCCACAGGTCAGAGGCAGAGAAAGAAGAGGAGATGGTCAGAGAGATAGGAGGGGACCAAGAGAGGGCAGCCCTGATCAGGGGCTGAGAGGGGAGTTCAAACAGAAGTATCACCTACTCTGGTGAAAAAGTGCCAGGAGGGTGAGAAGGAGGGATCTGCTGAGAAGGGGCAGTTTTCTTGGAATGATGGGGGTGGAAATCAGTTCATATTATTAAGGTTACTGAGTGATATTGGCCAAATTGTGTCCTAACTGGTTTGAATACATTATCTTATTTTGTGAATTTAAATTTCACAGTAACCCTAGAAGGTGGGTACTGGTGACATGCCCATTTCACAGATGGGGAAACCGAGGACCAGAGATTATGTAACTTGCCACGCAAGGAGAAGGTACATTTATCCTTTCCAGCAGTTCCCTCTGGGCTGGTCCTCAGGTTTCAGGTGCCCCTTCATTCGTGTCTCCAGTCCCCACGAGGCCAAACCCAAGCGATCTAGCTGAGCAGGGCTGGAGTCAGAGGAAATGGCATCAGGATCAGAGCCGGTCCAGCCCTCCAGTGGGGTGAAGTGGGATGATAACAAGAAGCACTTCCCCTGCCTTCCCTGAAGTCCTCCTACTCTCTCCTTAACCATTCTGTCCCTTGAGGATTTGTCCCCATTAAACCAGATTCCCCGTGATTGGGCTGCTGTCAGTCATTCACTCACACCTTGATGTTGAATGACTGGATTTTAAGAAGGTGTTAAGGCTACTGGATCCTCCCCCAGAGAGAGCACTGGGTGCTCTCACATCTCTAAAACATCACACTTCTGTCTGCCCCTGGAAGAACCAGTTGCTTCTCCTTTGAACCCCATCACCCGCTGAAGACCAGGAGGGGCCAGGCCAGTATGTGGGACCTCCACGAGGGGTGCCTTATCATCGCAGCTCACCCCTGCAGAACGAGCTCAGGCAGAGGAGGTGAAGCCACTGTATTGCAGCCTGGGGGTGCACAGAGCCCCACCATCCAATGGCGCTGCCTGCCCCTGGGAGTGTAGAACTGACTGTCAGTTTAGGGTGAACCCCTCAGGGCCTGTCAGCCTTCGGGACTTGTAAGCGGCAGCGAAATGTACTTCCTCCTCTTGCCTAAATGAGAGGCTCATTTAGGAGGCAGTCCTGCAGCTTGGCTCAGAGGAGACTGTAAGTGGTGCTGCTGGGGATGCTGGGAGGGAAGCCTGGCATCTGCCAGTGTCCCTCATGCCTGCTGGTCTGCTGAGGCTCACATATGCCCAGCCCTGTCACTCTGGCCCAGGCGTCCAGAGACTTACAAGACACTGGCTCCCACCCCGAGGCTTGGCATTGCTACTGACCAGCTGTGTGACTTGGGGAAAGGCACACACTCTGGACCTCCCTTTGTAATTTGGGGGAAGGAGGGTATGGTTACTGTGTGGCCCACTTCACAAGGTTGATAGGAGATCTTAGTCAGCCAGCAGATACTTAAGAATACTCTTTATATTACCTAATATATGCTAGACACTGTTCTCAAAGCTCAAGAGGTAGCAGTGAACAAAATAAAAATGTCTGGTCTCGTGGATCTGACATTTTTGTGGTGAATGAGAATTGTTTGGGAGACAGGAGCTTGCAAAAAAGGCTTGAGTGTTTTAGATGGAACAGAACGACATGTGTCCAGTGCGGACTGTGGGAACGATGTACTTGACTTGTCACAGAAGCTCCCAAGTGAGTGCAATGGTACCGTTTACAGAGGCGTAGCAGAGTGTCCCTAGCCGCTTGCATGAGGCCACACAGCTGGTAGCTGGAGAGCTGGGGCTGCCACCCAGGGCTGCCTGTCCCACAGCCCATGTCTTCCCTGGCCACCTCACTGCATCCCAAACTAGGGGCCCCATGTCCTGAGCCTTTTTATGCCAATTTGATGTTCATTTTGTGGGCAACAGAGGCCCATTTCATTGTCCCACACCCAGGAGCCCCTTCTCTTGGGTACTGTCCCCGGAAGTCACAGTTGGTCTGACATGAGCCTTTGTTGGGCCTATGCTAAGGGGTTGGGAGCCAAGGCTTGCAGACCACAAGGGGCACATGAGGTGACCTGGGGCAACTGCCAGGGATGGACAGTGACAAAACTGTCAGCAGAGTAGTCACAGTTGTGTCTGGCTTCTGCCACTGCCTTCCCCTGTCTCTGGGCAGCATTTCCTTCCCCTCCTTCTCCCAGTCACAGCCACAGCCAAGGCTGGAGTTTGCAGACTCTGAGCTAATCAGACCCCCAGGCTGCAGCCTTCCTGGAGCCTCGATATTGCACAGAATCTCACACTCAATGATTTCAACCTCAGTTGCAAGTTCAAATCCCCTGAGGAGCTTTCAACAGTTCCCCTGCCCAGGGGCACCCCAGACCCAATGGTTCTGAATCTCTGGGTGCGGCATTGGCATCAGGATTGCTAAGGCTCCCCAGGGGGTCCCATATGCAACCAAGATTGAAAACCAATGCTGTCGTGCAGAGAGCTCAGTGCTCTGGCTGCACGTTAGAATCAGCCAGGGGACTTTTCAAACTACCGGTGCCAGCTTGCTGTGGGATTATTTAAAAATCTCCCCAGTGATTTTTTTGGGTATCCAAGGCTGTGGCTGTGACTGGGGTCCTCTAACAGCTTCTGAGAATGTAGCTGTCATTGATCCAGTCACTGAGGGACTGGTGTAGGTGGTCCACAGAGAAGCACTCCTTGCTGGGGTCCCTGAAGGTCCGCCGCAGAGCTGGAGGGTTCTAGGGAAGGAATGGGAGACTTCAGCATTGTGGGGGGCCCCTCACCAGCTGTGTGACTCTGGGCAAGGCCCTGGGTACCCTTAAGGCTTAGTTTCCTCATCTGAAAACGAGGGGGCTGGAGGCCGTCACCCCAGAACATGCACAGCAGAACCACTTGGGACGTCTTTAACCCAGATTCCTGGGCCCTGCCCAGAGCTGCTGAGAACTGGGTCTGGGAGTCTGGGTGCCGGAAAAGTTCCACTAAGATCACCTCCAGCCTTGTCGTCCCGGGAAGTTACCCAGGCTCAGAGGTCCCTGATTTAAGTAAATTTCATATGGAAAACTATCTGAGCGTGGCTGAATGCTAAAGTGAAGAGAAAGGGGCACTTTTATAGAGACCTGCCAGGCACACAGGTTTTACCAACTTGTCTTTGCAGCGATTCTGTAAGACCGGTGTTATCCCTGTTTTAAAACACTGGCCTGTGGCTCAGAGGCTGTGACATCTCCAGTTCTCACAGCTAGGGGCCCGGCCTCCAGGTCCACACTCCAGCCTCTTTCCAGCTCACCAGCCCACCTTCAGGGACCTAGATTTTGTGTTTCTTGCCACAAGAATTCACCTCAGAGAGACGTTGTTCTTTGCTTTTTCACAGGACTTTAAAAGATTCCTTTGTATGGCTGGCGTCTATGCCTGGCCATTTTACATGTTAGTGACAAAAATCCAGCTGGTACACAACCTACAGGGCATTCTTTCAATCCAGAACAGTGTCTGCCCTGATGCAGGCAAATCCACACCCCACCCCCACCCCTGCCCCACAGAGGCTCATCTGAGGGGAGACAGCGCCTCCTTCTGGAGCCCCAAGGCTGACGCCTTGGAGACCCAAGGAGACGCCTGGGGCAAGATGCTATGTTAATGGCAGACAGGCCCAGGCAGCCACCTCTGCGTGGGCTGTTTAGAACTGAAGGCTGGAGACCTGAGTTCCCCACGCACTCCCACCTCCCCAGAGACTGACCCTGCAGTGGGTCCCTGGCGGCTCCCCCATCCCTGGGCATCCCTGGAGGACCACTGGCGCCAAGGGTTAACCTGCAGCCTTCCACCTCCCTCCTCCAGACTCTGGTCCTAGCCTGTTGCTATGGAGACAGGCTAAAAATAAAATGGGTTCCCAGAACCCAGCCCCATGCACAGGAGTCAAAACAAACTAATTAAAGCAGCCAGGCTAAAATGTGAAGATAATTACACCCTCACTCAGGAGCCAGTCATGGCATGGAACAGCTCAGCAGGCTATGCCTGAGTCAGGGCCCCTGGGCCCATCCCTGACATGCAGGACTGGCTCCCCACCACTCAGACTCCTTGGACCTTGGGGTCCCCCACGCAGTCTTGTTACCCCTCCCTAGGAGAGTCCCCCTGCTTAGGCCTGAGATCCAGGGAGCAGCCCATTCCCACTATGATGGTCCCACCCCTGATACATTCACAGTATGGCTTCATGCTGGGACCAGTGCCTTCTCTGGGGTGGCCAAGAAAAAGGGGTACACTGAGGCTGTTGCTCCACATCCTCCCTGAAATTCCGGGAAGTTCTCACACAGCTCTGAGGCTGCCCCTGTCCGGAAGATCTTTGCTGAAAGGCCTCAGGATGGTTCCTTTGTCTCTTGGGCTGCTGCCTGTCATCAAGGGCCTGGGAGCATGAGAAGGGCCCCAACCTTCTGGTGGCTGTCCCCGCATCCCCTTTGGCCCAGGTCCTGTGGGTGCTGGGTCAAGCCCATCCCACCACAGGCCCTTTGCTTTCCAGGACCATCAAGGTGGAGGTGTACGACTGGGATCGAGATGGCAGGTAAGCAGGCAGAAAGCAGGAGGTGAGCAGAGATGGGGGCAGCCGCTGGGGGAGGTTGGACCCTGCGCTCATGTGGGGAGAGCTGCATGCAGGCCTCTACTCAGGGCAGCTCTGGGGTGAGCGGGCCTGGATTTTCCTGTGGGGCATCCACCGCCCTGGTGACTTGTCCCTGCCCAGCTCCACTGAGGCACCAGACGACCTCTGTACTGCAGGACATGGTGCAAAGCGCATAAGAGGCCTCTTTTCCTCAGATAACTGCCTAGCAGCCAGACAGTGCCTAAAATCTGCCCACCTTTGGGAGGAATTAGGATTTTCTGAAATGTGCATGTTCTTAAGTACAGATAGTAGTGGTGCCCTGAGCATTCGTTGACACATTCCCTGTGGGAAGCTAAGTCTTGGGGGGTGACCAGGCTGCAGATGAGCTCATGCCCCACAATCTTGTGGGGAGGCCCTCGGCTCCTCAGAGCCGTCTGCAGGGGTCAGGGGCTGAGGGAATGAGCAATGGAAAAGGAATGCCATGAGGCGGTGCCTGGAAGGGCGGAGGCTGGCCGTGGGAGGGTGGTTCCCGCTCAGGGACTTTGGAAGGCCAGTGCCCTCCTCTTCTGTGGATCTAAGTGCCCCCAAGGAGCCGGTGTCGCTAGGGATTCATAGATAGAACAAGAACAGGCCTGTTACCGCTTTAGTCCAAAACCCTCACTGGCTCCTCCTACTTATCTGTTGAACCAAATCCAAATGTGTCATCCTGACTTTTGTGACCCCGCCATTCTGTGGCACTATCAGGGGGTGTCGTAGAGGGGCTTTACACCCCATAATTTCTATTGGCACCTCTCAAGTCAGTGATGCGGACAGGATATTGTAGAGGGCCATGAGAACACAGCTGTAAGCTAGGCCCAGGCCCCTCCCCGGGGGCTCGCCTTCCCCTGGGACCTTCCTATAGAGCACTGCCAGCGGCCGCACTGCCTCCCTTCCCTCGCTCTGTTCCTCTCCTCTCCTCTTTAACCACATCATATGCAAGTCAGCTTCATGTTTCCACCCATGATTTGCCTCATCTTACCCTGGAGTTCCCCATACTTCTCTTTTAGCAGGGAGAACTGGGGACAGTCACCAAATGCCATTGGTTCCTGCTACCAAGGATCTCATACTCGCAGTCTGAGAGCAGGAAATATGTAGTCAAAATATAGTGCAGGCTCAAGGCGGGGAAAGCCCTGGGGACACCTCCTGGGTCTCAGTCTCCAACAGGTATTCCAAGCCAGCATGGGAAGGTCAGGCAGCCAACCACAGGGGAGGTGGGAGTTCTGCTTTGTACAAGGTTTTACTGCACTTAACAAACACACGCATTGCCCCAAGGAGGTGCAGACACTGCAGAAAATACCCCCAGCTGCCTGGATGGATGTAGTGCTAATAGTCTTTTCCAAAAATGTTATTGGAAAAATGTCAAATACACAGAAAGGTAGAGAGAAGAGCTTAATGAACAATTTTAAGCCTGTCACCTGAGTTTAACAGGGTTACATGTTGCCGTATTTGCTTTATGTGTTATTGATGTAATTTGAATGGTAGACATCATGGTATTTTTTTCACTAAAGACCTCATTGGGAATGTCTAAAAAATAAGGGCATTTTCTGCATAACTATGAATGCTATTAGCACACCTGACACATTGAATAATCATTCTTGAATACCATCTAATATTCATTTCATATTCAAGTTTCCCTCAGTTGTCCCCCCAAATACCTTTTGTTGCTGGGTTGTTCAAACAAGAATGCAAGTAGAAGTGGGTCCCATTCTCCAGGGTCCCACTCTATGTGACCGTTGTTGGGTTTCTTGCTCCATGGGTGACACTGGACTCTTCCCAGGGACCCAGCCTCTCTGCTGGTGTGTGTCCCTGGAGCAGAGGCCTGGGCAGAATTGGGAGCCAGGGGGAGGGATGCGAGAGGTGGGGTGATGGGCAGAGGCGGGGCGTAGCCTGGGCCTCGTGGTCTCAGCAGCAGCCTTCTCTTGCAGCCATGACTTCATTGGGGAGTTCACCACCAGCTACCGGGAGCTGGCCCGCGGGCAGAGCCAATTCAACATCTATGAGGTGAGGAGGACGCTCGAAGTCTGGGCGTTGCTCTGATGAGACATAACTCCCACTCACTAAGGACTACAGTGAGGCACGTGCAGCGCTAGGGTTTTTGTAGGTTTTCCTGTGAGGTGGGTGTATTGTCCCATTCTGCAGTTAAGAAACCTGAGTCTCAGAAGTTAGGGGACTTGTCCAAAGACCCGTGGTTCAGCAAGTGGCAGAATCAAGAGGCCGACAACCTAGGCTGATCTGACTCCAATCACTGAGTTACAGTGCCCTCCCCCAAAGAGTACTTCCAGCAAGGCGAGGGGAGCGGAGTGGGGGTGGGGCAGAAGGTAGAGGACAGTATCAGAAGGTTCTGAGCCTGAGACTCAAGGTCCTGAGTTCAGGGTGGCCCTCTGCCTTCAATTAGAGTAGTTTCAAGGCCTGCTGACTGTTACCTTTTCTGGAAGGAGAGGCTCAGAAGAACAGGAGTCAGGATACCTCTATCTAGACCTGGAGAACCTTGGAGAAAGCACCCAATCTCTCTGGAGATAATAGCATGTGTCCTCAAGGGACTGTTTCTGCTGCTGAGCCTTTGCTTTTGCATGCGCTCTCTCCGGGGTACCCTCCCGTCTTCCAGATCCAGCTCAGCTCCTACTCAGTGCCGTCCTGCCCAGCCGCGGCGCCGCCTATGCTCTCTCCCTCTTCTGAACTTCCTGGACAGCTCCATTCGTGCCAGGCCCACTAAACTGCAGCTGCTCAAAACCCTAATAACTGCTTGGGCTCAAGGTCTGACTACCACGTACTAGCCATGGGACCTTGGCTAAGTTCCCGAACTACTCTGCCATGCACATGGAAAAGTAAATAAGTTACTAGAACAATGCCTGGCCCTGAGTGAGCATGATGTCAGCTGTCTTCTAGTAGCATCTGTGGAGCTCCTGTATGCCAGGAGATTTCCGTTTTACAACCTTCCTACAAACTGGCTCTATCCTTACATTAGCAGCCCCTCAGCGGGTGAAGTTGAAGAGCTGCCTTTGCCTCCCATCAGTGAACCCGAGCCCTTCCATACTTCTATTCCCTCACCCTGGATCTCTGTTTTAAGTGGGCAGGTCTTGTGTTCCGACTGGACTGAAGCTCCCCAAGGGCAGGTGACAGCCTTCTCGCTTGCCTCCCTTCCTGTTGGTCTGGGCCCTGCTGGGCACACAGTAGGTCTTTATGAGACATCCACACACTGTTTTCAGTTGAACAAGGCTATTGTGAAAATGGAGCATGGGTGAATTTCTTTGAAAGGGCTCTGATCCTCCCAGTTAATTGCTTTCTGTTCTGCATCGACAAAGGGAACGACCATCTTGGTCCCCGCACCCAGGCAGAAAGAAGCAGGCTCTGCTTTTCTTTGGCCTCCTTTAAGGAGAGTTTTAGGGAAGGGAAGGGAAGGGGTCAGATCTCTTCGAGTTTGGCTTCTAAGGATGCTTGACAGACTCAGAAGGGGCTGTGATTTCTCAGGCTAAAAGCGGAAAAGGTTGGATTGACTTCTTTCCTTGGCTGTGGATCCCTGCTCCTTTGCAGTTGACAAGAGAAACTGCAGCGCTGGGAAGCAGAAGTGCTGTCTCCACACATCGAAATGCCATCAGGTGGAAAAGGAATTAAACTCTGGTAGCCCTGGAGCAGGCCTTGCACCATGGGGCAGGGTGGGGGCGGGGGAGTTGTGTCACTGGGAGGCCCGTGTAGGCTCTGGAAGGCCTTTCTAGAGTCAGAACTGCCTGAAGAGAGAACAGGCTTCTGCCAGGGAAGACCCTCATCTTGGGCCCTGGCATCACACCGGGGTCTAACTTGGATGTCCAGCCTTCTGCTGGCCACTCCTCAGATCCGGCCTTCCCAAACTGAAGGCACAGGCTAAAGTCTCCCCGCAGCCCTCCCCTCCCCCTGGCCAGCCTGTGCTGTCATCATGGGGGGCACAGCACCGGGGGAGCCATCCTTGACACCTGTGGCCCCTCGCCATTCCTGACTGCACCCTACTCCTGCTACCACCTGAATATTCTGACTTGTCCCCTTGACTCCCGTCTACCCTCACTGTCATTTCCCCCGTGGGGGAGCTTTGCAGCAGCCCCCTTGAAGGCCCTCCCATCTCCTTCCGTCCTCCACTCAGTAACCTGAGTGCTCCTCCAAAATGGTCACCTGACCCTATCACTGCCCAGCTTCCAACCTAGTTGTGCATCCCACCCTCTGCCTGGTTCGCACAGAGGAGCAGGGAGGAAATTCAGAAAGACACCCCCACCCCAGCTGAGATCCTACAGGGCCTTTTACCTAGGGGGTAAAGTCTGAGCTCCTTCACACGGGTGCCGTGCCGCAGCTACCTGCAATCCGCAGTCGTTGGGCCTGTAGAAGTAGACACACATGTCACACCCGAGGAAACCCCTAGGGTCTGGCCCCAGCCCTTCCCTGTGCCCACTCCACTTTCAGCCCAGTCACTGCATCTAAGGCTCTCAGAACCTGCAGTGCTGGCTCAGCCTCCGTGCCTTCCTTCATGGTGGTGCTGCCGCTGGGTTGGGACTGTGTCTCACTCATGTTGTATCCCCAGCACCAGAGCAGCTCCAGGTCCCTGGGAGCCACTCACTGCCCATTTGCACAGGAGAGCAGACACCAGACCTGCCCTGGGGGCCCTGGGGCCCCTGGGGGTGTGAGGAGAGCCAGAGGAGGAGGCTTAGGAGAAATCCAGCCCACGGAGTTTCCTGGGATTTCCTGGCCCGACCCCTAGGCGGCGCTGGTCCCACACATGGAATTTCAGGGTACAGTCTTTTAGGGCTAGAGAGGCTGGTACATGGATGGGGGTGGGAGTGTGCGCTGGGGAGTGCATGAAACCTCAGGATAAACAGGGCGTCTCTTCAGTGCCACTTCACATGAAGATCTGAGAACAAAACATTGCTTTAATATTAAAACAGTTATAATTAGAGAGTGGAAATATGGAACACAGGCTAATTTAAAGACAACACAGAAGACTTCAAAGAGATGTGCTTGTGGCCAGGTCTTTGGGCAACGCCCAGACCCCCGGGAGTCCGTGTTTATTCTCATCAGCTGGGAGGGCTACTTTGGAATAAAACTTTGAGAAGCACTCAGTTCTAAAGTTTCCACGCCCTCCTGGTACAGATTGTGAAACTGAGGCACAGTGCAGCATCGGAGCTGAGACCGTGCCCTCACCTCAAGGGCTTGCCTGGTAGGCAGTTTCCCATGAATGTGTCTGTGAGCACCCTGTCATCTGGGTGGCCTTCATGCCTGTGGAGGATTCGAGGTTGTTCTAGGCTTCTCTCCCTAGACTCTCACTTTCTACCTTGCTAGCCCTCCCACCTGAACCTCAAATCCAGCTCTTCCTTCCTTCTGTGTCTACCTGGTGGCCCCTGACACCTCCGTCTCTCCTGCTCCCACAGCCATGCCTGGGGCCCAAGATCTGTGGTCATTCCTTGACAGTGCCGTTTTGCCATAGCTCAATACCTGTTCCAACACCCCCACATCTTCATTACCTCTCACCTGGACTGGTGGTGGTGGTGGTGCTAATAAAAAATAATAGCAGCTGACACTTACATGGTACTTACTACATTCCAGATACTGTTCTAAGCACTTGACTTGTATTTATCCATTTAACCCCCATACTTTCCTATGACGTAGGTACTTTTTTTACTCCCATTTTACAGATGAGGAAACTGAGGGACAGGGCAGTTAAGTAAGTTGCCTAAGATCACACAGCTACGAGGTGGCAAAAGCAGGCAAACATCCCCTTGAATATCCCTCCTTCTCCCCTTGTACTCACTTCCACCAGGTCCCAGCATCCTAGAGCCTGCTGTGCTTGTCCCCTACCATCTTAGAAGTCATTAGAGTTCTCTGCTGGCTGCTAGGTGATTGTTGACATTTAAATTGGTATTCTAGGCTCTCTTCCAGCCAGCCGAATATACTCTCTTCTACCCTGTGGTTCCAAAGTTAAACTGGACCCCAGTTCTGTGCTCCCCCAATAGCTCCTCTGACGGGAATGCCTTCCTCCATCTCTCCCTGCCCAACTCCTTGCTGTCACTCAATGTCTGCCTTCAGTACCACCTGCTCTGGAGAGTCTTCTTTGATGTTCCTGCCTGGAGTGGTCCTTCCTTACTCCAACTCCCTTCACACTTCTGACTCCCCTTTCTTGGTGACCCTTGTCACCTATCCTGAAGACATATCTTCTTTTTCCAACTGAAGAGAAGATTATAGAGAACTGGTACCCCCACCCCATAAATATTTGTGAAGGATTGTGTATTTGTTATCAAGGTGGTACCCATGTATGTAGCACTGCCCCAAGGCCAGGAATCTGGTTTCTAATTCTGTCACTACCCAGACCAGCTGTGTGACCTTAGGCAAATCGCTTGGTGTCTCTGTGCCTTAGTGTCCTTATCTCCAGAGGTAGATCTCAATGGTCATTCAAACAGAAGACACCTCTGCTAAAGACCAGCTGGCTGCCCCTGTAGGAGGAACATGAGATGAGGGCAAGGGGAATGAGTTCACCAGAAACCTACAGAGGACAGAGTGACAAATCCTGAGCTGGTGTGAAAATCCCCTTGCTTTGTCTGATGGGAGGTTAGGGAAGGTTGGGCCTAGACTTCTCATGTGAAAAACAAAAGCCGGTGAGGCTCAGATGTGCGAAAGACCCCTGGAGCACCCCTAGGCCAGGGTGGTCCCCCTCACTCAGCCCAGGGGTTCTGCACGCTGACATCTTGAACTAGATGATTCTTTGTTGTAAGGGGCTGTCCTGTGTGTTGTGCGATGTTTAGCAGCATCACTGACCTCTACTACTCCCCTAGTTGTGACAACCAGAAATATTTCCAGACATTGTCAAATGTCTCCTGGGGGGCAAAAATCACCCCAGTCGAGACCACTGCGTTAGTCCACCAACAAGTGTGTTTTTAGCACCTACTATATGCCCAGCGCTGTGATATATTCTCTGATGACAGATCTAGTTTGAAATGAAAGCTTACACATGAAGAACAGTTAAGGAAATTCTAACTGCAGTATAGGGGCTGTGGTGGGGGACAGACTCACAGGACCCCCAGGGCAACCCTAGGGCTGGAAGGATGGGAAATGGTGGAGGGAGGAGGGGGCATGTTTGGGGCGGGGGGCGGAGCAGCCTGAGCTGACACGGGACAGGCATGAACAGGGCCCCTTTGCAACATCGAGGCTCCTCCGGCTGAATAGGGTGGAGGGTATGTTTGGGGAGCAGTGGGAAATAAGGTTAAATAAATATTATTCTTGGTAGTTTGCTCATGGGACACTAGGTCCAATCAGGGAGTTGAGTTGCGTAAATCTAAATGCCAGTATCTCACAAGACCTCCCCGAACCCTCCTCCCTGAGACCCCTGTTTTTTCAGCCCACACTCTGCCAGTCTGGGTCTACACCTAGGGCTAGTGGAAGCCCCGGGGGCCCAGCCTTGCCTGCCTAGAAACCTCTTTCTTACCTGGTAACTGGTTTTTCCTGCAGGTAATAAACCCGAAAAAGAAAATGAAGAAAAAGAAATACGTGAATTCTGGCACAGTGAGTAGCCACCCCCTGTCTGCAGCTGGGCGTAGACATTCTGAGCTCCGAGCTCGGCCTGATGTCAGGAGTCATATGTGTCTGTGAGTCTGTGTACCTGTGTGTGTTCGTGCAGTGTGGGAACCTGACCTGGAGAGGTGCTGGGGGGGAGGGATGGGGCCCATGGAGCCACAGCCCAGGGGTAGATGGGATAGGTGATACATGGGCTCTGTGACACAGAATGAGAAATCCCAGAGAGAAACTCCCAGGGACTTCCTGCAGGAAGGAAGAGGAAAAGGAGTAGCAATTATTGGGCCCTTACTGTGGGAAATCCCCCATTTAGGTGCTTTTCACAAGTTGTTTCCTTGAAAGACAGTTATCATCATCCCCTAGTCATGAAGCGGAAACCAAGGCTGCAGGCAGGGAAGTGACTCAACCAAGGTCATAGAGCTAGGACGTGATAGAGGTGGCAGTCAGCACTACAGTTAAATGCAGAGCTGGCAGCGGCTGCGGGCACTGCCCCTGCCTGACTGCAACCATCCTGGATCTCACTGGCCCAGGGGTTTCTGCAGGCTCTTGTTCAGGACACTGATACATTTATCCAACAAACAGGAATCCCTGCCCTCCTGGTGCTTATATTCCTGTGGGAGGACACAGAAAACAAGTATGTGTACACACATACCTGTGAGTGTCAGGTGGTTACGCATGCGGTGGGAAAGAAGTACACTACGGTCATGAGATAGGGAATGCCTGGGACAAAACTATTATTTTACATAAAGTAGTCAAGGAAAGCTTTTCTGAGAAGCTGACATTTGAGTAGAGATTCAGAGAAGGTGAGGGGGCAGTAGCTGAGGATATCGGGGAAAGAATTCTCTAATAGTAGGGATCAGCCTGTGCCAAGTCCTGAGGCAGAGCCCGCAGTGCATTTCTAGAACAAGCCATGTCTCTGCAGTGCAGACGTACTCACGTCCATATCCTTCCTGTCTCTCCCCATTCAGAGGTCCATAGTTCCAGCAGCTAATGCAGCCAAACTTAGTCATTTGAATCAGGCAGACTGCAACTCCAGACCCAGAAGAGGTCGTAGTCGGAGGGCTCTGGGGTTCCTCTGAGGAACCTCAGTATCTTCATCTGTAAAATGGGACTAATAAGTCACCCCTACCATGCTTACTGCACAGGGTGGCTATAACAGACACGTGGGAGATGCAGGAAGACGCAGGCCTATAAAGTATTCTGCTTATTCAAAGAGGTCTTCCCCCGCCACCCCCTCCACCCGCCGCCCCACTTCTCTGATTGTAACTGTTTCACAGACACATGCCATCAGGTGGAAAAGGAATTAAACTCTGGTAGCCCTGGAGCAGGCCTTGCACCATAGGGCAGGGCGGGGGCGGGGGAGTTGTGTCACTGGGAGGCCCGTGTAGGCTCTGGAAGGCCTTTCTAGAGTCAGAACTGCCTGAAGAGAGAACAGGCTTCTGCCAGGGAAGACCCTCATCTTGGGCCCTGGCATCACACCGGTGTCTAACTTGGATGTCCAGCCGTCTGCTGGCCACTCCTCAGATCCGGCCTTCCCAAACTGAAGGCACTGGCTAAAGTCTCCCCGCAGCCCTCCCCTCCCCCTGGCCAGCCTGTGCTGTCATCATGGGGGGCACAACATCGGGGGAGCCATCCTTGACACCTGTGGCCCCTCGCCATTCCTGACTGCACCCTACTCCTGCTACCACCTGAATATTCTGACTTGTCCCCTTGACTCCCGTCTACCCTCACTGTCATTTCCCCTGTGGGGGAGCTTTGCAGCAGCCCCCTGGAGGCCCTCCCACCTTCCATCCTCCACTCAGTGGAGAAATATTACTTGGAGGAATATTTCCTTTTCCAAAGCTGCAGTGTTTCTCAGTGGGGAGGCTGTTGGCATTTCGGGCTGGAATCACTTTTCATCCCACAGGACTTCCCCATACATTGTGGGGTGCTTAGCACCCCTGGCCTCGGCCCATAGCTATCAGTAGAGTCACAGTCATTGTGTGACCTCAAATTCTCCCACACTTTTCCAAATGCCCTTAGAGAAGGCAGTACCTTCCCCAGCTGAGAAATATTGGATGTTCAATTGAGAAAAAAAAAAAAAAAGAAGTTTTGAAAACCACTGATCTCATCCAGTTTTCTTACTTTAGAGATAAAGAACCTGAGGCCCAGAGAAGGGACCGGATTTGTCTCAGGTCACGCAGTGAGTTAGGGACAGAGCAGGACTGGGCCCAGGTCTCCTGACATTCCTTTACTCCAGCATTTCCCAATCTTCACCACACAAAAAAAAATATCACTCAGCATCCAGGATGCTGATTATAATACAGAGGCCCAGGCCAGTTCCAGGGTTCCAGGCTGGGGTCTAGACATCTGTGTTTGTGCTTCTCCTACCTTACTGTGTGCAGAATCTCCTGGAGTTCTTGTTAAAATGCCTCTGCATTTCTGCATTTCTAACCAGCATCAAGATGATTCTGACCCTGCTGGTCCAGGGGCCATACTTTGAGTAGCAAGTCCCTGGGTGAATGCATATGGTCAGGCAACCCATGGGGGAGGGGGTTGGTCAACTCTGGCTGCAGTTTAGACTCATGTGAGGAGCTGAAAAAAAGATCTAGGGCCAGAGCCCTACCCAAGAAACTGATGTAATTGTTTTGAGGGCCTTACCTGGGCTGCAAGATGTTTTAAAAGCTCCTCAAGGAGTCTAATGATTGTCAGGGTAGAGGCCACTGCCAGAGTCCATTCCTAGTGAAAGGAGGCTTTGTCCATCCAGGTGCCTAATGCCGTAACCAGTGGCTGGGGTCTCAGAGGTCCAGCTCAGGACTCACAGACCCTCCCATTTTGGGGGGCTAGGGGCTCATCGGCTTTGTCAAACAGAGGCCCGACCTGGCCCACCAAGTGAGTCGATAATGATGGCTGCATGTACACGAATAGCGAGCTCCAGTCCTAGTGGAGTTCTGTGACACAGGTAAAAAGTCTCCTGCCCCAATCTTGCCTCATTTAATTGGTTTCGGCTGCCAGGCTTTCATTTGTCTCCACAATCTTAAATCCTCATTATAATGAGCTTTCAGGTAGCTGCCTGTCTTGGGGAAGTTGATGCCAATCTGCCAGCGGGCATAGGCCAAGAGTCCTCTGCTTGGGAGAGGGGGCCCTGGGTGGTTAGTTACCTCTGGGAAAGGACAGGCTGCTTATGAGGGTCTTGGATCTGAGAGGGTAGAGATTGAGAGACACCAGAGGGATGAGGGGGACAGATAGGGTTTAAGGTAAGTGCAGACTAGAGAAGCACGTTTCTAGATTAATAGTTAACGAGACATGGAAGCATGGAGCTTGTCAGCATGGCAGCTTGTTAGGACTGTGTCAGGAAGACCCCCTGCCTTCCACCCTCCACACCCGTATCTACTTAGGGGAAACTTACGTCCTTGGCTTGAGCCCCTGTGCTCCAGTGGCAGAGACAGGGCCCTTCCAGGATGCAGTTTGGCATGGAGGTCAAGTGCAGGCTCTGGAGTCAGACTTGGCTTCACTTGACCACGTCCTGACAGTGGGTACATCGCATCACCTTTTTGAGCCTCAGTTTCTTTGGCTATAGAATGGGGATGATAATAGTCCTTCACAGGGTTGTTGTGGGCACTCCATACAATGATATATGCAAACCGGCACATGCTGAGTTCTCCTTAACTATCAGCAAACCACGTCCCCCCACCCCGTGCTCTCCACTGACCAAGCTCCCTTTTGTTTTCAAGGTCACGCTGCTTTCCTTTGCTGTGGAGTCAGAGTGCACGTTTCTCGACTACATCAAAGGAGGGTGAGAAGAGATGCAGCCCCATTTCTTTGGCTCCAGGGAGAGGGAAGGGGCTCACATCTCGGCATGAGCAGCTCTGGCCCCACCGTGGCTTCTGTGGTTCTGGGCTCTGAGCAGCCCCCACCCCCGGCCCTGTGTCTGGGCTCACACAACTCTCCCAGAGCCCTGTGTGCCCCTGTATCTTGAGCTGCTGCAGAGGGTGTTCCTGGGCCACGGAGGCCAGTGGGTCACGTCAGGTCCCTCTGCAGAGATGGGACCTGGAAGTGGTAGGGACTCCATGACAAAGAGAACCAAGGGTTTAGGGAGGCAGAAGGAGCCCTGGACCAGGAGTCAGGAGGCCCAGGCTATACACCCCTCTTTGCCCTGCATTTGCTGCATTGCTCTGGGCAGGTTTCTTTCCCTTCCAGGGCATCCGTTTCCTCCTCCATACATGAGAGGTTGGAGTTTGGTGACTTCTAAGATTCCTTCTTGCTCTGAGCTGCTGATAAGCTCTGGTCTGTCTGGGGGTGGGGTGGGGGGACTGTGATTAACCTACTGGTATCATCAGGGACCTATAAGGGGCAGGAGGGACTGGGGGATGAGCCAGGGGTGGTCCCAGGACCAGCAGGTGGTCAGACATGAATTTAAGGAGCAGAAAGAACCAGAGTGATCAGCGTCCAGGCCGCGACAGGCAGAGAAGCCTAGAGGCTCCAGCCAATAGCTCAGGGAAAAAGAGCCTGACTCTGCCAAGGACAGGTGCCAGGTCAGGGTGTGGGTAGCCAACGGCCCACAGGTGCAGGCAGGTGAGTGACTACACCTGTCTGGAAAAGAGACAGACAGGGCAGCTGCCAAAGTCTCATTCCAGCCAAGCGGGCACTTGGCTACCTGGTTCTCCAGGGCAGAGGGAAAAGTCAGGCCCTGGGAAGCTCCACTCGCTCTCCCATGACACCGCTCCCTGCTGCCTTGAACTTGCAGCATCAAGGTTGCAAGCACTCCTACCCACTAAGCACACAGACTCCCTGCAGCCACCCAGGGGCCTCCCGGCCCCTCCTCTGAGCCTACTCCCCACCCTGCCCTTTCTCCCTTCCCCCATCAAAACTGCTCTGTTCTCCATCCCATTAAACAACCACCCCTTACATAGCACCTGGTAATTTCAATCAGTCCTCATCCTATTTATCCTTCTCATTTGCATAGTGTCTCCAATTTACAGAACCTTGTGGGCAGGGCGAAGATGATCTTCATTTTACATAAGTTTCCCAAGGCCACATGCCTCTCCAGTTTTCAAGGTCACAGAGAGTGCCTGCCTTCTGTCACCACATGCTGCATTTCTTCCATAGTAATGAATATTCCTGGCCCTGCCTACTTTGCAGCTACCAGGTGGGGTGGAATGCAGATGGAGACTACTGAGTTAAAGGGCTGGGTGCTGTGACGTCTCCTCGAGAAGGAGCCTCAGAGGCTGACTGCTGTGCAAAGCTGGCACCACAAGTATTGGGCAAGTTAGAACAGTGGAGCCGCTGGAGCCCTCCCCCCACGCCTCTCTTCACACTCTCGGGAGAACCTGAGTGAGAGTTGGCTCCAGGGAGCGAGAGCCCAGCATGCGTGTCCAGGCAGGCAACTAATGGAGACATTTGTCTAGGGATCCTCTCCTCCCTGGTCTCCCTCCCCCACCCACCTGGGCTCAGAGGCAGGGTATGGGCACCTCTGCCCCCACATCAGAGATAGAACTGGTTGCTCAGCGGCCTGCATGCTACCCAGCTGTGCCCTTAGGCAAGAGACGTGAGTTTGCAGGAGTAACTTTCCCACAAAAGTATCTGCTTTCCAGTCTCTTTCTTCCCTGAGTCATTTCAGAACCCAGAGCAGCAGAAGACTACTTAGGGAGTAAGTCCTGCCTCACCCCTCAGCGGCAGTCCTGTAGGCCAGAACCACCCTCTGAAGGGTGGCCCCCCGAGCAGGGCTCTTACCCTCCAAATGCCTCCCTGCCTCTAACGAAGACACAATCTCTATATTCCCCACAAAGAGATGACAAGGAACAGAAGATGAATAGGATAGGTCAACTGCTATAACAAATCCCTGACTTCCAGGCTTAGTACAAATAAGTGTTACTTTTCATTTATAGGATGGCAGGGATGGGTAGGGAGAGTCATTCAAAGACCCAGGCTCTTGCCATCTTGTGGCTCCTTCTTCCTCAACTTGGAGTCCACTGGATGCTCTGCCCCCAGGAAGCAGACGAGGAGGAGGAAGTGTGGGAAGAACTGTATCTGGCCAGCAGACCCTGGCTTGGGTCTCCTGCTAACATTTCCATCACCCTTCCAAGGGGATGAAGGGTCCATGAGCAGCAGCTCAGCTGTGATCGGGTGGAGAGAGGGCTGTGGTTTCTGATAAAGACCATCTGCTAAATGCAGGTGAGGTGAGTCCTGCCTCATCTTACCTCATCCCTGACCCCAACTCAGAGCCACCAGAACAGTTTTCCCAAGTGTGATCCCAGAACCCCCTCACAATCCCGGAGAAGGGCCGGGGATGTTTCTTAAAGAAGCAGATTTTGGGCCCCATCTCAGACCAACTGAATTGGCATTCCTGGGAGTGGTACCCTGGGATCTCCTTTTTTAAACAAGCTCCCCTGGTGACTAACTTCACTCAGTGTGAGAACCATAAGACTAGACTTCCTCGGGGGTTCATGTCTTGTCAGCTTTGTTCTGTCAATATCTAGTGCAGAACTTGGAACAGGCAAACACTTAGCAAGTTTTGACCATGAATCTGAATTTTCAAAACCTAACGTTTTATTATGGAAAAAGCCCAAACATAGGCAAGGGTGGAGAGAAGGTATAATAAACCACCAAGTACCTTTACCCAGGTTCAGCAATGACCAGCTCATGGCCAGTCTTGTTCCATGCACTCTCCCATGCAGTTATTTTGAAGCAAATGCTAGACATCATATTTCATCCCCCAAATACTTTGGGATATGTCTCTAAAATATAAGGACTCTCGTCAAATATAACCACAATACCATAATCACACCTAAAAAGTGAAAGTTCCTTAATACCAAATATCTAGTCAGTGTTCAGATTTCCCTAATTGTCTTACAAAGTTTTTTAATTGGCTTATCTGAAGCAGGAAACCAGGCAAGATCCATATATTGTGGTTGGTTGATTTGTCTCTTAATTCTTTTTCACCTGTTGGTTCCCCCCTCGCCCACACCTGAAGGGTTTGCTAAGACAGCTTCCTGACCCCACCAAGGGCTTCTGATTCAGTGGGTCTGCAGGGGCCTGTGACTCCTCACCAATCCCCAGGTGACCCCCCTGCTGCTGGTCCATGGGCCACTCTTCCAGTACTGCTCCTCCAGAACTTCCCACACACTGGCTTTTACTGGCTTCACCCGCTGTGGTGTCGTTTAACATGTTCCTCTGTCTCCTCTATTTCCTGTAAACAACTGGTAGGCGACTCTGGAAGCTCCATCAGATTCAGGTCCAATTTTTTGGCAAGACAGCTTTTATGGGTGGGGTTTTGTTCTTCCCTCAGATGCACAATGTCTATTTGTCTCTCTTTTTTTGTCAAATAGGTTTTAACCCTGAATCTGACTCCAGATTTGAGCCAGAAATACAGTGAGACCCTACTTCACTGGCCTCAAGTGGGCCCAGGTGCAGGGTTTGGGGAGGAATGAAGTAATAGTAACCACTTGCCCACAAAGAACATAATCACCTTCAAAGAGCTTTCACCCCACTTAACTCTTGTGATGCTCACACAGTCCATTGGGGGAGGACATGGCTGGTATTCCTATCCCAGTTTTCCAGACGGAAAGCCGATGAGTCGCTTCACCAAGGCCACATGCCCAGCAAGCAGCAGGGCTGGAGTGGAAGCCAGGTTTCTCACTCCCTGTCCAGCCCTCCTCACCCTCCCACAGCGCTGCCTCTGTCCAGTAATTCCCCTGCTGTTCTCCCTCTTCTAGGACTCAGATCAACTTCACAGTGGCCATTGATTTCACGGCCTCCAATGGTGAGTGGAGGGAGGGGCAGGGAGCTGTATGCGGGAGAACAGGGAGGGAAAGGGGCATTTTTCAGGGCTGTGATAGTGGCCCTCGCTGGGAGCCAGGTCTCCGTACTCTCCGGCCTCATCCTCACCGCAGTGGAGGTCCTTAGGCCTGGAGAGCCAAAGAGAGCCAAGGTGGCGAAGGTATCCTCGGATTAGACCGTGGTCATTACCAAATCTGGGCATTGGGCCTACGTACCCTGAGCCGCAGGCTTGCCCTGGACACGCAGTCTCCCTGGGGGAACAGGACAGTGCTACTTTGGGCCCATGGAGAACGAGCCTTGGAGCAGAGGTGTTTCCTCACAGATTCAAATTCCATATCCTCTGTACAGTGCAACCCATAGGCTGGAGGGGAGAACTAGAGTCAAGACCAAGCTCTGTGGTCCTCAGGACAGGAACGCAGCCCAGGAACTGCAGTTCTCTCTCTGGCTGCGGCTGCCCCCGATTGCTTCCCTCCTCCAACCTTCTCCCGTATCAGGCCATGACTGAGTCTCCAGGAGCAATCAGTGCCAAACTTTACACTGTTAGAGACAGCACAACATTCTTTGGATTCTGGACTCGCATTAGCGGTGCTCAGTGCTCATTTTTGTGCCAATCAGAAGATGCCCGGGTCTCGTACTCCACAGGTGTGTCAGAAACCCCTATGATGCAGGCCCTGGCATCATAGAGCGGTAGGATATCAGAGCTGGGAAGGGTCTTAGTGATAATAACAATGAGGTGAGTTATAATAACACCTGTTTAATCCTCACAACAATACTATGAGGTGGGGACGGTTATCATCCCCATTGTACAGATGAGGAGACTGAGGCTGAGAGGTTAAGAAACTTACCCAAGATCACGTAGCTAGTAGGAGGTAGAGACAGGATTGGTACCTTGTACTGCCTCTTATTAATAAGCAAATAAGTAAAATATGGATGATATTAGTGGTGACAAGGGCTATGGAGAAAAATCAAGCCAGGAAGAGGGTTAGGCACTACTGGAGGAGGCTGTAACTTTCAGTAGGCTGCTCGAGGAAGCCATGCTGAGGAGGTAACATGAGTAGAAACCTGAAGAGGCGAAGGAGCAAGCCCTGTATACATCGGTGGAAAAGTGTCCCAGAGCAGAGGGAACAGCCATTGCCAAGGCCCTGAGGTGGGACTGAGTGACAGGGAGGATGGTATGAGATGAGGAGAGAGGTAACTGGAGGCCAGATCGTGTGGGGCCTTGTGGGCCCTTATCAGGATGTAGGGTTTAATTCTGGGTGAGAGGGGAGCATTAGAGCATTTTGAGCAGAGAAGAGGTATGAGCTAGCTGCCCGAGGACTGACAGGCTTGCTCTGGCTGGCGTGCTGAGTATGGACCGCAGGGCACAGGGGCGGAAGGAAGCAGGGAGCTCAGTTAGGAGGCTGCTGCCATCCTCCAGGCAAGAAGATGCCCGGGTCATAGAGAAGGGTAGAGTGGGTAGGATTCTAGATATATTTTGAAGGATTAGCAACCAGGATTTGCTAACGGATGGAAAGTGGGGTGAAAGAAAAGAGCATCAAGGATAAGCAAATTAAAAAAGGGGGTGCACAGGGACACCCTCTTCCGATTCTGAGCCCAAGGTGTGTCTGGCTTGCACATGTCCCCGTGTCTTGTGTCCCCAGGGAACCCCTCGCAGTCCACGTCCCTGCACTACATGAGCCCCTACCAGCTGAACGCCTACGCGCTGGCGCTGACCGCTGTCGGGGAGATCATCCAGCACTATGACAGTGACAAGATGTTCCCCGCCCTCGGCTTCGGGGCCAAGCTGCCCCCTGATGGCAGGGTGTCCCACGAGTTCCCGCTGGTAGGAGGTCCCGGGAGAAAGGGCTGGGAGGGGTGGTGACAAGCCTGAGGTGGGGGGTGCTTCCCATCTTCCCCGCCTAGGGACTTAAAGCACAGCTTTTGGGGGGGGGGGTAGGCTGCCTGCTGTGTGTAGGGGGGCTTGTATCAGGGCCTCCAGAAACCTCCTCCCCACCTTGCTCACAAACAACTCCCCTCTGTGTCGGAAGCCACCCATGGTGGCTCTGGCCTCCTTTCCCTGACAAGATGCAGGTGGAAATGGAGTGGAGACGTAGCTGCACTATCCTCCAAGGCCCCAGAAATAAGAATAAAGAGATGTGGGTTGGGTATGGGCAACTGCAGGTAATTCTAGCAACTCCTTGAATTGGTGCTGAGATGGGGGCCCTGTGGGGATGAGTCCTCAGGCCACCTCCACTCCCTCCCTCCCATGAGCTGGGGACACTCAGTTGGTCACTGGGTCCCTCACAGCAGACATCGCTCACATGCCTGTGGCATGCCGGGCACTGCTGACCACAGGACATAGGACGTTGGACCAGCTGCCGGCCCTTCCAGAACTGCTTGGACCCTGTGGTCATTTTAGGGTGTGGTAGGTCTGCAGGAGGCCCCCTGAGGGAGCAGCCAGGGCTCTCAGGGGCCTGTCTGAGCAGGTACAGGGAGTGGGGCAAAGAGAAGGTCTGGACCCGCTCCCCAGGGGCCTGTGCTGCCCCTCAGGGTGGGCCCTGGGGGTCCATCCCCTGCCTCCAACCCCCTACCAGAGAAGAGTCTAGAAGAGCGCAGGCCTGCTGGCGTCCCCCAGCCTGCTTCTGCTCCTACATACCACTGGCCACCCACCTTTCCACCCCTCCTTCCCCATCCTCTGCCCCTAGAACGGCAACCAGGAGAACCCCTCGTGCTGTGGCATCGATGGCATCCTGGAGGCCTACCACCAGAGCCTGCGCACTGTGCAGCTCTACGGCCCCACCAACTTCGCCCCCGTGGTCACCCACGTGGCCAGGTGAGTGCTGGGTCACTAGTCCCCCATCCCAACACCTCCCAGGCGTTTGTCTCCAACTTGTCCTCTCGTGAAAGCAGCAGGGAGTGTCTCTTCCCATTGACTTGCCTTGCAAGGAGCCCTGATCCTAAGAGCCCCACCCCTGCCACCCAAAGGGCTGTCTTCCCCAAAGGGTTAAGGGCCTTCCCTTGTGTGTGGGGGGATGACCTCCCCCCAGACAGACCTCCGCCCCGGCCCCACCCCAGGAACGCAGCTGAGGTGCAGGACGGCTCCCAGTACTCGGTCCTTCTCATCATCACTGACGGGGTCATCTCGGACATGGCGCAGACCAAGGAAGCTATTGTCAACGTGAGCAGGATCTGGGTGGGGAGGGCAGGGAGCTGGGGTGGGGTTAGGGGCACACCTTCCTGCTTTTAGGGAAATGCTTAGGCCTGGCTTCTCCTCTTCCCATCCTTGGTGGGACCACTCCTGCCTTCTGGCTGCAGTGTCTGGAAAGCCTGGCAGTGGGGTTGGGGGTGCTGGCCGAAGAGGGATCTGGCTGTGAGCTCTGTACCCACCTCTTAGTCACCCTGGTGGTCCACTTCCTCCAGCCGCTTCATTCACCATCCCTAGGACTGCTGCCCCAGACCCCAACCAGGCTTGGCCTGGTAGAGGAGGCGGGAGGTCCAGGAACATGGGTGGGCCTGCCGGGTGGCCTCCCTCTGTCAGAGGCCCTAGCTACAGCCCGCCTTCCCTCTAGGCCCACACAAAAGACGTCCCACGTGATGGAGGCCCAGGGCAGAGGAGGGGATGGGGGTGTCTGGCAGAAGCAGACCTGTGACCCATTTCCCCCTCTGCCTCCTTCCTCCACCCCTTCTTCCTCTCTGGCACCCCACCTCTATGTCCCTGGGTCTATATCCCTGGCTGCCCTCTCTGCCTCTCCTCCACTTTTTCTGGTTTCTCTGTGTCTCCATCCTTCTCTCTTCCATTTCTTCCCTGTCCCCTGACTTTCTTCTTTTGATCCACCCCTTCTGTCCCTCCTCGTGATCTCCCCTTCCTTGTAACTGGCCCCTTGGCTGGGTCCCCACCCCACCCCACCCCGTCCCCTGCTGCCTTGCAGGCTGCCAAACTCCCCATGTCCATCATCATTATCGGCGTGGGCCAGGCAGAGTTCGATGGTGAGTCCCCAGCCCCCCATGCTTCCCCAGAGGCATCAGGCCCAGAGCGCTCACACCTGGGTGTGTGGAACCTGGGTGAGCAGGCAGGGTGGGACGGGGCGTTTGTTTGCATAGCAGTGTGTGTGTCAGGGTGTGCACCCCACACCCACATGCCAAGGCTGCGGAGAGGACGACTGAGTCACTCCTCCCTCCTCCCACCCTGGGAGCCTAGGCAGGGTCGTGGAGCTGGTCGGGGACCAGAAGTCAGAGACTCACCTGGGTGGGCTCCTCTGGTCTCCTGGCCTGTTTCCTCCTCTGTAACGTGGGGGTGTGGCCTGGGATTGAAGGACAAGTCTACTGTCCTACCAGACCCAGGTGCCCACCATTAATTGCCCCCGCCCTCCCCACACAGCCATGGTAGAGCTGGACGGTGATGACGTGCGGATCTCCTCCCGGGGGAAGCTGGCCGAGCGGGACATTGTCCAGGTGAAGCTCATTGTCCAGCCGGCTCCTCTCGCCAGGCTGACTTCCCACTTCCTGCTGGGAGGGGGGGGGGGTCTCTGGAAAGGGCCTTGGAGGGAGCCACTGGGATCTCCAAAGTAGCCTGGCCACCACAGAAGGGAACAGGGGTCAGTCATCCGGTCAGAGCTGTCTCTAGGCTGGACCCTCTCGGCCATGTCTGAGCCTCAGCCCTCCCTGAGCCACCAGGCCTCCGTGGCCTCCTGCGGAGCCAGTCATTGGTTGTTTTCTGCTGGGCTGCCTTCCCAGGGACATAGCAAACTCCTTGAAGGTAGAGGAGGTGTCTTTAGTGCTGCTGCAGCCCTCTCCAAGAATCTGCATTGTTTGGCTAGTTGCATCAACGTCCTGAGATCTCCATGTAGGATGCAGATGTAATGAGCAGCCGGTCTTGGTCTTCGGGGCGTCTCTGTCCCGTCAAGCCTCAGACGCACCTCAGCAAGCACACCCCTCCTGGTACCTCCTGCAGCCTGAGTCCTAGTGCTTCGGAGATTCCGAATTAAAAACTGACAGTCTCCATGTCCCCTGGATTAAAACAAACAAATTGGGGGGGGGGGCAGGGAGGAGTCATTCCAGGTGCAGAGACCAGATAGGGGGCTAGAAACCAGAGCAAGGGCCGTCTGGGAGGCGGGATGCACATGGAAAGGCCTGGAGGCAGGAGTAAGCCTGAGGCCCTGGGGGGAGGGACGCCCCCGGGTGGAAGCCAGAGGAGCCTGACTTGAGGTGTTGGTGCGGTGAGGAAAGAGGAGAAGCAGGGCCAAAGAGACGGAGAGGGCTCTGCCCCATGAGGTGGGAGGCGACGGGAGGACCCAATTTCCAGAAGCCAGGGCTTCATTCAGCGTGTCCTGCTGAGTGTCTGCTAAGGCTCGTGCTTGGTGCCAAGACCTCAGAGATTGAGGACTCTTCTTCCGTGGTGTATCCTGCCATGAAAGAGTAGTGACTATGATGACAGTTTCTCAGAGAAGTCACCAGGAAAGGGAGGGGTGGAGTGAAGTGGGCAGAGAGGGAGGAGGAGTGGGACAGGACCCCAGGCCTAGAGACCTGGGGGGCTGGGGTCCAGAAGGAAACCTTGCCTGACCCTGCCTTCCCCGCTGGCCAGTTCGTGCCCTTCCGGGACTACGTGGATCGCACGGGCAACCACGTGCTGAGCATGGCGCGCCTGGCTCGCGACGTGCTGGCTGAGATCCCTGAGCAGCTGGTGTCCTACATGAAGGCACAGGGCATCCGCCCGCGCCCCCCACCTGAGGCCCCCGCGAGCTCACCCCCGCAGTCCCCAGCCCGCACGCCTCCTGCCTCGCCCCTTCACACGCACATCTAGTCTGGCCCACGGCAGGCGGCTGGGGCTGGAGTGGCCAGTGAGAGCGTAGGTAGGGCCCCTAGCGCCCCTTACAGCCGGCCCTGCCCAGCCTTTGGAACCCGAGTGCCTGGGAAGACGCCAGGGCATGGGGCCTCTGGAGACTCCTTCCCAGTTTCCTGGCCTCACTTAGAGCCCAAACCCAGGGAGTTAAGGGGTACAGGTGGTGGAGTTGGGGTTCTGGGCCCCTGCTATTCTCTTCTCCCCCTGATACCTGGTTCCAACCCAGCCAGGAAGGTGTTAATCAGGACGATTGGGGTCCTCCTCAGCCTACCTGGGCAATCCCATCTGCTCCTATGTGGCCCCGAAACCTGGACTGGGCCTCCTTCTTCCAGCCCCCTCTTCCTGTGCTCTCTCCTCCTTTACCTGGCCCCTGACCCACACCCCAGTGTCCATCCTGTCCCTGTTTCCAGTGAACCCCTTAAGGCTAATGGGTTGGCACAAATGCCTGAGCATGGGACCCCTCCCAGGGACACTCACTGACAACGAGAACCCTGCCGACCCATGAAGGGGAGGCTGTGGGGATGGACCGCAGGCCACACGATAGGCCGGGGATGGAGGTTTTTAGGCACAGTCCTTTCTGGTGCCTCTCAAGCCCCGTATGACACTGGTTCCAGACACACAGCTCTACAGGCCTCTCCCTGGTGTGACCCCACAGGCACCACGCTGACTCTTGGCTTCAGGCACCCTCCCTCCCTCCCCCAGCGTCCTTGGTGCCCACTTCTCTGCTGCCCACCTGGAGGCCTAGGCAAGGAACAGCCCAGCCCCACCACTCCCACGCTGTCCCTTTAGCCCATGGGGATAGGAGATGGGACTCTTGGGTTCAAGCGCTGCCTCCTATGGGAACCCAAGCAAGGCCTTTCTGCCTTGTGGGTCTTGGTTTCCGCATCTATAAGACACGAGGGTTGACTAGATGGTCCCGGAGTTCCCTTCAGCTCTGATGTCCTGAGAGTCCATTCATCCCATGCCCAGCTTCCCTCATCCCACTGCTCACTAATACAGCCTCTTGCCCCAGGCCGTCTTGGCTCTGGGGTCACCCTGTTCAATCCTGTCACTCCAAGTCCACCCTAGTCCTTCAGCGTTGGGCTGTGATGTCTGAGCCCGGACCCTTGCCTCTGCGGTGGGAAAGGTGAGAAAGGTGATCTCACCCCGAGGCCCAGCCAGCTGCCCGGCCTTTGCCCACATGGGAGCGGGCCCTGCATGCGAGTCCCTCCTGCTGCATGGGGCTCCTTAGCCCACTGACCCTCCTGTGCCTGGGTGGAGACCAGGCCCCACCCTGTCTGCTGCCCAACGCCATTCCCTTCCTGTCATGCATGATGGTGGTGTTTCTACTCCGTCTGGTCCTGTGCCTGTGTCTGAGACAGTCTCTGTGTGGAATTTGCCTTAAACTGAAGTAAATTTGGTTCTTTTACTAAAGTTCCTTATTTTCCTTTCTCCTGGGAAAAAGAACACAGAGGTTGCTGTTTGACGGAGTCCAGGTTCTTTTCTCTCCCTTCCACGCTTTTGTTCAGCAAGGATTTACCGAGCGACTGCTGTGCGCTGGGGTCTGTGCTCGGCACCGGGCACACAGCAACGAACAGAACACAGGCCCTGGCTCCACATGGAGCTTACAACAAACACAAACAAGACAGGAGAAAACAGCATGTAAACAAATACCGTGTTTCCCCGAAGATAAGACCTAGCTGGACAATCAGCTCTAATGCGTCTTCTGGAGCAAAAATTAATATAAGACCCGGTATTATTTTACTATAATATAAGACCAGATATAATATAATATAATATAATATAATATAATATAATATAATATAATATAATATAATATAATATAATATAATATAATATAATATAATATAATATAATATAATATAATATAATACCGGGTAATATAATACCGGGTCTTATATTAATTTTTGCTCCAGAAGATGCATTAGAGCTGATTGTCCGGCTAGGTCTTATTTTCGGGGAAACATGGTAGCTAAATAACATAATTTCAGGTGGTGATAAGAGTTACAAAGAAAAATTAGAATAAGAGGATAGCGAGTAACAGGGTGATATTTTAGATGCAGTGGTCAGGGAGGCCCTCCCTGAGGACGTGACAGTTGAGATGAGCCCTGAGGAAATGGAGAGGGAGGCATGCCAGTATCTGAGGCAAGAGGGCTCCAAGGAGAGGGAAGAGCAAGTACAAAGGCCCAGAGGTGGGAGCTTGTTTAGTGTGTTTGAAGGACAGCAAAGAGCTGGTCGGAGCTGCATAAAGGAGGAAGTTAGGAGATTAGGTGAGGGAGCTGAAGAATCCAGAACGCATAGGGTCGTGTAGGCCATGGTAGGGCCTTCAGCACGACTCTGAGTGAAACAGGCAGCCATTGAGGAGGTGAAAGAGGTAACGTGATCAGATGATTCTCTAAAATAAGTGGGTCACTTTATTGCACTTGATCACTCACTCACTCTCAACAAGTATTTACTGAGCATTAGTGCCAGGACCTGCTCAGGTTTGGAGACACTGACTCACACACACAGTTACACCCTTGGGGCTGCCCCCTGCTCTGAAGCAGTGAGCAAGGAAATCCTACAACCCTGGAGTGCCAGTGCCAAGCCAGTGGGCGGGTCCAGGGATTGTGGGCACCAAAGGATGGCTCACAGGCCTGAGCCCAGGATGGCTTACTCCTCCTCTTTGTGAGGGGACCATCATTGCTTCCTTACAGGATTATTGTGTGGTCACATGGAGTGACATGTAGCTATGCACACGTGAAGTGTGTGCCACGCACAGGGCCTGCTACACTTTAAGTGCATGATAAACACCATTTCCCTCCTTGTCCCTCTTTATATATAAATCCCTGTGGCCATCAGGGACCAGGATCACAGGGAAAGGGAATTTCTCCCTTCTCTGGGCAAGTTTGCTCTCAGATTAGACCTCCAGGCAGCCATTCTCAATCTGCACATCACAAGAAATGCGGAACTAATTCTACCAAAGTTTGAGACGTGTTTAATTCTTTGGATCATACAGTAAATGAGAGCCGATTCACGGCTGCCTCTATAATTAGCTGCCCCTCTGATTTGCATTCCGATACGCTTTGAGTGGGAACCGGGTGGGGTCACAGCTGTGGAAGAGGGAAGTTCCCATAACCAGCTTGTTTTCCCTCTCCTTGGGCGCCTGTGGGAAAGCTTCAGAGGAGATGCCCTCCTGGCAGGGCAATCGAGGCTCAGAGCCGCTGCCTCAGGGCACCGAGGGCAGCTTTACTGTGCTCATTGCCGTAACTCCTCTCGGGTTCTTTTCCAAGGTGTGTTCCACAGGACACTGGTTCCCTGGCATGGATTTGGGGAAACTGCCTGCTCAGAGCCCCTCTCAGAAAGTCCCTATGGCTGTTAGGGTATTCGAGGCTCTAAGTCCTGCAGCAAAGGGAAAAGGGAACAGTTTGATTTGATTCAACCCAGTGTTTCCCAAGCTTTTTGACCACGGAATCGGTGTGTGTGTGTTTAGCTGTAACACTATTACCAAGCTGACCACGTTGTCTTGGGGATTTCAGTAGAGACAATCTCCTTGGTTCCCAGGACAACACACAAGCCTGAGGCCTGCTCCCAGGAGACCAGAGGGAGGGCATGGAGATGGGGTAGGAGAAATGGAGACCTCCAGTTGGCTCTGGAGAGAAGGAATGGGCCTCAAAAGGGGCCCCATACGCCACCCACACCGGAAAAAGAAACCACCGAAAAGAAAGGAGGGCATTCAGAAATCCACAGGCCCAGCTCAGGGCGCCGTGGTTGATTTTATTTGTGTTCCCTTATTGGGCTGAGAGGTGTGTGTGTGTGAAGGAGCTGGGGGAGGGCAAGCGGAGAAGGTAGAGGCAGCTGAAGGGCTCTCCTGGGCTCTGAGCCCTCACCCAGGCTGCGACTGACCCCTCTCCTCACCCCATTCCATCCCCAGGGCTTCAGGCTGTCAGCCCCAGATTAGTCCTCTATCCACTTTTCTGCCTTTGGAAGTCCCTTTGCCACTCTCTCATCCACTCACCTCAAATGCCCCTGAATTAATAAAAATAAAATAATAGTAGTAATGACCAGCACTCATACGCACTCACTAAGCACCAAGCATTCTTCTAAGCAGTTGGTATGTGTTAAGTAAGCTTCTCTTTGTAACAGCCCTGGGAAGAAGGCACTTTCATAATCCTGTTTTCCAGATGAGAAAACTGAGGCATAGAGAGGTTAAGGGACTTGGTGAGTCATACAACTAGAAGGAGTAGAGCCTATAGGTGTCTGAGCCCCAAGGTGGAATGGGAGCATCGACCCAGTTGCCATTTAGTTGCTATGTCACCTTTGCTGGGCTACCTGCCCTTTTTGGATCTGTCTTCCCACGAGTAAAATGGACAGGTGAGTTCTAGTATCACTAAGGTCTTCCCATCCCTCTTGACTCTCAGCCCTCCCATCAGCATCTCCTCTCAGACCCCCGCCAGATCCCATAGGCCTCCTGGGGCCCTGTTATGACCAGGCTGGACACACTTCACCACCATACCAGCCCCTCCCACACCCCTCAGATTCCTGGCTGCCATCGACCTTACAGAAGAGGTCCCTGAGCTCTGTCTGGAAGGAGAGAAAGAGGTAAAGCAGAGGGTGGGGCTGATGGCACAAGTGGAGTAGGGCAGGATGGTGCAGAGGCTGGATGCCACAAAAGCCATAGACATGGCAGGCAGGCAACCCATGGCCACCACATAGCCCAGTGTGGAGCAGGGCACCCACATCAGCACAAAGACCACCAGCATTAGGGATGAGCCCTGCCTTCTGGTGCTCCTGGATGCTTTCCCCCATGGGACCACGGGGCTATGTCCTCAGGAGCCAGCCCACGTGGCTGAAAGAGCAGCCCAGCATACATGGCAGGAAGGCGAGGGCTCCCAGTGGGGTGAAGTAGCAGGAGGTCCGAGCAGGGCTCAGGAGCGAGACGAGACGCAGGCCCGGGCCCCCTCCACGACCACGTGCTGGAACAACGAGTTGGACAATGACGCAGTGAGGCCCAGGACCCATATGGCCCCACAGAGCAGCAGGCAAGCACCCCAGCCAGATGGGAGGACCACAGCAGGCTGGACCACTGCCATATGGTGCAGAAGAGCTGTGGCCTCCATGCTGTAGAAAGTGCTGAATATAGTGGCACTGTTGGTGGCCTGGCTGGTGGTGCAGACGGCGGGGCCCGGCCACCCGTCGTGCTGCAGGAAGCTCAGCAGCAGCACGGGCACCACGCAAGCCAGGAAGAGCCGGTCTGACAGCATGACGTCCACCATAAGGCTGTTGGTCAGGGCAAGGAGCAGGCGGGGGAGGCCCAGGCCCCGGCCGCCACCACAGCATGAGTCCATTGGCCAGCAGCCCCACAGCAGGATGAGGCCGCAGAGCCCGGCAAAGACGAGTCAGAGCAGTCGCTCGGGTGTGACAGTGAGCCTGGCAGTGAACATGGCATTGGGCTCCAGTCTGGGCTCCATTCTCCCGCTCCAGGTACACAGGACAGCGTAGAAACCAGTCTGAGGGATGCCTCCCTCTTTCTCTGTTGAGTCCCCTCCTTTCCCAGACCCCTGCCTGCAGGGGGTGCCCTTGGCATGCATTAGCCCCTTTAGACCTTACAACAACCTGATGTGATGGGCTCCGTCAATGCCCTGGGTTCAAATCCTGACTCTGCTACTTGGTAGCTCCATGACCTTGGGAAAGTTGCCTGATGTTTCTCTACCTCAGTTTCCTCAACTATAAAGTGAGGAAATAAAGAAAATAAAACAGATGTCAACAGTAACGCTCACTAATAAATATAAAATGATAATAGTAGGCAAGATTCAGGTTAATTATTATTTTCTTTTTCATTTCTTTATTTCTAAAATTTCTGCAGGGAGTATAAATTGAATCTGAGATATATATATATATATATATATATATATATATATATATGGTTTTTTGTTTTTTTGTTTTTAATTTTATTGGAGAACAGTGTGTTTCTCCAGGGCCCATCAGCTCCAAGTAATTGTCCTTCAATCTAGTTGTGGAGGGCGCAGCTCAGCTCCAAGTCCAGTCACCGTTTTCAATCTTAGTTGCAGGGGGCGCAGCCCACCATCCCATGTGGGAATTGAACTGGCAACCTTGTTGAGAGCTCGCGCTCTTATCACCTGAGCCATCTGGCCACCCCTGGTATGTATGTGTATATATGTGTATATATATATATATATATATATATATATATATATATATATACACACACACACACACACACACACACACAACACACACACACATACACACACACACACACAACACACACACACACACACATATGTATATCCTCAAATTAAAATCTGCCTAATTCACGGACAGGGCAAGGTTTTGTTTTAATCATGTATATGCAAGGGCTTTGAGAAGGTATAAAGCCCCTACCAGTGCTTCCCAAGCTTGTCTGCACATTGAGGTCACCTGAGGGGTTTCAAACATACTAATGCATAGGCCCCATGCCCAGAGGTGCGATTTAATTGGTCTGGGCTTTGGCATTTTTGAAAGGTCCCAGGTGACTAAGGGGCAGAACAGCTTGCGAAGCATTGCCGTCTACAGTTGTGTGGAGAGTGGGGGAGCTGCTGCACCCCAGCTGTCAGATCTTCCTCCTCGCCCCTAATCTATCCCACATGCTGAGGACATGAGGAGCCAACTGAGAGGACTCAGGCTGGGAGATGGGAGTTGGCCCAGGGGCTGGTGTTGCTATCTGCCACCCTGCAGAGCAGGCTAGGACTCCCTCCCAGCTTTAGTGGGGCGAGGCTTGCCCATCACTCAGGAAATAAATATTTCCTGAGGTTTACCCTGAACCAGGTCCTGGAGATCCAATAGCAAACAAGACAGTGTAGTTGGGTTCCCATCCCCTTTTCTCTTACAGTGGGGGCAGGGCCTGGAGAGACCCCTTTCAAGCTGACTCAGAGCCAGGTCTGGGGTTCCCCTGACCCCTTCCTGCAGAGCCTCCCTGGGGGACCTGCTTGGTCTCTGGGGCCCCATGGCAGCAGCTTGCCTGACGACAGCTGAGAAGAGACCAGAGAGGTGGCCTCTGCGAATTCTGCCACCAGCACCCCTCAGCCTCGATCCAGGGGCTGCAGGGAAAGGAGGGACGGAGAAACCACCCCCAATACCCCAACTGCCCTGGACGAATGCTGTAATCGAGCCACTCTTTCGGCATTTGTCATTGCGTTTTTATTTCTTTGACCCGGCTTAGGCCTGCCGGCCAACGGCATGACTAGAGAGGAGGGAGGGAAAAGGAGAGGGGAAGAAGAAGGGATGGGGAGAGGGAAAGAAAAGCTGAAGGGAACTGGCCCCACTCCACCTAAGAATCCGTACCTTCCTACACATATAAGGAGCTCCACACCTTGATGGTTAATCTTGTGGGTGCTGGAGCCTGGGTTTAAAACCCCACTCCACCACTTGCTGTGGACAAGTTACTCAGTCCTCTATGCCTCACTTCCCTCAACTGTAAAATGGGGATAAGAACAGGCCCAATCTCGTGGGTTGATATGAGGATTAAATAAGGTAACATAAGTGCTCAGAACAGTGCCTGGCACATAGTAGGTACCTGGTAAATGATGGCTGTTGTTCTGCTCCGGCCCACCCTCAGTTCCAAAAAGCTCTCTTCCCAAACACCCCTGCCAGGCTCTATTTCATCCCCCTGCCCTCCCCTCCCCTTCTCACTCCACACCCTGAGCCCCATCAGCCCAGTCCTTCCTTCCTTCCTTTCTTTTTTCCCCATCTCTCTTTTCTTAATCAATCTCAAGCTAACTTGTGACCAGAGCCCCCTTGGCTGACATGCCCTGAGAACTCACCACTTGTCTGGAAGTTCACTCTGAAGTCTACCTTGAGTCCCTCCTGCTTCTGTGCACACCTGCCTTGTACTTCTCTGAGGTTCCGAGTTCTGCTTGCTGACTTGGAGTCCTCTGACATGGGGAAAGGCTGGAGGCCCCTCCACAGCTGTACTCTGCACAGAAGCTGGATCTAGCCAGAGAAAGCCAAGAGAAGATTCTGGGCAGGTGTGCAGTCCCGTCTAGCACCCCACCTCTAGGGAACCTGAGTTAGCTGCCTGAGGCCAGGGCAAGGCTGAGAGGGGAGGAGCAGACCCAGGGGCCACTTCTGTACTGGGTCTCCCCAAGGACAGGGGCTCCATCCGCAACTTACAGACCCACGGAACAGAGATGTTGGTGCCTGCCAGGTACCCAGACCCCAAAGAGAGTCATTTGGTCCTGGGTCCAGCATCACGCACTTCAGCCCACCTCATCCTGTCTCTGCGTCTCTGTGCCTCTGTCTTTCTGTGAGCAAACTACAGCCTAGAAACTACTCAGAGCAGGGGGAGGCTTGTGGGCCAACAGAGAAGACCCAGAAAGGAAGAAGACACTGGGAGTAAGAGAGAATCAGTGGGGGGCCAGCAACAGAATGGGCTGGATCATGGGAATCCTCCTGCGTATAGTCTAGAGGTTGAAAGGGGTCCACCAAGGACATCTGACCCAAACTTTGGTGGTCTCTGATGCGACTCGTCTGCATCTCACCTCTTGCCAAGTGTCACCTGGCTTCTGGTCGTATGTCTCTAAGTGACAGAGAGCTTACTGCTGCGGAGGCATCCGTTTTAGAAATGAGTAGACGGGTAGGGGCCCAGAGCGCAGACTTTGATTAAATGAGTAGGAAGGCTCCGTTCTCCATCTCCTGCCCTCCCTCTTTCTCCTTCATTCTTTCCCTCTGCACCTCTGTTTCTTGAGGTGCCTTTGCCTGTCTCTCTATGGCACTGTGGTTTCCTCTGACTCAGCTGAGGAATTCACCCAAATGATGGCAAAGCACCGAACTCAGTGCCCTGCACACCCTGGACCGCGGTACGCGGTGAGCATGGTTGTGGTTACCAGTCAGATGACACAGACGACATTTGCAGCAAACAGATGACGGGAGATATCCAACACCGATAGGCTGTCTCTCTGAGTCTCTCAAAACAAGCTCCCCAAGGGCACTGAAAACCCCAGCCTGGGGTTATATAATGTGCAACCACCTTTTGGGAGATGAATGTTGCACAACTCTGGGAACTCTCACAAAAGCTCCAAGAGGAGCCCATGAGTGATGGGATCCAGTTTTCCCGGCTGTTCCCCAGACCCCCACCTGTCACATCCCAGCTGCACACAGAGACCAACACCTCAGGCCAGAGGGCTGCACCAGGGGACACCACAGCATCGGGGCAGGGGGTGAGCTCCCTGCATGTGACCCCTTAGAGGCAGATCTTCGGGAAAGGGAGCCGGGGAGCGGGGCCTGTCAGGGCATCAGAACATTTCTCTTCCCCAGGAATCGGATTCTTGCGCCTGTGCCTGCAAACAGCTGCAGTGAATGAGACAAAGTTCACCGGCTTTGCCCGGCATGCAACAGTGGGACTGCTTTAATGAGCAGAGTACTTGGTAATTAACAGGCGAGAGCAATTAGTAATCAGCACCAAAGCAAGCTTTTTGAAAAGTTTCTCTCCCTCCATCCCAACATTTATGTTTATCTCTGATCATACAGGACTATCCAGTCATTGTAGAAGGTCTGAAAATACAAATATGAATAAAAAGGAAAAAAACACCCCTCCCACAGTCACCCTACAATTTCACCACCCAGACATGTGTGGCTGATATTGTGGTGTATTTCCCTTAAGTTGTCTCTCTAGACTTCTCCTTTCTTTAAAGAGTCCCCACCCCCACCCCAAGACTTACTTGCTCAGCAAAATCCTTCTTCGGGGAACAAAGAGCAGTGTCAGTGCAGCCCCTGCCCTGGGATCTGAGTCCTGACCTGAGGAGTGTTCTCCTGAACTTCCGAGCTGGCCCTCTCTGTCATTGCTGTGTCCAGGCAGGTGGGACAGGAGCTGAGGGACAGGAAACCCAGGGGCTTGGCTGTCCCACCCCAGCCAGGCCAGGTGTCAGGAGCAGCAGCCAGCTTTCTTCGGTGACTTCTCCGGGGCCACCTCCACCAGTGAGCCCTTCAGGTGATCTTCTTGTATCTTGAGAGACCTGCAGGAACACACCCAGGCATCAGTCCTCTCTCTCACCTGCCAGGGGCAGCAGGGAGGGGCCCAGGGGTGAAGCTGGGGGGCGGGGCACGGGGCTGCACCCCCAGGGTTTCCTCTCTCCCACCTGCCCTGCCCCTGCCCTACATTCCACCTAGTACCAGAAAAATGGGGCCATGGAGACTTTGTCTTTCTGTCTTTTTTCTGGCATTCTTTCCTGCCTACTGTGTGCTGGGTACTGTGCAAGGGACGTTGATTATGATGCGAAGCCATCATAGGACAGCGAAGCCATCCCCACCCCAAGGCTGAGCACATAAGCCTTGGGGTGCGGGCGGAGACTCTTTAAAGAAAGAAGTCTAGAGAAACGACTTAAGGCTTCACTGTCGGAATTGGGGAATCGGAATCGTGCCTTGAGCAGTGAGGGAGGCAGAGAGGAAACGTCAGTTCCCAGGAATGGGAAGCACCCAGAGGGACTGTAGGCCAGGTCCTGGAGGGCTTAGGGAGGAAGGAGGCAATGTTGGGGCTGACATGAGCCGTGCACAAGGGTTTGCTAGCAGAAAAGGGGGGTGCATTCTGGGCAGAGAGAGCTTGGGTGTCCCACCGAACCTAAGGACTGACTGAATAGAATGGTCAGAAAGAAGGCTTGGAGGCAGCAGGTTTCAAGGTTCTGTGGGCCTGGAAGGAGCTTTGGTCCTAAAGCAGAAGGGAAGCCATTGAGCAGTTATTTGCTGCAGCAGCTTCGCAGGCTCACTCTAGTTGCTTTGTCAGCAGAGCTTAGAGACCACCTGGTCTGATACCTTCCCCCCTTACTCATTTCATTCATTTACTGAGCACCCAGTATTTTCCAGGCCCAGCGGTGGGGAGAGGGGACGAGCAAAACAGACATGGTCCCACCCTCCTGGAGCTGTAGCCAAGGGAAGGAAGAGGCAGAGGAAACAAGAAAACACAAATGCGTGTGTAATTCCAATTTGTCCAGAGGGGCTTTGAAGGAGGCAAACAGAGCACAGAATCGTGGTGGGAGGGGAAAGGGTCAGAAAGGGCCCCTCTGAGGGGCTAAAGCTCAGTGAGTGAGTGACTGAGGGAGGGAGGGAGGGAGAGTGGGAGGGAGGGAGCGCGCGCACGTGTGCAGGCAGGGACAAGGCAGAGGACACAGGAGACAATGCGGGACATTGTAAGACATTTGGATTTTGTTCTAAATCCAGTGGAAGTCACTAGAGGGTTGGGAGCTGGACAGTGACTCTCGCTCTCCCACTGCACTTTACAGATGAGATGACTGAGGCTCAGAGAGGGGACGTGGCTTTTGGGAGGTGATGCAGCGCATGGGACTATGGGACTGGCAGAACTGGAGTCAGGAAACTGTCCACACAGCGCTCTCCTTCCCCAGACTGGCGAGCCCTGTGGTTTCCTAGGCGCTTCCTGGAATGGGCTTTCCCTTCCCACCTGAGTCAGCGGAAGGCTGCTCAGGTGATTGTGGGTGGGAAGTGGCAGGGGGCACTCACCGGGCCAGGTTCACGATGGGCTCCAGGATGTTGTGCCCCAGGGTGGCACTGCACTCTGCAAAGGAGACCCCAAGCTCCTGCGGGCCAGAAAGACAGGGGTATCGGTGCCTTGGGGGAGACCACTGGAGTCCGGCAGCAGCCCCACCACCATGGGCCTGGCCGGCAGACAGAGTCCCACCAGTGGGTCCCTACGCCAACCCCAATGGGTGAGGCAACCCCATCTCCATGTGGCCCCTGGCCCCCAGACTCACGCCTCTGCCCACTGCCCTTCCACCCTGGCTGACCAAGGTGCCAAAGATGACATCCTGGAAACATTCCACAGCCTTCAGAGTGACAGTGAGAAGTTTTGGTCCCAACTTGAAAAATGTCCTTGAGATTTTTAAACCATTAGTTATGTTTTTTTCTTTTTTTAATTTCAAAAATATTTAATTGGGGGAAATTTTGGAAAATACAGCATAAAAAAGTACTAAATATAAACCACTCCTGTTAGTGTTTGAGTATATATTTCCATTCTGTTTTATATAACTCTTTTATTAAGTGGCAAGGGGATCACCTAAATTATACTGTTAGATTAAGCCATATGAAGTTGCTGTTTTGGTAGGCGCCAAACAAGTATCGGCAATCTTATAGGGGTCAACCTAAGCTGTACCCAGATTTGCAGCTGCTTTTCTGACTTCACATTATATTGCAAGCACTTCCTCCACGCCCTTAAATATTTTACCAGGACAGGACTCTTCATGGCAAATCCTAACCTCTCCCACGAACCTCCAGAATTTAATCACCAGCTGCTGTCCAGTGTTTGTCCATACAAACACTACTGTAAAGAACAGCCTCATAAAAGAAAAATGAAAAAGAAGAAAAAAAAGAAAGAAAAAAAAAGAACAACAAAAAAGAACATCCTCATATAAACTTGTTTGATTATACATTGTACACAAGTAGCCATTACATTATTCTCTTAGGGGTTACTATTTCTGTTTCTTTAGGATACGTTGCTAGAGGAGGAATTACTATGTCAAAGAGATGAGCTACTACTTTTAAGAGGAAAAAGAATTCCTGCCAACCAGGCACCACAGCAATGACCTCACAAGAATGAGAAATGAGAGGAGAAATGGGAAAGAAATATAGTGTGGAAATGCCAAGAGGGGTTATGTCAGAGGTGGGGCAAGGAGTGGTTCTTTTTTTCCCCCCCCTTATTATTCTCCCAATTTTCTGGAATGTGGTCAAATTTTAGTCATAAATAAATAGTATCTACTGTCTGGTCATGGGGCTTTTGATGTAATCTTCCTGGGGAAGAATTTGAGTCTTAAGATAGAATAAATTAGAAGGAATGTTATGTTAATTAGAGACCAGAGATAAAATTAAGATTTGATTGGGAATTTTAAGTGAAGCTTTTAAACCTTTTTACTCTGAAGGTATTTTTTATGTAGGTCAGGACACTGGGTGGGGATCTGCTAATTCAGCAGTGAGGTTCAATATGACCCCCACCATTACAGCCCCATGTTTGGATCTAAAGCTGGGGTGGGTGGAAGGCAGAGGTGGTCAGGCTTCTGTCCGCTCTGACCTGGCCTTTGGCCGGGCAGGGGTAGAAACGGTCCATGGGCCTTTCTTGGTTGCTCAGGCCAGGGTGACCTATTCGCTACCCTCCAGGGAGGGCTCTGCCCAGTCCAGGCGGGAGGAGGGGCCAACACCCAGGTGCTCACCTGGGCCAGTTGCTGCCCAGCCTGAGTGGACACCTGCCGCTCCTCATCACAGTCCATCTTGTTTCCCAGGAGAAGAATGACCACTCCGTCGGATCCTGAGTCCTGCACACAGAACACATTTCTTCAGCCACACATATTGAATGCCTGCTGTATGCCAGGCCCTGGGTGGATTTGGTCCTGCCCTCCAGGAAGCTGGCAGTGGGCCTCTTCTTCCCACACACGTCCACCTTTCCATGTCACACTCACGCCACACCCTTCCCACCTTGACACTTTCCCCTCCATCTGCAGTGAGACTGCCCCTCCTATCTGCCTGCAAGCATGTCACCCACTTTCCAAGGCCAACCTCAAAGGTACCTCCTCCAGGAAGCCTTCATGGATTGCTCCTGCCCATGCCCCTCTCTTCCTAACTGTGCTGAGCAGCCCAGTGCTTGATGACACAGGATGCCTTGGCTCATTTCCTAATTGTTTCATGGATAACAATAATAATAGTTTCTGTTTGCTGAGTGCTTACTGTATACCAGGTGCTGTGCTGAAAGCAAGCATACCAGTTAACCCTCACAACTCCTCTATGAGAGAAGTTGAGAAATGGAAGTTCAGAGAGGCTAAGTCGCTTGTCCAAGGTCACAGAGTTGGGGTGGGGTAGTTGGGTCCTGTCTGACCCCAGAGCCCAGCTCCCTACTTCTTTTGCAACTCTTTGACTAGACTAGAAATTTCTAGGAAGAAGAAAACATGTCTTACTTTATATCCCTCTGCTGTACTAGTATATGCTGCAGAATTGTAGCATATATATATATATCAATTGAGTACATGGGAGAAAGAACTAGAGATGTGTGGAGAAGAATTGCATTATTCCCCAGGTGTTAAGAAGACATCACAGAGCTGCTGTATGTAGGAAAGAAATGTTCATAGGATAAAGGAAGTAGTTTGTTTTGGAGGCTGTACTGTGTGGTTGTGGTTCCTTTGGACTACTCACTCCCAGCCCATCCAGCCACATGCCCTCAGTGGGCTGTGTCACCTATATGTATGTTGTATCATTTGTAATCCTGGGAGAAAAGGGGAAGTGGGCAGGATACAATTTCCCTCTGGACTTCAAAAACTGGGGCCAGCTCCAGCAACCATCTGCTCACCTGGAGACAGTCTAGCCAGTAGCGTACGTGGACAAAGCTCTCCTGGGAGGTGACATCATACATGAGCACCACTCCATCAGCCTTGCGGAGCAGCTGCCGTGTCATGCTGTGGTACCTGCCCAGAGAGTGGGTGAGGCCAGGCCTGGTGGGCTGACCCAAGCCCTGGCCTCCCTCCTTAATCCTCAGCCATTCCACCTACAAAGTGGGTGAATTAAACTTCCCTGCTTCTAATTGTTTCCCAAAGAGAATGCACATATGCTTTCCTTCTTACAGCGGAGTTATTGTTGAATAGGTAACAGTTCTCATGGCTTAAATTTCAAAAGGTACAAAAGGGCACCCAGTGAAAAGTCTGCCACCCCCAACCCCACCCCCATCTGCAGCCAGCCCGTCCCCCTCCCCAGAGGCAACCAGGGTTACCAGTTTCTTAAATATTTTTCCGGAGGTATTTTATGCACGTACACTTATCTATACACATATATAACACCAAACCTTTGTCCCCTGTTTTACACAAGCAAAGTGTAAAACACTCACTGTACTCATTCATATTCAGCAATCTATACTTTGCTTTTTCCAGTCAATAAACTTTCTATTTCCCTATTTAACAAAAAGAGGATCCTCAGTCTTTTTTGTGGCTTCCTGATATTCAAGTGTGTTGACAGACCCTGACTTATGATTCTGGTCCATTTTTGATGACGTTTAGGTTGTCTCCAAGGTTTCATAATATAAACGCTGCTGTGAACATTCTCAGTCCCGTTGATATTATAGTTATGTATAAGTTTATCAGAAGAATGAAGTTCTAGAAGTGGAATGGCTGGGTCAAAGAAGAAGTGCCTTTTAAGTTTTGATCACACTGCCTAATTGGAAAGTGGAAGTCTAGTGTTGTCAGAAGGACAGGCGATTGTGTCGTTGTCCCTGAGGGCCATGTGGGGATGGCCCTCACAGATGCCCTGCCAGACCGAGGGGGCCTGTGGGTCTGCTGCCCGTCTTCCCCACTGGCCTGGACTCACCCCTCCTTCCCCGACTTCCTATGGCCTTCAGGGGTGGATACCCCTTTTGCACTGTGTAGTCTCTTGCCCATGTTGAACTCCTCAAGGTCGGGCTGCCATCCACCCCTTGGCACCCCAGGCTAACCCCGGGCCTCTGACACCACTAATGTAGGCAGTGCCCATTACCTCTCCTGGCCAGCCGTGTCCCAGAGCTGGAGCGCATAGCGCTTGTTGTCCACCAGCAGGTTTTTGACCTGAAAATCCACTCCTAGGACACACAAAGAGGGAGGAGTTAGGCCTACTTTCAAGTTACCATCCAGGACTTCCAGCCAAGGCTTACCCAAATACAAAGTCTGACAATTACGTTTGCGAACTTGTTGCAACGATGTTGCTAACTTTTTTTGATATCAGAGGGATTATTCATTATGAATTTGTACTGACTGGGCAGTTAACCAAGTTTACTATTTGGAAGTGCTGAAAAGCCTGTATGAAAAAGTTAGATGACCTGAACTTTTTGCCAACAATTCACGGCTCTTGCATCACGACAATGCACCAGCTCACATGGCACTGTCTGTGAGGGAGTTTTTAGCCAGTAAACAAATAACTGTATTGGAACAGCCTCCTTACTCACCTGATCTGGCCCTCAATGGCTTCTTTCTTTACCCAAAGATAAAGGAAATATTGAAAGGAAGACATTTTGATGACATTCAGGACATCAAGGGTGATATGATGACAGCTCTGATGGCCATTCCAGAAAAAGAGTTCCAAAATTGCTTTGAAGGGTGGACTAGGCGCTGGCATTGGTGCACAGCTTCCCAAGGGGAGTACTTCGAAAGGGACCATAGTGATATTCAGCAGTGAGGTATGTAGCACCTTTTCTAGGATGAGTTCACGAACTTAATTGTCCGACTTTATATATACCTGTCTCCAACACCAGCCCCAGGGGATGGGAACTTTCAGCTGCTGGGCTTCCCCTCTGCTCCCCAATCCCATCCATATTCAAGGGCCCATGTCTTCCAGGAAGCCGTCCCTGACCACCCAGCCCATGAGGTTCACTGACCCCACTGCTCTCCTGCACCCTAATGGTGGTGCCAGCGTGAGGCTCCTTGCATTGTTTTGATGTCTTTGAACTTATGTGTCTTCCCAACTGCACAGCAATGTTTATTCCTTAGTTTACTCAGGAAAATCTGTTTCATTATTTTATTTTTATAATACTTATTGTTTCATTTCCTAATTATTGCGTGCATCTTCCCCCTTCGGCCAGACGGCGGGGTGGACAGGCAGCTTGGGGGTGGAAGGAGCGCTGGATTGGGCTGTAAGATGACTGATCAGGCTGTAAGTTGTCCACCTCTGTACCGGCTGTGTGACCTCAGACAAGTCATTCACTTCTCTGAGCTTCCCTTCCTCATCTGCCAGGTGGCAATTTATAAAGACTCACAGTGCAGGCTAATTGGGAGGATAAAATGACTTACGTCCAAGGTGTAGCCTAGTTTGGGGGAGTGACGCAGTGCTTGAGAGGTGGTAATTTTTATTATCATTCTTAATTCTCATCTCCCTGAACCCCAGTCCCTCAAATTTCACAGCCTCCCCCCGCCCATGGACGTGGTTCCAGACCTTCTCTGTCCCTGGAAGTATGGCGATAATAGTGACATCCCAGGGAAATTTTGAATCTTTGGGATCCACCTCATGCCAACGCCCATTTCCTAAGGAATCCAGGTGGAGTGGGAATGATGGAGAGGGGCTTCTTTGCCCCATCCATTTTCCTAACAGAGCCCTGGATCTGCGGAGCCCACGGCAGGCTCCAGGCCAGCTCAGGACAAGGGTGTCTCTTCATATGAGCCTTAGCTGGTAGACACTTTTCTCAAGGCCTCTTGTGGTGACGACCCCCATGAGCACCTGCTGCTGGCCCCTGGTGGTGGCTGAAACCATAGCTGCCCTCCCCCCACCATCATACTCTCCACAGGAAGCTGGGAGAAGTGGCAGCCCAGGACATGTAACCTCAGCAAAATGGTGAAGCAGAAGTTTGTCTGTAACATCCACTTCTCTTTACTGCCCTCTTTCCTGAAGGTCTTAGGAAATTCAGGGTCTGCAAGAACCTCTGAGGTTATTTAATCCAAACCCCTGTAATAACATCCAGCCTCTGCTTAAATACCCCCTGTGTAATCTACTGAACAGCTCTTAACAATTATTCTCTGCATTGAGTCACTCCTCCATTACTCCCACTTTTCTACCTCCCTTCCAATCCCCCCTCAATCCACCCGTGTGTGTGCTCACACTCTCCCCCCAAACAGATTACGATGTAACCACATAAATGGTTAGGACTATAATGTTTTCTCCTTCCCAAGGAATCTGTTCTTTTACATGAGCAGCCCCAGAGAGAGGGAAACGCTGAACCCAAATGAGAATAAAATTTCTGGGTGCATGTGCTTGGAAGGCAGGTGGCCCCAGGTATGAACTTTGGGGCCCAGCTAGGGCAAGAAATTGAAGCAAGTCTTCAATTCTCTGTTTTCCTCATCTGAAAAATGGGGATAGATATGGAAAAGCCTAGCAAAAACACACATTCAGATATAACTCAATTGGCTCTGGGTCTGGTGCTCCACCCAGCCCTGTTCTCAAATGCAGGCAGGCTATCGGTCTTATCTTCTGAGCGAGGGGGATGGAAATGGAGGAGGGTGACACTGAGTGGGGGAATTTTCATGACTCAGGAAGCCAGAATCATCCCCAGCAATGGGTAAGCAGATGGATGACAGCCACCAGGGGGCACCAAACCTCAGTTGGAACTGAGACAGATTTGGATCACACATTTGGGATCTCAGATACTCTGGGCTGGCTACCGTGTTTCTCCACAAATAAGACCTAGTGGGACCATCAGCTCTAATGTATATTTTGGAGCAAAAATTAATATAAGACCCAGTCTTATTTTACTATAATATAAGATCTGGTCTTATATTTTACTATAAGAACGGGTGTAATATAATATAATATAATACAATATAATATATATTGGGTCTTATATTCATTTTTGCTCCAAAAGATGCATTAGAGCTGATGGTCCGGCTTGGTCTTATTTTCAGGGAAATGGTAGCCGTGCATGCTAGCTTGCTCTGTCTTTTTATAATTATGTGA